>NC_072476.1:28824056-29485306 GCF_027574615.1 Eptesicus fuscus
TTTCCCTAGTAGGAATTTCTACCTTAGGAATTAGTATCTTTCCCTCTTAAACTGAGCCTAGTAAATGAGCCCAGGATTGAAAAGTAATAGCTTCACCATTCATCTGGTAGTGAGTGCTTTTGTTTGGTTCCACCAGACAGCACCCCTCTTCTTTTGGAGTGCACACCTGCATTTTAGTGTGAGTGGGGGTGCTCATCACTCACCCTCTCTCTCGAATGACAGGGGTGAGTATGTAACCCAGTTGGGTCAATCATAATATTTTATTGCCACGGTCATAGTCATTAGTGTGAGCAGAGAGCAAATGATCCAAATCAGGACATTCTAAATCCTTCCCTGGGGAAAGAAAATACCTTGGGAGGTGAGCCCCTATCTCTAGAGCACAAAAGACATGCACAGAGTGACTGGCGCCATATGTATTTTATGTAGTAGGGAGAGGAGAGAGATAGAGAGAGAGAGATAGATACAGAGAAAGACAGAGACAGAGAGGGACAGAAAGAGACAGCTATTGATTGATTTCTGATGCTCTTTGGATCTTGGAACTGGCCCACTCTAGGCCAGCATCAATCACCCTGGCCTGCGTGTAGTTTTGGTAAATAAGTCAATGCAATCTTTCCCTTCTGCTTCAGGCAGTTTGAATTGGTTTCCATCATTAACAAGATGGCACATTTTATTCGCTTGAAAAATTGCCTTGAGAATTAACATTCACACACACACACACACACACACACACACACACACACACACACACACACAACAGTAAGAGAGAGAAGGGCAACACTATGGAGCCTGGGCACACCTCTTTCACTGGAGAGTTAAGGGGCATCCATAGACTCCGAATCTCATGATCTCTGGATCCTAACCTGGTGTGGGTGGTACATGGGAGTGGATGTCACCCAGGGGACTTCTGGTGCCAAGGAAGTGTCTGAGGGGCAGGGAAAAAGAAGGTGGGTAGAGCAGATAGTAGCCAAGTGGTGAGGGCCAAGCATAAATATTCTCTCTGGTCTTTGAAAAAGCTATTTGCTTTTGATTTGTTTTCCCTGGGTGAAGTGCTTGAGCAGTTGAAAGGTATGAGGGAATTAGAAATGAGTTTTTTAAGTTTTATAGTGAGTTATGCCTTATGAATTCTTCCAGTTTCCTTAAGAGAAGCATGTAGAGGTTGAAATCTAATGAATATCTTTGGCTACTGAACTGTGTCTCTTTGAGCAGGACAGCATACAGAAACGGGCCATGGGACTCATTTGGTCACCTGTTAGTTGTCACAGAAAGGATCCTGATTAATGCCACTGCATAATGCAACTAATGTAACTATTTAAAAGTATTGGCTTTGAGTTAGCTTCCAATTGATCTTTACCATTTTAATTTATTAGACCTTACCCTTCTCTGTGCTGTCCCAGAAGTCAGTACGAGACAATCAGTAGGAGAACGTAGAGAAAATTGGAATGTAATTATCAGTACAGAGCGATCCTTCCTGAGTCTGCATCTGTACTTCTGTGTGCTCACCCTCAGCCTGTGGACGGTGCCAACAACAGCATTTGCTTGGCCATGCCAACATCACTTAGGACTGAAAGTCTGACCCTAGTCTCTGCCTGCTTTGCATTTAGCCTTTTAACGTCTTCCTGTATTTTCTTGCTTCCCAGACTCTTGCTTTATCTTCTGTTTTGAGCCTGACCTAGTCCTAGAACAAGGCAGCATGGTGCAGGGTGAAGGTCAACTAGAGGCCGCATAGTTTCATGGAACAGGCAGGAACTTGAAGCGGCACAGTCATTAAACAAGAATTTACTCTGTACGCAACACACTGATCACTGTTTGGAGAACTTGAATTCCAACACTGCACTTTTAACTCTGTGAGATTCCACGTTACTTCAGCTCTCTGGGTCTCAGTTTACTCATCTGTAAAATGGGGTGATAACTCTCTTGTACAGGTTATTGCAAAATTTAATGCGACAACATAAGTCAAGTACTTTACATGGACCCTGTCCCATGGTAAGCAGCAAGGGATGGGCTTTATAATCAGTCTGTTCTGAATGCTGCATGTTTTCTGTTGGGTTTTGGAATATGTTTTTCTCCCGGTTTTTGTCTTTGGAGGACTTCGAGCTGCTACAGGTAATCAACCAGTATGCCCAGATGTGGAGTAATTCTGAACAGTGGGCACTTCTGGAGTTGCCCTAGCTCTTATGAAAGGAGCTGGGTTTTCCTTTTGCTGTTGCTGTTAATGAGTCATCGCTGTGGGAGAGGGAAGGGATGTAAGAGAAATAATAGATCGCCTCCCCTAAGAGCCTTTACTGAATGAAGAACAACACACACACACACACACACACACACACACACACACACACACACACACACAACACATTCATTGAACAGCGATATACTGTTTCAAAGGAAGCCTACTGCAAGGTACACTGGATGGAAGCACAAATGGTTTTAACTGGCTGGCGTGTGACTTTGGTCCCCTTAATTAGCCACCATCTACAAACAGAGCCAAAGGCAGCAGCTCTTAACCACCAGATGTGTACCACCAGAGGGATGAGGGAATATTTAGTTAAAACATAGGGTTTTGTCACAATTACAAAGCATTAGCCCACTCAATTCCCATGTGTACTTAAATATGATGTGCTTATTTCTGTTGATGCTTCAGCTTAGATTATCCTCTGTGACCTACTGGCAGTGAGAATCAACCTAAAACAATGGGCATTTCTCCAAGTGACCCATTCTACTCCATCATTCATGATGTTGGGTGTGCTCCTTCCTGCCGGCTCAACTGCCAGGGACCCGTCACTGCGTTTCTGGCCCTCCCCACATCTGCTGTGCCACAGCCCTGTGACTGGCAATGACTTGGAAGGAGGGATGATTGTGGCTCCATCACAAAGCTCACTTGGCATAAAGCCAGCAAAGACTAACGCCAGCTAGTGGGCACATCCTTGGGAGATTTGAGCTGTCCTGGTTCCTTATTTGCAAGCCACAAAAATAATTTTAAAATCTGCTTTATTTCTTTTCTCTACCACAACCACCATATAATAAAAATATTGCTCGGCAAGGCTTTAGATGGCAGGTTAAGAACTGCTAGTCACAAAGGCGGTGCTGTGACAAGCAGTCCCGGGGGAGAGGGCAATTCCTCATCTTGACAACTTGAGAAGTTGTTTTTGGGCTGGTTCTAGAATCTTTTTGCCCTGTTGCAAAGGTGAGTACAGTTGAAATAACTAACAAAAACAATAATAAGCATTTATTGAGCAAATATTTTTATATAAAGGCCCTTTCAGGTAATTCCTCAAATATTATCAATTGAATCTTCACAGCAATAGTCTGAGGTTAAGTGTCATTTCTATTAAGAAAGATAGTAGAGCATCGTGTTAAGAGAGCAGGCATTGGCATAGACTATCCAGTTTTGAGCTCATGGTCTCTCAATGAATAGGCACGGGCTAGGGAAATGCCATAACCTTCTGTGCTTTAGCTCCTTCATCACTAATGTGTTGGACAAACTATATGCAAGCTACCTCACGGGGCTGGTGTAAGGATTAAGCAAACTAATAATGTTAATATTAGCTATAAATTTATTAGTTATTACTATCAACATTGTATGACAAAGATGAATCTCAGAGAAGTTATTTGAATTCCCCAAGATCAGACAGCTAGTGAGACACAGAATCAGAATTCAGCCCAGCTCTATTGGCTCTAATGGCTGGCTGCTCGACTTGGTGAGGGAGGATCTTTGGTGGTGGTGGTGGTGGTGGGGGTCTGGCTAGAGGAGGTGAATGTCAGCAAGAGATGGGGCACTCTAGGCTCTTTAATAGGGATCTTTTGAAATTGCCCCATCCTCTCTCACAAGGGCTATTCCTCTGTCACTGTAGAGCAGATCCCGTCCGAAGGAAGCCTGTGTGGAGTGAAATAATTGATGCAAGGCCACGTGTCCCTGTGGTTACCATAATAACACATTGTGTCTGCAGAGAAGTCCGGAAAGCCATTTCCACAGGGCAGCCCATTAAGCAATTGTGACAGGGAGCAAAGTGCAGCTGTCCACAAGCTGGGCCCTGCTGCCAGAGCGGTGCTGGACCAGGGAATTGCTAATGGTTCTGCAGGTGATTAGCAGCTGGAGGCATAAAGGAGGGGCTGCTTTTTCCTGTTCTCCCCACGGCACAGAGTCCTGTTCCTACCGTCTGCACTGGGCTCAGCAGGGCAGGCTGCTTGGTCTAGGGTTCCACCCCTCATTCTTTCTTTCTTTTCTTTTTTCTTTTTTTAAATTGAATTAAGTTTATTGGGGTGATATTGCTCAATAATATTATATAGGTTCCCCATGAATAATTCTATAATATAGCATCTGTACAGTGCATTGTGTGTACCATGCAAATTCAAATCTCCTGTCACTATATGTTTAACTTACCCTTTTAACCTTTACTACCCACCGCACACCCCTTCCCTCCTGGTAACCACCATACTGCTGTCTCTAGTCTATAAGTTTTTGTTTGTTTGTTTTTCTTATTTGTTCATTTGTTGCTTTCAGTTTTTATATCCCACATATGAGTGAAATCATATGGTTCTTGACTTTTTCTGTCTGATTTCACTTAGCATGATATTCTCAAGATCCAGCCATATTGTTGCAAATGGAAATATTTCATCTTTTCTTATGTCTGAGTAGTATTCCCTTGTTTGTATATATGTACCACATCTTCTTTACCCAAGCATCCCATAGAAGGACACTTCAGTTGTTTCCATGTCTTGGCCACCATTAATAGTGCTACAATGAACATAGGGGTCCATATATCTTCACGAATATATGTTTTCAAATTTCCCCTGTAGATACCTAGAGAATGGTTTCTGTGTCATATGCTAATTATATTCTTAATTTTTTGAGGAACCTCCATAAAATTGTGGCGGTCCCAGTTTACATTTTCCATAGTGTCTGTACCAGTATACATTCCCACCAGCAGTGAATGAGGGTTCCTTTTTCTCCACAACCACTCCAATGCTTGATATTACTTGTTTCTTGTAATTCCTTTTCATGACAGTGAAATGTGGGTGGCAAAGGGTGACAACACCAATCACCAGCCAGGCTAGCAGCAGCCCTCATAAAACCTTCATCTCTAGGCCACGCTAGCTTCCCCATTCTGGTCCCCAAAACAGGCAGAGGACTCTGTTCTCAAAAAGCTGCAAAAATGGGCATTTTTCTTCCTTCCTGGGGAACAAGCACAGTGAGGCACTTTTTAAGAAATAACTTTTCAATATTACTATGCACAAGTAGAAATATTTTTTATGAAACCCTAATAAATTGTAAACAAGCTGAAGAAAACTTTTATTAGCTATAATCTCATGATCTAAAGATAAGCATACTAATGTTTTGCTACCTACATATGCAGAACGCTTATCTATGCATATATTGTCTTTTTAAAGAAAATGTAAATGCAGTCATTCTATATTTATTTGTAGTCAGTTTATTTCACTTGCTGGTATGCCATGGGTGCTTTTTTACGTTATTAAGTGTTCTTCCTCATTATGATTTAAAGTAAGTGAATAGTGATTTATTGCATGGTTTTCCCTTAATTGCAGGGCTAGTCCTCTGTTGAACAATATTTAGGTTGTTTTTAGGGTTTCACTCTTTGCTCCAGAATAAAAGAACAGGTTTGGCTTCTGTAGTCCCAAACTGAATTGTAGACTCATGGTAACAACACTTTGTTGGAAAGAGGCTGTTTGATTCTGGTGCAGTGAATTAAAGGAACTGGTATGTGGAAGTCAGGCTGATTAGACAATGTTCTGATCACTTGTCCAGTCATCCTCATGAAGTTTATCATTCCTGGTGGCAGGTGTTTCCTGCCCAAATGGCAGACTAAAGTTGACTCCTGGTGTCCTCCAGATTGGAAAGACTTAATGGCAGTAGGACACACATGGCTTCTTGGTGTGTCACGTCAGGCTGCAATTATTCTTTCCTTTATTCATATAGTTAGCATACACATTCAGAGCCCGCAAGATGCTAGGACCTGGGAATTTAGAAACACAAAGATTCTTTTTATTTCAAGAGAAACTTGGGGTTACATTTGGGTGACGCATTCCTTTTCTTGAGGAGTTGCTGTCTGCTAGTTCATATCATTGGAGCATCTAATGCTAGCATGTGGCCCAGACCAACATTCACCTCTGTTGTCACGGAGTAGCTTGCCTCAGACCAAGAATAACTGTAACAGATGACAAAATACCAAAAGCAAACAATCAAGCAAAAGCCCCAAAAGCTGTTTGAAGGCATTGGAGAGGACCAAGGAAGCCATGACCAGAGGGAAGCAAAACCCATTTCCTGCTGTTTCTCTCCTTGAGGTATTTGCCCATTTCAGAGTGACTATTTTGTCAAAATACTCCAAACCCATTTGCACAAAAAAGAGCTGCTAGGCCATGTTTCTTCACACACCATCTTCTCTGACATCCCTGACAGGTCTAAGTTTTAGAAACAAATAGAGAATATGATGAAACACATTAAAAAAATTCCCCTCACAATTTGGACTAATTCACTGGAAACTTTCAAAATATTGCTTGCAAAGGATTTCTAACAGCTGGTAATGGGCATTACGTATTCAGAATCAATTTCTGATCATTTTAATCCCCTTTTGTTTTTCGTGAAGAAAAATTATCGATTCAAGTTTTTATCCTCACTTAATATACTAGAGCAGCCTTTACATTTCTTTCACAAGCCACAGAGGGGATGGAGGTTTCCTCCCAGCTTAGCACAGCTCAAATCAATCTGTCCCATGGTGCCCTGTTATTGCACACCAAACTATGGCCATGTCAGTCATTTCTTTTTCTTTGCAACAAACTTTAGGATACTAGAAATGTAGGTTTTTGTCTAAATACTGAAGTTATGGGAAAATTAAAAATAGATTATTTTTAATGTGTAATTCTAAATCTCAGCCACATAAAAAATAAATTACTTCCCAGTTTTTCTTATCTGCTCACCTCCCCCATTAATGTATGATGTTCTGTGGAGTTAAAATGTTGACTCCTGACTCTGTATCTTCATGGAGTCTAATAGCTTAATTTTTAGACTATACAAATCACCATCATAGCCAGCGTGTCCCAATGTCCTGTTTTCTGGGAGGCATCTTTGCTTTATGTCTTTTTCCTGGTAATAATTATTAATAGTGTCTAACTATTAACTATCAAATATGTATATTTTGCTGATAAGTTATATAAACAGTTAATGAAAATGAAAATGCATTTTCTTCTTTAAAAGAAGAAGCCCTGAGAGACTGATGCTTCACTATCATGTTGATGGAATCTATAATAATAAAAGTGTAATATGCTAATTAGACCCAACATCCTTCCAGACATCCTTCTGGATGAAGCTGGGGCTGTGAGGGAAGCCCAGGTCCCAGGTGCCAGAGGGAAGCTGGTGCTGGCAGTCAGGGGAAGGAAGGCCTACTCTTGCACGAATTTCGTGCATTGGGCCTCAAGTTCTATATAAAAGCCATAGACTGCATTGAATGCACTTTATCAGCTCCTTATGTGTTTACTTTGTAAGTATTTTTAATTTAATTTACTGGGGTGATATTGGTTAATAAAATTATACAGGTTTCAGGTATACAATTCTACCATATATCATCTGTATATTATATTGTGTGTTTACCACCCCAAGTCAAGTCTCCTTCCCTCACCATTTGTCCCCCCTTTATCTTCTTCTACCTCTCTGCACCCGCCTCCCTCTGGCAATCACCATATTGTTGTTTGTGACCATGAGTCTTTCTTTTTTTCCCTTTGCTTAATTTCTTCATCCTTTTCACCTAGCCCGGTACTCTCTCACCTCTGTCAGTCTGTTATCTGTATCCATGAGCTTGTTTCCATTTTGTTTGTTAGTTTATTTTGTTCATTAGATTTTACATATAAGTGAAATCATATGGTACTTGTCTTTCTCTGACTGGCTTATTTTACTTAGCATAATGCTCTCCGGGCCCATCCATGCTGTCTCCAAAGAGGTCATACAGATGGCCAATAGGCATATGAAAGAATGCTCAGCGTCATTAATAATCAGAGAGACGCAAACTAAAACGACAAGGAGATATCATCTCATACCTGCCAGAATGGCTACTGTCAATAAATCAGCAAACAACAAGTATTGGTGAGGATGTGGAGAAAAGGGAATCAACCCTTGTTCTCTGTTGGTGGGAATGCCGACTGGTTCAGCCACTGTGGAAAGCAGTATGGAGTTTCCTCAGAAAAATTAAAACTCAACTGCCTTATGACCCAGCAATCCTACTTCTGGGAATATATCCAAAGAAACGTTAATTTAAAAAAAAATGCACACCTATGTTCATTGTAGCGTTATTTATAATAGCCAAGATTTGGAAGCAGCCCAAGTGCCCATCAGCCCCGTATGTGTCTAAATGATTGGATTTTTCACTTTCCAGATGGCAGTTATTTGTGTCCTTATTTGATTAATCCTCCGACTGGATTAGAAGCTCTAAGAGAAGAGGCAGCACATCTATTTCTGAACACAAGTTCTAGAGCTAGCACAGTGCTGATCAATGGAAATACTTGATATTTAATGGTATACTTAACGAATAAGTAACTTTTTATTGGGTTTTCAATTTTTCAAGAAACATTATTTCATTTGATTCTTCATCTACATTCTTAAGTCTGTTAAAGGTTAGTAGTATCAGCTTTGTTTACCAAATGTTGAAACTGTAACCTGTATCCTGTGGTATTTAATGACTTATCTATTATTGTTTACAAAGCTGGAGGCAGAACTGAGAGTCTGTTTTAGGAATTCTGGCCTTTAGATGAGTACATACACAGCTGCAATCTATAAAGCTTCATCTAATAGTGGGTTAAATTACAAGAACAATTATTGTTTACTTAACAAGAAGTTTAAAGGTTGGCAGTTTCAGAGTGTTGTAAGTTACTCTCTGGACATCTCTATGGTTTTGGTCTCCTCCCTCATGGTGTCAAGGTAGCTGCTTTAGTTTCTTACATCATATTCCGCACCAGCATCCCAGGCCTAAAGAAAGAGGATGAGTAGTACAAGAAAAACAACAACAAAACTATGTTACTCTAGCTATGCCAAATGTTATGGGTTAAATTGAGTCCTGCAAAAATGAAAATGTTGTAATCTTAACCCCCAGTAACTCAGAGTGTGACCTCACTTGGAGACAGATTCATTACCAAAGTAATTAAGTTAAGAAATAGGTCAGTAGGGTGGACCCTAATCCAATATGACTGGTGTCCTTACACAAGGGGAAATTTGGACACAGAGACAGACATGAACAGAGAGAAGATAATTTGAAGAAACGAAGGGGAAGACAGCATCTACAAGCCCAGAAAAGAGCCCTCTGAGGGAATCAACTGTGCTGACACCTCAATTTTGGACCCTGTGTGTCAGCTTTAAGTCTGTGGGACTTCATTGTAGCAGTCTTAGCAAACTAATATGCACCCCGAAGGTGCAGATTTTCCATTATGTCTTATTAGATGAAAGACTTACAAAGGGTTTCAGGGAAATGCGAGTCTGTCATAAAGGAATGAGATAGTCGTACTGTGGAGTTGGTTACCTCTGGGTTGAACATCTCCTGGGTTTGGAAAGATCATTATCCTGAAGAGAACTTCAGTTCTATTGGCAATAAAGAAAGGGATTATGACTATAAACAATGCATCAATGTGTCTGCCACAGCCTGATCCACTTACAGCAGTATCCTATGTAAATCACATGAGATTGGTTATTTAGAAGAAAAAGTGACAACTATATGCATTGTTTGGCATAGCTAGATTAACAAACCATAGTGACTTTATACAACAAATCTTAGTGACTTTATACAACAAAATTTTGATTTCTAATTCATGCTACATGTCCCACATAGATTGAAAGATTCTGCTCCACACTCTTGGGGATATAGGTCAAGGCTAGAACATGGGGCTCCCTTGGTTGTCACTGCAAGGAAAAAGAACACTGGAGGGTCACATGTTTGCAATTAAATGCTTGACTCAGAAGTGACACATGCCCTGTACACGTGACACATGCCCTGTACACTCATTGAGCAGTATAGTCACATGACCCCACCTAACTCCAAGGCAGCAGGACAGTAAAAGAGAGCCAGATACAGGTAAGCACTAGAAGACTAGTGCAAAATGCTAGCGAAGCACCTACACTACCATGTATTAAAGCACAACTATCTCCATCAGTTAGAAATGCTTTGGGCTGCAAGTAACAGAAAACCTTGCCAGCAGTAGACTCAGCTATAAAGATATTTAACTTTCTCACAGAACAAGAATGGTGCACAGTTTCAGGATGGGTGTAGCTGCTCCATCACATCATCAAGGACACATGATCACTTTTCATTCTCAAGATAGTCCCTTTATGCTTAAGAAGGATGCTGCAGCTCCAAGTGTTAGGTACTCACTCAGTCTGCTCAATGCAGGATGAAGGGACAGGTGGAAAAGCAAAGGGTCTCCTTTCCTCAAAGAGGATAATCTGTTCTGGGCGTCTCACCTAACATTCTTTTATGTCTCAATGGCCAGTATAAGGACCACTCTTTGGAATCATATAGCTGCCCCCCTGCCCCCAAATATAAGATAGTCTTTCTTGTCCTAGACTAATCACAATTCACCATTGGAGCTGCCATGCCACCCCATTTAAAGTTAAGAGTTCTAGCAACAAGGAGGAAGAGTGCTTTCATATCTTGGCTAGTGTAAATAATAGTGCAACACCAGGGTGTGTTAAATGTCCATTGATAGTCAAATGGAAAAAGAAGATTTGGTGCATACATACAATGAAATAGTACATGGCCATAAAAAGAATGAAATCTTACTATTTGCAACATGGATAGACCTAGAGGATATTATGTTAAGTGAAATAAATCAGACAGAGAAAGACAAATATCATAAGATTTCACTTACATGTGGAATCTAAAAAAACAAAACAAACAACAAAACAGAAACAAACTCATAGATACAGAGAACAGATTGATGGTTGCCAGATGGTAAGGGGTCAATAATATTGTAATAACAATGTCTGGTGCCAGGTGACTTATCGGTAGGATCACTTCATAAGTTAAATAAATATTTAACCACTATGCTGTCCACCTGTAACTAAAACATATCAAATGCCAACTCTAACTAAAAAATTAAAAAAAAAATTTAAAGGAAGAGTGGATGCCTCTAGGGCAGTGGTTCTCAACCTTTCTAATGCCATGACCCTTTAATACAGTTCTTCATGTTGTGGTGACCCCCAACCATAAAATTATTTTTGTTGCTACTCCATAAATGTAATTTTGCTACTGTTATGAATTGTAATGTAAATATCTGTGTTTTCTGATGGTCTTAGGCTCTACAGCAGCGGTTCTCAACCTGTGGATCGTGACCCACAGGTTGAGAACCGCTAGCAGGGTCGCCTAAGACCATCGGAAAACACAGGTATTTACATTATGATTCATTAACAGTAGCAAAATTACAGTTATGAAGTAGCAACGAAAATAATTTTATGGTTGGGGGTCACCACAACATGAGGAACTGTATTAAAGGGTTGCAGCATTAGAAAGGTTCAGAACCACTGCTCTAGGGAGTCAACTGCCCCAGGCTTCCTAAGGCTTTCATTTTGTCCAGAGCATGTGGAAGCAGGAATATGTCTATCACACGGCACCTCTGTGGACTGTGGATTGGTGGGTGCCTCAGGAGTATTACCGGCTCCACAGAGCCATTGGTAGAGTGAATCCCTGGACATTCAAATCAAATTAATCTGCCAT
Source organism: Eptesicus fuscus (assembly GCF_027574615.1). Lineage (NCBI taxonomy): Eukaryota > Metazoa > Chordata > Mammalia > Chiroptera > Vespertilionidae > Eptesicus > Eptesicus fuscus. The sequence continues at coordinate 28,835,759 of NC_072476.1, forward strand.
CTATCTTCTCCATGGCTACTGGGCACAATCTACCTCTCCTCTGGATACACCTTAGGTATGGATGGGAACCCCATCGGATTGGACACACATGCTGTCAATAAACAGAGAACTTTAGGGGCAGAGGCGGGACTTAATTTGCAGCAGTGCACAGAGTCAGCTGTTGCAGAGACCTATTTTCCCTCCATGTTCTCTCAGTAATAACAATAATAAAATGACATGCCAACACGGTCCTGCAAGATGCTCTTATCTATTAATATATCTCCAATCAAAACTTGTATCACATCACATTCTGAATGTCTGCGGGGGACTGACAAAGGAAGCGCTGTCTGTAAGACATGAGTCCCTGACCCTCATATCGAAACCTCTGGAGCAGATGCCTGTTCTGGTCTAAATTTGATAACGATGTTGGAGCTCCATTTTGTTTCTCCCTCGCGCAGCACTGCTTCGGCAAGATGAATGAGCTGAGCTCAACTTATATTAAAAATAATGACAAGGCAGAGGTTATTTCTTCCCTCATCAAATCTGAAGCATCTGGAATTCTAGCTGCCATGGAAGGATTTTCATATTTAGTCTGCAGTGCAACATGGGGACTCTGGTTAATGCCAAAACAGTTTAATCAGTGAAAGTTTTAATGGAAAAGACTTTAAGGGAAAAGATAGAGATATCTGTGGCTTTCGTGTGTATTGTGCATTTAACTTTATAAAACCAATTTTACACACTTCTATTTAATGTGACATGACCAACACACTAATATATAACCAGTAGAGACACATTTTTTTATGTAACTTGTACTCACCATTGAATCGAATCGTCTGTATCATAGTATCAGGAGTTGTTCCAACTTGAATCCAACAAAGGCTTCCAAGCCACATCTGAGGACACATGAAAGGTACAGATTGGGAAATATGACCAGATTTTGTTTCCAAAAGATTAGTGACTTCTGTGTGGGAAATAAAATAGGAGGCAGAAGAGAAACAGGCACCTGAACCAAGAAAGTGTAAGTGGGAGGATGGATACAGAGAGGCTGGAGAGATGAATAGAGATGTGGGTGAACAGGTGTGGTATGAGGTTCAATGTCAAATCCAGGTGGTGGGTACATGGCTGTTCAAGGCACAGTGTTTTTAACTTTCTCTGTTTTTAGAAATAAAAGAAATGAATAAGAAGCATGGATATGAGTAGACCAGTTAGGGCATTAACAGTAGCCCAGGCAACAAATGAAAGGTTTGGTTTATGTTTTAAAAAATGGTAAGAATTTAAACCAAGAGGTAACAAGTCTGGCAAGAGATGAGTTGGACTAAAATAACTTGTAACAGCTGAAAATCATTCCCTTTCTGGCCATGCAGAGGACATGTGCATCTTGCTTTTTTTTTTTTTTTAATATATATTATATTGATTTTTTACAGAAAGGAAGGGAGAGGGATAGAGAGCTAGAAACATCGATGAGAGAGAAACATCGACCAGCTGCCTCCTGCACACCCCCTACTGGGGATGTGCCCGCAACCAATGTACATGCCCTTGACCGGAATCGAACCTGGGACCTTTCAGTCCGCAGACCGACGCTCTATCCACTGAGCCAAACCGGTTCCGGCATGCATCTTGCTTTTAATGCCACAATCCCTTGATTGTTGACTCTTCTCATTTCAATCTCAATCTGTATCCTTTCCACCCCCACCTTTTTTTTTTTTCTATTCCCAAATATATGTAGGGAATAAAAGAAACAACTCTTTATAAATAGACTAGAGGCCCGGTGCATGAAATTCATACATGGGGAGGGGAATCCCTCAGTTTGGCCTGCACCCTCTCCAATCCAGGACCGCTGGCTTCTAACCGCTCGCCTCCCTGCCTGCCTGATCACCCCTAACCACCTGTGCCTACCGACCTGATGCCCCTAACTGCTCCCCTGCCAGCCTGATAACCCCCAACTGCCTGATCACCTCTACTGCCCTCCTCTGCCGGCCTGATCACCCCCTAACTGCTCTCCCCTGCCGGCCTGATTGCCCCCTAACTACTCCCCCCTGCCAGCCTGATCACCCCTAACCACCTCTGCCTCGGCCCCTGCCACCATGGCTTTGTCTGGAAGGACATCCGGAAGATGTCCGGTCTAATTAGCATATTACTCTTTTATTAGTATAGATGCTTTTTTCTTTAGGCTAGTGGTTATCACATTTTTAAAAAAGATATCAGGCTTCTTCAAAAAGCCAAGGAAATATTCTTGGAACTCACCAGATAAATGCATATATGTACTTGTAAGAAAATTTGCATACCCTGGGGGCTCAGGGGCCTTTGGGAACCCTTCATTCTCACTATACAGGGACATAGGTCGAGAACTCCTGCCGAGGTCTGAAGGAATGTGGAACAGGTCATCCACCTGCAGACATTGTTGTGGTTCCTCCCTGCCTGGGGTATCTGTGCAGGCTGTTGCCTGATACAGAATGCTTTGTGAGCAATGAAAGAATAAGTAGAGCAAGGCAAGTGCAGGGGCTTCTGTCATTTCATCTCAGGAAATGGCACTATCCCGCAAGCTTGAAGGTAGCCCAATTAGCATACAGTAATTAGAATCACAGCAATAATGCTGCCTGCTCATTTTCTTTTGTGGGTACCATGGAGGTAATGGAGGCTTTGCAGACTGGGCTGTGAGAGGCAGCAGATAAAGCTGTCTCTTTGCACCCCTTATCTGGATGATGCATGGAGAGACTAGGGATCAGCTTCTGTGAGAACAGACTGAGAAAGAATGAGGCTGGAAGGGAGGAAAGGCAAGAAGTAAATCTAAGCAGGAGAGGGCTGTGCCCAGCACGAAGGGGGCTCTGCTCTGCTCTTCTCTGGAGTTTACTTTGCTACCTCCTCTGTTATCTAAATAGAACAACAAACCACCCTAACCCTCTTCCCTTGGAGCCATAGTGTGGTCTCCAAGAGGGCAGGGCCAGAGGGTCAAGCAGTGTGTGGGAGGGGGCCAGAGGTGGGCGGGGATGTGGAGGTGGGGCCTTGGGCATCTCCTTTCTAGAAAGGTGTTTTTGCTTTGGTTCTCTCCTTACCCAGAACAGAAGCAAATGTCCTCTCAAGTAGACACAAAGTCTAAGTGACATTGCCATGAGAATAGACAGCTGGTGCACATGTGGGCGTTGAAGGGGGAGGTTTTAGACTGAAACACATCCCCGAAGGAATGAACTAACAAAACCAATTGAAATAAGACATGTGGCTTAGATTGCCTGTATCCAAACGGCATGACCGAGGTTGGGTTCTACATGTGATCTTTCTTGGTTATGGTTTGGGAAAGCTTGTATCCAGGGCTTGGCAAGCTTCCATCCAGGTGAGCCTCTTGTGAGGCCTCTTCCTAAATGGGCTGGCAGCACTCCAGGATCCAGGCCTCATCCTCTCACCTCAGCCCTCAGATCTTATGTGCTTTGTTTTCATTGCCTACACAGTGGCTTAGCAGGTTTGGTAAATCGCTGGTGCCAACAGTTGCTAATAGATCATCTGCAGCTATAGTGCTTCTAACATGTGTGTTGTAAGAGAAGATTTAACGTCTTAACCCCCAAAACACGATGCCTGTACGTGTGCTGCTAAAACAAAACAAAGACATAAAACCCTTGGGTAGCTCCTATTGATTTGTGTGTGATATATTTCAATTTCCTTAACAGGACATTTGGGACCCTGGGTGACAAGCATTCGAGGCCCATCTTTCCCAGCTTATCCCCTATATGATCTCTCATGCATCTTATACTCCAGCTGCTGAGGAATCCTTGCTGCTCTGCAGATTCTTCCCATTGCATCTTTCCTCATTGGTGTCTCCTGCTACAGGGGCCCTTCTTCACCTTCTCTGGCTGCTGAAATTCTACTTTTTCTTCAAGACTCTCCTCCTCCAGCACCTCCTTGATCAGACACCTCAACCACCCTTCATTCCAGGTGTCAGTGGTGACTTTTTTCTCTCTTTTGTTGATCCCTTTCTTATAATGCCTCCTTTATTCTTCCATCCATCCATCCATCCATCCATCCATCCATCCATCTAACTGTTCACCCATCCATCCATTCATCATCTACCCATCCTCCCTCTATTTATCCACCCATCCATCCATTTATCCACCCATCCATTTGTCCAGTCATTGAGAAAATAAATGTCATATGTTAAGCTGGTTTCTGGGGATAAGCAGACAATCAGACACAGCTCCTGCCTCCATATAGAGCTTATAGTCTAGTGGGGGTGGGAAAAGGGAAAACTAAAGTAATTAGATTGTCATGCAAAGACTTAATACTTAAAATTGAAGATACAGAGACAATTAAATTATGCCTTTGACCTCAAAGAGATCCAAATCTGATGGGGCCAATGTGTTTAGGGGACAGACCAGAGGTTTGCTGTGGCTGGGCATGGGGAGTGTGAGTACAGGTGCCTTTTTCTCAGTCTGACCATCAGTCAGCATCTCTCCTTCAGTCCATGTCCCAGTTTGTCCTGACATCTACTAGTATTTGTGCTGACTGTGTCAGCCAGCTCTGTCATGGGGTTGGAGGTCCCCTCTGGCCAGTTTGAGTTGTGATTCTGGAGGCTGCCTGAGTTCTTCCCATGCACAGGGGGCACTGAGCATTGCTACTGCAGCACTGTCACCCACACCATCATGGTGATGTCCTTTCCGTGGAGCCGCACAGCTGTAGGCAGTGGAAACAGCTTCTAATGTGCGTGGAGCGTCTGTTGGCTGTTTGTCTCCATCGCCTTTTTTTGGGACAAGGAAACAGTGTTCCGATGACCTGGAGTGTGAGATCAGGAAAAGTGGCTAGATTCTCGACAGTGCGCCTCCAAAGCCTGAGCCACATGTTGGGTTTAGAGGGCAGTTTAGAGGGCCTGTTACCAAATGGAGCTGCTCCCATCCAAAGTGGCCCATTTTTGACAGAGGTGGAGCAGAAAGCTTTTATTCCAGTCAATGTGAATGATTTTTAGACCAAATCTATGTTTTAGGGAATACACACTGATTTAAAGGGCTAGATTCAGACATTTTTTGTAGTAATATGGGCCTATGCTGGAATAGGGAGGAAGAGAGTGGAAGGACACATGCCTGGCCAGTGTTGATTGAAAAGAGCAGTGGCTATTTCCTCTTATAACCCAGTGAAAGAGCAGGCAGGAAAAAAAAAATCAAATGCATTATCCCACAGCTAGGCTAGCTGTAATTTTTGTTACTTTTCAGAATATCTGTTCTGAAATTAGTCCTGAGGGGAAATCTCATCTTACACCATTGTTCCTTTCTCCCTCTTGAAGTCTAAGAATGCTGCCTTATAATGACCAAGAGATTACAGTGGTTCAGAAGCTGGCTAAGCTAAGCAATTCCATATATTATCTCATTTAGTCATCATAGCAATGCTAGGAGGTAGGGGCTAATGTTATCCTGTTAATAGCAACTGGTCTAAGCGGTCACATTGTGTACAGGGATTTGAACCAGCTTGCCTGTAATTTCCAATTTAGTTCTATCCTTTGGCAAATAAAGAAGGAGGCTGCTTTCTCCAGCTAAGACATCCCATTGAATAGTTGAAGACAGACATCACAGGCTTGCCTAGTTTCCCGTTAAGTTCATTTTGGTCTTGGCCCCTGTTGTCAAATAGTTCATATTTAGCTAGGTTAGTCCCTTTCTTCTGGATGTTCAAAGGATGGGCTCTATAGAGTAACTTCTTCTCCCTTATTCTGAATATCATGCTCCTATTCATGCAGCCATACCAGCAGTTTAGCAGTCTTATCACTAACAGGGAAGGGATGCCACACAGGGACTGCTGCTAGGAGGGAAGAACAGGGTTTCCAGGAGTATGGCTGGCTGGACTGCGGCTGCCTGGGTCTGCTAGCTACTCTTCTCTCAAACATGGAGTCCATCATGCCCTGACTTTCCTGGGGAAAGTCTGTGGGCTATGGATTGTGGAAGCTCTGAATGGCTCTACCCTTTACTAAGCCATGGATGTGGGCAAGTTTAAACCTCAGTTATTTGCTTTGTGTTACATTTGGTCAGTCTGGGGTAAGGATGTTGGTTCAAGTGTATAAAACCCTGACAAATCGCCAGCTGCAGAGTAGGTATTTGACAAAGCATGAAAATAATTACCATTCATTCTTTTCTTGGTTCAGAATGGGAGAGAGACATATGACCTTTGATTCAAGGGTCAAAATGGCTAATGGCATGGACTTTGGTGACTTAGTGTCTGAGGGGAGCGAAGCCAACCCTCTCTGCTGGATCCTTGCTATCTGGGAAGGCGATCCAGATAGCCTAACCCTGGAGGGAGTGTGAATAGTAACTTCAGTCTTAGCCAGGAGTGCAGAGCATGCAAAGCAATGCAAATATGCTCTGTAAACTGTAAAGTGCAGGGCACGTTTTTATTGTTACTTTCACACGGGCCCCTCTCTCTATCATATAAGAACCTATTAGGTTAACACTAAGAATTTCTTGTAGAAGGCTACCATATGCTGGCCAGGATGCCAGAAGCAATAGAGACATTTTTTCTCAGAAAAAAAAAAATGGCTGAAATCCCATGGTCTTTATTGATTTACATTTGCAAGCCATAACTCCTTATCTCTTTTATGCTCCTGATATAATGATGGTCGTTTGTGTAATATACTAGTCTGGCTAGCATTGATGCCAAGTCCTAAATAACTGGAGAGGGAGTGTTGATTTGTGTTGAAAAGCCAGTTGGGAATCCAGGTTATTGGGTTCAGTCTCCCTTCTCACCGTCCCTGCGGAGAAAGAGAGGACAGCCTTGCTTCTCTGTGGGGGCCCAAGGATGAATCATTTGTGCTATCAAAGTTCTTTGCGGTCCTTGGATACTACATAAATGCGAAGCATAATTATTATGAATTATAACTGAAGCAGACGGAGGTTTTAAATTAAATAGCACCATTGTGTTATTTTTCATCAGGATTCAGAGCAGCCGACCTTCCCAGCAGAAGTAACTTAGATAATTTGATTCTCTCACTTAACCAGGACTGATCACTGCAGGGATAGAAATTAATTTCTTGAAAAACAGCTGTGGGTTTTCCTCCCCACCAGTCTCTCTGTGAGCTCTGCAGATGCGGTCATAATGAAATCTTGGTGGAGGTTCCACTGGGTGACTTGTTAATTCAACAGGAGCCCAATAAGTGGTTCTCCAATTTTTGGTTTACCTGGAAAATGGTCAGGACACGTGAGTGTCCTGTGACAATGACCATCGTGATCATGTCTGCTCATATTAGCTTGAATCTTTAATGGGACTAGCTGTGCACAAACCAAATGCTTTGGAGCTTTAGTGAAAGGAGACTCAATCTAGCTGATGATTTGTCTAAATTCAAGTCTTCCAATGACCCCGGAATGGGATAGAGTTGGCACTGCCAGGACCCACTGTTTAGCCACTTGCCAGGGAAATTGAAAGGAGGGTGATGTGTGAGTTGAGCTAAACGTTTACACTTCTGTTGCTAGATTCTGCAGAATGGCAGCTTGGCATTGCAGAATTGGTTGCCAGGCTGGATGAAAAGCAGAAGATATGAACTAGGACAGAGAGAAGTCTGGGCAGATCCGGGGAAGATAGACACTAATATTTACTGAATACACAGCTGGGAACATCCTACTGTTTGCTCATCCTTGAGTTCTGCCACTCATTGGCTGTGCATCTCAGGAAAGTCACTTAAGTCCTCTGAGCCTCAGTTTCCTCATCTATCAGATAAAGGCATTGGAGTAGGTGACCGCAAAAATACTCTTTGCCCCGAGAATTGTCTAACGCAGTCTGCAGGCTCCATATTCAAGAAGAAGGAGGGGTCTAAAGTTCTTCCAAAGGCTGAACTGTGGACATCAGTCAGCCTCAGTTCCTGCTGGGTTCTGGCTATTAAAATCAGGCCTCCTTGCACATTTCTGGGTTCCTAGATCTCAGTGCTCCAAGCACTCAGCTAGAAATCAGATGTTCTCAAAGAGCGGTGAATCTGAAAAGTAAACTGAAAAATAGCATTTGTGGGTAGGTGAGTGGGGGAATTTCCCCCTAAATTCAAAATTTAGGCCTATCTTTGCTTCTGGCCTCAGAGAAGTAGGTCAGAAGGCAGGTTATAAAGAAGATGCTCTGTCAACTGTACCCGTGAGGTACAGTCACATGAAAACAATTAAACATTAAGGTTAATAAACTCCTATTTCTTCAATCTGCCTCCAAACACCTGTGCACAAAACAAATACTGTACATGGTCCTTCCTTATGTGGTGTCTTCCCACATTCCAGATTTCCTTGAAGCGAGTGTTCCTGGGTTGATTCCATCTGCATATGACATTTTGGTACAGTTTTGTGGGGTAAAGGACAGAGGGTGTGGCACAGATAATTAACTTTCCCACCAACATTTGTATTTCTTCTACCATAACGTAGAGCTATTCCTGGGAAGTGACTTCCCAGAAGAAGGGCTACATGGCCCAGCCTGAGTGTCTGGGTGTGGCCATAAGATGAGTCTAGCTCCCCAATAAAATGTGAATAGAGATGACTGATGTCACGTAAGAAGCAGATGCACATTCTCAAATGTTCTCTTTCCTTTTCTGCTGGCTGGATATGAATGATGACAAGAACTTAGGAATTGGAAGAACCACAAAGTACAAGGAGCCTGGCTCCCTGAATCACAGCATGGAGGAGAGCCACTGGCCAACCAGGAACATCTGTCAAAAATAAATTTATTTTTATTAAACTATGAAAAAACATTTTTTTTTCCTGCTGCAATAGCCAGCAGTAGTCTAACTAAATCCAAAGTGTGATTTGTCCCGAGTCTTATGAAAATGAGAGGTTCTGTTTTCCCCCCACCTTGTTAACTCAAAAAATGGACATGTTAAGTATGATCCCCAAATAAGTCCAATTTTCTTTCTAATCTTGTTTTCCTGCATCTATACTTGGAGCAAATGCGTTTTCAGCTTGTTCTATTGCTTCTTTAAGGAAGTAGCCAGTTGGATAAGATTGTAAAGTCCATAGGAATAGGGACAATGTCTTTTTGGTGTTCATCCATATTGTCAGCAAGCCAACACACAATGGGCCTTCAGTAAATATTTGTTGAATGGATGAGGTATCAAAGTTCCAACTATATTTGACATATAGGCACTCCACAATTTGGTCCTGATGTCTATTCCCAACCATGTTTACCTGCACGGCTCCCTTCCCAGGAAGACTACTCCGCTCAGAGAGTCCATTAGGTGTGGTGGCTAAGAGGTTGGTCTGTGGCATCAACCTGCCTGTGTGCACTTGTGGCTCTACCTCCCTTACTTTACCATCAGATGTGGGACTTGGGCAATTTGTTAATTACTTTGTGCCTCCTTTCACCTATAATATGAGAATAAGAATACTATCTATTATCTATTATCTATGCCATAGGGTTGGAGCGAGGTTAAAATGCAAAGCCTTAGAATACATTGGAATAGTACTTTCTGAGTAATAAGCCATGGATCAGTGGTTTTCTTTCCTATTGTCCTATCTTTGCTTATGTTCTTCTTTGATGGTTTATTTTATATTTCAGTTTGACTGGGCCATGGCATGGCCAGCTTTCTGGTTAAACATGATTTCTGGCTGTGTCTTTGAGGATGTTCCCAGAAGAGATTCGTATTTGGATAGTGGACTGAGTAAAGCACATGGCTCTCCCTAATGTGGGTGAGTGCCATGCAATTCATTAAGGGCCTGAATAGAATTAAAAGGCAGAGGAAAGATTAATTTGCTATCTGTCTGCCTGCTTGAGCTTTGGACATCGATCTTCTCTTACCCTGGGCACTTCTGGTTCCCGGCCCTGGGAATCAGGTGGAATCTACGCCATCAGCTCTCTGGCTCTCAGGTCTTTGAATTACACTACTGGCTCTCCTGATTCTCTAGCTTACAGATGGTAGGTCACTGGACTTCTCAGCCTCCATAACCACTGGATCTAATTCTTCATAATATATATATATTATATATATATATATATATATATATATATATTACCTATTGTTTCTTTATTTCTGGAAAATCCTGACTAATATACCTCATTTATTCAATTTGGAGTACCGTCCATCCTCTGCTTCCTTCAACCTGTTTTCAGATTTCACCATCTTCATGAAAACTCTGCTTGTCAGCTCCTCTAGAAAAGAATTTTCTTTCTTCTGAACCCATTTTGTATTCATCATCCACCTAGACTCTGTGAGTTTGATCCTCTACTCACAGTACCTGGACTATCCTTTTCTGTACAGTGCCTTCTTGTTTCTCCCATCTGGACCCCTCATCCTCAGCCTCCAGCGCTCATTTCCTTTGAAGTCATCACAGCATCTAGCCAAGTGGAGCAAGAAGCACTTAGTTAACATCCTTAGGGGTCCCAAAAGCAAACCCTAACTCAAGGGACTGTGTGCACATGATTTATTAGGGACAAGATCCTGGGGAATTCAGTAAGGGAACAGAAGCATCAGAGCAGAGCAGAGGAAAGAATTACACCAGGGTGCAATTTCAAGCAAAGTCCCATCCTGATTCTTCAGGGGAGCTCTGAAATATAAAATATACTTGACTTTGTCCTGACTTGAAGTTTTGTGATACATTTAATAATGAGCCTTTAATTGCATTCATTTGAAGCAAGACAAACTGTTAACTTAGCTTGCAACCTTTCCCAGTGCCCTCACACTTCCATCACGCTAGATGAATAAATGAATATGCACATTGAATTGTTCTGACATTTTTTGGCCCAGAGTTGGGCTTTTCAAAGGTTCTTTTCACACAGGGGAATTTTGAAGCTGTCTGGGAACATGGCTTTTCTGATTCTTCCTTCCTGGTTTATAGTTATAATTTGGCAAAGAATCCTACTTCAGTTTGTTAGAGCATGAAGCACTTGGTAGATGGTAATGGAGGCAGGAAGCTGATTCAGGTGGGGACTCAGAGCCAACGTTTAACCCTAGAAGGGGTGTCATTCAAGTGGAGATTTTAACATGTAGCCACCTGGGACAAAAACAGGATGTCCTTGTCTTTGGCCTGCATGCTATCTGTCCCTTACAGCCACTGATATCTCAGTGAGGATAAAATTTCTTGGCTGCTCCCTTGGTTTTTATAGGCAATCAACCTGGCAAAGAACTATGGACACTTACAGTTTGACCAAGACTTTCTACTACTCTTTCTGCCTTTACGTTCTTGATCTACTCCACTTTCTCCTTTTAAGATGCTTTAAAGACAGGCTTTGCTAAAATAATAGCCTGTCTTAAGGAGTGAGGTGTCATACCTGGAGCTGAGTAATGGGACTGTGCTACACAGAGAGAAGGTGAATGATGTGGGTTGTAGGGCACAGGGGACCATGACAGGTCACTGAAGCTCAATCAGGTGGGATCAGAGGGATTGGAGATGGCAGAGCAGAACACTCTGAGGTTAAGGAGAAAGTAAGGAAAGGCAACTTGGAAGAATAAGTGAGAAACAAAGCATTCAGTTGAAATGGGCACCTTTCGAAAGTCCATTCCCTTATTTCTCCACTTTGTAATACACTCATGTTTTCTCCCCCAATCCTGCTCTGTAAAGAGATGTCCAAAAGAGACTGCAAATTTTTGACACCCTTCCTATTGAGAAATGGGATCTAAGTCCCCTTACCCTGACTCTAGAAGGGTTGATGCAACCAAGACACTACTTCAACCAAGAGGATGTAGTGGCAATGATGCTGTAAACTTCTGAGGCTTGCTCACAAAAGGCCAAGAAGTTTCTGTCTGGTTCTCTGAAGAAAGCCATCTGTCACATAAGAAGCCTGACTACACTGAGACCCTCATGCCAGAGAGGCCATGTGTAGGCATTTAGGTCTATGGCCCCCACTGTGACCCCAGTGGCCATTGGCATCAGCCATCAGCCATAAGCGTGTGCCATCTTGAATTTACAGCCTAAGCAAGCCTTCTACGACAGCAGCCTCAGTCAGCATCTGACTGCAACAGCATGAGAGATGCCAAGCAAGAACTTTTTAGTTGAGCTTTTCCAAAATTCTCAATCCTCAAACTTATGAGCAAAATAAAATGATTGTTTTAAGCTGTTAATTTTTGGGGTAATTTGTTACTCATCAATGATAATCAGAACACAAAAAGTGACATCAAATATTGTAGTGGTGAGGTAGAACCCTTAGGTGGAATAGACGTCCTCTAAGGTGTCTCACAGGAGAGGGTATTCTGTGCTTAATGTACTCTCCATGCCTAGCCAGAAGGTGAGCACTGACCTTCTCCTATCAGGGTGACTTTGGTAGTTGTGATTTAGATTTTTCTCCTATTGGCATCTGCACTTGAGGTTAGGTTTAAGGGGTTTGATTGACATCTTGTTTATTTCCACTACAAAATAAGCTAATTTCTTTAGTCTCACACAAAATCTCTCTGAAAAAAAAGTTATTGATTGTCACAATTCTCTAGACTGGGCAATCAATGCACACCTGTTTAAAGGAAAAGGAATGATGGATGGGGATACCATTGAGTGCTATTCTACTTGACAATATGCTGTGATAATTCAGCTTTCAGAAAGCTGTGCTTTTCTAAGAAACCAAATGCAAAAGCATTAGGGGATTTAGTGTCAAGATGAGTGGTGATGTGTTTGTGGGTTGACATTTGAAGCTTCTTATTACAAGAGGCACTGGTAAACAGAAGGCCTGCTGTGAGCGAAGACCTAGGTTCTTGTGGAGTCTTGGCCAAGAAACTTAACCTCTTTGCTCTTAATTTTCCTTGATGGTTGATGATTGCCAAGGATAAAATGAGGAAGAGCACACTGGAATTCTAGAATATCTAAGCTAGAGGGCACATTTGAAGTTATCATCTACATCATTTAGGAATAGAGCTGGATGCAGGTCCAACATTAGAGTGGCTTGAGCAAACTAGAATGTTTTTTTTTTTATACGTAAAGGTAGTCTAAATATGGGAGCCGGGACTGAAGGGTCAGGTTCTCCAAGTTATGAGGCTCCAGACTCCTCTTGCTACCTCTAATCTGTGATCATTTTCCTCATGCTCTGATATGGCAGCTAGAGCTTCAGATATCACATCTGCATCGCAGATAACACTATGAGAACTTAGGTTCTTAGGAACGAAGAAGGAGAGAAAGGATATTGGGAGCCATCCAGAAGCCTCTGCCACCAGAAAGTAACAGAAAGCTAAACATCCAATTTGATTTTCGAGTTACCAAAAAATCTTCAAAAACTTTAAATATCTGGGATTCAGAAAGAGTGTAGGAAGTTATATGGTATGTTAACTGAACTCTGAAAACTTGTGTGCTCCTGAAAAAATAAGCATTCTTTCAATAAAAATGTTTAATTTGGTTAAAGTGACAGAGCCTATTAAAAATAGCAATGGAATGAATTCAGAATACTAGCTACCAACTAAACTCATTTGCAAAAGTAATTTAAGACCAAGCAAATTCAACTGTTTCTCTTCAGGTTACTTTGTACAAATTGATATAACTGAGATTCCTAAATTTAATTTCTATTTTGACCTTTACAGGAATGAAGTGTCAACTCTTTCCTTGTTGGTTAATAATGACCACTGGCATGATTCTAGAATAATCAACTTGGTAGTGTATGTTTGTGTGTGTACCTGGGGTGGGGTGGGGTTCCCTGAGAATGACTCAGAATCATCTAGAAATTTTACAAAATGCAATTATCTCTGTATAAATCTCTCAAATTGGGTTATATTGGAAATAGTGGGGATAGAAAACCCATAGTTTGAGAATGTTTGCTAGAATAAGTCTCATGGACCTCTTTGAGTTCTTGCCTCTCATATAAGATCTGCTGATGTAGAATAAAGTAATCAGCAGATGTAGCATCATAAGCACATTAAGACTTTAATAGTTCTCATGAAACTGAGGTGCCATCATGGCCACTGTCCAATAATAGGGACTAACTGGATGGAGAGGAGACTTGGGTTTCATGGCTCTGGGCCCCACAGAGCAATCAGATGGTTCCATCTAGACATATGTTATTACAGTTGCCAAAAACAGGGCATGCAGCAATGGATGGTCTGTGTCCCTTGAGAAAAATAACCTACCAACGACAAGTCTTTATTAAGCCCCTTTTAAGTCAGATACTAAGAAAGATTAAAGAAAAGCAGGGCCAAGCACCTGTCCTCAGGGAGCTTTCATCCCAGGCCCAGGCAGGTGGGCAGTTAATAGGCACTGGGTTGTCCTTAAACAGCACAAGGTTTATTTCTAACTATATTCTACTTGCTTTACACTGGGGTCCTAAGAAAGATGGTGACCCCAGAGGTTCTAGAGAAAGCACTTGACCACACTGTTTCCTGACAGTCCCCATCTTCTGTGTGTGGTTGAGGCACAGATACTATCGGCTGGCAAAGTCCGTATTCCCTCTTGTATGCTTATCTTTGCTCTCATTAGCAGGGTTCATGTGGGGTGACACTCACAGCTGGGTTTTGTTAAGAGTGGGTGACCAGATCTCTCTGTACTTTTCCTGGTTGGAAACTCTGGGAGTGGGAGGTGGGAGGAGGAGGAATCTCTGATAACTGCATTTGGAGAAATGGCTGAGTCTGTCAGAACTTCCTCCAACTCCCAGGGCTTTTGAGAACATTCTGTGAACTCTGATTTCTGTAAGGAAAATCTATCCACCCTGGAGAAACTGCCCTACTTAGTGAAGTCAACATCAGATCCACAAATGTAAGCACGCTCTGGTACCCCTTCACCTGTGAGGACCTCGGCTATGAGCTCAGAAGCTAGCATTGTCTTAAGACCTTGGTTCTGGAGTCACATGACCTACCTTTTAATCCTGGCTCTGCCCCATAATTAAGAGCAATTGTGTTACATAACTTCCCCATGCCTCGGTTTGCTCATTGGTAAAACTAGGTTAGTATTAATATCCATCCCATAGATTGGTAGGAGGCATGTTTCCTACAACAGTAAATGGTTCTCAATAAAACTTAGCTCTTAACAATACTAGGTTCCTACCTGGGTGGTGGGTAATGCTATGAACAGAGATAGAAAACTCAGAGGGAGATTCTGATGGGAAATGGGGTTGGCAGGTAGAAAGGCCAATGTTGAGTTTGGGTGCTTTTTTAAAAGTTTGTGGTTCACTTAAGAAAGGAAATAGACCTTACATGATAGGTGAGGGTGAAGTGCAGTGAAGCATGGTCAAGGCAGTTGATGGTAATGTGGTTGTAGTAGTCAGAATTCCAAGGTGGCTCTCCAAGATTCTCACCCTCTGGTACATAATTCCCTCTCTCTGGTATATAATTCCCTCCTCTTGAGTGTGGGTGGAACTTGAGGGTGATGGGGTATCGGTCCCACAATTATGCTGCTTTATCTGGCAAAGGGGGTTTTACAGGTGTAATTTGGACTCCTACTCAGCTGAGTTCAAGTTAATCAGGAGGAAGATTGTGTGGGTGGGCCTGACCTAATTTGGTGAGCCCTTTAAAGGGCCTGAGCCCTTCAGAAGTGAGGAGAATTCCATGCCGGGCAGCTTCTCTGTTGCTGGCGTTGATGAAGGAAGGGGCCATAGCAAGGAGTGCAGGTGGCCCCCAGGAGCTGAGAGTGGCCCTCGGCAGCCAGTTAGTGAGGAAACGAGAATCTCAGTCCTACAACTGTCAGAATCTGGGCATCAGCCAACAACCTGAATGAGCTGGACTGTAGATTCTTTTCTAGAGCTCCCAGAAAGGAACAGAGTCAGCCAACACCTTGTTTTGACCTTATAAAATCCTGAGCAGAGAACCCAACCATGCTGTGCCTAGTCTTCTGACCTAAAACAAACAAACAAACAAACAAACAAACAAACAAAACCTGGAAGCTAATGAAGTTGTGCCATTTTTAGGCTGCCAAGTTTGTGGTAACTTGTCATGCAGTCATAGAAAACTAATGGTGGTCATAATGAATGGAACAAGACTTTCACTTAGATGGTGGTTTTAGTCTCCTGCGGCTGCTGTGACAAGTCATCATAAACTTAGTAACTTCAAAACATAAATTTATTATCTTACCATTTTGGAGGTCAGAGTCCAGAATGGGTCTTCAATCAGGTATCAGCAGGGCTGTGCTCCTTCTGGAAGCCTCAGGAGAGAAACAGTTTTCTTGCCTTTTCCAGATTTCAGAGGCCACCTGCCTTGCTTTTCTCCATCTTCAATGCCAGAAATGGCTGATTGAGTCTTTCTCACCTCTTATCACTCTGACACTGACTCTTCTGCTCCCCTCTTCTGTATCTCAGGGCCCTGTTATTGTATAGGGCTCACTTGGATAAATCATATCAATGTCCTTCCCTCAAGGTCATCTCATTTGCAGCCTTAATTCTATCTGCTTTCTGTATTTCCCTTTGCTACCGGAATATAGTCACAGGTTTCAGGGACTAGCACGTGTACATCTTTGATGGACATTATTCTATCTAACACAATAATCATGGGTTAAAAAACTCAGTTCAGCCATTTATTGACTGTGCCATCCAGGGCAAGTTGTTTAACTTCTCTGAACCTAGTTTCCTTATCTGTAAAGTCAGAACATTGAAAGTTACTTGTGTACTTCAGAGAGTTAGAGATCAATTATAAGTGGTCTAGCCTAGTGCATGATGATCACTACCATTTATTTTATTTTTATTTATTTTTAGAGAGAGAGGAAGGGAGAGGGAGAGAGAGGAACATTGATGTGAGGGAGAAACATCAGTTGGCTGTCTCCTGCACACCCCCCACCAGGGATCAAGCCTGAAACCTGGGCATGTGTCCTGACTGGACAGCAATCTTTTGGTGCATGAGGCAACATCCAACCAACTGAGCCACACCAGCCAGGATGATCACTACCATTTATTGAGTGGTTACTCCAATGTCCCTCAGCTATCTATGACAATGGGTAACTTTAGATAATAATTCTTTGATTCTATTGTTTTATCCTGGGATAAAATTCTGTTCTAGATAGATAGTGGTAAGGGAGGGTAAAATCCTTGCACATTCTTTTTTTTAAATGACACGTGGCCTCAAATGACCACATCATCTGGGGAAGTTTCTACCAGCCATCTGCCTATCCTGCATCAGTTGGTATAACAGCCATATAAAAGGCCAATCGATTTTTGTCTTTCAGGTTTTCTCCAACCCCTCCCTGCTAGTAGGGGCAAGCCAGCTCAAACTGTGGGTGCCTGGGCTGAGTTACAGCCCAACGGCTCTGGTCTCTGGGTCAGGCTGCCTTGTGTGTTTATTCAGGCTCGGTGTTGTGAACACTGTGGGCATTGTTGAGGTTAATGACTGAAGGATAAGCACCAGGGAACAGGATTGCAATAAAGACTGTGTTGACTGCTTCAGTGATGAATGTGGACAGGGTCCTGGAGAGATATGTCAAACATCTCAGAGTGCCTGCCCTGCTACCGCTTGGTGATAAGGACCAGGATTTGGGAAATACTGTCGATCATTGGGAGAAGAATGGAGAGATTTCTATGGAGGTTTACTTTGATGAAGAGTGCAGATATTCAATGTGTGAAATCAAGACACACTTCATAGCTCTGTCAAACATAGTGAGGACATCATGCGTGTATGTGTACGTGTGTGTGTGTGTTAGAAAGTGGAAAGAAGCTCTGGGTCATTACACGCTAAGGTAGGACAGTTTCACCAATTGTGGCGGGTGAGTCAGACTCAAAGAGACTATTGTTTTGCCATTGGCTATTTTAGTGATGGCATCTTACCCCAGGGGCTGGCACAGATAGGCCACCACGAACAGTGATGTACTTGTGGCTGGCTCACTGTCACCCCGAGTCCCTTACTCTCATCTCCATGGTTCCAGACTCTGGCTTTCAAATCTGGCTCCTGGCCCCTGGATTGGAGGCCCTTTCGGCATTCTTTCCTGGCTTCCTTAATGGGCACTCTTGATTACTTCTGCTCATGTCTTCTTTTCTCCTCTTCCCCTGCAGTGTTCCGTAAGAAGTTGCCTTTTTGAACTTGGATGCAGGTAACTCACTGCCTGCACTAGCCTTAACCTCACTCTAGAAGGGACCATGAATGTATCTAGCCCTAAAATTAGGTTTCTTCGTCAGACAAAACTGGCACTAGATAGAAATAGACCCATTAGCAGTCACAGAGAAAGCCCATTTCCTCTGATAGAACATAGATATATGTGAAAGACACATTATGGTGGCTCAGACAATAATTGGTTGAAAATTGAGGGTTTTCAAAATAAGTGGCTAGAGAAAAAGATGGGAAATCTAGTAGCAAGAACTGTAAGTGATCTAAGCAGGGTCCGTATTGTGTCTTATCATTGATATCACACCATATCACCATATATTATCCTATGCCCTCATGCCCTCTTGTAATTACCCCCACATCACGGGGGCTTCAACTTCATGCCCTCTTGTAATTACCCCCACAACCAATATGCAAATGGTTGTTATACTGTGAAGCATAATGACCGACCACGTAAAGACCGGATCACAGATCATCAGGAGGGTGGGGCAGCGAGCTACAAGTGGGCAGTAAAGAGCTACAGGAGGGGGCAGAGCAGCAAGCTATGAGGGGGAGGCAGAGGGAGGGGACTGGGGGGGGGAGCTACAGGAGGGCTGGGTAGTGGGGGAAGAGCTACTGGAGTGCAGCAGCCAGCTACTGGTGAGCTACTGGTGCATGGATTCATGCGCAGGGCTACTAGTATCATATAATGTGGTCATTTTCTCATTTATTATTTTTTCACTTACTTGGTACTTTTGATTTTCAGGATGGGACTTCTGTTCCTGGTTAGAACTGGAGTGGGACACTTGCCTAATAGGGAAGAGCAGGGCTGCCTCCCATCTCTCCATCCTTGAGAAAGGGCGTTATTGGGTTGCCTACTGAGAACGACAGACAGTTAAGGCAGTTCTTGAGGTTAAATTGGAGAGGGGCTTCTGGTGCCTGCAGAATATGACCCTGTGTCTCCAGTCAAGTTTATTTCTGGAACCTTTGTGTTCGAGGTCTGCACTGATGACCGGCCAGCCTCTGTGGTGGGGAGAGTCTGGCTTCAGAGTGTGGGACTTTGGCCAGACCTGGCAAGGAGCGAATGTGGAGCTAGCATGTTGAATTGCATTCTTTATGTCACCAACCATATGTCAGGGCAAAATCTCTCCAACCTTTTGGGAATGGCAATGCTCTATCATTTAAGTTGGTGAACTGGCCTCATAGTGAAGAGGTAAAATGGCGATAAGTGCTTTCTGATATGTATTTACTGATATGCAGAAACAGTAACGACCCTATACAATGGAATCTGTACTACCCACAGGGTCCTTGCTTATGTGGATGGAGCTACATATTTTTCTTTTGTCTTGAGGTCAGGTAGGAGTTTGGAAGGACTTGAGGGATGTGAGAACTCTCGGGAGGGGCTGAAGTTTTGTGGTTTGATGTCCTAATTGGGGAGGAAACTGGGTAGTGGAGTCATAGTGGGGATGGCACTTGGTCACTGGTCGTTTCAGTGATGTTTTATAATAAGCCAGCTGAAATGAAAAAGCAAACAAAACTCTCATGATGTGGCTCACTACCTTATCCCACAAAGAGGCAGCTACGTCCATGGGGCACCAGAGCAAACCTCTGAAAGGTGAAGAATTGAATCAACTTTGATTCTTTTAGGAGGTGGTGGAATAAAATAAATTAAAAATCACAGGAAAGAAAACTCCATTCTTTGAAAAATTAGTGAGCATGCATAGTTGTGAGTGAGTGTGCCTGTGAATGTGTGTGTGGATTGCGTCTAGATGAACAACAGTTGAAGAGGGAGAAATTGGCTTATACCATTGTTTGTCAGGAGGTGGGAGAAATAGCAGAATGCTCTGAGGCTTCTATAAACGACACAGCACCTCCAAGGCATTTGCCAGAAATTTTGAGATTTATGTGAGGGAGAGGGAGGGGGGGAGTGGAGAGTGGGAAGGGAGGGGAGAGGAGGGGAGCCAGGAGGGAGCATGATGTCACTCCTCCCTCTTCGTCTTAGTCTTCTCAGCCTGCCATAACAACATACCACAGACTTGTCGGCTTAAACAACAAGTATATCTTTCTCACAGCTCAGGGGTCTGGGAAGGCCAAGATCAGGACGCTGGCAGAGAGAGAGAGTGAGGGAGCTCTCTGTGCATCTTATAAGGGCACTAATCCCCTCATGGGGGCTTCAACTTCATGCTCTCATGTAATTACCCCCACAGACCCCACCTCCTAATTCAGGCACATTGAGGGTTTGGGGCTTCAATATGTACATTCTAAGGGGGACACAGACATCCAGTCCATAACACCCTCCAAGTTGAGAGCCACTGTTCCATGTGGGCTTGGTGGATGTTTTACTTTCGCACTAAATTGACCAAACCATTCATGGTTTGGCCGCATGCAGACAGAGCCTGGGCTTGCTTGCTGAGTGGAGCAAGCAGCTTCATCTCACCTCTCAGGGGCTGCAAGGCACCAAGTTCAGAGGTTCCCAGCAATGATTCCCACATGGGAACTTTAAAACATTATTTACAATTCAGAACAGGCCATGCTATTAGGAACTGACTTCTAAATTTCAAGATGATTCATGTAATTTGAAACAGTATTGTTTCAAATCACATTAAAAAAAATAACAACAACCCACAGCAGGTGGCTGTTAGTGTGAAAACATTGTTTGCTTTCTTCTGGAAGGCGACAGAACTTTAGAACACGGTGACTGCCCATTCAGGGCAGAGGGAGGACACAGGAGTTTGCTGAGATGATATAGGTTTGGGGCAACCAAGCCAGCTCACCTTGACCTCCACATACTTTATATTCAGTTCTCTGTAGTTTTAGGGTGTCTCTAGGATTCTGTGAATCCACAGCAGGAGGATGTTATTAGAATGAAGACACTTGAAAAGGAGGAAAGGTATACAGGATGATGGGCAGAGGGTTTATCTGACTTTTTATTGGCAATGAGATGGTGAGAGAGGTGTCAATCAAACACGCTCTGTCCTTTGGCACTTCTTCCTTTTAGTGTCTGGGTTATATTATGTTTTGTTGGATGGTTTGCGTTTTGTATATTTGATATGCTAGAGGTAGGGCCAGGTAAGGATAGTGGCACCTTCATGGCAAGAAGAAAGAACTAGGAACTGATGGGCTCCAACTTAGTGCTCATGCCATCCCTCCCGTCACAGTTCACAATGTGCCAAGTGCCTTTTAGGTCGTGTCTAGATGCACCAGAGCCAGAGATGGTCTCTGTTTTAGGACGGATCCTCAACCAGGGGTGCCTTTAAAAAATCACCAGGAGAGCATTTCCAAAGATTCATATCCCCGTCGCATCCTTGAGGATTTGGATTTAATGTTTGAGTGGAAAATCCACGGCCATAAAGGATTGGTCACTGGAGGCAATTGATCACTGGAGGCAATTTGCTGCAATCTGAGAGGCTATCATTACTCTGAATGATGTGGGTGGTTCCGGGGTGATGGCCAAGTCTAACCCTCTACTTGAAGAGTAAATTATTTCTAAAACATCGCTGCCATGGGCTTGCCTAGCATCTGCATGAATATATATGCACTGAAGAGGAACATGGTGTCAGGAGGAAATTCAGTCCTTGGTGTGAGAGGAGAAAACTTGCTCCATATGAACTTGGTCTGCTGTATGCAACCTACATCCACCTGCAGGAGTGGCGACATCATGTGTGGGGTTCAGTGCAAAATGAAAATAGGGGGCCCTTTGTTAAAAAATCATTTAGAGTCTCAAGACAGTGACAGCAGAGCGTCCAACTAAGTCGCCAATTTCAGGCGCACTCTGCAGAGCCTCAGGTTCCAGGGCTGTGAAGCTGGTGCTGCCCGCTGGTTCCAATCCTGTCCATCCTTCAGATCCAGGTTCCCTTCTCCTTGTCTTTTAAACTTGTTCCTACAGCATCACAGTGTCATACAGCAACGGGTTGTGTTCCCTTTGAGAAGCAGGAGGTGTAACTGGAAGTCAATGTGGTAATAAAGCTTTTCAGTTAGAACATGAGTATTGACTAGGTCGGCTGCATATAATCACTGTATCTGTCAGGTAGTGTTGGTTTGAGAATTAAAGTAGCTAATTTTTAAAAAATCACCGAGAACTGTGCATGGCACCTAGCAAGTGCTCAATAAGTTCAGCTGTTTCCATCCAATGGGAACTGTTTCTATTTTAATCGGTGGTTTATGGCATCTCCCATCTCCAATCTTTTGTTAATAGATTTTTGTTGATTTCAGAGAGGAAGGGAGAGGGAGAGATAGATAGAAACATCAATGATGAGAGAGAATCATTGATTGGCTGCCTCCTGCATGCTCCACACTGGGAATTGAGCCCATAACCCGGTCATGTGCCCTGACTAGGAGTCGAACCCTGACATCCTGGTTCATAGGTCGATGCTCAGCCACTGAACCACACCAGCCAGACCACCATCTTCAATCTTTAAAAGCTAAGCTCTGATGGTACTCGCCCATTTCCATAGTTTTAGTGTTACCCATCTTTCATAATCTCGCAAAGTATCCAACTGGTGCCACGCCTCCTCTCACACTCTGCTCCCGTCTGTTCTCTTCATAGCAGCCAGAGTAAACTTTAAAAAGTGAACACCAGACTATGTCCGTCCCCACTTCAACCCTCTTTCCTTCCAGACAGAGCCCACCTTCCTCAGCTGGCCCATGGATTTGTGAGCTGGACCCTGCTACCCTCCAATGTTGTCTTGCCCCTCTTGCTATTTGCTCACTCATTTAATATGTATTTATTGAACACTTTTTAGCGAAAAATTTGTATCAATGCTAGCTATTATTTTTGTTGTTGCTGTTGTTGTTGTTATTCAGTAACAGATATGTGTCAGGCACTGGGGATGCAGAGGTGAATGAGAGGCAGAGATCCTGCCCTATAGCCCTTTCTGCATAGAGAGGAAGACAGACATTTAGCACATCTTCTGAGCCAATTAGCTCTGCAAACAGGCCATGGTCCTGTTGTTATGGTCCCGGATTCCCCAGACCACACACTGTTTTATCTGGGGGAATACTTTCTCCTCCGATTTATCTTACCTGCTAAATCGACTTCCAGCTGTTTTCAGCTGGAATGGGAAGCCCTTCCTGATGCCATAAATGCCAGGTAAGGTGCTGCTTCTCTGTGGCTCTGCCTCCTGGGACCTCTGCTCAATTACAGATCAGTTTCCATCTGAGACTGTCAGCTGCTCACCAGGGCCCCAAGTCTCAGTGTATCTGCGTCCTCAGCACCAAGCTGCGTGAACAGACTCCACTACCTGCCAGAGATGCTTGGAAACGTGAAGGTCCCTAGAACAAGCAGGTGTGTGTCTGCCTCCCACATCTCTTGTGCTTTGGCTCTTCCCTTTTCTGCCTGATAATTATTCTCCTCTTCCAATGAATAACTGTGGGACCTGGGACTTTGTCTCTCTGAGGCCCCAGTTGTTCCATCTTTAAAATGGGCTAATAACACATCCCTGCCTGTTTCGTGAGGTCCTGGTGAGGACTGGGTGGAGACATCTGTGGAAAGAGCTGGTTTGAGGCAGAATGGCAGAAGCACTGACAGGAGGTGGAAGCAGATTGCAATCAGGTCCTTCTCAGTCTCTCCTGCATCTGCCATGCTGCTCCTTGCACCGCCTGTAGGAGACACACTTTCCACGTTGTTCTGACACCTCAGATACATGCCCTTTCCTTGCCCCTCCCTGAGCTCACATGGGAGTCCTGTAATGCACACAAACCCATCTTTATTTGACATTTCTTTTTTCCCCCTCATTGGCATCTTTCAAAGGTGAGTAAATCACCATTTTTAGAGCCCCCTGAGCCTCTTGCAACATATTTCATTGCAAAATCTCTCAAGCTTTGCTGTTATACTTCTCCCCCACCCCTAACCCCCACCCCCGTCTAAGTCTTTTGAAATCCATGTTCTAGAATCGCAGGTACTATAAGTTCTCTCTTAATGTGGTAGAGAGTTTCTGAGACTTTCAGCAAAGTGACATGTAATGAAACCAATCTTCCCATAGGCTAAAACTGATATAAACAAGAGTTAAATCCCTACGCATCTCATCAGATGACCTGCTGTACACACCTGACTCTCCTCAGCCCACTTTGCCAGGTGGTGGAGGACTGGAGCATGGCACGGGAACTGTGTGCTAAGGCCCACTGTTGGCACCAAGAATCAATGGTAGTGAAATTGGGTCCAGGATAGCAGTTCCTCTTCTTATTTTTTTTTTTTACCTTCCTCGGCCAGATAGACTTGGATTATCTATCAATAAAAGATAAATAAATAGTTTCTGTGTTGAACTCTGATTTGCCTTTTTTACAGAATGCATATTTATCCTGAGAAGAGTGTGGGATTGGGAATTAGTCACTGACTTAGTCATTCAGTCAAAATGCACGAAATGCCTGTGTGCCAGGGAGTCTGAGGTAGTAACAGTCGCAGACACATATGGCTCTTATCATGTGCCATGCCACGCCAGCCACAGATTACCCCATTCGGTACTCAGAGAATCCCTGTGAGGCACCTTATTCTTTCTGTCCCCATTTCACAGGTGGGTAAACTGAGACAGAGAGAGGCTAACTTGCTCCAGGTGAATGAGCCATTAAGTGATAGATTTAGAATCTAAAGCCACACAGTTTTAACCCTACTGTCCATCTCTCCACCGTTGTATCATTACATCCCACAGCGCTGGGGGTCACAGGCCAAGACAGAGCAAGTCCCTGTTCTACTGCATCTGTCATTTCTGGAGGTGGAGAGGGTCACAGACCAAAGCAATAAACACAGACAGACTGGCTAATCTCAGATAGCGGCAAGGAAATGGAGACAGATAAGAAAATAAAACACTATGTAAAATAAGACGGGATTGACGGGACTGGAAAGGGTCTGGTAGCTGGTCTAGGAAGACCTCTCTAAGGAGTTGACATTTGAGGCAGGACCTGGTGAGAACCGGGGGGAAATGTGCTAAGCGAAAGGGATGCAAATGTGGAGGTCCTAGAGAGGCAAAGGTTTAGTGTGTTTGAGAAACAGAAAGGTGCGCAGTGTCTGGAGCAGGCTGCAGGGGAAGCATGGGTGCAGGAGGTGAGATGGAGAGGTGGGTCATTGAGGCACCAAGGGCCATGGGCAGGACTGGATTCTAGTCTCAGTGTGATGACAAACACGGAAGGTTTGGAGCAGGAGACTGATTTGCTTGAAGATGTATTCAGAGCCTGGGATGAAGAATGAACTATCAATAACCAAGAGGAGAGGCAGTTAGGAGGCAAGTGCACTGAGCCAGGAGAGATATTGCTTGAACCATGGAGATGAAGGTGGAGGAGGTGAGACGCGGCAGGCCACAGGATGTTGCTTGGGAATGAAGAGGCTAGCACTTGCTGATAGATGGATGCAGGAGGTGAAGAAAAGTGAGAAGTAAAGGATGACTCCGGTGTATGTCCTAAGCAATTGGGTGAATTCTGCTTTCACATTTGGAGACCAGGGTCTGACCCCTGACCTGGCTCCAGATGTCCCCTCTTAGTGACCTTATCCATTAAATTGAACTTTTGAATCCATGATCTCTGGAGTGGGTTAAACAAGGCCTCTCAAAAACTATGTGGAAGTTCTAATACCTGGACCCTGGGAATGTTACTCGATGTAGAAAAAGAGTCTTTGCAGATGTAATTAAATTCAGGGTCTTGCGAGGAGATCACCTTGGATTACCCGGGTGGCACTAAACCCAATGACAAGTGTCCTTATAAGGTGGAGGCAGAGACGGTTAGACAGATGGAAGAGGAGGAGGCAATATGAAGACAGAAGCAGTGGTCAGATTGATGTGGCCACAGGCCAAGGAACAATGGTCTGGAGCCCCCAGAGCTGGAAGAGTTGAGGAATATATTCTCCTGCTGAGCCTTCAGAGGGAGCAGTGTGTCTGCCAACACCTAGATTTTGGACGTCTGGCCCCAGAACTTCGAGAGAATAAATGTCTGTTGTTTGTGGTTTGTGGTCATTTGTTATGACAGCCCTAGGACACAAATACCATCTCCAAAATCACTTTCAGATGAAATATTATTCCAGGGCAGGCTGGGAAAGTGCTGCTGTCGCCAAGCCCAAGCCCCCTGGTCTCTGAGTCCATGTGCAGCGTCCGTGGAGAGTGACTGTGTGTGATGACATTCTCCCACCTCAGCACGCTCAGCTCTTAGGTGCTGTCCCCAGGGCCCTGGGGACTTGTCTGTTCTGCACCTGGGCAGCCCGTGGATGCCAGGCATTTGACACCTGCAGGGACAACCCTCCACTAGTGAGAAACGAGACTTTGAGTAGATAAACGCCCAGCTTTGGTGGGTAGATATTATTACTTGGTAGACTGATTCTGAGGAGTGGTCTAGGTGGCCTCTTGGAAGGTCATGGCTGTGCTGAGCCCAGGCAGCCCTCAGAGGCAACCTGGTCAGGAGTACGCGCTTCACTGGCTTTTCTCTGCTGCCTACCTCCCTATCCTTGTTCCCACAGTTGTTTCCCGGGAGACTTCCAAATAAAGGGGCGCCTCCAACTCCTTGTTTTGGAATCTTTTTTTTTTTTTGGTGGGGTGGGGGTGGGGAGTGAATCCTAACAAAGACCCCAGCCACCATTATTCTTAACAACTCCAATGAAGGTACAGATTATTAAGGTGCATACTTAAGGTACCTATGAATGTGTGTGGCACTAATGTTCTCATGCACAATCTGTGATAATGGAGACAAATAACCACGTGGAAAGTACATTAGCTTCATTCCCTCCTCTCACTCTAAGCAGAGCAACATTATTCAGCCATTTGGAATTCTAGGAAAATGATTTGGACCAAAGACAGATAATTCCAGGCCCTTTTGGCAGAAATGTTAATGCTTATAGCCAAAATGCAAGTAATGGAAACTTTGAGACTTAAAATAACCAAAGTTCCATTTGATAAACGTTTCAAAGTGCCCATCCAGTTAATTTACGAGGGTTTCTGAGATGATCAGCTTTAAGCATAAACCTAGAGAACTGGACACTCTCTGGAGACACTGCAGAGCTATCAACTCGAACATCCCATTAGTAGTTTGCATTCTATTAGAGGCCTGGGAGTCGGGGGGCTAAGATCCCAGGTGGCTGTGAAAATAGACCCCTTTGAGGGCTCAGCCAGATGTGACTCCAGAGAGAAAGGTGCAACTCCCACAGGCTGGCAGATGAGAATACTAAGCTGCCGATGGTAACAAATGGGGTGAATGCGTTACTCAAGTGCAGACTTGAAGATCAGGTCACTCTAGCTTATTTGAAATAGGAAGTGAGCCCAGCCAAGTCTCGGGAACCATTTGTTGTTTACTCACAAAAACTAGCTATTCGAAATTGGGAAAGCAGATTCCTCCCACTCTTTAGTTTCTACCAATCGTTTATTTTCCTGCATTTTAATGGCTCATGTGTTGAGCATATAAAGTACGAAACAAAACCTGGAATTGAACACAGGGAGAAGACTCCCTCTTGCACATGAGCAGCCCCTGATCCTATTCGACCTGAAGACATGGATTCCCAGCAGTCCAGAGTCCTGAGTTATCATTGGGGCTGAGTCTTTGCAGCAGCCCTTACCTGCCTCCCAGTACTGCAGGGGGAAATCTCTGAGGATATTTGCTTGGTAGAGTTGGGCTTTAGTCTTTGAATGCAAATCTCTTAACCTCCAGCACCTCTAACCCCCACCTGGTAGGAAGGACGGATATACTTTCTACCCAAGAGAGAAGCACATATTCCATGGAGTAACATCTATGAGATGGTTTGGAAACACCTACATAAAGCACCACATCCAAGACAGAGATTACCTTAAATATTTTATTTTCATGTTGAGGATTATGTTGTTGTTATTGCCGCTGCTACTATTGTTACTCCACAGCACCTCCAGGATACCTGTGATTGACTGATGTCTCCATGAGCAGGAGTTTCTGTGTTCTAATTCACATTGCGTGTTGTGAAGAAACACACATTTTATTTAACTTCTCAGGCATTTAAAGGGTGTGACAGAATGAAATGTATGTAAATAAAAAAATCACTCTTTACTGTAGAAATAGCGAATGTGGTCTGACAAGACAGGCAGCCGTCACTAGCTATGTGTAAAAATCAGTAACGTGGGCCAGGGGTGAGTGGAGTGGGAAGAAGTGTTTGGTATTTTCTAGACTGAGTGGCCTGGCTACTTCAGGGGGTGTCCTTCTCACTTCTACCAGCACCCCCTCCCACAACCCCCCCGCCCTGCCAACCCTTTCTGCCTGGAGAAGTTTTTTCCTGATGCTGGGATCCAGGCCCTTACATCCACTCCCTCTCTCTCCCCCAAGTGCCCCTCAGCAGAGGACTTGATACACATACTTTATCTCCAGCTAGAAATGCTGGTCAAGCAAGATGTGTCAGGTCCTAAAGTATTAGCACTTAATGGAGGTTAGCATGTAGGCTGAGAGAATGAATCTTTGGTGTACATTCAGGTAAAGCCTTGGAGAAGCCTTTGCTTTTGGTCCATTTGTCTGGCTGGTGAGACAGGCCGGAAGCACCTCACAGAGGGGACCACACACCCCTGGCGGCTTCGATTAGAATTTGTGTATTGCTTTCCCATCAAATCCTTACCGGAATCACTCTCCTAATGGGACTTCGTCTATGGCTCTTTCATGGACAAATCAAATACACGGTCAAAGAGAATCGCTTGCCAATGTTATCTTGGGCTGCATGGATCATAGGAATGAGAGGGACTAAACTGTTTTACAGTCTGGGAACTCCCAGAAGCCTGACTCATGGTCATGAATTCTCGATTGCCTTGTTGGCAGTTCCATAGCTCAGCCGGCGGGAGCAGCTGTTCTGGGCTTAACGAAGATGAATGGCGTTCATCTGAGGATGCGGAGGTGATGGGAACCTGTGGGGAGGTGACCACGCTGCCTTGTCGTTTGTAATAGTGAAGGCACGAAGGCGCTTGCCAGGGCGTATGGCGGGCTCAGGAGAGCAGATTTCAATAAACCTTAAGAAATGACAGGCATGAGTTAATGACCAAAACCTCTGCAAGAGGTTTTATTGTGAAGTATGGCAATCACAGAGGTGACCGCTCCTACTGAGAGGGAAGTGGAGGAGTCATTTAACAGGATTAATGTTTTTCTCTGGGCGTCCCTTCATTGTTCTACAGCTTATCTATTCATTTCGTCTAGGAAATACTTAGCTAATGATACACAGATGTGGGGTCTGCTTCTCCAAATGGGAGTCTGGTTAGCATCATGTGGGGATCGTGGACCCAGTGGCTGGCCACACACTGCATAGAAGTGGAAGAACCTAAAATGTGTGACAGGTTCTTTACCTTCATTATCCATTTATTTCTGGAAACAGTGCTGAGGGAGGGGGTCCTTACCCCAGCATTTTGTAAATGAGGAAACTAGGGTTCAACGTGAGTAAGTGGCTTGCTGAGAGCAAAACAGATAGAGACATCAACACCTGTGCCTTTCAAGTTCCGTCCGTTTTCTGGTGCCCCAGTGTCTATGGGTGAGCTATGCTGGGAGAGGCATCCCTTACCGCACCCAGCCCTTCTGGCTGTAACTAGGCTTGAGGAGCTGCTGGGTCCTGGCTTCCTCCTTTCCTGGTCACTGTCAGTGTGGCTGCTGCTTACTGCTGCCACCTCCTCTGCTCTCCAGTGCACAAGCCATAGCTACCCAGGGCAGGCAGCTATTGCTTTACTCTAAATAGCTTGAGAGACAGTGTTATTTGTACTGGCACTGATGTTTGTTAATAGCACAGGTTTCAAAGTCCAGAAGACTCCAATTCAAGTCCTGACTATGCCACTGTGAGCTGTGTGACCTTGGATACGTTGCTGAACCTTTCTGAGCCACAGGATGTTTTTTTATGTGCAAAATGGGGTTGATAGAAAAATGTACCTCACAGGGTTGCTGGGAAGATTAAATAAGGTAATGTATGTAACAAGGTTACTACAGCACCTACACCAGAGTAAATGCTCAATAGACAGAAGTTATCATTATCCTCATTAATATTATCAGTTGTCTAGTACTCCATATCTGTGTCTAGACACAGAAGAGCAGGGACAAAGCTTACTCACTGAGAAAACGGTGGACAGGATGAAGAAATTTTGTACCCTGTCATGTGTACCTTTGGAAATGTTTATAAGAAATTATTTCACTAAGATTCAAATGTGGTCATCAAAATTTTTCTTGTGGTCACTCAGGGCTGAATCAGAACCATGGGGAGAGAAGCCTTACAAAAGCAAATCTGGGTCAACAGGCACTTCAGAGGGATAGTTTACAAGATAATAGTTGACCTTGTAGAACTAAGATAACAATGGACCCCAGCTCACTGGGTTCCTCAGGGATTTGGTGGGGAGCAGATAGAAGGCTACTGCCACCTTGTCATTGCTCAGGAAATGTTAGCTGCTGTGATAATTAGGTGTGCCATGCTTTAAATTTTATTAAATGCCTCCATGCCCTGAAGTGAAGTGCTGGGCTGTTGGAGCAGGGATGCTGAGGTGCTGTGAAGATGGTTGGCCCAACAATCCCTCCTGAGGATACCAAATCTGGGGCATTGACAGTGAGCCCTCTAGAGAAAACTACTGGAGTTCCCTGGCATTTTCTCTTTCCTCCTCATGATAGCTGAGTGAGGGACCGTCACTTTTAGAGAGATTGACCTGCGTCCTCAGATATTGAGAAACAAAGGGCCTGGCATGTGATTCCTACCCACAGAGGCTGAAGGCACCATGCCATGGCTGGCACTGCTCCCACTGTATCTTCCTTCTCTGAAGTCAGGGCAAAGATGAAGGTATGCCATGTATTCTAGAGCCAAAAGGAAGCCTGACGTGGGTGTGGCCAGACCTGGGCTAATGGGAGGGGTGAAGAGGCCCTAACAGTCAGAATCTTAAAAGAGGCAGCCAGAGGTTGAGGGACTGGGGGAGAATCGGAAACTGCCCCAGGAAAGGCTCATCTCTGAGGAGGGAGCTAAGGTCCACAGTGGGGAAGCTCTGAAAAAACAAAACAAAACAAAAAACCACAAGACAAGTCAGCACTGGGCACCCTGCACCTGCAAAGAGCCAATACCACATCATACCTGGAGCTGCCTCTCAAGACATTCCAATCCCCTTTCTCCCTGGGCTGGACACCAAACAGGTCAGAAGTGAGGTGACCATATTGCTTATTGTCTAAACTGGCACATAGTTCGAGAGATGAGGGGCATTTAAAAAAAATGTCTGGGCAGCCTGCATAAATTGGGGCTCTTCTGGGCAAGCTGGGCAAACACCACAGGAGACAGAGGGAGGAGGAGGCGCTAGGAGGTTTATGCTCTGGCTACTCTTCCCATGTATGTATCCAGGTTTAAAACAGGCCACCACCTTCCCAGGGAGGAGGGGAGAAGCTTCCAATACATAAAATACAGAGTCTTATTATGCTGAAATGCTGCTCTCATGACTAATATTGTTCAGTCCAGAAAAGCATGGGAACCTCCTGAGATTTTTATCCAGCGATAGGAAAGATTAACTCTGGGAGGGGGTGGATGCAGAGAAATGTAGGGGAAAAGTTGCTCTATGAGTTCACCGTATCAAGAATAGAACTTTCAAAAAAAATGTATGGTGTTTGATTACTATAATGATGGCGTCCATTCAATAGACGAGGTTACATGGGGAGAAGGCTAAGAGGTTCCAGCACCTGTGTTCTTCCTGCCATGCACACAGCTTCAGATTCCCATCAATCCAGCTTCCATTCGGCATGTACTCCAGTGCACAGGTGCTGTCCAGGTTCGGAGACAGGTACTGGGATCTGCTTGAAAAGGATGTCAAGGAGACAAGCCGGCCCCGGGTGGAAGATTGGCTTAGTCTATGCTGATGGTTTCCATCCACTTATCACTGGATCAGTCGCTTTCATTATTCCCAGTTCTCAAATGGCCCTAGGAAGTAGATATTATGATCTCTTTTGTAGATAAAAGGATTTGAGGCCAAGAGATAGCAAGTATGCCCATGAGCCAGCTTCCACAGCAGCAGGGCCGGGAAGGGAACCCACATCTTTAGATTATGAAATCCATGGACTTTTCATTCCTCTGTCAGGCCTCTCTGCATTAACCTTTAGAGTCCCTTCCAGTTCTCTGTGAATGTGGTTTTGAAGGAGACATGTTTAGGGTAGCCAATGTTCTATTGGCCCAACACCATTTGTTGAAATGCTTTAAAGCCAATTGTCGTTGTCACCAAAGGAAAGTAGGCAGCTGGGAGTGCTTGGAGGGTTGGGGGACACGTGTCATTTGCTTTGCTAACGAGGCTGATATATTCTGGGGACTGCTTCACCCTGAAATAATAGACAAGAGATTGAAATTGATGTCTAACCAAACACTGTTCAGGGAACATCTCTGAACTGACTTTTGGGATCTGAGCTCTCTGTCTAATTCTGCAGAGAGGCTGGGTGTCATTTAAAAATATGTCTACACGTTTGTCCTTGATAGCTGAACCGCCTTAACAAAAATCTCAAGGTCAATATAGGCCATGGGGTGATCAGTTTCTGAAGAAACCCATGCCGCCATTCTGACCAAATTAATAGGAGCACAGTGCCAGTCCAGGGAGGTGGGGTCAGCAGGACTCATGAGCCTACCTTAGCTGGTGGCCACTCGAAGATGTGAACAAAACAAAGTCCATTTAGAAGAGCGTAACCAGTATTGCAAAGAGTCTGGAATTTGAGTGGTATGATGAATGTTTGAAAGTTAATTAATGAGCTTTCATTGGGGAGGAAAGAAGATCAAGAGTGTTTTCTTCAACGTTTGGAAGGACAGTCTTGAAGCCCAGGGTGTAGATTTTATTGTGTATCTTCAGGTTGAAATAAGTAGAAATTGCAGGAAGTCAGATTTTGGTTTCATACATGGAAAAGATTTCTACCTATCAGGGCTGGTGATATTGATGTGTTTAGATTTGGGGATCTGAGCCCTTCATCCCTCTATATGGTGAGTTCCTTCTTTGCTCATTACTTTGCACAGGAACTTACCACAGAGAGAGGGTCTTTGGTTCAGGGAATTCATCTAGTCCTCATCTACCAACACCCCTCTCTGGCCCTCCTTGGACATCTTAATTCCCAACAATCTCATCTTGGCTCCTTCTCAGTCTTTTTTATAGTTATCTTTTCCTCTGCTTGTCCCCTTCTCTTCTCCTATCTCCTCTTCTGAGACATGACCATAGCATACTCTCAAGTTTCCTGTCACCATTTATAGGCCGATGACCTCTGTACTAGAAGGATTATATTTGGCTACATAGAAAACTCCCAAACCCCAAGGGCTAAGCAAGACATGTCATTCTCTCTCATGTTCATGGGTTCTAGAGGTGGGCAATTAGGGTTGCTGCCAGCTCCACAATGTCATCAGGAACTCAAGCACTTGTCCTTCTGCCCCAAAGAGCTTCTGAGCCTGACCTCTATCTGTTACTAACATTTTTAAGAACTTGATTGAGCAAAAATTTATTTGAAGCAGGCAGTCTCCAATCTAACAGCTAGAAAGGAGCTGTGAGGAGCTGTACAAAATGAGACTTTTATAAGCAGAAGGGAGCAGGAACAAAAAAAGTTATACCAGGCAAAAAAGTGGGTCGGCTATTGCAAGCTCACTTTCCTTTAGGGGATGATAGGGGGTCTATCAGGTAGATTACCTACTGAGTGGAGATCAGGTGATTCCTGATCGACTGGTATAAGATTTCATCTCTGGGAGAGTTGAAACTATAATTAAGTTTGGTGACATGGAGCTTAGCAATAAGTGACTCCATTTTGGGCTTGTGGACCTATTTTTTAACATTCTTAATGGTCAAAGATGCAGCCATCACATCTGCATCCCAGGCAGCAAAAAGAGGACCTGACAACTGTTTCTTCACAATGTTTCTGTTCTATCTTATTGACAAAATCTTAGGCTAGGAAAAGTATTCTTTTAGCAGGATTCAAAGATGCCCTTTAAGAAGATTGAAGTTCTGTTCCTGAGATAGAAAAAATAAAGGGTATAGAGATAGGCAACTGCCATAAATGGCCATAATTTCCAAATTCTCAGCCCAGATCTCATTGTTGAGCAATAGTCTGGTGTGTTCATCATTCACTGTGGGTGGCCCCACCTGGATGGCTCACAGGCACCCCAGGATCTCCCCACCATATTTGTATCAGGTCCATCTGTTTCAAAATTGGCACCTCCCTTTGCCTATTGCCCAATCCAAAGAAGTTCAGTTGTCATGGTGATGCTTCCCTCCCTCTCCCCAGAACTCAATCATCGAGTCCTAGGTGCATCCTGGATTCCATGTACTTCTCCCCATCTCTTTTGCCTCTGTCCTTGTCCACACCACCACCATCTCTGGGCCTGGATTCCTGGAAAAACATGATCATGTCCCTCTCCTGCTTAAGCAGGAAACAGTGTCATCACAGTGTGCGTAAAACAAGGCTCTCTCTCTTGGGCTTGCCCTGCAGTGCTCCTCAGGAGCACACCTTGTTGACCCTTCCATCTGAATCTTCTTCACCCCCTCCTCTCCCTCCACATCTCCAGCTGCCTTGCATGCCTTTCAGGCTTTTGCTTCCTGTTGTCTCTGGACATCACCACTTGCTTTTCCTTTGTGTGTGCCACCTCCTCCCTTTGTGAGTGCCTTTCCTCTTTTTGTCTGACTCAGTTCTATTACTCAGTCTTCAGGTATTCCTGCGAAACTCACTTTCAATTTTTTCCTAAGCTAATGTGTATTGAACATTTACTGTATGATAGTGGAGTGGTTAGCCACTTATATGGATTATCTCATTTTATTCTTCTCTGGATCTAAAGAGATGGGAACTATTATTATTTTTACTTAACATATGTAGAAACTTGAGACATAGCTCATGTGGATGGTAAGTGGCACATCCAGAACTGAACCCAGGTCTCTGTCATCAAGCCCTGTCCTGAACACTCTGAGGCTTTCTGCTAGGTGCTTGCGATGTGACCCTGAGGCATCCTGATGCATTGCTCCCTCTGTCAGACATCTTCATGCTCCCTGGCTCCCGTACCTCTGGTTCTCAAAGCATCCTGCTCGGTTACAGAGCTGTCTTTGGAGATCAGGCAGCCTGGATTCTTACCTGCATCCCACTATTTATTGTGACATTAGGCAATTACTTAACCTCTCTATGACTGTGTAAAATGTGCAAAATGGAGGCTAATGCTATCTTTTTATACTAAGTCATTATGAAGAATGAATCAAGTAATGCTATACACTGAGTGTTTGTGCCCCTCCCCGCCCATCCTAACCCCTAATGTGATGGTATTGGGTAGTGGGACCTTTAGGAAGTGATTAGGTCATGGGGGTGGAGCCTTCATGAATGACACAAGTGCTGTCCCTGTCCCTGTGTAATGTGAGGATACAAGAAGGAAAGGAGAAGGCAGCCATCTGAAAGGCAGGAGGCAGGCTCTGACTAGACAGCACATCTGTCTGCTCCTTGATCTTGGACTTCCCAGCCTTCAGATCTGTGAGAAATAAGTGTTTGTTGTTTAAAGCCACCAAGTCTGTTATAGCAGCCTGAACTAAGACAAGTAATAAATGTAAAGCATCTGATACAGCACCCAGTTCTTGGTAAGTCCTCCAAGGTTCGTGGCTGTTATTTTCCCTGTTATTATTATAACACAGGGGCCACAGTGCCTCTAATGCTCTTGTGCCGTGATTCATTTACATGCGTGTCTTTGTCAATAGACTGTTGTCTTCCTGAAGGAAGACACCACGTGGAGCCACCTTTGGATCTCCGGCCATAGTGGACTGCCCAGAGCGTCGCCCTGCTTAATAGCAGTTTGTGGAAGGAACAGACAGTGACTTGTCAACCCTGAAGTCCCTTCTAAAGGAGAAGGACCTGAAAGTCAGATTGTTGAGAGGTTAGTGGCACAGGTTGATTTGACTCAGGAAAGGTCACAGCTGGAAAGCCCAGCCATTTGGACCTCTTCCGTGTGTGGCTGGCTCTGCGTTTGCTCAGATTTCCAGAACAACAAACGAGCAACTTCTTTCCGGCAAAGGTCTTGGAGGGTGTTCAGGCCATTACTCTGACAGGCAGAGATGAAGGTGTACTGGTAAATTGCATTTTCTGTGCCTGAGCCATTGTTCAATTGTCTGAGAGAGCCTGTCTGTGAGGCGGCTTACAATGCAGTGGTTAGGCATTGGCCTCCAGAAGCCCACGGTTCAATCTGAATTCCACTGCAAAGCACCCACGTGACCCATTGCAAGCTATTTAACAACTCTCAGCCTCGGTTTCCTCCATTAAGAAGGGCTAATTATTGTTATTGGGACTAATTATCATTATTATAGAACCTTTCCTGGAGGTATTGTGAGAATTAAAAGAAATGTCTGAAAAGCATTTCGCACAATTTTTAGCTGGTAAAATTCATGAAATGACCGCCAGTTGTTTTCATGACCTGTAACCTCCTTTTGAAAGGGTTTCTCAGTCTGAATGTTAGGGCACAAGCCAAGAGATTAGCTTCAGGCTAATCACTCATTCATTCTGATATTAACCAATTACTCAGTAATTGCAAGGCCTTGCACTAAGTTCTTTAGGGGTTTGAATCAAACAAGAATGACACCCTCAATAAGCTTCCACTTTTACCCAAGAAGATAAGACAGATTCATACATTAGAGCAGATGACTAAGCCTGCCTGGGCCATATTGTTTCACTTATAAAATGGAAGACCAAGAACTAAAACTCATTGAACAAAGTTACAGTGTTTAGAGGATGCAGGTAACAGTGACAGATGGCTAGAATGGGGATGGTTTGAAGTAAATGAAGTAGAATTCTAGAGAGTGGAGAACATTGAAAGATGATGCAGAGCAGCTCTCCAACCATATCACTCTCTGAGTCTTTGCATATGCTATCCCTCTCCCCAGTGTAATGCAACCCCCTTTGAACTTCTGCCCCTTTCTACATTATAACTTCTGTTTACCCTATAGGACTCAACCCAAGCATTATTTCCATTGGGAAGGTCTTCCCTGATCTACCTGTACTTTATTTTTATCAGCCCCTTGTGCATACCCCTAATTATAGAAGTTACTATTCAGTACTTTAATTTTCTGCTGATAACCAAACTTTGAATTCTTCAAGAACCAAGATTACCTTATTCGTTTTTTTCCTGACACCTGACAGACAGGTATTTAATATTTAAATGAAGGACTAAATATTATTTAAATGAATTAATAAATAACTGAATGGAAGAAGTATTCCACCATAAACTGCGCTTTTATTTGAGGGGTAGATGTCTGCTGTTTGGAGCTTCCAGATATGTATTCCTCCTTCCCTTTGTGACAGCGTGCTGTTTTCACATGTGTGTGTGTGATCCACCATTCCCCCGTGTGGCCTATGTCATCAAGGATAAAAATGACACCACACTCTTCTGCGTTAGTTACTGAGTAAAATCCCACCCCATACGAGCAGAGAATTGGTTCAGGAAAAGACATGTAACTGCAGTTGTCCAACCAGACTACATCTCAGAACATTTGATGCAATATTGATGGAGGAAATGTTCTTAGTTGGATTAAGGAGACCATGGTAGGACAAGGTTGCAGCTCAAGTTCGGCGAATACTGGAGCCAGGGATTCAAATTGTGTCAGATTTCTCCTGTCTGTCACCTTTGTTTTTCTCTGCTGTTCACTTCGTTCTCTCAGATCAGCTTTCTTCACACGTCAGGAGACATGGTGACCACCGACCTTATGCTTCCCACCTGGAAGAAGGAATCAAAATGCTGGTCTGCAGCCTCGCAGCAGCAAGACAGCTGGTCTGAATGAAGTATTCCAGGCCGTCTTGTCTAGGAGGAATCTAGAGAAATTTATTAACTTTATCTTGTTTAGCCAAATAGGCAAATTAAAATGTTGAGGATGGCCACTAAACAAATAAAAACTGAATATGTCACTGTTAAGCAGCAGAGGGAAATAAAGGTATAAAGGAAAAGGTATAAATGAAAATTAATCCAAGGCCAAAGGAAAGAAAATGAAAAAAAAAACACCCATAAAACTAAAGCACAAAAATAGAATGATAAAAATGAATACATAAAATTAGTTTTCACACTCAATGGAAATGAACTAAACTCATAAATTGGAAGGCACATATTGAGAGATTGATTTTAAAAAGAAACACTCCACCTCAGTGCACATTACAAGTGGCATATTCAAAACCTTAATGTACATGGAGGTTGAAAGTATTAGATGAAAAAGTTAGATGAGGCATCTGCTGACCAAGATAAAGCTGTTATATTAACGTTGGACAAATGCTTTCTAAGGCAAGAGGAATACCCAGGCATAATGATGGGATCTATATGATGTTAAAAGCAACAATTTTTAGAGATATGCAACAATTTTAAACTTTAAATAGTGTTATAGGCTCAAAATTACATAAAAGTAAAATATGACTGAATTATAAGGAGAATTGGACAAATCCATAATGATTACAGGGGATTTTACATCACTAACAGTATTAGATTGAGCAGCCAAACATTCATAAGGACATAGATTATTTAAACACCTTGTAAAGTGCTCTATGATAAAAAAAGGCATACTCTTTACCCAATAATTGGCAAGTGTATATTTATTTTTAGCATACATGTCACATTTGCACAAAGGACCATATATTAGGCTGTAAAATAAGTTTCAGAAAATATCAAAGAATATAAAATAGATCACATTCTCTGCCTATAGTACAATTATTAGATATCAGTTTTTAAAACTTGAAGAAATTCCATGCATTTGCAATTTAAAATGGTACTTTTAAATATTTCATGGGTCAAAGAAGAAATCTTAATGGAAATTAGGATATATTTAGAACTGAATAATAGCACAATTATTATATGCAAACACTTGTGGATTCAATTTGGGGAAAACTGGGTGCAGGTACATGGGCTATCTCTGTTCTATCTTTACAACTTCCTGTGAATCTATAATTATTTCAATATTAAAAGTTCAAGAGTAGCTCTATTACATATACTTCTTTTTTTGGATATCATATATCTTTATTTTTTATTATTTTTAAAAATTTCTTTATTGATTAAAGTATCACATATTTGTCTTCATCCCCCCATTCCCATCCCACACCCCTCCCCACACATGCCCCCACGCCCTGGTTGTCCTTAACTGCTGGTTAGGCTCATATGCTTGCACACAAGTCCTTTGGTTGATCTCTCCCCTTTACCCCCACCCTCTCCTACCCTCCCTCTGAGGCCCGACAGTCTGATCCATGCCTCCTTGTTTCTGGGTCTGTTCTTGTTCATCAGTCTATGTTGTTCATTATTTCCCCTAGATGAGTGAGATCATGTGCTATTAAAAATACACTTATAAGAACCGAAAATGAGACAAGCAATAATGGTTATGGTGACAGGCAAATGAATCAGTGTGTAGTGAGTTTCTTTCTGGGCCAACAGTTCTTTTGAGACTCAATTTCAATGTCCAACAGTTCCTTATGTGTACATGTCAGCACTGACATTTCAGTTCTGGATGGTGGACAAATGGTGGTAATGCAGGTCCGACTCTCTCTGGTTTGGTCCTGGGCAACCTGCAGTGATGCACAGCTGCTAACTGCTAGAATGGGAATTCTTGTGTCCACATGCTCTCAATGTGACACTTCTGTGGGGTGTAAATTTGTATTTCTTACCTGAATGTGAGGCATCTCAGGTTTGTGACTTGACAGATGCAGGAGAAACAACCACAGGGAGTCAAGAGAAGAGGAGGGCCTAATGCCTCTCTTGTGAGAAGAGACTTCTCACAATAAGTCAAACAATAAGGGTCAGGCGAATACAGCTCCCTAAACTTCACTGAGACTCAGAGTCCTCAGCTGTGAAAGAGATTACATGGCATAACTCATTTGGTTGTTGCCAGATCTAAGAAGAATAAGGTTTATACAAATATCTGGCATGTAGTAGATGCTCAGCACACTGCAGACAGCCTCCCCTTTCCCTGCCATGACCACACTCCATGCTAGATTATCAGCGTCCGTTCCCCATTGGGTGGTAGGTGTACCACCACCTCCCCTTTTTGGAGTAGCTAGACATTTCTAAAGTATGCTGCAGCAGATGTGGCTACTGAGGAATAGCCACTTTATAATGAAGTGGAAGGAAGTTGAAGGGGAACAAGCCAGGCAGCCCCATGTGGCTCAGAGGCAGACATGAGGTGTCTGAGAAAAGGTTTGGAGGTAACCAGAATAAGGATTTAGGGAAAGCAAGAGGTGAAAAGAACTGGTGAAGAAGAATGAATCCAGTTGAGAAGGATCTAGAGACTCAGCTTTGATGGCTTTATAACAGGGATGGGGTCTGACAGAGAGACTAGACAATGCAATTTTAGGTCTGAGAATCTGGGTGAACATCTGTGATCTGCAGAGAGAGGACTTTTCTCTATTGGAGAGATTCAGTTCTAAGAAATTGGCAACTAAACTTACCATGAGAAGGAAGGCCCTGTGCCCTGGTGTCCTGATATCCATCACACTCTAGAAAAGCCACCTGCACGTCCCAAACAGATCCGTGCATTTGAGTATATTGGTAATTCACAATGGAGGATGGTTGTACATAGTTTTGAGTTAGGTGCCTGCTGTTCCAAGATCACCATCTAAGACAAGGAAACTATTTATCCCTCGTGTAGTGACCATGGGCAAAGCCTGGGACAAGTGTGGGGAGTCCTTGGTTTGATGGGTGATTGCCTTATGGTGATGCCAGCAACAGGCTACCTTGGCTGGACCCAGTGGGTGTACTTGGGAGTGGATTATGGCCATTTCCTTCTTTAAGAGAATGCAGAAAGAGAAAGACAAGGCAGCAAACTGGCACTAAGCATTGGGAAAGGAAGGAAGAGCTGAGATGTAAAAAAATCACACAAAGCACAAGAACTCCCATACAGTACTGCTGAAGCAGGAATAGGAGGTTGTACCCCAAACACAGAACTACTCAATCTAAAGCTGTACAAAATAGAAGCAGTTGAATTTCCTCAGATTAAGTCATCTATCTATCTATCTATCTATCTATCTATCTATCCTATCTAATAAAGCAGTAATATGCAAATTAACCATCACTCCGCTACACCCACCAGCCACACCCACCAGCCACACCCACCAGCCAATCAAGAGTGATATGCAAATTAACCCAGCCAAGATGGCAGTTAATTTGCATATCCAGGCAAAGAGCGAAGACTGAAGACAGTGGAGAAGGAAGCCAAGCACTGTAGAAGGGAGCAAAGCTGCAGAGAAGTAAGGAAGTGGGGCTGCGGAGAAAAGAGGGAAGCAGGCAGGGCAGGGGAGAAGGGAGTGAGCGAGGCAGCGGAGAAGGGAGGGAGTGAGGCAGTGGAGACAGGAGGGAGAGAGGCAGAGGAGACGGGTGGGAGCGAGGCAGCGGAGATGGGAGGGAGTGAGGCAGTGGAGACAGGAGGGAGCGAGGCAGCAGAGACAGGAGGGAGCGAGGCAGTGGAGAAGGGTGGGAGGGAGCGAGGCAGCGGAGAAGGGTGGGAGCTTCGCTCAGGCTGCAGGAAACCCTATTCTTGCAGGAGTATTCCTGCAATGGGCGGCTAGTCTATC
This sequence comes from Eptesicus fuscus, assembly GCF_027574615.1. Taxonomy (NCBI): domain Eukaryota; kingdom Metazoa; phylum Chordata; class Mammalia; order Chiroptera; family Vespertilionidae; genus Eptesicus; species Eptesicus fuscus. The sequence goes on from NC_072476.1 coordinate 28,876,992, forward strand.
TATAAAAGCCTAAGCAACCATTGCAACTGAACGGACAATTGAACAGGCTGTGTGGGGCGACCAGGCCAGCAGGGAGGTGAGTGAGGGGCGACCAAACTACCAAGCAGCAGGCTGCGTGGGTCTACCAGGCCTTCAGGGGGGGCAGTTGGGGGCAATCAGATTGGTGGGCGGGAGGCAGTGAGGGGCGACCAGGCCGGAAGAGGTGGGCAGTGAGGGGTGACCAGGCTGGCGGGGAAGGGGCAGTTGGGGGCCACCAGGTCAGCAGGGTGTGCAGTGAGGGGTGACCAGGCCAGTGTGGGGGGCAGTTAGGGGTAACCAGGCTGGTGTGGGGCAGGAAGTTGGGGGTGACTAGGCTGGCAGGGGGGAAAGTTGGGGGTGACCAGGCCAGCAAGGGGGGGGGGGTCAGTTAGGGGCGATCAGGCAGGCAGGCAGGTGAGCAGTTAGGAGCCAGTTGTCCCTGACTGTGAGAGTGATGTCCGACTGCCGGTTTAGGCCCAGGAATTGGGCCTAAACCAGCAGTTGGACATCCCCTGAGGGGTCCCAGATTGGAAAGGGTTCAGACTCGGCTGAGGAGAACCCCCCTGTGCACGAATTTCATGCACCAGGCCTCTAGTATATATATATAAAAGGCTAAGTGTCTGTCCTTCCCTCTGACTGGTAGCTATGACGTGCAATGACCACCAGTGGGCAGACACACAATGCAGGAGCTGCCATGAGGCACACTGGCCATTTCAAAATAAAAGGCACTATGGACCTGGCACCAACAAACCAACACTCGGCTTCCCCCAAGTAGGACACAGGCCCCTCCACCACCCTGGAGCAATACCCCACCAAATTGCAGCCAATGCTGCCAAGACCCCATGGTGCAAAATGTGGCCTACAGCCCAGCCCAGCCAGGAAATGGTGGCTGTGGTCACCATGTAATGATGTCACATAGCAATGCCTGGCTTCCTCTCCCTAGCGACTAGCCTCCTTGGAGTTTCTTCAGCCCAGGAACATGACTTGCTTTATAGTCTGGTGCAAATATTTTACAGTTCAACCAAATGTTTGTGAAGCATTTTTCTATACCTCATCTCATTTGGTCCTCACAGAAGTGCTGGAGTAGGTAGATAGGAGACTAAGTAGAATCCTATTTTCTTTTCATTAGCAAGACAACAGATATTTAGAAAGTTTAGAAACTTGACCGACTGAAAAGAAGTAAGAAATGATGGAACTTGAAAATGACTTCAGGTTTTCTCACTGTGCAGAATATAGTCAAACACTACTACAGTTAAATATTTTACCCTTTTTTCTCCCTGCATGATCTACAGTAATAATCTGCTTCGTGTTGATATTTACTGCTGTGTTACTAACAATAACCTGAAAGAGAAGTTGGGGTGCTTCACTGGGCTGGAAAAAGTTTAGCTAAATCAGAAAGCAGGTCTAATTAAGCAAGTTTATCCTATCTAATAAAGAGGGAATATGCTAATTGACCCTCACACCATCGCAAAGATGGCGGCGCCTACAGCCAATGAGGGAATATGCTAATTGCTGCCCTGCCCTCAAAGATGGCGGTGCCCACAGCCAATAAGGAGGGAATATGCTAATTGATTGCCCTGCCCTCAAAGATGGTGGCGCCCACAGCCACAAGATGGTGGTGCCCAGTCCCCTCAGCCCTGCCAGGGTGGTAGGCATGCAGCAAGGCTAGGCCCTCCCCTAAGCAGTCCAGCCGCTCCGCGCGCCTGCCTCTAGAGTCCCCCAGTCCCCTCAGCCCCCCAGCCACCCAGGGCTGGCCCAAGGCGCAGGCAAGCCTCCGATGGTGGCTGCCCAGCCGCCCAGGGCCGCCCGAGGCTCAGGTAACCAGGGCCAGCTGAGGCTTGTGCTGCCGGCAGTGGCAGCAGCAGAGGTGTGATGGGGGCATCACCTTCCCCTGATTGCCATGTCACCTCCCACCCCTGAGGGCTCCTGGACTGTGAGAGGGGGAAGGCAGGGCTGAGGGACACCCCCTCCAGTGTATGAATTTTTATGCACTGAGCCTCTAGTCTTAAATAATTGGTAAAGATGAAGTCTGCAAAAACAATTTGATGCCACCTTGTCACCAAGGTTCTCTAGCACCATTTGGAAGGAATCTGAATAGGAGGCAGGACCTGGAACACGAAGTACCGTGTAGGAAGCACAGCAGGGTTTCCTCTGGCCTGGAGGCTGGGGGTATTACAGGAAAGCTGGCCTTACTTTTCCTTGGGGGAAGGGACAAGGCAATGCTGTACTAACTGCTGCAGTGCCCAGGATTCAGGACTTTCTGAAAAATGAAAGCCTTGAGCAGCTTCCCTTACACAGGGGCATGAAGCTGAGTAATTATAGCAAAGTGGTTTCAAAAATGAAGCCTTAATTTTAACTCATCATGTAAAGATACTTTATTTTCATGCATAATATCACCTATCACTATGCACAAGCTGACGTGCTCTGAGAAGATGTGTTACTGGAAAGGTGAGGTTTTGTGATCCCAGTTGTAATTTGTGTGTGTGTAAAATTGTACTTTCTTTACAGCCTTGCATTTCCATCAAGCAGGGTGTGCTTTATATGCGTAAATCTCCACTCTTGAGCGGAGGTTCATGGGCTTTGCTGGGTTTTCCTAGAGCTCAGGGAAAGGAAAAATGATTTATTTGATCATGGATGAAGCCAAATATTTGCACACCTTGCAGTTCACCTATTGCTCACCTGGTGGTTTGGCCACGACTGAGGAAGCCTGCAGCCCATGGGGAGTAGATTAGCTGAGCCAGCCTGGTGAGCCAGTTCAACTCCACCACTGTTCAAACATCTCTGACCTCAGGGGGCCCTGGAGAGATTAATGAAAGTCAGCGAAGATCATTTCACCAAGCACAATGCTTCTGTGGCTGCCGCTGCTCTGGGCCCAGCACATGGCTGTTGGCACTTTTCCCTGCCCACCCTGTCAGGCAGCTGCCAGGGCGCTGCAGGTAATTGCTTGATGCCTCCAGCCCAAGGTGAAAGGTGGGAGCTCAATCAGCCCTCCGCAGCAGGCGGGGCCAGTGTTTGCTACTTGGCGATTCCTGAAATGAAGGAAGCCCGGCATTTCTGGCAGCATGAGGTACACAATTTGGAATTCAATAATACGGGTGATTGGAAAGCGCTGGCTGACGGCATACTGCTTCACTTGCTTTTACAAGTAAACGATGTTTTTCTTTTGGAGGTGTCAAAGAAAGGTGGGAGCCCTGGTTTAGAAGCATAGACATTTAGAGTAGAAAGGACCATGAAATCCAAGCACTTGGTCAAGGTCAAAGCCAGGTTCACAACCTAACTCAGAGAAAAGACCTTGTCTGTCCATTTCCAGTTCACACGGTGCCCTTCCCTCTACTCCAACCTGTTCTCCGGTATCACTGCGATTTCAAGGCACAGCTGGCATGAACTCTGCCAACCTGCAGCCTCCCAGATATAACTGGGCTGTTACTGGGCTCCCCAGCCCTCAGGTCTGGACAAGCGTGCTTCTCCCTCCTGGTCCCGGCCTTGGGGAAATCCAAAGCTTTTCCAGGATTTTCATGACTTCTCTGAGACTTGGACTCTTCTGGTCCCCTCTGTTTCCAAGATTCTGGAATTGTGAGGACTGTCTCTGTACCTAAAATGTAGTCTTTTCACTGGTTTCTCACACAGTAAAAAAAAAAAAAAAAAATCATGTATGCTGCCAATGACCTCAGTATATTGTGATGAATCTTGGTGGCAGAAGGTTGGGGGACAGGGCAAAAAGAAGAGAGGATTACACAGCAGTAATGCAAACAAGTATTTAAAAAATATCAATATCATTTTTTTCCTTTTAAAAAGACATTTTTTAGAGCACCTTTAGGTTCCTGGCAAAATTGAGCAGAAAGAGTTCCCATATATCCAATACCTCCACCCTACACACATGTAGCTGCCCCCATGATGAACATCCCCCACCAAAGGGGTACATTTATTGCAGTTGATGAATGGACATTGACACATTATTATCACCCAAGTTCCATAGTTTACATTACAGTTCAGTCTCCGTGTTGTACATTCTATGGGTTTAGACAGATGTGTAATGACATGTACCTACCACTGCAGTATTGCAAAGCATAGTTTCACTGCCCTAAAAGTGTCCTGTGCTCTGCCTATTCATCTCCAGTCCCCACCAAAACCTCACAACCATAGATCTTTGTACAGTTTCCTTTGGTAGCCTCTTCCAGAATGTCATATATTGAAATCATATAGCTTATAGCTTTTTAGATTGGCTGCTTTCACTTAGTAATACTAGTATGTTTTTAAGTTTCCTCCAAGTAGTATCAATTCTTTAAATGTCCTTTGGCCCACTCCTCACCCCAGGCCCAGACTTACTGCAGCATATAGATTCCTTGTCCTCATTCCCACTCCCATCTCGGGACCCAAGAGTTTCTCATTCTTTCCCTTCTGTTGTGCAGAGTAGCTCTGTCTACCCTCTGAGGTCTTCCTACCAGTTCGTTCATGCATGTTCTCTGCAGCACCTCGCCTACTCTCTGTGGGCTCACTGAGATCTTCTCATGACACTTTCCATCTCTTCGTACCTGCTAAAGCTGCTCTATGAGGGGCCAGCAAAGATTCTGGAAAAGATGGAACTTTCACTTGAGCTAGAGCGAGGCTGAGCTTCTCAAGAGAGAGGTGGTTGGGCTGCCTGTCCTCAGAGCTGCGGGATAAGGCACTATTTCTAAATTAAAGACATGACTGGGACTAAGCCCCCCAACCATGACCTCTCCTGGAATCCCTTTGCTTCCCACACTTCCATGATGCTCACTCCCTGGCCATGTGTCTACAATGTTCTCTGGCTCATTTTCCTCCTTCAGCCCCATCCATGTAACTTCCTCCAAGGTTCTGTGCATGGCACCCATTCCTTCTCTTGCAACACTCAATTTCTTACAAGTGTATTCAATCCCACAGCTTCTGCTGCCTTGCAGTATGTTCCAACCCCACCCTCCTCTTGATTTGGGCCCAGACACGTCTCCTCGTCATTCCCAAAGTGTCAGAATCTCAGTATCTGGCAAAATAAATTCACAGCCTTCCCACCCAAACTCAGTCTTCTTTCGGACTTCCCCTTTGTATGACAACAAGTATTTGATCCTTTGTCTCCCTTTTATGTTTCTTGCCTCCATATTTTATCACAGCCTAGTCCTGTTGATTCTTGATTCTGTATTTTGACCTCCATTTTCTTGGCTGCTCCTTGAGTTTTAAATCTCATGCTCCCTCACCAGGCCACTTACAGAGATCTTTGAAGCTGTTACATTCCTCCCATGTTTCTGCTTAAGTCCTTCCAAATATAGCTTCTGGATTAAGCTTCTTAAGAAAATTTGTATTAGACCTGCTCCTCCTCCCACTACCCTTGCCCCATGATCTTCAATAGCTCCTCATTGTCTATTGAAAAAAATCCTTACTTAGGCCTTTCAGGTGCTTCATCATAGGGTTTCAGCCAGCCTTGCTAACCCTATGCATTGCTCCTTTTTGGAAGCAGGAAATAATTAGAGCATATACTCTTAGCTCTGGTGGGTGATGAAAGGTAAGTGAATAAATTTACCTGGGCAGGGGGCATTTCCAGGGAAAGAGGAGATAGTGATAGCATCTTTCTCCAGTGTTACAATGTTGCCTCTGGCTGGCCCCGAGTGGACATGGGTAGGGCTCAGATAGAGCATGTGTTGTGTTGGATTATTCATTACACTCAGAACAATAGGGAATTCTGCTGGGGAGAGCAGGAGAGTTTGCTGGAAGCCTGTGTTACTGCTCATAATATTACATCCAAGTCTTTTGTGAAATGTAACCCATTATCATATCCCTTGGGTGGCTCAAAGTCACAGAATCATAGAATGGAAGGAAATTCAAAGAGGATCTTGTCAAATCTCCTAGTTTCATGGGTAGAGAAATTCAGACCCAGAAAGGTTAAATAACTCTCCCAAGGTTACACAGAGGTAATAACAGAGCCAGGATGAGAACTCAAGGGAGAAAAGAATAAACGTTTATCGAGTGCCTACTCCGTGATGGTGCCATATGTCAACTGAGGTAAGCCCCCCATTTCCTACTTGCAGGCAAGGAAGTTGCAGCTCAGAAAAGAGAAATATCACAGGTAAGTGATGGATCCATGATTTGGTTGCAGAATCCGACTGACTTCAAAGAGATGGTCTTTTACTGTTTGTGTCCCTTATTACAAGATAAGTAGGTAAAAGGGAGTACTTGGGGGTCCTTCATAAGGATCCTAAGAGGCAATTATTATTTCTCTCATGTTGCTGAAGAGTAAATATGAAGTTAGAATGGCCATGGTTGTCCTTCTCAGGTAGCCAGCTTGTAACTGGTACAACTAGGATGAGAACCACATCTGTTTTCCAATTTAGACTTGAGTTCCTGTGCTGAAAAAATCAGGAACCTGGTCATTTCCCTTCCTGATGTGCCACAGAATCAGCCTCCGGCTTCGAGGTCCAGTGCTTCCATTAAATAATGGAGTTAACACAAATCAAAGATGAAGACCCACTGTACTTCTGGGAGGGTGATTATTTTTGCACTCAATGACACTTACTGTCTTGAGCTATGAGCATTGTCTTTTTAAGATCCGTGCTGGAAGGAGGGAGAAGCATTGCTGGGGACCATGATGTCTTTCTTAGGTAGGAGACTGAGGACCAGGAAGTGGTGTTTCCAAGGATTATTTCTATTGATAAATGAGCACCAGGGGAAAGGAGGATGTGGATACTGTCTAGGCCAGTGGTCGGCAAACTCATTAGTCAACAGAGTGGCAAACCGCGGCTCGCGAGCCACAGTTTGCCGACCACTAGTCTAGGCAGATGGCGTCCATGGCTATAATTTGGGTTTATGGCTCATTCTGAAGGCCTCTTGGCTTGGCATGGAGAACATTCCATGACAATTTCAGAAGAGCTGATGAAGACACCATGTAAATGAATATGGAGGGAGTGAGGGGTAGGAAAGCTACAGTGAATATTATTCCATGAAAACAGTAATTTTGGCCTTGGATCTTGAGCATACATAGGTAATTAAGTGAATTAGAGGTTAAAATACAGCCTCACATATATCAATTGAATGAGCGGGAAGGGGCTCAGAATTAGAATGTGGTCATGGCATAGATATAATAAAAAAGAGATAAACACTGTGAACTAGATGACTTCTAAGGCTACTTTGAGAGTCAGTTATTCTTAGACCCTGCCCTTGGATTTCCCATCTCTTAACACAAACACACAACCCCAGTGTGTTCACTGAGTTTTGCCAAACTCCCCATTTATCTGCTGACAAGAATTGGGTATAATTGATTTTTCACACCCCAGATTTTCTTTGATAACTGGAGAACGGATCATTTGCACTCTCTTAAAACTTACAGACACTAGCTATTTAGAACTTTTGGTTTGATTTACAAGTAGTTTCCTGTTTGGGGTCTGGGGCATTGTCCTGTGTGCCTACCCTCAGACCACTTCTGAAAGAAAACTAAAATTGATATACCCACCTTCAAACCAAACTGATAACAAAAACGTAAGTCAAATGAAACAGAAAATACTTGGTATAAAATGCCCATCTACCACCATTTTAAAATACATAATTTGGACTTTGAATTCAGCTGGTGTAGAACTGATCTCAATCACATTGTTCAACTAGAATGGTGAGTAGAAATCACTGGGTTCTAGTTCTAACTGGTTTAAATGGTGCAAATTAAAAACACACACACAAAATAGAGATTTTTTAAAATCAGTCTGAATGAATTGATTGGCAAAATATGAACAAATTCTACTTTCTGAGCTTCCATTTTGGAAAAATATATATGTTTTTACATCTTATATAGAAGCCACAAAGACCTTGATTGTCATAAGAATTTCATTAGTGAATGCTATTTATGGAAACATGCACAAGTGAAAACAAGCTTCTGAATTTCCAGGGATTTTTTTTTAAAATATATTTTATTGATTTTTCACAGAGAGGAAGGGAGAGGGATAGAAAGCTAGAAACATCGATGAGAGAGAGACATCGACCTGCTGCCTCCTGCACACCCCCCACCAGGGGATGTGCCCGCAACCAATGTACATGCCCTTGACCGGAATCGAACCTGGGACCCTCCAGTCCGCAGACCGACGCTCTATCCACTGAGCCAAACCGGTTTCGGCTCCAGGGGTGTTTTTGAGACTCTTGCATTTCCTGGTTTTCAGACCGTCTTTTTTGATAAGAAAAAAAGAAAATATAATTTTTTCATTTTAATGTGGCGTGGGTCTCTCTGAGCCCTAAAAGGGATGTTCCAGATCATCACATTTGAAAGCTGACAGGTATGTTTTGGCTCAAGATGCTGACTCCCTGTCCCCAACATCTCTCTTCCTGAACCAGCTTCGGCTCCCCACCACCCTCCTTCTCTTTTTAGTAGAATATTGCCTACAGCCTTCAGGCTCCCACTCCCCTACCCCATCACATTTACATACTGTTTATAAGAAGAGTTGCTTCTAAATTCAGACAAAAAACACAAGCTGCTCAACTTCCTTGACATTATAACAGCAGCAGAGTATGTAAGACCTAAAAATTCTCAGCCTCCATACCTTCCTCCTTTTTGTCTGATTCTCATCCTGTCTTTGTCATTGTCTGTGCTGATCTTGACCGCTCATCCCAGGTTGCCCTCATTTATTAAATATTCTCCCTGGAGTCACACAGTGCAGCCCTGTTTTGTTTGGGCTGTACAATTTTTTAGACATGGAGCTATATCACATAGAATTCCAAATTTAAGACTTTTCTTTTAAACATCTGAAGGTTTGGTTCCTCATCTTTAGCCCTTACTTGTGGACTAACGTCTTAGCATCTGTGTAGTAAAGAATCATGGTAAAACAGACTCTGAGAACCAAATGCCTGGGTGTGAATCCTGGTCTGCCATTGCTAGCTGTGTTATTTGGAAAAAGTTCTTTAAACATCCCTGTGACTCAGTTTCCTCATCTGTAAAATGGGATGATTTTTATAACTATCATACAGGTTTGTTATGATCTAGTTCTAGAGTCATCCCTGGTTTTGCTGGCCCCCATATCCACCTCCCTGGTCTGTGTTTGGGGAAAGTATTTTCCCTCCATGTAGTCCATGAAGATTGTGATTTAAGTGAATATGTATGGAATGCATGGAATATAATAAAAATCCCATTGACTTCATGTGACAAAGTTATAAAGGAGTTGTGTGTTTTTTGGTGGTGGTGGTGGGGGAACTCTGAGAAATTGAGGAGTAATTTGGTGTTGGCAGAATTAAGATGGAAAGTGGCCAGTGCCTACTTTGAATTTATATTCAAAGGCCAAATACTCAGCTGCTTCCTGTGTCTGCCTCACACACTCTCACTTCCACTATTTCCTACTAATCAGATAAAATTGCGGGCTGCCTATGTAGCAGGCACTGTGCGGAAAGCTCTACAGTCTCAGGGTGTAAGTCAATCTCCTGTGGTGAGTGGGCATTATGGAGGGAAGCCTGCCAGCCCCTGAAATTGTGCTTCTTGGACTGTGGAGGCTGCCACCACCACAGCTATGACTTTGATGAGCACACAGCCAAGTGGAGGCTGCGTGTTTGAAAACGTAGATGGGCGACAGCTCCAGGCCTGATTCCTGAGCAGGTCTGGCTGGGCTCTGTCTGGCACTTAGGAAGTTATAGGAGTGGGCAAGGTCAACCAAATATGCCCAAAGACAAGACGTCTGCCCATCACCCTCCCCGTCTAGTCCTGTCTCCACTCCTTTATGGTCCTCCACAATCTCCTCTCAGATTTCTGGCGCCTCGGTAGGAATCCCTGACCTGCGTTACTGTGCTCAGCACAGGATCAGCCCCCTGTCTCACATCTCTCAGAATGAATACGTTTCAGGAGGGCTTGCTGTCCACCTCTGATCTCTCATTGTGGAACTGAAGTGTGTCCTCTGTGGAAAACAATTCCAGGCTCCCAAGGACAGGATGTGGGTGCAATCATTGGAGAGGGGCCCTCTCAGGTCCCTCCAGGATCCAGAACACACACCAGGGGTGGGGGGCTATTTACTTCCTGAAGAGGGAAGAGGGACCTCTTCCTCCCTTCCTACCAAAATTCATTTCCCCTTTTCAATTCCTGCCCTACATCCTCCTTCTATGGGCCCTTGAGTTTCCAGCTCCTCCCAAGACTGGCCTTGAGCTTGGAGTAGGGCGAGGAATGGAGTGATTAAAACCCTCAGCATGGAAGCCAGACAATCAGGTGTTCATTCTCTCATGGCACAGGAGTACGGAAAGACAACATTCACATGTTTTAAACTTGCAGAGAATTTCACTTTAATATAATTATTTCTGAAAGATTCTTCATCGGAAAGGTTAAACAAGAGCAACATAGGTTAGTAATAGCACCAAGGCAGCCAACATCCTGTGATAATTGACCTTATTGATGTGTAGAGTGCCCTGTGCTTCACCTTGGGGTGTGTGGCCACTCTCCCCAGTCAACTACCTTCCAAGGACACCTGCTTTCTCTGCAGTTCCCTCCGTCCTCCTCAAATCAGGATGGTGGAAAAGTGAAGCAAAGGGAGGTGACATTTATTAAGCACGTCCCATTTGCTGGGCTGGGCTGACTTTTTGATATGCCTGGATCTCTTTAGACCTTATAGCCAGTCAATCTGTAGATAAGGTATGGTTTGTCCCATTTTAAAGATGGGGAAATGGAGGTGTTGAGAAGAAAAGTGACATGCTAAAGTCACAGTTGGAACGGACTCTGCTGTTGGCTGGTTTCAGCCCCTGCTGAGGCAGCTGCCTCTCCACCAGGTGTCTGTTAGTGCCTCAGGAAACCTCGGGGCCACAGAGGAGGAGGTGAGGACAGGACTCTTGTGTCACCATTAGATACTGGGTTCCGAGTGGTGCATCTCTAAGATGGGTGGAGGCAGATGCTGAGATGCAGGGCTGCTGACTCTCCCAAGGGATCCTTTAGGAGCTGAACATTGTCCACGGAAATCCATCTAAAATCATAGCATCAGCCTTGACTTCTTGTCACCTCCCTTGGCCCTGAATCTGATCTTCTTTTGAACACTGGTGCTGACAGCCTGACAGGCCCCAAGTGGCTGTGGGGGAACACTTGGTCTGCCCTACACAAAGCAGGGTGCATGACAAAGTGATGACACTAAGTAAAATCGCCACCAGTGCCTGCCCAGTTTGCATCTTGGAAATTGACCCCCAAGAACTCTTAGACCTTAGTTATCAATTTATAACAATGGGTTGCTGATCAGGACCTCGGTAACAAACCTACTGAAGAGAGTACCAGGGCTCCCAGGCCTATCTGTCCCCCATTGCAGGGGGAGATCAGGGAGCCTGGTTGAGATTACAGGGGTACTCTGTCTTCTCATTTCTGGACCTAGCAGGAGGCAGAGAGATGGCCATGCCTTGGGTCCTGTGAAGGGAGAAGAGCTATTTTTTACTAATTAAAACATTTTAGAGTCAATTGAGTACAAATCCAGGTGACCTGTAACCTTGGAGGCAGGGATGGGCTGGTAGGAGGGGTTGCTCTTAAGAATGGAATGCTTGTTTTCTCCTTCCTGGCCTCTGAAATGGGTGTTAACTAGCCTGACCTTCACCCCTCTAATACAATGGTCAGTCAGTTCATCAGTGTTTACTTAGCACCTATACGGGTGTGGTATAGGGAGATATCAGGAAAGAGGAGGCCAGGTGTGTGAAAACCATGCTGGACTGGGCCCCAGATACCTGAGTTGTTATTCTGAATGTCACATGTTTTAGCCGTGTGACTTGGAACAAATTACTTCATCTCAGAGTTGATGAAAATAAATACATCTAATATTCAAGAAAGGGCTTAATACAGGCTGGTTAAATACCTTTCTTGTTTTTGAAGTTTCTAATTTCTCAGTTTGGGAAATAATCTAATTAAGAACCTCCTTCCCCTCATTATTCATATATTAAAATGACAGAAAAAAAGGAGGACATAGATTGATTCAAAATAGTGTAACATTTGATAAAGCTGAGATTATAGACTGGTTAGTTTGGGGAAGATCATTCAATTAGACTTTCCTGGAGGAGGTGAGTTTAAAAAACAATAGAAGCATAGATTGATGAAGAGGTAAAGTTTCTTGAGAAGGCAGTTGGTGGCTAAACTCCCCGTGGGTTTTTCGATTGAGAAGTCTTCTCTAACGACAGGAGCTTTCCTTTGCCTGAGCTGGTGCAAAGCAGAGCATCTGGGTTTCCACACAGGCAGCTTGCACTACACATTTCTAAACTGCCAAACCCTGTTCCTCCCTATTCTCCCCATTCCTGGACACCCGCCCGGATTGGGGGGTGTCACCTCATTCCCACTAACAGTGGAAACACTCCACCAGGGATCAGATGTTAAATAGGCTATTGCTAGTTAGATGACCTGATTTGGTTAAAATAAGAACATCATATGGATTTGGGGGAGCGGTGGTAGGGTTTGCTGCTGCCACAGGCCTACAGTTATTCCATTGCTACTGTGAAAATGAAAGCCACAGAATATGAGAGAGAGGGTTAGTATCCAGGGGCATTTCCCAAATCACTTTCTCTAACTGACACGGGGGCAGGCTAAATTCAGGCTTTGAGGGTAAAATACCTCGCTGGTTCAGATCACTGGGCCTGCTCATGCCCCCATGCGCCTGAAGGCCCTGTCTCTGTGTCATTGCAGTTCCCCTTGGCATGGGGACCATCCGGCTCTGTAACTGCTGGGAAGCTTAGATTCCCCAGCTATGGATTTAGTTTAACTGTACAATGAGGGTGTGCGTTCATCCCATGCCTAACAAAGTTGCTGCTGAATATATTCTTCATGCTTCATCCCCTGGGAGGCTTTTGCTGCCATGAAAGTGTCTTATGCTGGCCCTGATAATTAGAGGAAGGAGACGCCATGCATTGCGTTATGTCATGAAGTCCATGGTGGGTATTTGGGGCAGGTGAGGTTTGTGCCCAAGGTCAACATGGCATGACTCCATCCCTGTATTGATGTAGTTGCTGAGGCTTGAATGGAGGAGAAGCTCAGGAAGATTTGATTGCTCTAGCAGTGGCAGTGGGCAGTTGTCATATAATTAGAAATATAAATTTGGTCTCTTCCTGTGGTTCCTGGCACACAGCTCCTAAAACCTTATAGTTTTCTGAGTGTTAGAGGTCATAGGCTCCTATCTTTATTATAATATTTGGTTGTAGTCCTTGGTTCCTGACATAAGAGCTTCTAAGACCCTTGGGATCTTTGGAGTGACAAGTGTTTTTCATGTGCTAATGAGATGACAAGTGACTGAGGTCCCTAGATAGCTTCAGGATGAGGGCTGGTCATCAGAAAGACCAAGAAGTGATTAGAGGGTTGGAACTTTCAGCCCCTCCTCCCCAACCTCTGGGGATGGGAGAGGGGCTGGAGATTGATTTAATCACCAATGGCTAATGATTTAATCAATCATGCCTAAAACATGGGGTTTGGAGACCTTCAGGAATGTTGAACATATCGAGATTCTGGGAGGGTAGTGCTCCCAGAGAGGGCACCAAAGCTCCATGCACCCCCAATCCCATACCTTGCCCGAGGCATCTCTTCCATTTGGCTGTTCCTTAGCTGTATCTGTTATAATCCAGTATCAGTACATAAAGTGTTTTCCTGAGTTCTTTGAGCCATTATTGCCAATTATCAAACATCAGAAGAGTGTCATGGGCATTTCACTTTGTAGCCAAGCCAGACAAAAGAGTGGGTAACTTGGGGCCCACACTTATAATTGTAGGGTGGCGATCTTATGGGTCAGAGCCTTTAACCTGTGGGCTTGCACTAACTCTAGGTAGTTAGTGTCAGAATTGCTACTGTGAGGGGAAAACCCACACATGTGGTGTCAGTGTCAGAAGTGCTGTGAGTAGAGGAAAGGTGTTTCCTTTGAGCAGGAAGCAACCTGCTCCATGTGGACTCTTACATCCAAGCCTTTGTACTTTCTGTGACATTATCTGGAATTCTCTATCTCAGTGTTTAAGTCTTAGCCCAAATTTTACTTCCTCACAGAGAGCTTCCCTAACTACCCTAACTAATGCCACCTTGCTCCTGTCTAGCGTATTATTCTGGTTTATTGTCCTGAGCAAGCTTCACTATTTGAGAGTATTTATTTACTTTCCTATTCACTGAGTTGTCTATAGATGTAGTGACTATTTCTCTGACTGGAATGGAAGCTCCATGAGATCAGAAGGTTGTAGTCGTTAACCCCCCATAATGTCAGTTTTTCTGTGAACAGCAAACCATTAGCCTTTGACTCAGCCCTTCCCCTTTGCACACTCGCATGCTAGCTATTACAGTCCCAAGTCCTGGGGCTGAGGGCAGGCTGCTCTTACTTCACTGGGACAAATGTGCATTGTGCTGGCATAAGGTTTGGGATGGAAGCAGCTGTGTTTGTGCAATGCCTGCAGAAGCAATTGGCTTTGACTATTTGGATGGATTTTGATGCTTTTTCAAAAACCTGTTAGAGACTCCTTTTACTTCAGATAGGCCCAAAAGACAAAAATAACACTAGCTTAAGAATCTACATAATATATGCTAGTAGTGGAATTAATTATCATAAGGTGAGTAATTTTAAAAAAATTTACTGAGGTGAAATTCACCTAACATAAAATTAAACACTTGAAAGTGGATAGTTTAATGGTAATAAGTACATTCACAGTGTTGTGAAACCACCACTTCTATCTAGTTCCAAAACATTTCTATCACTCCAAAGGAAAAACCGGTACTTATTAAGCAAAGTTTTTCTTACCCCATTCCCTCCCCCCCTTAATTCCCTGACACTATCAATCTATTTTCTGCTTCTATGGATGTATCTATTCTCAATGTATACATAGTACATGTACATGGAATTGCACAATATGTGGCATCTATCACTTAGCATGATGTTTAAAAGTTCACCCATGTTCTAATATGTATCAATACTTCATTCCTTTTTTTAATACTTCGTTCCTTTTTATGGCTGCAAAATATTCTATTACAAGGATTTGCCACCATTTGTTTAGACATTCATCTGTTGATAGACACTTGGGCTGTTTCCACCTTTTGGCCATTGTGAATAAGCCTGTAATGTACTGGTTTGAGTATCTGTTTTCAATTCTTTTTTAAAAACTGTTATGTACCTAGGAGTGGAATTGCTAAGTCGTATGTGATTCTATGTTTAACTTTTTAAGGAGCTTCCAAAATGTTGTCCACAGAAGAACGAAACATTTTTTTTGTTCCCACCAGTTGTGTACAAAGGGTTCCAATTTCCCCATACTCTTACCAACACTTGTTATTTTCTATTACTTATAATTATTATTATTATTATTACTACTACTACTACTACTACTACTACTATTGCCATCCTAGTGGGTGTGACATGGGAGCTCATTGTGGTTTTGATTTTCATTTCTTACCTATTGCTTAATTGAGCAAACTCACATTTGAATTATTTTCAGCTGGTTAGAAGTACTACTTTTAAGGCAGATATTGATAATACTATGTAGCTAACTTGTTGTCTAGTAGAAAAATAAGCTTCCATTTTGCTACCATAGCAGAACTAGATCTGAGGGTGATGCTAGGGAGCAAGAAATGGAGGATATTTATTTATTTGTTTAGTTAGTCAATAGACATTAACTGAGCACATTGGGTACTCATGGCTTTGTGCTAGGCACTGGGGGTGCAAACGGTAAGTTTTGGTCTCTGATACCAAGGTGTTCAAAGTCTAGTGAAAGGATTAAGCTCTGAGCTGAGGCCGAGCTGCAGAGAAGAGTGGTGGTTGTCCTGTGCATCAGGCTTCCCAGGCCTCAGGCTGAGACTCATGCAATCCCACCTGATGATTTCTGGTTCCCTCTTCGACTTCATGAGTCAAGATAGACCATGTAGAGGCCCTCAAGTTAGAGATGAAAGATGGGATACGTGCAGGCAGGACTGAAGATCATTGATCGCACTTTGGGGTGGAAGAGTCTGAATTCCTATGACAAGTGTCAAGGTGGCGTGAGGAACTGAGTGTGAATTTAACTAGCTTTGCTCTCTGGTTCCGAAAAGATCACATCTAGTGGGTAGAGCGTGGTGAAAGATTCTAGGTCGCTGGAGGAAAGGAACATTACACTTTCAGTCACAGAGAGATGCTAGCCACCTGGAAGACATGTGGGACAAAGTCTGGCCCCAGAATAGAGGGATGACAAACACAGTTACAGTGGCAGGATTTTAGCAATGTCTGCAGCTCAGAGCAGGGCTTTTCAGTCCCAGCAGAGAGCTACTGTGTAAGCCACAAAACAAGGAGAAAGCTACTGCTCAGAGGGCAGGGTGGGTTCTGAGATGCTGCCTGGGGTCAATCTCTTGGTGCTTCAAGCTTCAACCTTGGGTATGGGAAAGATGAGCAAAGAGCTACATAAAAGCAGGAGTTATTCACTCTGTTGCTTTCAATGTGTATTTGGTTGTATGGGTGCCTTGAGATTTTTAAACGTTAGCCACCTTTAAATCAAGCTGGGCACCTTATAAATCAAAATGATAAATGATTGATAAATAAACCGTCATTGCTACAATTAGATTTTCCATTATACTTGTATGCTATAATTTAAAATGTAATTTCCCTTGAAGCGCATAAGGCACTGTAGTAATAGGGTGTCACAATGTATTAGGGGCATGTGCAAGCATTGTGGCTGAGCACACACCTTGATGAAGTGCAGAATTGAGCTGTAGGGTTTAATGCAGAAGCACATGTTCTGCTTCGGGTTCAGGGGCAGACTATATGACATTCAAGGATCTGAGTGTTTCAGTTAGACAAGCAGTAGATTTAAGAGGAAGGAAATCCTTCAAATGGACAAATAAAATGAGTTAGCACAGAAAAGAGCATTGGAGTGGCGGTCGAAGATCTCACTTCCAATCAGGGCTCAGTCTTGAACCAGATGCATCATTTTATATGCACTTTTACCCTTTCTTTCTCAACAAGAATGTAATATGATTTATCATGAAAGATAAATATATTTTTCACAACTAAGTTCTCCCAACTGAGCTGTGAGAGGTCTGAACTACTGATGATTCACTAAACTCACATCTTTGGAAATGGGGTTTTGGAATCTGTTCTGATAAATGTCCCCAGTGGTTCAGATGCAGCCACATCTACACAGTCTTCAAACATTGGGAAGAGCTGATATAATAGTTTAGAATCTTAAGATGAATTCTACAAAGAGAAGGCTCAATGACATTTGATTCAGTCTCCAAATGAATTTATATTTGAATATCCATGTAAACATTTAGTCTTGACTAGGAGATATATTTTCCCTCCTTACACTCAAAAGGGTTGTGGCTTCCCTTAATCATTAACATGGAGAAGCACAATGTGTCAATGCACACATACAGACCATTTCTGTCTTCTGGTTCCTCAGGCACTTTCCTCTGGTCACTTCCCCAAAGTGACTCCATGGATAATTCCCAAATCTTCATGATGACCATCCACTCATGCCTCCATCAGTTATGAACATCGGAGTACCTAGAGTGTTATCTCTAAATCAGGATGGATGTTTCACAATTGAAAATGGAGCCCTGGCCTGTCAGAGAATGGTTAGGTTCTACAAACACATTAAATCTCGATTTCCCCCCCTCACAGCTTATTAGTGCCAAATCTCCACATTTAATGTCCACCCACAGAGTGAACTGAATGGATGTCATCAGGCTGGTATTAAATCAACAGTCCCTGTGCTCACAGAGCCCGGTTGACCTGAGCTTTCTGGAATGACCTGAGATCATTATAGACTTAGTCGAGTGTGGCTGTGAGAGTCTGGTTTGTGTCAGAAACCCTGTGGCCATTTATAATTCCTCATGTAGTTCTTTCCTTGTCCCCAAATTGGCCATCAAGAGGTTCAATTGACCTTGAAATGTAGATTGTAAATTGTGATTTTGAGAAAACTAGGGATTCCAAAGTGATTTTTCCCCCCAATTTGGCCTTAACATGCCATGCATTTATTTTTTATTTTATAAAATTTTTTGGTTTTGTAAAGACTTTTTTTCCTGTTCAGAAGGATGCATGGTATCTTACTCAGGCAAGGCCTTATTAGCAAGTGTTCTTGTTCAGAGTGTTCTAGCAACTCATTAAAATTAATGACTCCAGCTTCCTAGATTTTGATGAAAAGTGCATACTGTGCAAGAGAAAGTTGATCAGAATTTTTATTGGAATGGGAGAATTTTCTTAACCTCCTGGAGTGGTAGAAACCTATGGGTGATATATTCCCTTAAGACTCATCAGCAAGTTTGATGTACATTTTGTGAGGCTGAGGAGTTAACCTAGGACAGTGGTCGGCAAATTCATTAGTCAACAGAGCCAAATATCAACAGTACAATGATTGAAATTTCTTTTGAGAGCCAAATTTTTTTAAACTTAAACTTCTTCTAATGCCACTTCTTTAAAATAGACTCACCCAGGCTGTGGTATTTTGTGGAAGAGCCACCACACTCAAGGGGCCAAAGAGCCGCATGTGGCTCACGAGCCGCAGTTTGCCCACCACAGGTATAGGGAGACATCAGGAAAGAGGAGGCTAGGTGTGTGAAAACCATGCCAGACTGGGCCCCAGATACCTGAGTTGTTATCCTGAATGTGGCTCGTGAGCCGCAGTTTGCCGACCACTGGCTAAGACAGTGAATTAGTTAACACTTGAGCAGAGCTAACACTATGTTTAAGGTTTTTAGTAGACTGCGCCAAACCTCCCTACCCTTCACCATGCCATCCATTGTCTTCCTTGACTCAAGAATTAGCTCAGACACCCTGGCCAGGTGGCTCAGTTGGTTGGAACATTGTCCCATACACCAAAAGGTTATGAGTTTGATCCCCAGTTGGGGAGCATCAGGAGGCAACTGATTGATATTTCTTTCTTACATCAATGTTTCTCTCTCTCTTTCTCTCAAATCAATAATAATAATAATAATAATAATAATAATAATAAAGTAATTAGTTCAGATGTTTTCTGGTGTACTTTTCTATCACCCAGATAAAGATAGAGAATTTGGGGCAAATTCTATTGAATGGATACACCACGAAGGGCATCCAGTTCTTCTGGATTAATCCAAAAGACAGAAAATAATAAATAGAAACGTGAATAATGATTCATTGATTCCTGGGCCTGAAAAATCCAGAGAAGAGATTTAGCCCTGCCTCATCATGTTGTAGGTAAAAAGACTAATGCATACAGTGGAGATATTATTTGCCCAAGGCCTCATGAGTTGATGTCATGACGGCCTATTGATCTAATTCTTTCTCCATCTTTTAATTTAATGTATGAATCCCATGACATTGTGATTTGAACCCTGAAGCACTGAAGTTTATAAATTCAGGCAACTTGTAATTCAACAGAGATATTGGAAAAATCTCGTTATACTTGTACGTGATTTTTTATTATTTTCTGCATTGAGTTTAAAGATAGTCCCCAGTTTTCTGCTCAGCTGAGGGAGAGGAAGGGTTATAGATCCCGGCCACTGGGACTGGGCAAAGTGCCAGGTTCCCTGGAAGTATTCATCAAACACTTATTAGTGCTGCTGTAGCTGCTGGTCCAGAAAATTCAGACCCACCTCCAGAAAATTCCAGAGCCAGCATATATTAAGAATTTCTTTATGCAAAATGCTTTACTGAGGCTTCTCTCCTGGATTCATAATTCTTTCCTTCCTTGCATCCTGGATGTCTTAGGCCAGCAAATTCTCCTGAGGACATCTGTCTGACTTCATCACACCCAAAGACCATGAGATGTGGCAAAACTCATGCCATGTGTGCATGGGCAGAAGCCCTCACCCAGCGGTGATGGCAGGACCTATGTGTAAATGGCTTAGGCAGACGTAAAATTCTTAGCAATTTTCTCAGTTGCAAAAGTAGTCCCAAACTCCCAATGGCCTGATATGAAACTCTTTCCTTTATTTGTGCCAGTGTCTCTTCCTTCTTTTCTTTCCTCTTCCCCATCTTCTACTCCTCAATATCATCCACTTCACCAGCAATATATTCTATCCCACCCTCTCCCCTATGACAGTGGACTCAAAACTAACAGTGCTTCAAGAAGAAATGAACTGGGCCTGGGATGATGCAGACCATGTGATGCCAATATCCACTATATCAGGGCAGACCTGCATGAGCCATTCAATAACATCCAGTAATGGTTGGGTGCTTACTGGGTGAGGACCACATTGAGAAGGGCAGGGTCTGGTCATGCTGGCATTCATTTAAAGATTCCAATCAGGGAACAATTTGATGGAAACTATGGGCTGAATAATGGATGGTTGGCTGTATTTTTACATTCTTTGAAACACACTGTGCTCCAACTCTTTAAAACATATGCATGCTGCTGGGTTTTCTCTAGTTTCTAAGTATGGTTTCAGTGTGCAACCTGCTAGAAAACATGCCATTGCATAATTGTTCTATAAGTTTAGAGTTTAATTGTTTCTTTTATTCATTAACAGCTTATTCATTAAGGGAAAGAATGGCCTTTGATCTATGGACTCAATTGCTTTCC
The DNA here is from genome assembly GCF_027574615.1 of Eptesicus fuscus. Classification (NCBI taxonomy): domain Eukaryota; kingdom Metazoa; phylum Chordata; class Mammalia; order Chiroptera; family Vespertilionidae; genus Eptesicus; species Eptesicus fuscus. Next base: position 28,897,413 of record NC_072476.1, read on the forward strand.
AAAAAGCAGAAACTCTCTGTGACATGGAGTGCATCTTTAAGTGATTTGGAGCAGAGCTATCTCTGCACTGAACTGGTAATGCACCTGCAAATGGTTGAGGGCTCTGCCCTTTGGCCTGTGCCTGTGCAGAGGTTTATTTAGTCTTTGATCATCTCTACGGCTCTGATGCTGAGCTCTACTAAGGCTGGCTGCACAACAAGATGCTCTTACAGGGATGCAAACTTCCAGGAACATTCTTCTATAGGGATATTTTTCCTTGGATTGTTTAACAGAGATTCTCAAATCTTGTCCAGGCCCTAGAGAAAACTCATCTTACAAGGAGCTGTAAGTACAGAAGTCTGCCCTTCTCAGAACCAGGTGCCGAACGCAGGGATCCGGAGGCTGGAGGGGTGCATTTGGGCTCTCGGGCTCTGCAGGGTTATAGAGGAAGGGAGGCCGGGCACCAGGTGAGAATCAGGGAAAAAGTTTAGAAGCCAAGCTTAGATCCCAGGGAGAACTGGGGAGAACTGAGCAGAATCCTGTGTAGACAGATTGGGCCAATGGACTTTTCAAGACAGGAAATCCAGGCAGGCAAGCAAGCAGAAATGCTCAGCAGGGCAATCATAAGCGGTCACCTACTGAGAGGGTAGACCGTGGTCAGAGCGGAACTAGATGTGCATTGGCAAGATGCTCAACTGCTGTGCCAGGTTTATAATTCCCTGAGTTTCCTCTGACCCAGAGCAGGACTGGCTCTCAAACCTGAATCAGTGTAGAGAAGGAAATTTATTTTTAAGCTTGTTTATGATGCTAAATATATATTTGAGGGATGTGGAGAAAGGGAAAGGATGAGGGTACTAATTATTGAGTATCTGTCATGCTCCACACACTGATTTTAAATACATGCCCTCTTTTACTCTTGCAAAGACCTGTAAGCTGTGTGCTATTGTTCCTATGGAATAAATAAGTAAACAGAGGCTCAGAGAAGCTAAATGACTTGCTGAAGGTCACAGACAGTCAGTGAAGGATAGAGTTGGGATGTTCTTTTCAACATTTCATCCTTTCAACAAACAATAACATCAAATAACAAGTAGCTATAAAGCCATGTTGTTTTCCTGATCTTGTGGTGGTGACAATAACTAATTTATCTTGAGCACATACAATATTCCAGGAATTGTGCTAACCTCTTTATATACTTTATTTAATTTGACCCTAACTCATGGCCAGAGGCAAACCAAGACTGAAACCCAAACAATCCGACTCAGGAGCTCAGATTCCTAAACACCATGCAATAAGCACACATTTATTGTATGTTTACTATGACGAATGCAAAGATAAATACACACTTTCTGCTTTTGAGAGCTCACAACCAATCAAAGGGAAGGGCATGCAACATGTTACAATTATATCCTTTCTATATGACTGTCCAGTTTTTCCAACATCACTTATTTACAAAACCATATTTTTCTTAGAGATTTGAAATTTGTCTTTATCATTTACTGAATTTCCATATGTAGCTGGTTTTATTTATAGGTTTTTTATTCTGGTGTATTGACCTGAATATTTATTTGTGAGGACCATGCTGCTTTAATATACAAGCCTTGCATTATGTTTTAATATAAGGTAGTCGTTCTGGGCTAGGTGATTAGGAAAGGTGCCTCTGAAGAGGGTGTTATTTAACTTGAATTATGAATAGAAAAAACGAGTCAGACACATGAAGAATATTCTATACAGAAGGAAGAAATAGTGTAGTTAGGAAGAAGAGAAAAAGCTCAGAAATGATAGCAGGGTTGAAGCCATGGTCAAATATTGTAAGGACTTGGAAACCCTGCTCAGAGTTTATTAGTAGATTTTATTTCAAATTCAAGAAGTCACTTGAATGTTTTAAATAAGGGAGTTGGGGTAAGAAAGGAGGTGGGGAGTGATTCAACCTAACTTATGTTTCTAAAATGTCCTTTAGGTTAAAGACTGAAGAATGGACTCTAGGAAAGATAAGATCAGGGAGGCCAGTGAGGAAGCCATTGCCTCAGTCCCTGGTGGAACTGGGACAAGAGATTCAGCATTGGCAATGAGGATGTGTGGCAGACAGACAGAAGGGCACTGTAGTGGATATGGGGGCATGAGAAAAAGAGAAGAACTGAGGATGGCTCCTAGGTTTTTGGTTGAGCAACTAGGGAAGATGAGGGGAGAGCAGGTTTGAGAATAAAAATCAAGACTTCTGTTTTTATTATGCGGAAGTGGAAATCTCAAGTGGGCAGTGGGGAACACATGTTTGGAACTTAAAGGGAAGAGCATGAAAACATAAATTTGGAAGTCACGGTCATCATGTAAATGAAATCTGAACCATGAGGTGTGAGTTGACCTAGGGAGACTTTAATAGTTGGAAGCTATTTTAATATTCTTATTGATATAGCCCAAGACCATTTAACTGAATAGTCAACCCATTCATTCAACATAATTCAACATATTTTGATGGGGTATAGATTTTTTTTCAGCAAATATTTACTTAAAACCTACTTTTTAAGAGATTATGTATTCCTAAATGGCTGGTACTCTGCTAACCCTTGAGAGCAGGAGTAGAATGAAGATGCAAAAGAATTTAAAATATGTATTCCTGTCCTTAGGAACTTATATTCTATTTTTAAAAACACACAAAAAAAAAGATACGGAGAAGCTCAGAAACAGTGTCTTTTTCTGTGTAAGTTCAGTGCTTAGAAAAATATTATAATAAGTTCTGGATAGAGAGGAACATAATGTCTCGCCCCAACTCTTGAGTTTGCCTAGGCAAGTCCACATGTGCAAACCATTCCCATAGTTATAATATAGTCAAGGGTCTCAGAAGTGGCTTCCTATCCTGGGTCAATGAGCTGCCCTGACTCAGTCAGTTCAATCAAGAGGCATTCAGCCCTGTAGTGGTAGGAATGATTTAATTGAGTATGTGTCAACATGTAGACTAAACAATGCTGAGTTTCAGGACAAAACATTGTTGAGTTCCAGGATTGTGTTCTTGGCTCCAAATTCTATTTTCCCTCTGTGATTTCAATCCATTCTCATGGTTTTCATTATTCTCTTTACAGAAATGATTCTCCATGTGCATCCTATACATGACTAAATGAATCATCTCCTTCCAAATGAACAATCTGTCTACCTCCTAAGCTCCCAGATTTAGTTTGTGTAGTCACCAGCTACTCTTGCCATGGACAAAGCCTGGAGTCCTATCCCACTATCCCATATCCAATTATCACCAAGCTCTGACAATTTTTATCCCCTAGACATTTTTTGAATTTTTGGATTCTATTGCTCACTCTTTGAATTTGCATCACTGCTGTAATTTAGGCTTTTGTGACTCTTACTTGGTCTATTGTTGTCACTAACTGGTTTTCTGATGTTAATTTTGTTGCCTTTAAATCCATTCTTCCCACTGCAGCTTGAGGGAATGGTCTCAATTTCAATTTTGATCATGTTCTTCTCTGCACAATGCCTTTTGTGGCTGTCCATTTTGCTCAAGATCATCCCTAGGCTTTTTGGCATAAGTTTCAAGACCTCACTATTAGGCTCCTGCCTGCCACTCTTGCCTCATATTTTGTCTGTTCACAGTAATACCAAATAGTTTGATGACTGCCTTGAACACATCATGAACTGATGCTGTTTCTTCTGCTGCAACCTGCTCCTCACCTTCCTTCCATACTCATGCCAGTCTTTTGTAACTGGATGGGCCAGGGGGGAAACCAGTCTTGGAAGTTACCTAGAGCTACTGGACTCAACTTGTTATACTATTTGTATCTTAGTCATCTGCCATAATGTGTTGAAATTTGCCTTTCATATGCCTTATGAACTCCTGTAGACCTGTGCTGTCCAATGCATAACGCATGCCTCACAGCCATTTTAATTGTCTGGTAACCACATTTTAAAGATAAAAAAGAAAGTATTGGAATTAATTTCAGTGGTATGTTTTACTTAACCAAATAGATCGAAATATCATTTCAACATGTGCCATCAGCCACATTTCAAGTGCTGACTAACTGCTATTGTGTCGGACAGCTCAGCTCTAGATAGGAAATTCACAAGTGCTGGGATGTATTCTCTTCATCTTAGTGCCCCAGATTCTAGGGACAATATTTCTCAATTGCACTTCCCTGACTACCTGCTTCAGAATCACCTCCTTCTCAATCAGCTTCCCAAATGTTTAAAAAATGCTGATGCCTGCATCACAGCCCACACCTACTGAATCTAAAGCCCTAGGAGTGAGGTATGGAAGTGTGCTCTTTAAACTAGCAACTCAAGAGATTCTGCTGCACACCCAGATTTGAGAGCCATAGATCTTTTGAGCTATAAGTTTATGGGTTGGAGTTCTCGCTTAGCTCTTGAACTTTGAGGCTCAGAGGTGAAGTGACTTGTCTAGTTTACTCAAAACAGGGATAATATTTGCTCAGCTTGTCTCAAGAGATTATTGTGAAGATTAACGGAGGCAGTTGGATATGAAAGCTCTTTGTATAGTACAAAGTATTTCATAAAAGGTAGTCTTCTGAGACTGCCAGCTCCTAGTAGCAGAAGTTTAGCACTTGCTATTGATTTACCTCATGCATGAGCCTGTTGTAAAGATAAAAGGAAAGATAGGATGGCAAGTGTGTGTTATTTTGTGTGCCAGCTCTCCATAAAGGGTCTTTCCAGAATTTTCTGAGGCTTCCCATTTCTTGGGACCTGATGGCATACCTTGGACCATGTGGGCTGCCCTCAGGTCAGTAGCTGCTGTCCTCTGTCCTTTGAGGACTGGGTTTCACCAGCCTCCTCTAGTCCAGAGTCTGTTAGACCTGTGGTAGTGGGTCCTCACCATGGGGACAGCAGAGATGCTGAGTTGCTGCCACCGGATGACAAGCTCAGAGTGCGTAGCACGCAGCAGGGCTGGCAGCCTGCCAGCTCCTGGTTCCCTGTGTTTTGTGTTCCTCACTCATAACTGTTTATTGTGACAGGTAAACACTTGTTTTGAAAGCTTGCAGGCATACTATTAAAACACAAGTGTTCTTGACACAGTCAAGCTGGGCTGTAAAATGTTTATCTTTCTGAATGACAAATGCTGGCTTTTCTTCTTTCTTTGCTTTCTTCTCTCCTTTTTCTTTTTCCTTTCCCCCTTTCTTCTGCCTTTTCTTCTCTGCTTGATCTATTTCCCTTTTCTCTTTCTATGCCTTCCCTCCTCCGGAGCGGGTGGCCACTGGCAAGGATCTGTGACTCTGGACCCCCCCTCCCGCAGGTTGCTCTGTGTGTGTGTGTGTGTGTGTGTGTGTGTGTGTGTGTGTGTGTGTGTAGAATCAAGGGGATCTCTAAAGCACCTCCTCTTGAAAGGGAAGGGAATATGCCAGAAGGCTCTCTTTTCTGTAAATGGGACTTTAAAGGAAGAATGTTCATGGGTCTTTTTCATTGAATGTGTTACTTCCATGCCATCCTTCCCTCTGAATTCCACTTGGCAGATTCCTCTAAGTCCCATTTAGTTATGGATTTGCTTTCTGGTTTCATAAGTGAAAGTTGTTTGTGAAACAAATCTGTGCAAATGCATGAGTAGGAACTAAAGCTTTTAGGTGTTATCCTTTTCAGATAATCATTAACAGGACCCCCCTGGCAAAGCTGGTCTTATCCTGGAAGAGTGACATGAATGGTGATGACTTCAAGGAACCAGAAGACGATTGGGGACATATTTAAAGCAGGCAAGTCCTAATGAGACTCCAGTCTTCTTTATATAGAGCCAAATGGCCCATTGGCTGACATCCATCACCCATCTCAGCTTTAATTTCTGTAGATTGATTTCATCTCACTTTCACATGACAACCCTTGAAATATGAGAAGACAGCTCCAAAGCCCCATTCCCATCTCTATTTCTCCAGACTAAATATTTCCACACCAGTTCCTCAAGGTGAGAAATCTTGTCATTCTCCTTGGTTTTAGCTTCTGTTAATTGATGTCCTTCTTAAACTATGGTGCCCCAAATTGAGGAGAATGATTGTGCAGATGTTGCCTGGCTAGTCTGGATATAAACAGGCCACCTGTCTTGTTCTGGATGAGCCTTGTTTGTTCTATACAAGCTCTTTTGGCAGCCATCTAACACTGTCACTCAGGTGTGACTTCAACCCCTCAGAATCACACCTATCCGCTTTACATAGAGGCCTGTTAAATTTTATCTTATAAGACGTCATCCCTTGCTCCAATCTTTTGTAATACTTTTCCATTATATTTCATGGAATTTAATTATGGGACTTCATTGTGGTAGTAACTGTAAAAGTAATTAGTAAAACATAATTTAAATAAGACAATAGTGTGCCATTATTTCCCTCATGTAGTGGAGCAATGCATCATTGTGTGTGTGTAATTGACCCAAAAGAATTGAGTACATTTCTTGTTTGTTTGTGTTTTGGCTTAAAACAGCAGAGATTTATTCTCTCATAGTTCTGGAGGCTGGAAGTCTGAAACCAAGGTGTTGTCATGGAAGCCTCCCCCTGAAGGATTTAGGGGAGAGTCTATTGCCTACCTTTTTCTTAGCTTCTGGGGTTGCTGCAGCCCTTGGCCTTTCTTGGCTTGCAGATGCATTGCTCTAATCTCTGCCTCCTTTGTCATTTGCTCTTCTCCCATGTGCATGCCTATCTGTGCATCTCTTTGTCCCTTTACCCCCCAAAAGATGTGTTCAAGTCCTAATTCTCATAATCTCAGAATGTGATCTTATTTGGAAATTGATTCATTGTAGATGTAATGAGTTAAGATGAGGTCTTACTGCCCTAACCAGTTTGGCTCAGTGAATAGTGCGTCGGCCTGTGGTCTCAAGGGTCCCAGGTTCAATTCCAGTCAAGGGCATGTACCTTGGTTGCGGGCACGTACCCAGTAGGGAGTGTGCAGGAGGCAGCTGATCGATGTTTCTCTCTCATCAATGTTTCTAACTCTCTATCCCTCTCCCTTCCTCTCTAAAAAAAATCAATAAAATATATTTTTTTAAAAAGATGAGGTTTTACTAACGTAGAGGGTGGTTAATATTACTGATGTTCTTGTTAGAAAAGTCCATTATTTCATTAAAAAAACTTAAACATTCTTCTGATAAATTAGGTTCCTAAAAATTTAGGTTCAATTAGTATCAAGTCTTTTTGAACTTATTTTATTTTTTAATTTATCTTTACTGGTGAAAGTATTACAAGTGTCCCCTTTTTTCCCATTGATCCCCTCATACTGCACCCCCTCACCCTCCATGCCTTCACCAAAATATTGTCTGTATCCATGGGCTATACATATAAGTTTCCCAGTATTTCTATTTTAAATATTTTAGATACATAGGAAGATGGAAAACATAGTATAGAGGGGTCTCAGGTACTCTTCACCCACTTTTCCCCAATGGTAGCATCTCACAGAACTAGGGCATAATAGCACAATCAGAAAACTGACATTAAAACAGGCCTTATTCAGATTTCACCAATTTTACAAGCAATCATTTGTGTACATGTGTAAAAAGTGAAATGTTTTTACACTTGATATTAGGTTTAATGTGGACACCTTTTAGATGTTAGCTCTGCCTGATATGATGGCATCATGGTGTCACAATCACAACAGGACTTGCTGTGATTGACCCTATGCACTGAGTTTGTTCCCTCATCTGTAAAATAACCATCATTCTATTGGCCCTCAGTTTTCACAGGGCTGGGATCATGACTAGAAGAGCATGTTGTAAAATGTGAAGCTTGGCATACAATTAGTCCTTATTATTAGACTATATCCTCTTAAAAGACACACCGTCTCTTCACATCAAACATAATACATTATACTTGTATTTAGTGTAAGTGAGCTTGTCACATTTGATGCTACTGAAAGCAATGGCATTTTCAGCCTGTTTTTCCATTTCCTTTCATGTACAAAAGCCTTCATCTGGTAATTAAAATAAAACACTCAAAGGAATAGAAAATAAAAGTGCCCTGTTAACATTAAAGAGTAACATGAAGAAAGTTCAGGCAAAGTAGAGTACTGAAGCTCTTGTTAAGATGAATAAAGCCTTTATGGTGGAGATGTTCTCATAGCAATTAAACTAGAATATCAAGTCAGATTCAATGTCCACTCTAGGGAGACAAAATAGGAAGAAATCACTCTTTCCCATATTGCATTTTGATTTGATAATGTCTTTTCGTATTAGACATTCTATTGGATGAGAGGAGTAATTAGAGGTAAGTCAGAAGGAGCTGAAAAGGACCTTCTCTGAATGGGATAAGGTGGGTGTGGAAAGTTCTCCTACTGCTTATAATGGAGGAACAGGGCTCAAATTAGGGCCTGGTGAAAGGGTCTTCAAGGTTGCTGGCACTTTGAGACATTGTTGGACTCTGTTGGAGTCCCATGATGGAATTACTTGGCTAAGGACTTTGTATACCAGTCCAAACTTCATAATTAATTGTCTTCTGAGAAATATGACCACATTAGAGGTTGAAGTAAAATGAGCTTCAAGAAAAGGTTTAGATACACTAATGAATAATAGATCTAGTGCATGTTATTAAGGAGAATTTTCAGAGTGCTATCTTTGAGGTTGACAGGACCCCCCCAGAGAAGTTGTGTGAGAACGTGCAGTAGTAACTTGATCACAAGCCCCCATTCTGTGGCATGGCAGGGATGTCATCAATTCACATTTATCCCAATCAGTTCTAGGGTGTGTGTGTGTGAAGAGGGTCCTTGGAGGTGCCAGCCCTGGTGGCAGTGGACCTTGTTTGTTATCTATCTAGACTGGAAACCTCGAAAGCATCCCCCTGTGGAGAGCGGCTGCAGCATTTGGACAGGTTCAAGCCTGGGACTAACGAGAGGGCACAATCCTCTCGTGGCAAAGCCTCGTGTAAGTCCCAGCACAATTATAGCCAAAGGCTATAGTTGTAAGCTTGACCTATGGTTCGAACCTATGACCCCACATGGCTGAGTGATACAGGCTGCGGGAGGTGCAGCAAGTAAACAAAGCTTGATCAGGTGCATGTAATTGAGTAGATTTGTAACCATGCCCTTACTTTGCCTCGTGGAATCTGGCTATAAAATAAAGACTCAGCTTGCAGGCCATGGTGCTGTCTCTCAATCAGAGAGGGCAGTGTCCCACCTAAGACCCAGCTTTCTTCTCTTGTCTGTCTTTTCTTAATCCTTCACCGCCTCCTCTCAGGTTCACCCATGGCTGTGCTGGCTTGGCACATCCCTCTATCTGTCTGGACTTTGATATTTGGTCCTTATCGGTCACTCTCTGCAGCATCTCCTTATCTAAACCATACAGAGCCTGCGTGTTGAGAATCCCCAGGATTAAGCCCAGGTTCAATAGTTCACTGGCAATACTCAACATATAGCTGTACGCATAGCTATGATTTATTACAGTGAATGAATACAAAGCACAAGCATCTATAAGGAAAATGGGGCAAATTCTAAGGAAACCAAACTCAAGATTCCAAGAGACCTCTCTCAGTGGACTCTCACAGAACATGTTTAATTCCTCCAGCAACAAGTCATGATAACACATGTGAAATGCTGTAAACCAGGAGACCTCATAGAGACTCAGTGTCCAAGGTTTTTGTTGGGGGCTAGCCATGTAGGCACCCTTTGCTGACAACATAACAAAATTCCGTACTCTTAGAAGGAAAGCAAGGGGTTAGCATAAACCACATTGTACAAACATCGTAGGTATACTGAGCTACTCTTACTAATTAAAGAGTGGTGAGAATCCTCCCCAAATCCAAGTTCCCAGATGCCAGCCAAGGCCAACCTTGCAAGGAAGCCTTGCTAAGGAAAGCCATCTTAGGCCTGCTAGGTTAATTCTTTTCTGTACAGCCTCTTAACGTCTCAGGGCATTTTGTGCCAAGTTTGTGCTGCTGTTGGACACCCAGGAAACATACCCTTCATTTAAGAGGCTCTGAGAGGTGGGAAAGCCATGAGGCTACTTGGACCCATGAGTCAGTTACGTCATACAGCCATTTGTTTGCTTTGGTCTTGCTGGTTTTCTGAGCTCTGCCTGTGACTGGGCAGCCAAGGTCTCTGATTCCCGAAATCCACCTACTGATTTTGTTGATTTTCTTCCATTTCTGGGATGTGGCCAAGGGAGGCAGATTGCAGAGGTCTCTCCTAAGAACCCACCAATATCTAATAAGGGTGCTTCCTACCCCTCAGCTATGCTCTTTTCCTTGTTTAGAGATATATTTTTAAAAAATCCAAGAATAGCAATGGCCAATACTACAAAGGAAGAATTAGGGAGGGTTTTCTCTTTACCTCCAGCGCTATTCCATTATCTCCTTCCCAGCATCTGGCAGCACAGGCAGTTGCAGAGGAGCATTTGAGGTGGAGAAGCGCTACTTTTGAGAACTGCCTGTGGAAGATGATCAGACAGGAGAAGAAGCAACAGGCTAGATTTTCTAATACCAGGATCTCTCTCCTCTCTCTGATACCTTCACTCTCATGCCTCAGGCTTTGCAGAATACTAGTAAATTTTGAAACCCACTGCTCTCATTCACTTATCTTCCAGGAGGGGGTGGTCATGGAGAAAACAATTTCCCTTGAAAACCCATAGCAAAAAATCTGCAAATGACATTGTGTGCTCTCTCTCTCTCTCTCTCTCTCTCTCTCTCTCTCTCTCTCTCTCTCTCACACACACACACACACACACACACACAAAACAAAACACAAAAAACAAAACACACACACACACACACACACACACACACAAAACAAAACAAAACACACACAAAAAAAAAACCTCTCTTCAGAGGCTGTACAGAGCCTCACCCTGGGGGAAGTCTCATCTAGAATTCAGTGTTCCATCATCTTCTCGTTACTACATTGGAAACTTAGATGAATTAAAGTAGCTTGAAGACATGGTCCCTGGATTTGCTCCTCAAATACCCTTTTGATTCCACCTATAGCATGCATAAGATGTTGACAAGTAAAACTAGTGAAATGTGTCCCCATATTGGTAAACATCAAGGTGCAGAATGATGCTGCTTCTACAAATACCATGGTTTGATTTGATGGGAAAATAACTTAGTTTTAGAATTTGGTATGCATATGAGAATATGGAATAAAATACACTCCATGTCTGAGCATGATAAACTATGGTTTGGCATGATTATCAGGGACATTAAACATGTGATGGATATTTAATTTATTGATCAAAAATCCTCTCAACCTGTAAAAATATTTCTTGAAGCATGGGTATTTTGAATTCCTTACCATGTTTTAGATTAAATTTTGATATTTCATTAAATTATATTTTTTCCCATTGCTTTAGCTCAGTATTTTCATTTTTAAAGGAGCCTATGGCAAGGTTAAATTGCATAATAGTTGCTAAAAAACAGAACAGCTGCGATTAATTCAAGTTGGTTTGTTCAAGCACAGCATATTCACCATCTTCATCAGAGTGTGGTGAATCTTGTAGCACAACTTCAGCAAAGATGAAAGTATTGCCTCTTTCCTTGGGTGGGGCCATGATGCTGTCAAAGATTTAGAAAACATAAGAATAATCCAGATCAGATACCCCAAGCCACAAGGTACCATATTTGAGGTAGTTGGACCTTTCAAGTTTGATAAACGTGAGAGCTGGTGTTTATTAAACACTTGTGTGGGTCATGTCCCAAACACTGGATATGACCATTATCTGCCTTCCCACACCATTCTCATTCCCTGTGACATGGGCCAGATTCTGAGGCAATCATAAGAACTATACTACATCCAAATAGGACCAATAATGCTAGAGGCTCTGGGGCCATAGTGACAAGACATTGGAGCCAAATTAGGGCCATAGCAGTCCAGAGAAAGTTTGGGGGCACCCCAGTGTTGTGTCTCATTCTAGCCACCCCCAACCTCCACCTTCTGTCTGTGTGAAAGCTGCAGTTCTCTGAGCATGAGAACCACAGGTGACCAAACCATCAAGTGGTTAGCATGCACCCACTGATGTCCTCCTTTCTGTCTTTGACTCAGTCTTTGGCATATATCTGTGATCAGGGCTTGCTCTGAGCTGTACATATACCCATATCATTTTTGTATATGCATGTGTACATGCATGCATGTGTTGTTAGTTGTAAGAAATACCATCCCAGAGATGGAGGCAAGAAACACAGCAAAGAAAGACTAACCTTCATGGCAAATTGTGACATTGAAGAAATTATCCCCAGTTATCCCAGCTATATTTTAATTCTTCCCCTTTAGAGTCATAAATATCTTACACAAGTCACTTGAATATTAGTATGAATTTTAGTCCCAAGAAGTACCTACAATTCCAGTTATAATGGTCACAACTCCCCCTTTCTCTTTTACTCAAGAAAGCAAGTAGGATGGCTAAAGAGCAGAGATATTATCACAGAGATAGTTACTTTAATTCATATTTTTAAAAGCATAATAATTCCTGAGTTTTAAATTTATTTCAAATAACAAATTACCTGCAACTGAACTCATAGTTCATCAGGACACACCAACATGTTAGGCAGTTGCCGTGGAGACCTGTTGGTTTAGAGTGTAAAACACAGGGGTCAAGGTCCTGAGACCCAATTTTAAGTGTCCCGGTGAGAGTCAGTGTGCTGAGTTTCTTCCTCCACAAAATAAGATAGCTGGACTGTTGAGTTACTTTGGTTAGAGGAGTATAGGACTCTGGTAAGGACCAGAATGATGGCAAGTCCTCGGTATCTGTGCATACATTGCATTTGCCACTTGCTGTAGAGAGTGAATCTCACTGCAGAATATCCTGGTGATTCTCCATGGTTGTAGAGCCTCAGCCTGGCTTCCAGGCATTTAAACCAGCAGGTTGCCTGGCAGGCATGGCCTCACAGAGGAGCCCAAGGTGTGGTGTGCTAACTGTGAGTTCTTTTCCTTCTTTTGTGGATCAATCCTACAAAGACATGGCACCTTGGAGCTGTCAAAGAGATGGGCAGACCATATTCTAGATCAGCAGTCGCCAACCTTTCGGACCTCATGGACCACCAGTGGTCCGCGGCCCACCGGTTGGTAACCGCTATTCCAAATAATTGGTTATACCTTTGAGCCAAAGCACATTTATTTTCCCTTTCCCAACCAATGGGACAATGTCAAAGCCAAAGTCACAAGGCCACAGCAAAAGCAAATTATGCCTCAGCAATTCTGTCAACATGCTGGGTTAATTGCTTTTGCAGACCTCTGTTTGATGCAGAGCAAAAGGAGAAAAAATGATTTAGACTTTCAGTAATCTCTTGGGGGTGACGCCTTCAGCCACTTAAAGAGAATAAAAAAATTCTAGAAATTTAGGTCTCTTTTTAAATTCTTCCCAGGCTTGCTCCATCTATCATCCAAGCTGAAACTGCTCTTATGATATATTGTAGATGGAAACCACACTACATCATCAGAGTTCTGACATTGCCACGGTTCTGTAGTAGGTTATAATGTAACGTAACAAATTACAATGGTGGACATTGACAAATTCAGTTTTGGGGGAGTTTAAATTAATTTTGAGCTGCTTCAAGTTGGTTTAGAAAGTAATTTTTAAATAAATCAGAGGTGGATGGTGGAAAGAGAGCTTCAAAGACTAACATGTGCATAGAAAGTTCAGGGCCAAATCTTGCATTAGTCCTTAAGAGCAGCGGAAGCATCAATTAGACCGAGACACCTCGCCTTCTGTTCTAAGAACAGAGCCAGCAGAGGGAGGAAGGGTTGACCTTACAGGCAAGATGTGAACGTCAAATAATGGAGTTTCCTCTAGAATCCTATTGGCAGCATTAGTCCATCTCACTTCCTGGAGACAAAATTATGTTTCTTGGAGTGCACTCCACAGAATTCTATAGCATAGTGTCTGAAATAGTAGATAATCCTGAAAATAACACAGTTTTTGAGTGCATGACAGATCATGGAAGTGGTATGGTAAAGTAGAAAGAGCACAGAATCACTCCTGCTTTTATGTGAACCTGATATTTCTGGGCCTCCATTTCTTCACCCCCTAAAGAGGAGAATAAATTAAGTGTCCTATGTGCTTCACGGGACTCTTAGAAAGATGCAGAAATGCATGTGAAACACTTTGTCCTTTTGAAATCCTACAGAGAGCAAGGCATTATTAGTATTTCGGTTGTTGTAATTACTTTTGGTATATTTTAGAAGGTGAGCCACTCTGGTTTGATTAGAATTGTGCTGGAGTGATGTAAAAATATATACCCATAATCCCTAATTTTGTGCTGAACAAGCAATGGTAGGAGCAGTGACTGGGCGTATTGTTGGGGGAAAGGAAGATGCTGAGATGGAACCCAGTGGGACAGTCTCACAGGAATAACTGAATGGATTCCAAAGTACCCTAAAAAGGGGAAAGATTGCTCACCATCTTGGAGAGATGCTGCTCCTTTTACAAAAACAGAGCAAAGAGAATCCAAGTCAAGGAAGCTTTTTTTTTTTGTTTTATTCCCCACAAAGAAATGCTAATTTCTCAGTGCATGGGGCAATCAATTAGCCACAGTGCCATGTTCAGGTAGACTTTAGATTAGCTTGAGACCACTCCACTACAGATAATTAACCTTCGTACCCAAATTAGCAACGAAATAAGCCAGTTATTAGTTTTCATAATGAACAAAATTGAGTATTTGGGAAAGTTAAACCCCTAGAGCTTAAATTAAAATAAGCATCTGAGAGAAATCCCTAAAGTATACTTCAATTCATTAATACTACAAATTCCACAGTAGATTGAACTGACAATGTGCCTTCTCTAAAGGAAATTGAGTCTCTCAAATAATCATTTGGATTGACCTCAGAGAGTGATTCTACTTGATGCCTGGAATGTCAAAGACCAGCTGAATCACTGAGCTGATGTCCTTTTCTTGCTAAGAGGCAAGCAGCAGGCAGAGAAGGAGAGAAGCTACATGTGGCACTAAAACAAACAAATGGTATTATTAAAGGTCTAAAAGGAAATTGTCCTAACTTCAGCCCGGAGGACGTGCTCTTGTTGACTTGCCTTTCACTGTGAGAGTCAGTAGACGATGGATCATTGGGCTAAGCGTCAGAAGGATCAGTGCTCTTGCTTATGGGCTGTGACTTTGGAAAAGCCATTGAACTTCTCCACGTCTCAATTGCATCCTCGATAAACTGGGAGCAGTAATGACTGCCTTACTCATCTCACAGTTTTGAGGATCAATGTACACAAAACTCTGAAAATGCAGAGTTGCTATGAATACTAACTTATTCTTCTCTTTTAGCTGAAAAAATTTTGTATTCCCCATCCCATCCTCCTAGAAAAATATGTTAAAATAATCAAGGACTTGGATTTTAATAAATATGTATTAAAATATTTGCTAAATATTTCACATGGATTCTATTTTTTAATCCTTACAAAATCCTATCTTTTCTATTATTATGCTCATTGTCCACCTAAGACCATTCAGAAATTATGGGGCAAGATTTGAACCCAGGCAGTCCCACTCCAGAAGCAAGTGCCTCACCCCAGATCCATGTCTGTGTACAGACTGGCCTCGCCCAAGTCCAGGATGCCTACAGAATTCTCTGCTCTGGTGAAAGTCCCACAAAATCACCAACTACAATCCCAAAACCAGAAGGTCATTACCAGATCAGAAGCCAGACACCATAATGAAAAAACATCCTCTCATTTCATTGCAAAACAATCTAGTAACATGGCTATCATTGTATTTTACAAAATAGGATGTGGCAGTTCAGGGAAATTGAATAACTTGCCCCAGATTATGCAGCTAGAAGAGGTGGAGCCTTTGCAAACACAAGGTCCATGGTGCTTCCTGGCCCTTTAGCCGCCCAGTAAAGGGCTCTGGGAATCCTCCCAGTTGTCCTGGTGAGGGTTTCCTTGATACCATGCCATAGAGAAATGCTCTTCAGTTGGAGATAAGGACACGAAAATTCCCCCTTACCCTCAGTCCTATGTGGACTGACAAATAATGAAATCCCCCCTTTTGGTGTCTTTGGGGTCTTGTGGACAGAGAGTGGGATTTGCCCTTCGGGGTGACGCCTGACATTTGTACGGTGCTTACATTTTCTCTTCCAAGTACGTTATACTATGTCATATTCATATTACTTCTCATATTTTCTTTTCTTTTTCTTTTTTATTGATTTCAGAGAGGAAGGGAGAGGGAGAGAGAGATATAATCATGAATGATGAGAGAGAATCATTGATTGGCTGCTTCCTGCATGCCCATACTGGGGATAGAGCCCAAACCCAGGCATATGCCCTTGACCGGAATCCATTCCTAGACCTTTCAGTCTGCAGGCCGATGCTATATCCACTGAGCCAAACCAGCTAGGGCTATCTCTCATATTTTCAACCAGAATGGTCCTGGGCGTATAAACAGGTTTCCCCATCAGCCTCGGGCTTATGGAATGCATTTTGAGACTGGGAAGTTCTTGGTGCAGACATGGTGCCTGGGGCCAGAAAGGGCCATTCCACCATTCTGCTCAGCTTTGAAGTCAGTCTTCTTGACGTGAGCAAAAATAGGCTGGAATTGCCCTGGCTGGTGTGACTCAGTGGTTGAGTTTTGACCTATGAACCAGGAGGTCATGGTTCGATTCCTGGTCAGGGCACATGCCAGGTTGCGGACTTGATTCCCAGTAGGAGGCATGCAGGAGGCAGCAGATCAATGATTCTCTCTCATCATTGATGTTTCTATCTCTCTCTCCATCTCCCTTCCTCTTTGACATCAATAACAAATATATTTTTTAAAAAAAGTAATGGGTGAGTTTGTGAGGCAGGTGACAGTGTGTGGCACGGGAAGGGGGCTGGGAAGCCTGAGGGATCTATGCTTGGGCAGCTGCCTTGTTCCCCATAGTTATTCACTCAGGAAGCCGAACAGCACAGACAAGGAAAGAACAAAGTTAGCAAACTTTTCTGTAGGCTATGTAGTGCATTAATATCAGACAGCGGCAAAAGTATGCAGACTATAGAAACAGTCAAGGTGAGGTGGCACTGGAGATGAAGATAAATTCAGGGGGATTTTGCATGCACATGCAAAGCCTGGAGTTCAGTAAGGAGACATGGTGGCCTCCAAGAGGAGACAGGATAATTTATTGCAAGAGGAGGAAAACAATGCTACGGAAATTCAATGAATATTTACCTGAGTGTTCAAAAGGAGGCTGTAAGCAGATGCTTGGATTGAACACACATTCTCAAGGGAGAAAGCACGATTGAAAGAAATCAAGACCAAATCGGAAAAAGATGATGAAGAAATTAGAAATTCTAAAGACAAACAGAACTCGGACACTCATAGAATCTGGATGAGCATCCAGTGTCCGGGAAAAGGACAAGAATGGAAGTTCCTCCCCCTGTGACAGGCTGGCGGCTGGTCCTCCAGACTGGATTGAGGTGTAGGTTCCACTTAGCTCTCATTTCAGTGTGTGAAGTCAGGGGTAGACAGGAGCCAGAGGCTGGCAGGGGGCTTTAGGACCATGTCCAGCCTGGAAGACCAAAGAGGCCACACAGAGTGCAGGGGAACTTGCACAAGGCAAGACAGAGATCACAAAACCAGGTGTTTGCCAGAGGGATTTGGCCTTTGGATTTAGGAGTGTGCCCAAATTCATTAGTAAGGTCAGGTCAGAACAAACAAATGGCAGAATTCATGGCCAATTTCTGCTTTGCTGAGGGCCCTTTAGGAAAATGCAGAGAACCAAAAAAGTGGTCCATAGCTGTGAACCTCAGATGGTTGAGAACAAAAAATGGAAGCTGAAGTCTATAAAAGCCACTTCTAGTAGTCTCTCTCAAACTGCGGGAATTATGGTTCTGCCCATCCGATCCCCAACGTCGCCACCATGGTTGATTTACAGTGGAGGATTCTAAGTCTCACGGGAAATGTAGATCAAGATCAGTAGCAAGCATCTGAAAGTCCCTGGAAATATGTTTTTAAAAAGGAAAAAAAAAATAGCATATTGAATATAGAAAATATCAATCTAATTTTATGTCATAATTTAGCAGTATTGCACTGTTTTATTTATCACCCTTATGTGTCCTAGAAATGTATTACACTCTCCCTTCCTTACATTCTTAAATGAATTTGCTTTGCTTTGCTGCGGTGAATGTACATGCTAAAAGGGACTTACTCTGAATCTGATCCTCCACCCAAGGATTCAATGTGTTTGTGATTTTTCTCTCTTTGATTCTATCTTCTTGGCTCTCACCATAGCCCCCTGAGTCAGTTGGATGCTTGAGATAGGCAACATTTTATCCAAAGCTTTTTAAGGTTTTCTAAAACCCTCATCCTCATATGCAGGTTTACATGGTAACTTGGAGCCAAAACACCAGCTGGCAGGCCCTTTATTCCCATCTCAGCTCATTCTCCCCGGCAAGACAGCATTTCTAAAGCCTGGGTTTATTTCCTCTCCATTTTCTCTATGTCTTGCTCAGATTATTGCCACACACTCCACAGCTTCCATGCCATCTGCTTTGCTACACAGTTCTGTCCTGGCCTTCAGTGCTCTCATTTTGAGCTATCTCCAGTGTAAATCGTTATTATACAGTGTTCCTGAGCATGGACCTTTGAAACAGACATACTTGGTTTGAATCCTGGCTCTGCATTCCAGTAGATATTTGTCTTGGCTTCCCAGCACCCCACCTGCCATATTAGCCCTCTATTGTTGCTATAATAAATCACCACAAACGTAGTGGCTTAAAACAACACAAATTTATTATCTTACCTTTCTGGAGATCAGAAGTGCAAATTTGGTCTCACTGGGTTAAATCAAGGTATCAGTAGGCATGTGTTCATTCGTGTAGACCCTACAGAAAAATCTGTTTCTTATCTTTTCCAGCTCCCAGAGGCCACCCACATTCTTTGGCTTGTGGCCCCTTCCTCCATGTTTGAGGCCATCAATGGCTGATTGAGTCTTCCTCACACTCCATCACTCTGACACTGACTCTTCTGTATTCCTCTTCCACTTATGAGGACCCCTGTGACTACATAGGGCTCACTTGAATAATCCAGGATAATCTACCTATTTCAAGGTCAGCTGATTGTAATCTTAATTCCATCTACTGCCTTAATTTCCCTTTGCCATGTAACCTAACATATTCATAGGTTCTATGGACATCTTTGAGATGAAGGACATTTTTCTGCCTTCCACACCTGCGTGTATTTCAGAAAGTTCAACTCCTGAGACTTGGTGATGTTCAAAGACTGCCTTCTACCCCAAGGGCTGAAAATGCTGGACACTGGCTTTCTCAGACCTGGCTTATGACTTAGGTCCAGTCCATCAGAGGTGCACACACTGGTTGTGGTCTTGGGACACACAAGAACAAATGAGGGAACTTCTGAGTGAAGCATTGGGCATTCTCCCAGCTGCATATACTCAAGACTGGTGCTTCTACCCTCTCAATTATTCTGTTTGCCTCCCAACGTTGTCCCCAAAATTATTTTCTGCTATTTTTTTTCCAATATATTTTTAATCAATCCTTTTTCTGCTCACTCACAGTTGTCATTAGTTGCTTAGAACTAATCATGAGTCTCAAGTGATACAAACCTACCAGCTGTGTGACACTGGGCAAGACTCTGACCTTCTCTGGTCCCATTTTCTTCATGTGACACCTGCCTCAAGAGTTTCGGGAAGTGTAAATGAGGTAAGGTGTAAAGATTTTGGTACAGGGCTTGGCACCCAAAATCATCTAATAAATAGTGGGAAAAGAAGGAGAATGAAATAATTTCTATGTCCTGCATTGAGGAATTAAAATCTAAAAATGGCCAAATGCATACAGAACTAAAATGGCACATGAAAGCAGCAATAAAACATTTCATTTCTGAGTTGTTCATATATTTGGAAAAGCACAAAGTGCCATTCAAAGGTTATATACAGACTCTTGCTATAAAGACAACTGATTGAGACACAGCTGTAAAACACATAAACCTAGTCAGTTGAGACTTAGTGAAATAGGTCCAACAGACAGGTTATTGTCATGTAGACAAAGAGTCTGGGGAGAGCTCCTGGGATTTCTGCCTCTTTGGGGACCACAGAGCAGATAATCTGGAGAACACGCCCCAGTGGAGCCAGGGCTCCTCACACACAGGGTTCTCACACGAGCCGAGCGCCATCTGGAGAAAGAAAACCTAGAGAGTGGCCCGTGCGTTCTTGGCTATGACTGACACACAGGTCAAATAATGTGGCTGTCAAGAGGTCTCCTTTGAGATGGCATCGGGTAAAATCTCTGACCAGTAGAGAAAACTTAGTTTAGTTGGTTAATCACTTAACAATACTGCTTCAACTCTTCCAAACACAAAGCAGGATAAGGATACAACAATAGCTAATATTTATTGAGTACTTACTATGGGCCAACTCTGGGCTAAGTACCTCATCTACAGGAATTTCTCAAGGTCCTCCCAGGTAAGTACTATTAGTTGGGTAGGCTCCTGAGCTCTTTGTAAGCAGATGCTGAGACAGAATCAGGAATGCAAAAGGTTTAGGGTGAGAGCAGCTGTGAAAGGTAAAGGGGAAGGAAGCAGGATGGGTAGGGGAAGCTGTGGAGACAATGCAGAGGTGATACAGTCTCCACCAGCCCAGTGGGGGGGTTCCAGAGCACAGATGACCCTAGGAGTCCATCATGGGGTAGAAGTGGCCTGGCCTGAATCCTACTGCCTTACTCAACCATTGTCCAACAGAGAACAGTGTGACCACAGCCCCCTAAGCTGAGGGGGACCCTGGAGGCATTAATAACTAGAGGCTGTCAGCTAAGCAACTATACTCTTCACTGTATAGCCCAGTCTACCATAGTGCTGTTATTCCCCTCGTCCAGGTGATGGCAGGGATGGGTGTATCAGTTAAGGAACTTACCTGCAGCCGCCTAGTCAGGAGTAGCAGAGCCTAAGGTCTAACCCTCAGGCCCTTAACCACCTACTGTACCTGTAGGCCCCTCTCAAGAATTTCACAGAGGCCTCACAAAGATGAAATAAGATAAGGTATTCAAAAATTCTTTGAAAAGAAAAATGTACATCATGTTCAAAGAATTAAATGAGTGGATATTAAAGAACAATAACCAATATCCAATTTATTAATTTTCCTCAATTTTCCCTGTCTGCTATTTGAGACGTTTTGCTTCAGTTCCCAGGGAGGCATGAAAAAAGACTTTTTTTTTTTACAGTATATGAAAAGTATTAATAATTTGGCATGGTCTTAATTCATTTCATGATTCAGTTCTGCCGATTCTACAGAGACTGCTTCCAGCCTAGCAATTATAAAGGTGCTTCCAAATCAGTTCTGACTTGATCTTACACTGTTTGATCATTTTATTATTCCATTTTACTTTATTATTCAGTTTGATTTGGTTCTGTTAAGAAACCTGAGGCTACATAAACTGTATATTTTATGTCTTTAAAAGTTCTCTTGAGATAAAATCCTATATAAAAAGGCTCTAATGATAAATCAATGTCATTTATTTTTAAATGCAAAGATATTGCTCCAAGAGCAGAAATCTTTGATACCTGTTACAGGACCACATGTCCATACTGTACATACAATGGGCATGACTGAATTTGAGTTATGTTTTTAACCATAGATAAATTAATCAGCAACTCTCAAAACATAGGTTACTTTGTGCTGATGTCAAATTTGTGCCTGAGATACAAGTTTGTTCTATAGCTGGTGATTTTGATGAAGTTGAAAAGTCAGGATGGAATTTAAGGTTCATGAGGGCAGGGAGGCTACCCTCTCATATGAGGACTTGCACATCATACACAATATATAACTAGTGAATGAATGGAAGGCTTTAGAATCATACAGGCCTAGGTTCAAATTCTAAGCATGTTGCTTTCTAGCTAGGAGATCTGTGAAACTCATTTAAGTTATTTGTTCCTTGGTTTACCAGTAACTTGAGGTGAATAACATTACCTATTTGGGCTCCTATGAGGATTAAAGGTGACAGTGCTTATGAATGGAGTCTTCCTTATCCTTCCGGTGCCAAGAAGAATGCCTAACTGCTATGGTGTGAATGTTTGTGTCCCTCCCCAAATTTATTTGTTGGAATCCTAACCCCCAAAGATGATGGCATTAGGGTGGCGTCCTTGAGAGATAATTCAGCAAAGAAGGTGTAGCTCTCTTAAATGGAATTAGAGCCCTTAGAAAAGAGGTTTTACAGAGATCCCTAGCCTCTTCCTCTGTGTGAAGACACAGCCAGAAGTTGTCAGTGTGAACCAGGAAGATTTCCAGCATCCAGAACAGTGAGCATTAAATGTCTGATGTTTATAAGCCACCCAGACTATGGCACTTTGACTAGGCCATCAACACATGGTAACATTCAACAAATTACACTATGCTAAAATCCTGCCCACTCCTTTCCACCCTCCCATTCCCATAATTCCTATATGAGTAAATATCTTAGCAAAACTAACAGGTTGCAATTTTGACTTGTGGTAGTCTCAGTGGAACAACATTTTGGTTCCTTTGGATGGGCTATAAATCCTACCAATCAAAGTGGTGCATTTTTTTTCCTATTTGATGTCTTGTGTTAATATTATCTGGAAGTATATACTTTTAAATACACACATGTACTCAATGCTAAGTCTTAACATTTTCCACATAATCCTCACAACAGTAACCCATCTGTTTGCTTGAGATGTAGATACAATTATTTTTATTTTAGAAAAAAGGGAGCTGAAACATAGAGATACTATTTTTAATTGCTGATATGGGCCCAGATGAAATTCACACTGGGTCACCTGGAGCTGCAGGTGTTCCCACTAACCACCATCCTCTCCTGCCTTTGATGAATAAAGATACCACCAGAGATGTCTTGCAGAAATTAAGGTCAAGCAACTGACTGAATAGTCAAATAATATTTTAAAAATAGATTGACATATCAGGTCATTCTACTGGTTCTGTTAAGAAGCCTAAGGCTACATAAACTGTATATTTATGTCTTTAAAAGTTCTCTTGAGATAAATTCTCTTTATTCTAAAGCAAGAATGTCTTAGCAGCTCTGCAACACACACACATACATTTGTTGTCATTGCATCACTAGCAGCCCTGGTTCATCTGGAAGTCACATGAGAACTATTCACTCATTCCATCATTCATTCATTCATTCATTCATTCAACTAGCAGTGTACAAAACTGTTTGAGTTCATCCAGTCTACAAAATATAATGCTGAGTACTATAATGTACAGAGGTAAGACCTGTTTTTTGCCTTCAAGGTAATTATAAACAAACTAAGAATTCATTCAATACATTTTACAATCTGATATCTTTCAGTCTAATCAGTATTTAACAAATTTAGTCTATTCAGTTCAAAATAACAGGGGTCAGTTAGGCCCATTAGGTCAAGTCACCATTTGAATTACATAATTCTACCGAATGAGGTTAAGTCAAAGGCAGGTCAGTTAAAACTGCAATCAGTGATTAGACTGGGAGTTGCAGTGAAGCAGAGGGAGAGGCAGAGAGGTCGATGTTTACAAAAGCTATTTGAGAACCAGCCACACTTTCTTTCTGAATGCTCTGGGTTTGAACAAGCCTCTGTGCTAATAACAAAAGAAGTTTTGATATCATTATGGCAAGAAAGCCTCAGTGTTTTGAATTCTGTATTAGTACATGTATATATTTGGCTACCTGCTCAAGCACCTGTACTCTTGGGAAAATACCTCTAATGTTAGTATACTGATAATAGAGTACTTATTTTTTTTAAATAAATAAGCATTTTCAAAGCCTCTTCCAATTCATAAATGCATTTGCATCTCAAAACACTCCCATGCAGATATTATGTTCTTATTTGATAAACAGGTAATGGCACTCAAGGAGGTAAACAAATTTCTCAAGGTAGTAACTGTTTTGGTGGAGGCCCCACTAAACTCCCAGTTTTCAGTCTCTGCCTTTCTGGTCATTTCCTTTATAATACTCTAATATAAAGCTAACTTATCAACTAGACCAATCTTCATAAACAAAAGTCAATTAGATGGAATTCAGAGTAGATAGCTCTGACCAGGAATGGCAAGTACATGTGGGCATGTCTCCCTTACCTATGCCCAGGGCAGAGTGCACTAATCAACCTGTCTCTCTCTTCCACTGAATATAGATGCAGCCTCAGAAACCCTCTCAGTATTGGAGTCCAGGCAGCCACCACTGACTGGGGCTGAGCCACTGGTCTTCTTTCTGGGAATGTTCAAGCAGAGACTGGATGCCCGTTGGTCACTCAAGTTATGGAGGGAATTTGTGCCTTGAGGAGAAGGTTTAGGATACCAGTGTTTCCCAAATATGCTTGTACCACAGAATCTTCTGGTGGCATTCATAAAGGTGTATATATATTTATTTTTAATTGAGATATCAGAGGTCCAACTAAGACCTGTGAAATCAGGATCTCTGAGGGTGCAACCAAGGAAACTACCATTTGTAAATTGTCTTGAGCTGATTATAACACTACAGGTCCACGAGCCATTGCTTAGGGACAGGACTAAATGACCTGTAAGATCACTTCTGAATTTAAAATCTGAATTTCATGACCACAAGCAAGCACTGGGGATTTGATGCATTGTGAGCACTGTATCATAGGGCATGGAGTTTCTAAATCACACTGAAAACAATTAGCCAGAGCAGGTGAAAGTACCAACTAGCCTGCCATCTGCATATTAGTGGCAAATTAAACTTCCCACGTTAGCCGTGTTCTTGGCGATATTAGTGTTACAAGCCCTAATGTATTGTATTTTATACTTCGGAGAGCTGGAAGAGAGTGCTAATTACATGCAAGTTTTCCAAGATTTCAGCTGGGAGTATTTCACATAAAAGTTAATTGTTCTTTTGGGGTTTTACTACTGGTTTATCCAATTAGCGTGGAGTTTGCCTATATATCATGGTTTTGCTTACAGAAGGGAAACCATGCTATTCACTTGGATAAAATGGAGCTTGTTCTAAGGGTATTTTGAAATCAGCTGGAGAGCTTCTGGATCAAATACACAACTGTGTTCACCTGCGGCCTTCTGAGCAGGAGAACAGCAAAGCAGCGGATGAAACATCGTGATAAAGAGGCCAAGCAGATTTGCTTCCAGGGCTTTCCCCTTATTGTAATCTCTATAAACTTGGAAAGGGCCTTAGGTCAAGTGCAGGAATAGTACAAACAACCCTCCACCGATATTATATACTATTCAGCTCATAGACAGTTTGTGCTTTCAACTCATCTTACCTCAGAGAAGTCTGTGCAGTAGGCATTATCACACCCAGATCTCTGTGTACTCAATATTTACCCATGTTTGTCCTTGTGGATTTGGCCTCGTATTTTTAGAAAACTCCAGGCATTGGTGTACTGTATTTTCTTTTAAATGGCCCTATTGTTTCTCGGAGAGAGTAGTGAATATGGTTGGTATGGACTTGAGATTGAGGTTGCCAGTCATACCAATCCCATCTCTGCTTGGCTGTGGTCAGAGCTGTGAATCTGCCCTGATTCTTTTTTCTTTATGGAGGCTTTTGCACCAGGGTAGGCATCAGGAAGAGTTCAAAGTTAGAGTTAACAGGGTCAGGACTAGTTATCCATGCAGTCAAGCACATCCATTCCACCATCTGAGTACAGGATCAAGGCTAAGATCAAGGGCAGAAACTAGAAGGAAAACCAGGAGGCCAAGCATTGAGAACTGGGGGCTACTATAGCATCTCATGACAAGAATCTATGATCATTCCTGGGAGAGTCAACCCAGTTCTTCTTGTGGGATTCCTTCTTGCCTAAACTGTTTTTATTGCATAAACATTACTCACCATCTGATACCTTCAGGGAGGTCTCGGTGAGGGTCAGGGAGGTCTTGGTGAGGATGTGCAGTGAGAACGCCCTGAAAGGGAGAATTGTTGATGGTATCAGCCCCGGGAGCCTCCAGTTGTGTCTTGGTTAATTCCTCTCAGCCTCATTGTCTGCTGAGCACCATTCTCAATTCATATTCAGCGAGCTGTAAACATCTGTGACTCCGCAGGTCAGGTATCGAGGTATCAGTGGGTGTGAGTGGGGGTCCTGAATGGTGTGGTGATAGTTAAGTTCTTGCTGTTCACCTCCAAACTCACCCTGAGATTTGTTTTGCTACGCTGGGGCTGGGACTCTGCCACCCCACATTTCTTTGCCAGTTGACTCCATGTGAGGTCTGCCAGTAGGGGGCACTGCAGGGAGATTGGAAACCTCAGCAGGAGCAGTGGGGTCTGTTCCCTCCTCCTTGTATTCCTGTTGTTCCTGTCAATGTCATGACTTTCTAAGGAATTTCTAAGGAAGTAATATCCTCTCGGGCCTCTAGTGGAATCATGAGCTTTGAGAGGGAGCAATGATGCTTAGCAAGAGTGCTGAGCTGGATACATGAACTGCTGTGGTACCTCCTCCAGGGCACCCCTCCTGGACCTCAAACACTTCCATAGGGACCACAGTCACCCTGGGATACTGAGGCCCACTGACACATGTCAGGGGTTTGGGGCAGTGCTAGTGGCATAAATATGATAGAGCCTTTTATAGCTGGTCCTTCCTTTGTTGGTAAGTGGTACCACCACCATTCAGTTATGAAAGCTGATAACCTGAGTCTTAACTCTCTCCTGTCCCTCTTGCTCCATCTGTGAACAATTAACAGATAATTCTAACACAAATAAACCTATGCATATGGTCATGTCTGTCCACTAACAGCCATCTCTACTGCCTTCGCCCTGCTACAGCCACAGTGCAGGGAATGACCGTTCCAGGTCAAGCTGATCACTTTTTCTCTTAGGTCTCCAGCGTCCCTTGGAGTCAGCCTCTGTATATAAGCCCCCATCACACTGAATGACATTTATTTGTTTCTATTTTTGACTCTGCAGCTGTGCTTCTCCGTCCCATCTTTGGCTCTGTCCAAATGACAGAAGGGCAAACACTACTGCCTGTCTCCTGGTGAATTGCTTTATGCTCGCTCAGGGCAGAGACAATCTTATTTTGCTAATTCCTCCGGGTCTGCCAATGTCTGGTGCATGGTGAGTGCTGGATCAGTGCCTGAAGGATTGGATGCAATGAAGCAGAGTGGTCAGCTCTGATGCTCAGCAGTGCAGAAGGCCAGTGGAGGGAGGGGCCCCTGGGAGTTGCCCTGGTAGGCTCCGGGCCTGAGGGAAAGAGGGGCAGGGCTAGTCATCCTTAGACATGTAGTCTCATCCAAGTTTGGTTATGAGCCGTGATTAATGACCTCTTAGTTTAGGGTAATTTTACAGGAGCGCTAGGAGGGAGCCGCCCAGATTTCCCTTAGCACCAGGCCTCGCTGGGCAGAGCAGCTGCCTAACTCTTTTGAGTCCTTGAAAGACCCTGCATTACAGGAAAGTTCCCACCCTTCTTGGGCCTTGGCTATACTCCCGAATTCTGTACTGCTGGACTGCAGTTTGCATCAATGATAAACAGATCACACAATCATCCTTAACATGAAAAGCCCAGATAGCACCAAAGGTTAACTTTTCTTTCGAACCGCGTTCCATCCTCATTTAGCCAAGAAAGGGTCCCGATGGCTGGTGTTACCTCCTTTCTAGAGCCTGGACGACCGGAGGGTTTCTCTGGGAGGATGACAGCAGCAGAGACTGTGCGCCGTTGCTGCGATTTTGGAAGTCACCACGAAGAACTCGGTGCTTGCCAACAAGAACCGGCTGTTCATTATCAGACTGACTTGAAAGCCAGCTTCCACTTTGTGACTGCCAATGGGAGGGACAGGCAGAGACGGATAAAGAGAGGGTCAGGGAAAGAAAGGATGCTTTCTCCCTCCTCATAAAGGTTTTCTTCTCTGTTTGGCAAGGAATGAGGGGCATGGTGGCTGAGACAGTGCTGGGCACATGGTTTGCCATTGTGTTACTGATCCATAACTTTGGAATAATTCAAACTGTCAACTCCATAAATTTGGCTGCAAAGTGCCAACGACAGATTTAATTTGGGAGATTCTGTTCTTGCCACAGCCAACGTAGTCTGATGAGGACCTCGAGGCCTGATACCAACCCCCAGTTGTCTGCATAAAACCAGCTGGTTTCAAAGAACCCTATTGCTTTCGCTTTTTCAGTAGATTTGGTGCTTTGCAGGACATGCCAGTTTCTCCAGCTGGGAGAAATGACACACTGGGCTCCGTGGCATCGCTGCCCTTGTTCCAACAACATACATCTCAGTTCCCTGGAGGCGCCTTCCAAGTGTGTCAGGCCGATGGTGTAAGGAAGCAAAGATAGAGTGTTAGAACTTGGGGGATGTTAATCTAGTCCCTTCCCTTTACAAAGGAGGAGAGGAAGTACTTGAAAGGCTAACCAACTTAGCTAATGCCACACTGGTTTTGGTAACATTTCCAACACTCCACAGCTCAATTTTACACCATCAGCAGAAGATCCCTCTCTCAGATGTGTGAATATGTGGCTAGGTTTAGAAATAGAAGGGAGAAAGTGCTCAAAAATGATATTATCTTTCTAAATAAGCCTAACACAGGACCTAGAATTATCTTACATTTTAATAACATGCATTGTTTGTTATTATTATAAAGACATTTTCCCATTGTTAGACATTTGAGGAATACAGAAAAAGTATAAAGGAGAAATGAAACGTCCCCTGGAATTTCATCATTAAGAGATAAACACTGTTAACCTTTAATGTCTTTCTTTCTAGTCTGAACCCCTAATGCTTACGGGGCACAATATCACCCTCATCTGACAGAAGGGTCGGGTGAGAGCTAGAAGGCTAAGGACACAGAGAGCACATTGTGGCACAAAGACTAGAAACGGTCTCTCGGATCCTCATTTGTGTTCTTTCTGATCGACCAGGCTGCAGAGAAGCTTTTTCAGACTCTCCTCAAGGTGGACCTGGGCAGGGAGTTATAAGGAAGAGGCCCAGGTTCCCTCCTGAAGCTGTTGGACCTTCAGGTGATGGAGTTTTGCAAAGGGCTACAAAGGTGAGGCTGCCCCTCTCTCCCCACCTCCCTACATTATGCTACGCTAGGCTCTGGGCTAGCAGGATGGACAAATCAGATGGAGGCAAGTTGTGCAGAGCTCACATGGAAGTGTGTGTGTGTGTGTGTGTGTGTGTGAGAGAGTGAGAGTGTGAGAGAGAGAGAGAGAGAGAGAGAGAGAGAGAGGAGAGAGAGAGAGACCATGTTCTTCTGGCATATGCACCTCCTTTCCTCCTGACCTGCCTTTTTCCTGTGCACCTGGGAGAATGCAGCAGGTACAAGATCTGCTGGGAATGGAGCCAGGCGTGTGTACGCTCTGGCCTCTTCCCTTCCGTCCCTGGCTACAATTAAGTGGAGCCACAGTGGGAAGTTTAAGCTGAAAGGTTTTTGCGATGATGATCTAGGTCAACCCCTTTGTTTCTCAGGTAAGGAAACCACAACCCACAGACTCGCCACTAAGTGACTTACCTAGAGAGAGGGCGACATAGACAAGCCTAGAACTTGATGCCTTTTGATGTTCTTACAATTCTTTGAATTAGGGCAAGCAAATAAGTTATGACTGTGCCATTAGCAAATAAGAGCAGTGAGCTATGTCTGAATAATAAAAACTGGTGGGTATTGAGGGCGTCCAGTGAGTCAGGCACTGTTGCCAATGTCTTACATTAAATAATCCCTTTCCCCACAATTGGGGTGGGCCCACTATCATCCTCATCTTGCAAACAAAGTACACATGGTGCCCAGAGGGTTAAGGCAGCCACACCGGTCACTCTGGAAGGGTCAGACGTGGGAGTCAGGGGCCGATGCTAAACCATGAGCTTACCTTTCAAAAGATAAGCTCACAGAGCAGAGAAAAGGCTTAGAACACTGTTCCTATACCATGTGGACACCAGTTCAGAGGGACTTGTTTACTCTACATCCTCCCCCACCAGCAGGCCTGGCTGGGAGGCTAGAGGTGAGTAACCATGTGGGCAGAGAGTCACCAATGTTTACAGTGATATCGAGATCAAAGTAGCACAAGGTCATACACATTCCTCCACAATAATTAAAAAAGACAATTCAAAAGGAAAATGGATAGAGACTGGAGCTGGAACTCTATAAAAAAGGAAATTCAAGTGGCCAATACACAGATGAATAGGTGCTCACACTTATTAGTAATCAGAGAAATACAAATGAAAACTATTATGTAATTTCACTAAACATCCACCAGAATGGCTACAACGTAAAGACCAAGTTTTGGCAAAGATTTTGAGCAACTGAAAAATCACACACATTTCTGGTGGGAATGTAAATTGGTTCATCCACTTTGAAAATCTGTTTGGCAATGTCTACTAATATCATACTGAATATACACACACCTTATTAACCAGACATTCCATGCCTAGGTAATTAACCAACAGAAATGCATACATATATTCACAAAAGTCAGCCAGACAGAGAGGTGGGTTGTTTGCCAATAAGCGGAGTCCCAGTGGGTACCCAGAAATAGTCGGGAAGGCCAGACGTGGATATGTCTTATCAGAGTCCAGTGAGAGTGTACAGGCCCCCAGTGAAGAGTCAGGTAAAGCAAGTTACTCAGATACTATTAGTACTGGATTAACATAGCTGTGAACAGGCCCTGAACACATCAAATTGTACCTGAGCCCTGCACTCCTAGGAAACAGCAAGGCTTAAGGGATTTGCCTCAGCCTTTGTGTTCTGGAAAACAACCACCTGCAGAGAACCACCGGTCTCCATATGCCTTAGATATGACCCACAGATGCCCTCCTTGCTTACTCGTGACAAGGCCAGACACAGACCTTCCAAATTCCCATTCCTTGCCCCATAATTGATTAGCTGAACTGTATTTTCCACACTGATCAATTGGAACAAAATGCATGTTACCCAAATTTGGTTAAGCTTCTCTCCTTCCTCCAGGGCCCTGATCTTTGACCCACCCCCCAGCCTGAGCCTGCAGGCAGCCCCTCCTGAGAGCAGGCTAGCAGGCTGGCCTCCAGGTAAAAACAGTTTCTGATTTACTGTACAGTCATGCACACTCCACCATCTCTGGTTCTTTCTGGCCTTGCCTACTCCTCTCTAGAAAAGAAAGTCCCATTCTGCCTAACTCTGAGCTGCTTGCAGATGTTAGGGTCAGAGTCCAGATTTGCTTTTGTTGGACAGCCCTTGAATATTGGGGCACTAAACAGGCACCCGAGAAGGCTGGGGCAGATTCATCAATGAGAAAGGCCGGAGACAGATTTTTCTTTGCCTCTGTTTGCTGGGAAAAGCTGGGTCTCTGGTCTCCCACGTGGTCAGTGCTCTCCTGTGACTCTTCTGTTCCCTAAGGACCCATGGACATGGAGGGGAAGTTGGCACAAGGACTTTGAATGGCCTCGATGGTTATAAAGCGCTAGCACCGTAGAGCCCAAAGTTCCACAGAGCTGCTGCTGTGGGTACAAGAGCACTTTCTGCCAAACAATTGGGGACCTGGGTAAGCAAAGTTAGCCAGGTCCCTCCCCTGCAGGATTTTCCATGGGCACTTTGTGACACTCTCAAGAATACTACAGGATACATACACAGCTTCCCTAAATTATTTGACCACAAAAGGCTTTTATTTGCCCAACACTTAAGAATATCGTGTCAAACAGCTTGGGAAATGCTGTTTTAAAGCCTTTCAGATCTTCTCCTGCAGTTGCCCAGTGCACTGCGTGGAAAATAAGCTTTGCTTTGAGCTACTGGCGCGGAGAGGGATGGCCGCTCAGAACCAGTGGTCACAGATGCAGCTGGCGTCACGTGCAGCTGAGTGTTAGGTAGGAGGTGTCCTAAGTAGCCTTCGTCCTGGAGGAAACAGAGTGAACGAGTAGATTTCCCAACAGGATGCTGCTGTGCTTAAGACACGTTTGATTTACAGCAGCTTTTGCTGCGACCTTGGCTTTCCAGTTTGCAAGTCATGTCACCAGGGTATCTGACTAATGCGTGATTGTAAATTTTTCATGGCAAGGCGTGTATTTGTGCTATTGGCCTCCTGGGCAAGGGGAAAAAGCATGGCATGTCAAAAGCAACATAA
The DNA here is from genome assembly GCF_027574615.1 of Eptesicus fuscus. Taxonomy (NCBI): domain Eukaryota; kingdom Metazoa; phylum Chordata; class Mammalia; order Chiroptera; family Vespertilionidae; genus Eptesicus; species Eptesicus fuscus. The sequence goes on from NC_072476.1 coordinate 28,929,214, forward strand.
ATTGTTAGGAAATCTTTATTCCCCCTAGACCTCCCTGCGAAGTCCCATTATCCGTGTCCCACTCAACCGTTGTTCATTCATTCACAGACATTTATTGAGCAGTTTCCATTTCTAAGGACTGTGGCGGCACAGAGGGGTGGAAACTGAGGAGCAGACATAAGCGTTCTGGCAGCAGGTGTGAAGGTGTAGAGAAGTAAAAAGGGCTTTGAGTGTGGATTCCTTATTCCAGTGAGTATTCAGGCCTCTTGAGAGCTTGCAATGAACATGCTTATCTTGTAAATCTAAGTCTTTTCACTCTTGTAAGATCCACCCTGAGGGATTAAAGGCCAGGTGTTTTGTTGGGTTCAAATCCCAGGTATGTCACCTTAAGCGAGTCTCTGAAAGTTTTAGGATTTTCCCTTTTTATGTAAAAGGAGGGGGTTGAACAGATAATTCATAAAGTTTCTTCAACTCACAAAAATATAAATTAGAGATATAGATACATACATATTCAAGATAGAATATAATATACATATGATGCATACACACACACACACACGCACACACATACACATACATATATATATATGCATATTTAAACATTGACATAGGGCTGGAGTGTGTAGGTTAGACTTGGGGTTGTTGAAAGACAGGCCTTTATGTGGACTTTTAAAGAGGAACAAGTGTTGGATTTGAAGAGGTGGAAATGCTAGAGTGGCTCCATTCGGGTTGAAGTACAGGCTCTGGGGCAGGAAGGAGTGGAGGGCAGGACAAGTCAGGGTGTCTGCTGGGTGAGGGTACGGGGTTACAGCTGAGGACCAGCTGCCGAGGCTGGGGCTGGATCCTAGAGGACCTTGATGTCTTGGCAGCAGAGCCACCTCCCCCTGCTCAGTGGGCTCCCTTCCTCAGGCTATTCGCCTCACTGTCTGCCTGCTTGCTCTTCCTCATCTCCTGGCTTGCACGTCCTCTGAAGCCTCCAGGTGCCCTCCCTCACAAGAGAGTGCTCCAGAGCCCTCCCCACCCCTGCCTACCACACACCCTGTATCCGTTTATTCCCTCCAGTGTGCTTCTCGCTATTTATAATAACCTCGTCACCACCTTGTTTGTCATCTGTGTCCTTGGGAATGGAAGCAGCAGGAGGCAGGAACAGTGCCTGCCTCGTTTATTTTAGGGTTCCCAGTGCCCAGCACAGGGCTGGCATGTGCTCAATAAACCCTGAATGAATGAATAAATGAATAAGCTGAAATTCACACAGTTGTAAAACACAGGGACATCTGGACTCTATATTTCTCCACTGTACAGAACTTATATGTACACAGTGGAATAGTAGTCAGCCATAAATAAGAAGGGGATTCTGCTGTCTGCAACAACATGAATGGACCTTGAGGACATTATGTTAAGTGAAATAAATCAGACAGAAAAAGACAAATACTGTATGATTTCATGTACATGTGAAATCTAAAAAAAATTGGACTTATAGAAACAGAAAACAGATAGGTGGTTGTCAGAGGCAGGAGGTGGGGTTAGGGATGGGGAAAATAAGTGAAAGTGGCCAAAAGGTACAAACTTTATAAGATGAATATATTCTGTATGTAATGTACAGCATGGTAACTATAGTTAACAATACTGTATTGTATATTTGAAAGTTGCTAAAAGAGTAGACTTTATAAGTTCTTATCACAAGGAAAGAAATTGTAACTATGTGAGGTGATGGATGTTAATTAAACTTATTGTGGTGATCATTTATATATATACCTGTACTAGAGGCCCGGTGCACGGGATCCGTGCACTGGTGGGGGGCGTGGCCTGCAGGGATAGGTCCGCTGTGGGAGCGCTGCTCATCCAGGTCAGCCAAGTGGCTGTGGATGTGCCCTCTGAGCAGCTGCTCCTTGGTCTGGCATCTTTTGTGGAGCTGGAGCATTTACCTCTCCAGGGGACCCGGTCAGGGCTGGGCCTAGGGACAAGAGCACTGAGATGCGGTGGAGTAGGCCTCAGTCCCTCTGCAGCCATGAACCTGCCTCCCAACCTCGGGGGTCAGCTCTGTGAGCCTGGCGACAGCTCTGCGTGGCCTGCAGGCATCCAGAGGAGGTGGTAGGGAGCAAGGAGAAAGAGCCTGGGGCGAAGAGGCTACAATTGCAGCCCGGGTTCCTGTCTGTGGGCCCGGGGTTCGAAGTGGGAGCAGCTGCTCATCCCAGTCAGCCAAGTGGTGCTCCCACTGTGGTAGCGCACTGACCACCAGGGGCCAGCTCCTGCATTGAGTGTCTGCATCCCTGGTGGTCAGTGCATGTCATAGCGACTGGTCGACCAGTTGTTCTAGTCTTTCTACCATTTGGTCGCTGGGCTTTTAATATATAAAATATATATTTTATATGTATATAAAATCATTATGCTGTATCCCTTAAACATATACAATGTTATATGTTAATTGCATATCAATAAAACTGGGCAAAAAGGAGTTCGGAAATATTTAAGACAGTATCTTGTAGAGCCTTTTGGACTGACAAGAGGGCTTCTAAGAATCTTAAGGGTGTGGCCTTAAAGCAGCCTCACCTGTAGCCCAAGGTAGACAGAGACCAGACTCGGAATAATTATGGGGCAGGGAGTCAACTGCCATCAGATCCATAGGAATGACATCAAGTTTTCAGGATTGTTGTATTGGTAGCTGGCAGTGAACTGGAACATGAACCAAGTTTTCTTCTATAAAAAATAACTGATATATACTAAGTGCTTGCCTATGCCAGGGCCTGTGCTAAGAGTTTGACACAGATCACTGCACTTCATCCTCACACCACTGCATCGCCGTGAGGCAGGTACCACTGGTGTTTCTGTTTTATGCCTCAGGAAACAGGCTCAGGGAGGTTATCTGCCCAGTGACACCAGCTGGGAAGTGGCAGCTCCAACTTGAAGCCAGTGGTCTACACAGTGCTATTTGATTGGCTCACACTGGAGTTCCACTCCACTAACTGCTGCTGGAGAAAAGTTAAGACTCACCTCTTCATCAGCCAAGAGTGATAAGCTCCTCCGGGTCTCCCGTGTGCGTGTGCTGTTGTCCTCATCCTGCTGGGTGCCCTCCAACTCCTGATGCAAATTTCAGACAGCTTTTTTTTTTTTCCTTCCTGGCTTCTGTGAGCATCTGAAAAAAGGCACTCTTGGCTGGTTTACAGCACCCTGTTCAGACCTGTTAACTGTCTTCGTGCCCTAACCAGCCCCTGCCAATAATAGTTGTGTGCGATTCAAATGGTGTGAAAGACCTCGTGTGTTTGAGAGGATAATTTGTCCCTGTGAAATTGAACTCTCTCTCACCCTCAGGGTTTCAGCGTCAAACTGTGCCTCTCTGTTGTTGTTGGTTTCTTTTTCTCCCTTTCCTCTATATACTGAGGTGGTATTATTTGCTTGTTTGTTTGTTTTTTTCTCTTCCCTGGGGAATAGAAACTTGAATTGCTTTGTATAGAAAAACAAATTATTGAATTACAAAAACATCCCAAAACTATTACTCCTTCAGAAGGAAGACAAATGTACAGCTTGTGGTATAATACATCAATTTGAGTAGTAAATACAGAAAACAGAAATGATATTTGTATAGAGGAGAGGAATAGAGATATCACATGACCTTAAAGAATAATAAAGATGAGGAAGCCAGGCAGAGCATATATCTGATAAAGTTAAACCTGGGCCAGGGCAGTCCAACTCAGGGACCTGGTGGGTGAATTTCTACATGATAGGAATGGAGAGCTTTGGGGTTTGTGCTTCTGCTCAGCACCATCAATCACTCAGTCATTTCAGTGCATGGAATTCAACTCTTGGAAACTCACTCCTTTGGGCAAAGTTTGTCCAATTTACTCAGCACTTATGACATAAGAAATTTACATATATTTTGAATTTAATCTTTACAACAAGCTAATGAAGTGGGTACAATTATCATCATAACTATTTTGTTGATGCGAAAAAATGCACAGAGAAGTGAAGTGACTTGTCCAAAGTCACACAGCAGAAAATACCTTAACCATGATAATTCTCCTCCTATGAGAGTTAACTGGGGCTATCTCTGGCTCCTCACAGACATGAGCTTAGCAGAGATATAAAAGGGCATGTCCACATGCATTGGCGGGGCACAGTCCTTGAATCCCACAGGAGAGTGATCATGAGGACCAACAAGAACCAACTTCTCCAAGTGTACCATATTGTCTAGTGTTGACTGGGTTTGGAGGATGCCAGGTTCAGATAGAAACTAATTTTTGAAGACACTCAGGAAGACCTGCAGCTGATCTACTAAACTATGGCTGCAGATCACCCCACTCTGACCACTGCATGTCAGGGACTGAAGGCATCTGATTATTTAAAGCGTTTTTTTTTTCTGCTATAGTTGGGAGTTGCTTGGTGTCTATGAAAGGAAGAGAACAGTATTGTTGGGACTTTGGCAGGAATCATTTTACTGGGGCACAGGCCCGGAGAAGGAGAAGGACTGAGATTCCCTGCTGGCTGCAAAAGCACATCATTGCACTCAGAGGAACTAACCCAGGCAGGAAGCCCTGGAGATGGAGGCAGACTTTGCCTGCAGGTAAATGGAGCTTCTCCCTGTGCTCCTTCGTGGGCCCTCACCAGCTACTGTAATTGAGACCCTCCTGCCTTGACCTTCAAGACTTCAATGTCTGACCCCTGGCATTGGCTTTTGCTGCTCTGTCCTTGCACATCTGCCTCACCCCTCCAGTATTGCTGGAGACCCTGGACACCCATCCTGTCTTCTCCCACCCTGTAGAAGCTCTTACATTGGGTTGACACCAGATTGCTCAAGCCCAGGCCAATTTATGAAATGGATATAATTACCTACCTCAGATCCTACCTCCTTCCCTCCCTGGATGGTGCTTTATAGAGCTCCTCTGGCCGCCCATTCCAGATGTTAACTTCCACCTTCCTGACCCTTTTCTCTCTCATATGAATGGAACCACCCTGTACCCCATCCCTTTGGGGAGATATATCGATGCCTTCCAAGAGGACAGTTTCTAAAAATAACAACAACAGTAAGTATCTGTACTGATAGAAGGACCCTTGGATGGTTTTACAGTGGCCTCTGGATACACTGTAGGTTTGTGTTCAGCACCTCACCTGGTTTATTAGTAGGACTTCTGGACCTTGTATAAGGGATATATGTCAGAATTCCTTATGCTTCACTCATGCACACATTACTCATACATCTACAGAACATTTATTCCATTCTGTTAGCTGCTGAGTTTGATTACATATCTGTTTATCAGACTCAACAGATAATGAACTCCTTAAAGGGTGGGATTATGTCTTCAAATCTCTGCAGGGTAGAGATAGTACAGTAACTTGCTTGTCCTTAGTAGGTGCTCAATAAAATATCGAACTGTTGAATTTTCATAAACTTCTGAAATGTCAACTAGAAGTGAAAGGGCAATGTGTCCATGCTAGTGCTGTGCAGCGTGTGGCCACATTCTCCTGAGGGAAAGGCAGGATCTTGTGTGGTGGAGTTCTGAGTTGACTATGAAGCAAGCCAGGCATGAGCATGTCCCTGAAAGAAGTAGAGAAGACAGGAAAAGAAAGGCCATCACAGGCAGGAAGAATTGTGCTAATAAACGTATCTAGGAAGGGACCCGTGCATCACTCACCACCATTCTCAGTTGCACCCATTCTTTATTTTTTAAAGTTTTTAATTGATTTTTTAGAGAGAGAGGAAGGGAGAGGGAGAGAAACATCAATGAGAGAGTGAAACGTTGATCAGCCAACTCCCATTTACCCTCCACTGGGGATTGAGCCCCAAACCCAGGTATGTACCCTGATGGGAAGTTGAACCCTCAATCTTTCAGTGCATGGACAACACCCAACCAACTGAGCCACACTGGCCAGGAGAGTTACATTCATTGTTGACTCTCAGCCAGCTGCCTGGCTCCCTCCCTGACATCATTACATCTCTGAGTCTGGGAGCAGCTCTGAGGGGCTAGGATAAGCAGGGATGGAATAGAGTTGAGGTGTGGAGTGAGAGAAACTGGCATGCACAGAGCATAGGGAAAAAATAAAACCTTGTCATTTTAATGACTTTTTGTTCCAACTGCATTAAACAGTTGCCAAGACAAAATGGTAGGATCAAAATCGCACCTCCATAGTAACCAAGCTCCCCTGGCAGAAGGCAGCATGCCTTACATGTGGAAGACACTCAGATTTGTCAGACGAATTATTCCTCCTTTATTATGAAGTTTTGATCCCTATGTTCTTAAAAAGCTCTGATTTGTAATTACTAAAGCTCCGGTTAAAATAGAATATGGGCATTGCAGGAAGCTGTAGAATCTGACTAGTCCAACCATCGCATTTTGTAGATGGGGTCCAGAGGGTGGGCCCACGAGTAGTTGGGAGCAGGTGGCTGTGTGCTACTCCCAATCCCCATCACATTTCTGGCCTGGACAGCCAGGGGTGACGGAGTTGATGACTGATTTGGTGCTGTTTGTTTGGAGACAGATGCCAGCTCAGAGGGACGAAGGAGCCAACAGACTCCTTCTCTCCTACTGTGTTTTTCACTATTGCATTCACCCATACAAATGGCCTCTTGGAATGGTACATTTTTGCATATGGTGACTTGTATGTCAACAGCAAGTTGTTTCCCTCATGCCCGTGCCAGAGAAATTGACTATCTCATCAGTAATGTGTTCGGAACCCAATTCTGGTGCCAAAAAATCCTCTTTTATAGGTGGGCTCACCATTCAGCTGTCCAAATACAGTGTGATTAATCTGGCCTGCTAGGGAGAAGAAAGAGGGTTAGGACTATAGGAAGTGACAACAGGGGAATTGTTATGTTACTATGCCAATGACTGCCCAATAAGATTCAAATATGCATTAAGTCCTGCACTGGCCCCTACCGACAGAGGCATAATTATGCTCAGTCAGTGTTGGAATTTGGAGACATCCTGCTCTAAAACCCCTTTCTAGGGAAATTGCGGCTTACTTTGCAAGCAGAAGGGCTAGATGGGGCCTTCCTAAAACTTTTCCCTGTGGCCCAGGATATAGTCTCACTGGTACTAAACATAGTAGTTATGAGAAGGGCTCCTTTGCCACAGGCAGAAATCAGTCTAGTTTCATTGCTCTTGTCAGTCCTTGGGGTCTAAAGTGAGCCACTGCTTAAGAACTGAGAAATGAGAGAAATAAGGATTCCTTCTGAGCGATAAACTTTAATATGGATACATAATAGATCAGAGCAGAAGACTACAAAGTCACCTTAAAGAGACGGTAAGAATAGGTCACCACCTTACAGCTATTCACATATGCAAAGAAAGACCTTGGCAGTCAGGAGAATCCCAACAACAAATGTAGGTCGCCTCAGGGGGAAGAACCCTTAGTGAAGGTATTTAAATGTTTCTGGTGCTGGAGAAATGGGCACCACCAACATGGGATAGATGTGAAAGTTGGGGTTAACCAACTCCAAGTGTTTTGGTCCCATTGCTAAGGCTAACTGTGCTTTATCATGAGGCTCTCAAACTCTCAGTCCATCAAACAAATTCTTTTCGCTCTGATGAGATGTTCTTCAAATATTCTTTTAATGTGGCAGTTACATTTTCTCACTGCAAATTGAGAAACCACTCTTCGGTGTTAGACATCAGGCCTACAAGCTAGGTTAATGTGAGTTTTTCCCTTGGAGAGAAACATGCTCTACATGAACTAACAATATCACATTTCTGGGCAGCAGGGCAGAAGGGTAGAGGCAAGGATCTGGGTGATAGTATATGAAACAAGGTCCGGATAGCCACTTCATGGGGCACTGCATGGAGGAGACCCACCTTGGCTTCCACAGGATGGAGCATACTCCAACCCATTCCAATTGAGGCAAAGAGTGCAACATCTTTTACCTTTTAAAGCCTTGCCTTATAGCAATATACCCAAAGATATTCTTTGAAGGGGCAGCTGTGGTGAAATGCATTTAAAAAGTGCTGAGGAACATCTAAGTTGAACCCAACTTGAGATGGTTCAGTGCAGTCTGGGGATGGATGAAGGCGAGCTCTGGAGGCAAGGGCTCAATACCACCTCTGAGAGGACATTCGTCCTGGACCCACGTGTTAGTTACTAGAGGCAGTTCCACATCATTTCATTTTCCCTAGAAGGCAAGAGTGATTTAAAAGTGAAACCTGCCAAGCTGCTAAATTGTATGGTTCTATGGTTCTATTCAGTGGCAAGTGATAAAAGCCAAAGGAAAATAATACACATCCCTCTCTACCTGAGACCAGAATAGAATGGTCCTTTGTGTTCTAAAAATTACAGGGTCAGCTCTTTCCACAACCTGCTCCTTGTTTGGCAGACATGTCAGCTGCTCAGGGCTAGCACTCTAGTTGTGTAGAGTCAACAGGAACCAAGTACTTTTGTTTAGCTGTGGATTCAATATGGCCCGGCATGCCCCCTCCTAGCTTACTTCTTTGTCCATGTTCCAGGTAGAAAGAAAGAAGAAGGGTGAGATGAGATGGTGTGTCCCCTTTAAGGAGCTTCCAGAAAGTTCCACTGGACACATTTCTCATTGGCTGGTTGCATGGTTACCTTTATCTGCAGGGAATTCTGGGAATTTATTTTAAGATGAGCACAAAGTAGCGGGGTTTCTGATGGGAATGAAGAAGAGGAGAATGAAGAAGTGCTGGTAAGTGGAGATCTATGCTACTGTGCTCCCAGGCTACAAACCTGGAAGTTCACCTGGGTTCCTCTATTTCCTCACCTTTTCCACTCAAGCAACCAACAATTCACTCTGGCACACCGGCAAGTCACTCACACATCTCTGCTCCTGTCCATTCCTACTGTGCTTGCCTCAGTTTAGGTCCCATTGTGTTTCACCCAAACTATTATATTATGTAAGAATGTCTACTGGTTCCACTGTACTTGGGCTCATCCTCAAGTCAGCACTCCTCTGCTCTCAGCCCTTCAATGGCTCCCCATTGTCCTCAGAGTGAAGAACAAAGTTCTCATGCCCAGTTTTCCTCGTGCTCTGTACTTTGTCTATGTCTCCAGCTTCATGTTCCTCTTGTTCTGTCCTGTAGTGAACAGGACTATGTGCTGATGATCAGTGTTGACTTCTCACTTTCAGACCCCACATCTGATCCATCCATATATTCTATTGGCTCCACCATCAAAACATATGCAGAATGTGATCTTCCTCAATAATACTTGTTGAATGAATGAACTCTGGAAACATGATAAGTGCTCCACAAATATGGATTCACTTAAAGGTAGCATGATACATGGTGGGGATATTAATCACGGCTAGCACTTTTATGTTTATTTAGTGCCAGGAGTGGCATATATTTTATTTCTAATCCTCATAATAATACTTCAAAGTAGATTTTTAAACTTATGATAATAATAACTCATAATTGTTAACACTTCTTTAATGCTTACTATGGGGGCAGACACTCAACTAAGTGCTTGACACGTACTACCTTGTTTAATGCTCACTATCACCCTATGAGGCAGATTCGGTTCTTACTCCTGCTTCTCCAGATGAGAAAACAGAAGCTAAGCGAGGTTAATGACTTGTCTAAAATCACAGATGGGTTGGAAAATGCTTCTGATTTGCTGCAAGTATAATATATCTTAAGGATGGGGGCTGGACATTTTTGGCTGACAAATTTCCTAGGCTTCTGCTATGAAGCAGGCATTTGGGGATCTCCAGTGATTCTTCAGGTTGTGGTGGATCATTTCATGTCCTTTTCCCCTGAGGTTTTATATTTTCTCTGTAAAAGCAAATAAAGTCTTAGTGAATACCAGAAGTTTAAAACTTGGGAAGGAGACAAGGACATTAGTTATAATCATCTTAAATAAGAATGTCTAGATGTTTCTTTTCAGGTCATGGCTTTTTTTCTGGTCCCCAAAGGAGACAGACAGTACAGGGCAATAATTATGACAGTGAACATTGGAGTCAGACCATCTGATTTCAAATTCTGGTTCTATTTCCTGACCTTGGCAATGCCACTTACCTTCTCTGTGCTTCAGTTTCCTCAAATTCAATGTGCAGGTGATAATACTGCTTCTCTCCTAGGTTGTTGTAAGGCAAATTTGTTGTTAATCCTCACCGGAGGACATTTTCCCATTGATTCTTAAAGAGAGTGGTAGGGAGAGAGAGGGACACAGAGAAACATTGATGTGAGACACATTGATTGGTTGCCTTCTACATTAGCCCTGACTGGGGCCAGGGATCAAGCCTGCAACTAAGGCAGTGATGGGCAACCTTTTGAGCTTGGTGTGTCAAACTTCGCCAAAAAACTGAGCATAACTCGGGTAGTGTGTCACTTTGAGGAAAAAACTAACTCCAAGACTCTAGTCGCATATGTTTCATCCTCAGGAGCAGCAAATGTTTCATCCTTGGCATGCGGCCGCGTGTCATCAGAAATGGCTACGCGTGTCAGTGCTGACACGCGTGTCATAGGTTCGCCATCACTGAACTAAGGTATGGGCCCTTGACTGGAATTGAATCCAGGACCCTTCAGTCTAACACTCTATCCACTGAGCTAAATCGGCTAGGGCAAAGGACAAAATTTTAAGTGCTTATGAGAGCATCTGGTACATGTTAACCAGTAGTACTAGTGGCAACAGTGGCAGCCACGGTGGCCACTGTTGTATTGCGCTAGTAATAGTATTCACCAGGAGATATTTCTAATATTTTTTAAAAATGTTTTTTAATTGATTTCAGAGAGAGGAAGGGAGAGTGAGAGAAAGATAAAAACATTAATGATGATAATCATTAATTGGCTGCCTCCTGCATGCCCCCTATTGGGGATGAAGCCTGCAACTCAGGCATGTGCCCTGACTGGAAATCGAACCATGACCTCCTGGGTCATGGATTGACACTCAATCACCGTACAACACCGGAGGGGCATATTTCTAACCTGGCCTGATTTGACCTCTATCAGAAGCTATATGGTTAATTTTGAGATTAAAGAAGATTTTTGTCACTGTGACCATTTCCCTGCATCAGAGGGAGAACTCTGGGCACGTGCAGTGTGTGTTGTTAATTTCAGGAGTGTCAGGCTCTGTTTCAGGTGGTCAACATTTATTTGTTGCTGGTCCCTCAAAATCCAGTCCTTTCTCTTCTTTTGGTAGCAGTAGGCAGAACTTCCTTTGGGAATGTTAAAAATGCAAATTCTTAGGCCTCACCTTGGACCTACTATGTCAACAATTCTGGGGGTGGGGCCTGGCAAGCTAACAAGGTTTTCCAGGTGATTCTGATGCACTCTAAAAATCTTAGACCCACCAGGCTGAGGCCTTGCTATTCCAGGTGTGGTTGGTCAGAGCCCAGGAACTTCTTAAAATGCAGAATGCCAGGCCCTTTCCCAGAGTGACAGACTCCGAGTCTGCATTTTAATCACATCTCCAGGGACATTCACATTTGAAAACACTGATCTGGGCCACTGTGGTTCTCAAACTTGCCTGGAAATTGAACTTTAAGAACTACTGAATGGGACTCACTCCCAGAGATTCTGGTGTGATTGATCTGGGGAGCGCTTAGATAATGGGATTTTTTTTTTCCCTCACTCTCCAGGTAATTCCAATATGTAGCAAAGTTTGAGAACCACTGAGCTAGGGGCAAGGTTCTCAAAGTGTGGTCCCTGGTCCAGCAGCACCAGTCTCACTGGGGAACTTATTAAAATGTAAATTCCTAGGCCCCATCCCAGACCTATTGAATCAGAAACTCTGGGCTGGGGCCCTGCAATCAGTGTTTTCACAAACCCTGCAGGTGATGGTGATGTTTGCCAGAGTGTGAGAACCATGATCCAGCGCCTGGGAGCCTCTCTCTATAGCTGGCAGGTGACCGTGGGGTGGGGAAAACCACTAGGATGACTAAACATTCTTGTTTGCCAGGCACTGAAAGATTTCCCAGGATGCAGAGCTTTTCATACTAAAATGGGAACAATCCTGGGCAAATCGTGATGATTGGTCACCATAGATCTTGGAAGATTCCATGTTAATGGAAGTGGCACATAGTCCGTTCCATTGGCCAAAACTCAGTTATTGGCTACACCTTACCACAGGGAATGCCGACACTAATGTGATCTGACTGTGGGACCAGGAGAAGGAGCAAAGTGTGTTGGTGATGAGCTAGCCAGTCTCTGCCAGAGCTCGAAATCACTCAGTAATGATCTCATTCTTTAAGTATGCACAGGGGATGCAACAGTCTAGAGATGCCTCTAAAGCGTGCTTGTTAGGGAAGGGTAGGTTCTTGCTCTCTGGGGATGCTCTGCTTGCTGCTGACTTTTCTCTGCCACTTCTTGGATTGTGACATCAGCATCTGGTATTAGCAGTTCAACAGGAAGGAAAAAACACACACCAAAGCTTCCCTAGCAAGTCTGCTCCCTGTTCACAGGAGGGCTGCAGCTGGGATGTGATAGAGTGAGCATATGGCTTTAGGGAGGCCCATTTGGTTCACTTAGCAGAGTTCTGTGGCCTGTGAATGTTCAACACATTTTAACATTAAAGTCGTCAGGCAGCTGGCCCAATTCCTGCCTCCCTGCGCTGCCTCTGAGGCTGGCTGTGCGGAAACAGAGGCGTGGGCCAGATGATCTCCAGCGAGGCTGATGGACAGGAACAGAGCAAGGGGCTTTCTGAATGCATCGCCAGCTTCAGAGCATCTCAATTCAAGCTTTATGCAAACGTCATGTCATTGCTGAGGCAGGGAGTTTGCACTCCTTTGAATAGGAGAACCGGCCCCTTTAGGTCAGGGGGCTCCTTTGAGGCAGAGAGAAATTAGGACACATGCCAGGCAAACCTGGGTCTGCAATGAGGGAGAAAAGACAAGCTCTGGAATACATTTGAGTGGAATTTGCAGGTGGAAATACATTGGGTCTCTCTGGTTGGCAAGGTTTTGGTGTCATTTTTTTTTTCTCCTTAGATTGAGCCTCAAAGCATTCTGATCTTTCTGGCCTGTAGACAGGGAGCCATGGTGGGTGGTGGACAGATCATGGGACAAGGACCTAGAAGACATGGGCTCCAAATGTTGCCTCCCGCCACCACTAATGGATGTAGCTCAGGTGTCACAGGGGCTGCTGATGCCCTTTGTGTTACCAGGATTTAGGCAGTCACCAGGGGTAGAGGTGGGGTGTGGGGAGCATCAGCTTCTGGAGGCAGCTTCCTGGACTCCTGATCCCTTCCTTGAATAACTCCAACCTCTTGCTTCCATCGTCATATCTCCTACTTCCTCCTTTGACCTCCTTGCCTCCCTCATGTAAGCACCTTGCCATCTCATTGGACTCACCTGGATAATCCGGGAGAATCTTCACATCCCAAGATCCTTAACTTAATCACATCTGTAAGTCCTCCTTGCCGTAAAAGAGACTATGCACAAGTTCTGGGGATTAAGACATGAATACATTTTGAGCAGCTATTCTTCCGTCTACCATACCATCCTTTCTTCTTTTCATTCACAAATACTTACTGGGGCCTTTTTATGTGTCAGGCCTTGTGCCTGATGCTGGGGCTGCAGTGATGAGCAGAAACAGATACCACCCCTGCCATCTGAGCTTACACTTTAGAAAGAAAAACATAAATCAGAGTCACAACTGTACACGTAAAATGACATAACCATGGAAATGGCACAGAGGGCTACAAGACTGTAATACAGAGGTTTGATTGATTTAGTCTGGGGTGGGGAATTCAGGGACCAGTAAGTGGTTTCTAAAGGTTCTATAGAATGCCACACAGACCCTGTTTGGAATTTTGGTCTTTGTCCCAAGAACAAAAAGGAGCTGTTGGAGTGTTTTAAGGAAGAGGGCATTATGACAAGATTTACATTCAAAAGCTCAAGGTAGCTACTGTGTGGAGAATAGGCTGGAGGCAGGCTTTTGCAGTTGTCTGGTTAGAGCTGAGGGTGGCCTGGATGAGCTGTTGGCACTGGGAATGCAGGCAGCTGGGAGCTGGCACCTGGGAGATGGGTACCTGAGAGATACTTAGTCTCTCTCTTTCAATCTCTCTCTTCTCTCTCTCTCATGCATACACAGGCAGTAATGGATTATCTCAAGGTAGGGTTGTAGAGGATTATTGTAATATTGGACACATTTATATCAATGCACTTTGAATATTAACTAAGACCTCTGTGACAACTGACAGGATGGCTAGAGAGGGACTGCTCAATCTGCAGCAGGGGAGCCAGTTCTAGCATCTATAGAGCGAACCCAGGAATGCAGTGATTCAGAGCTGGTCTGGAAGAAAGTGGTCTGGTACTCCACATTGTTCAGAAGACCTGAAAACTTCAGGTAAGAGTGGAGACTATGGGAGAATTAAGTTATCTAACATGATTTTCAAGAGTATACAACAATGATCAAACATATGTAACTACCTAGGAATAATTTTAAATGTCAGGCATAATTTAAATGGAAGCCCAGTAGATGTGGAGGGTAGAATGGACACTCATCACACAGAGCCAATGTGATGGACATTATAAAGAACCCAAAGTATAGAAGGTATAGCTGAGAGAAAAGGAGACTCGGGCATAATCTAATATTTCTATTCAAATAAGTGTTGCCACGTGGAAGAAGGAATAGAACTATTTTATGTGCCTCCAGAAAATGACCCAAGACAAATCGATGAGCATACTAAGATTTTAAGTCCAAAGAAGAGAGAATATAAAATCTTATCTAACAATAGGATAGTTTAGGGGGAAATCTTTGGAGAAAACCCACATCATTTGTCAGAGTTATTCATTCAGATAATTGGGCTCCTAGTGTAAGGCAAACACTGTTGGAGATACAGAGGTGAGGAAAACATAATTCCTGTTCTTGGTATGTAACTTTGTAACTCAAACTAGACCTATGGCCATAATAATGGCAGAGTATTTTACATAAAGAAAGTTTAAACAAGGTACTTCAAGGCCTTGGAGGAGTAGCAGTTGTGTTATCTTGACTTGGGGCTCAGGACAGAACAATGAAAGTTGGGTACCAGTCTGGGCCTTGAGCACTGGAGGCAGCTTGGGAATGTTCATTCCTTGGGGAGGAACATATCATCAAATTCTTGTGAATGGGGAAGTGCAGGATATAGTCAGCACACTGAATTGTCTTCTGCAACCATGGAAACAATGTTGAGAGGGACTGCATGTGGGTTGTGAGGGGCTGTAGTGAACACACCTCATTTCATTCCCCAATCCTGCTATGCTAACATTATGGAAGTGGTTGCCTTCTGAGAGTCAAGTCATAATAGCAACATCTACACTAATAAAAGAGAACCATGCAAATTAACCATCACTCCACTACACCCACAAAGCCATGCCCACCAGCCAATCAGGAGCAAGTATGCAAATTAACCCAACCAAGATGGCGGCCAGCCACGGAGCTGGAGCAAGCAGGAGGCTTGGGTTGCCCCGGCAATGGAGGAAGCCAAGCTTCCCACCCACCCTGGCCGGTCCTGGCCTCCACTCAAGGCTACAAAGTTTCAATTACAGAAGATAAATAAATCCTAGACACCTGCTTCTAGCCAGCCCTGGCCTCTGCTCAAGGAGGCTCTGAAAAAAAAAAAAGAAAAAGAAAAAAAAAGGAGGGGCTGGGACCTTGAGTTGCCAGGGGGTGATCAGGCCAGGATGGGATGGCAGGTGCTGTTGGGGGTAAGCAGACCAGCAGGGGGGCCAGTTGGGGGTGAGCAGGCCGTCAGTGGGGGTCAGTTGGAGGTGATCAGGACAGTGGGGGGGGCAGTTTGGAGTGAGCAGGCCAGCAGGGGGGCAGTTGGGGGTGAGCAGGCCAGTGGGGAGGGAAGGTAGGGGTGAGCAGGCCAGCAGGGGGGGCAGTTGGAGGTGATCAGACTGGCGGGGGGGCATTTGGGGGTGAGCAGGCCGGCAGCAGGGGGCAGTTGGGGATGAGCAGGCCATCAGGCAGAGTGGTTAGGGGCAATCAGGCAGGCAGGCAGGCAGGCAGGTGAGCAGCTGGAGCCAGCAGTCCCAGATTGTGAGAGGGATGTCTGACTGCCAGTTTAGGCCTGATTCCTGTAAACTGGCAGTAGGACATCCTTCGAGGGGTCCCAGATTAGAGAGGGTGCAGGCCGGGCTGAGGAACACCCCCACCCCCATGCACGAATTTCGTGCACCGGGCCACTAGTGTAATAAATAAAAGCAAAGGTGTGTCTTCTCAAAGAGGAAGAATGTTCCCCAGGCCAGATTAAGATGTGATTGATTGTGTTATCCTATTTAAATAAAGAGTTGTCCATTAGCCAGTCATGCGAGCATGACGGGTTAGTCACTAAGCAAATGCCTGCACTGCTTCTGTCGGCACAGTTCTGTGGAGAGCACTTTGATCCAAAGATAAGATGGATTTGGTTTTGATTGGATGTATATCCTTACAGTGGAGATGATCACTAAGCCTTTGGGAACCTACTGCCTGAAAATGTACTGATGATAAAACAAATGCCCCTAGTCTGCCTCTATGCTCCAAAGAGTCTGCAGATGATTTGGATTCCCTTGCAGTTTTCAGAAAGGGAACTAATGTTCAGGCCTCTCAATGGCTCATCAGCTATCCAGTTACTCTGGTGTATTATGCATCAACTTTTTAGATGAATTTCCTCAGAGTGAATGTTCATAGGAGTCAATAATTTGTGGTCGGAGGGCAACTCTGGGTTGTAGCTCTGAGGACCAAATCCTGCATTGTACTGAGTTCACTGAGGCTCTGTCACTCTCTGTGGGCTCTTGGTGGCCATCTAGTTGGACTTTTTCTAGTGGCAACAACCTCTCCTCATGGCCATCTGTTCCAGTCATTTGCTTATTTGCTCTCAGACCCATTAAATACCCTCTTTTACTCTGTAACATGTAACAAAACTACAGTTCCCAGGCTCCCTTGCCACCTGGCTTCTAGCTGGGCTAGGCCAGTGTGTGTGTCGGGGGAGGGGTGGGCAGAGGGGAGGCCTTAGTGGAAGATTGGAGGGTATAGGGAAGGAGAAGCCTTGGTTGCCCAGTATTGCTCCTCCATCACTCCAGCTCAAGGCCACCACAGCCCACAGTGGTTCCCAAGCTTTTGTGGGATGGACCTCAGCTTCAGGGTTCTAGTGCTCTGCCTCCTCCCTTTGTCTCCATCCTGGGTGATTGATGATGGCGGAGGGTAGCTGATTCCTGCTGTGTCAATCTCTCAGTTGTCTCCCTGTCCCCTCTTGATATCTTAGTTCTTCCATCCCCTTTATAATCAATTTCCTGTGTAAAATTCCTTCTTTTTATATTACCTGGACTCGTTACTGTTTTCCTGACTGTGTCCTGGCTAAATCAACTTCCAGACAACTTCTAGGTTGCCTATACCATGGACTCTCAAATGCTAGACTGAAAAGTTTGGAATTTAACCCATGAGTTCATCCTTATCATTTTGGAGCACAAAACAACCATTGTACATTTTCTTGGGTCATCTATTTCACCTGTAGATTTGGGACAAACAAAATAGCTGTGATTTTTATACTAAGACAAACATGGATTCAATGTAGTGCAAAAGTCACATGATTTTAAAATAAATCAGTAACTTTAAAGTATTTTTTCACTTGTAAGAAGCCAATGAATAGCCTTTTTGTGTCAAAGTACTACCATGACAAGAGATTGGAAAACTTTTTCCTCTAAAGAGCGAGAAAGTAAATATTTTATGCTTTGTGGGCCATACAATCTCTGTTGCAACTACTCAGCTTGGTGGTTGAAACACCAAAGCAGCCATAGACCTTACATGCATGAATGACGATGGCCGTGTGCCAATAAAACTGTATTATAAGAACTGGCAACAGGCTGGACCTCACCCTGACCCTTATAAAAAGGCAGTGGTGGGTTTATAGGGTGTTAAAGATTCCTAACAGGTTGAAACTGTGATAGGGGAAGGTTGATTGCCGTGAGCATGTTTACTTGGAAAAGAGAGAGACCAGAAGCAGGGGTTCAGTTAAATGACCACCTTGGTGTTCACATCAAGAGGGCTGACAAATTTAAACCAGGTGCAGGCAGTCAGGTTAGGAGATGTTGACTCACTAACCCAGTGATAACTAGAATTTCCCCTCCTTTCCATGAGTGTAGGGAACCCTTAGGCTGTTATGACTGCATTCTTTTTCCCTTGGTTCTTGCAACCTTTGCCAGAACCGCTCTGTTGACTCACTCTGTTCTCTGGTACACCACATGGAATAAACCTGGGCTCTGAGCCACTGACCTTCCTGTTCGATTGATAGAGTGGCTCAGGGCTTCTCTTCCACTTTCCAGTGCCTGCTACATTCCACCTGGGGCATCCCTGAACAAATGCAACTAATTAATACTTGCAAAGTGATTCCTGTGGTTGAGGTGAGAGCCACCCAGAAGGGCCAGATATAATCACTATTATATCTGTGGCTTACACAATGCCGGGTCCACCCCGGAATGATTTTTTAAGCCTTGGTAATTGGCGAATTACAGTGTGAGTACTGAAAACCAGCTGTGGTTTTAAGTGCCTCGTCCATTTCTGTAGGTGGTATAGAGCTGGGCGTAATGTTGATGGATGTGTTAGGGAAATTACAGTCCAGGTTACCGTGCAGCTGCTATGAGGGAAAATCAGACAAAGGACATTTCTAAGCAGATGCACAGTTAGCAATTAGATGATTTAAAACGTCATCAAATCAATATTTAAAGCTAGATAAAGGAAGGATAGTCCTTGTACTTCAGTGATCTGAGTGAAATGGTGACACCAATCTGAGCTGCCTGCATTACGCTCTGGGTCTCGGAGTTACAGGACACAGAAGGAGCAAACCAGAAGTCACAATGTCTTGCACCCGATAGATAGGTGCTTAATAAGAGTTTGTAAATGGGTGAATGGGTGAATGGGTGAATGATACTACTGAGCCCCTATCTATTGCCAACATCTCTTGCTAGAGAAAAAAAGTTTTCACTGAGGAGTATTAGACACCAGCAGGGCTCCCTCACTGACTGGATGTTTGTAGATTACCTACTTCAACAACTCCAAGGCTTTTAAGAGGTCCTTTTGCCTGACTTGTTGGGGGGCAGCTCCTTAACTACCATTGTCTGCATAGCACAAGTGAACTCTTCAGAGCAAAGGAACCTTCTCTGCTCCTGTATGAGCCAGGAATGGTGCTGGGCTCAGGACAGAAGTGCTCCTGTCACCTCCCAACAGTGCTGTGGTCATTATCATCTCTGTTTGATAACAGAGCGGGAAGCGAATGCTCAGAAGGCGAAGTGATGTTTCCAAAGCCAGGTGGCTACTAAGTGGCAGAGGTGAGGATCAAAGCCCAGGTATCTGTCACACTAAACAGGTATTCGCCACTACCCAGGAACTGCTAACTAGCAGCCTCCGTAAAGTGGTCTGTGGGTGAGTATTTCTGGACAGTAACTCGTATTCAACTTGAATTTGAAAGCCTTTTGGAGGGGTGTACAGTCCTCACTTCTGGGTCCTACCACTGGTTATTTTACAAAGTTTCATTTCCTACACTGGTTGTTTCTATCCAGGCCTGAAGGTATCTTTGACCTTCTATGGAATGCAATGTATAAGCTTTTCACTTTCCACACAGACCTCCCCCCACCCCGCCCCCACCCCGGTGCCGTCTCTGCACGCTAATGGAGGAATCTTCTGTCCTCCCAGGACCTTTTCTAAGACCTCTCTTCGAGGCCAACATGTGTAATAGCACCGTGAGCAGTGGGTAGGAACCTTAACCATCCACACTCCATATTTACGAAAGAAAAATGATTATCCCTCAAATTAAATGGACATGGTGTTCAATCCAGTATACAACTGGGGCTGCAATGCCAAGATATCCATCAATGCGAGAAATAAAACATTTGTTCAAGGAAAGCCAGCCAATCGAGAGTGTGCTGGGGGTGGAGGTGGGGGCCAGGGACCTGACAGGGTGAAAAAAGGATGTTGATGGATGTGACTTGTAAAGAGATGGAGAGGCAATGAGCCTGAGCTTCCAGCTGGACTGTGCCAGACAGCTGGGCTGCTGACAGCACGTCCCCTGTCCTCTCCCCCAGCCCTCCCTTGGGGCAGGGAGGCTGGTGCCCAGAGCTTTGACAGGTGCTGGGAAAGGGCAAGCAATGCTGGAATTGAAGGAGAGGGCTAGCCTTTTCTGGCTTGTTGGCAGTCCACACTTGGATGATTCTTGAGTTTCATGAATAAGGCAGGCTGACACTTCACATGGAATTGAAAGCCATTCATGGGCTCTCTCCTTTGGAAGGCACCATCAAGAGGAAGCAATAGGTGGTGGGAACAAATGGACAGTGTAATCATAGGCCCTCTTGGCTTCTAGTCCTTGGATGTTTCTTCCCCCCAAAGTGTGGCCCAGCCTTGCACTTACTTGTTCACCTGAACTATTCAGGAGCCCCTGAATAAAGCCCTGGTTAAGAGAATCAGCTTTGTTCTCTATGCAGACATTCTGGCTTAGGGCTGGACATGGACTAATGCCCATGGCAGGACAGGACAATGATGACATTCATGAGCCAGCCTCAGTTCAGTACTGCTGCTGTCAAGGCTCATTATTTGTTGCTTTAGAGAGAGATGCTTGCCTGCAGCAAAGCCGCCTACACTCACCATAAAGGGAAATGCATGTGGATTTGCCTTGTGTGTTTGAGTTTGACATCCTGCATTTCTTGGCAGTCTAGGCTGTAAGAATGGGAGCAGGGACTCAACCACAATGCAGCCATCTGCTGCCAAGGCAGGTGCTGAGCCCTTGCCACAATCTGCAGAAGCAGGTACCTTCCTGTCCTCTCTTAGCCACACCAAGGAGGCTGCTCGGAGCTCAGGCAGAGAGGAAACTGGTCCGGAGTCCTCATGGCTCCTGGTGCTGGGGGGAACCATTAAGGACACATCCAGCAGCACCAACATTCCTGACCTTGTAAAACAGAGTTCTGACCAGTGCAATCTTTCTAAGAACAATTTTGCAAGAAGTGTCAGATACATTTCCAATGTCAGGGCACTTTGATCCTTTAATCTAATGTCTATTAGGTAGAAAAAGTCAAAGCTCCTTCCAAGGTGTAAGGAGGGACAGGGGGCCGGCTGAGTCTGCGGATCCTTTTTAGCAAATCTGTACTCTTACATTTCACAGCTGGGAGTGGTTGGCAGCACAGCCAACCTTTGGAGGTGGGTACGGCACAAGGACTTCTTTAGCAAAAATACCAATAGTTAAATATCCAGGTGGACTTCCAAGAGAGCTTTACCAATTTGATTTTATAATTGATCTTCCTCATTAGCGGAAATCTCTGTTACAAAACTCTCACATCCAGTAAATGAAATAAAATAAGCATTCATCAAAACCACTCTTTCACTGTTCTATACAAGCTAGAAAAACAAAAACAATAGCAAAAATCAATATAGCTTGCTCCAATTCGATTCATGACCAAGAACAGTGCATTCATCAACGTGTGCGCATTCAATTGGCTTTGTTCTTGAGCCTCTCCCTTTTGCAGAGGGAAACATTGAGGCAGAAGAATGGCAGGCAGATCCCTGGGGCCCAGAGCAGTGAAAAGAACATGGGAAAAGATGGAAGTCCAGGCCTCCTCGGCTCTGATCCTGGCAAACAGCTGTTTGTCAGGTGTTTACATTCTGTAGGGCCTGGAGAAACTTGAGCAATTAAAAACAAAAGCCTCTATCCATCCGTAGCATTACCAGGGCTTAGCTGGTTTTCAGCTTATAATGTGTTATTTATTTTTGGTTTTAATTGCTGGCAGTCCCAGAAACATTAATGTTATATATAGTGCTGGGCTCAGCAGGAGTAATTAAAAGGCGGGGGCCCTCGTGGTTGGTAGTAAAATACCAAGTGCAGGCTGTTTAAGAAAAAATGTGCCATTGATTTGCCATCAGCAAAACACAGGGTGGTAGGGGAGGAGAGAGGAGAGACGCCAGGCAGAAAAATCACACCGAACGGAAAGGGTTTATACGCAGGCCAATGTGTGCTGAGTTTAGGAAAAAAAATATAACTGATTTGGATCAACCTTCTAAGCAGCACCATAGCTAGAAAGAAGAGCCGATGTTTATTGAATGCAATGCCAGGTACTTAAATTTGCATAATCTTATTTAAAACTCATGAGACCCTGTCCCCGCTGGTGTTCACATTCCTCTTCATTTCCGTAACACAGGGCACAGACCCCAGGTCAAAGAGAAAATACAGCACCATATTTTTAGTGGCCCTTTCAAGGAGGTAGGTGATGGGTGAATTTTTTTTCTTCTGCTTTTGCTCTGCTTTATTGGGGAGAGAGAGAGAAGAAAGAAAGGAGGATGAGGGTGACAGAGAACGGGAGTTTGTGTAGAGACCCAGAAAGGGAGGGAAGAGTTGGCAGACACACTAAATGTATTGTCTCGTGAAGCTATTGGTCATTTCACAAATATAGAGAATGAGCTCAAAGAGCTCAAAAGGAGCTTTGCATAACACATGAAATATGGTCCCATTTCCCTTCCCGTGGTGTGCACATTAATACACGCATGTGTGATCTGTCCTGTGTATACATGACTCCACTACTGGCACTAAGGCAAAGTAGGAAGGACTGACCCATATTCCCCACTTAAAATTATTTTGTGACTTCCAAAACTTTAATTTTGAACAACTTTCAACCATACAGGAATACTGAGGGCACATAATGAGATAGTTGGGCTTTAAGTATCTCTTACTATAAAACATCTTTCATTGGATAAATATAATAATAACAGTTAATATTCAGCAGGTAACACGTGCTAAATATTGACTGGGAACAGATACTGTTTAAGAGCTTTTCATGTGCTTAGTTAAAACTCCTAAGAATTGTGGTTAATATTACTATCCTCGCTTTATAGGGGAGATAACTGAGACACAAATTGCTTAAAAAGCTTGCTTGAGCTTGTACAACTAGGACAGGATAGAGCATGAATTGCGATGTAGTCTGGTTGCAGAACAAGGTTCTGACCACTATGTTGTATTGATTATGCGCAAGTATTAACAACCTTTCCAGGATCCTGAATATTAGCATCTTAGGGGACCAGTAGCCAGTCAGCGTGGTAGGCTTGCCCATGGGTGATGATGTTCTCCAGATAGGCCTGCCCAGGAAAGGCAATAGCTAACTGCTGAGTAGAATCCCAGGTCATTTTGGAGGCCAGGGGCATCCTGTTCATGGACTTAGCCAGAGCAAATGTCCAGGAGAGTCTAAAAGAAGACAAGAGGGGCAGCTGTTCCCAGAAACAGGGAACTGCTTATGGTTGAACAGGTTCTCACTGTTCAACCTGGCTTAGGGGTGAGAGGAACTGAAGTCCAGTCCAGGCTCCGCTTCCTAAGGCATGTGCTTGTGGGTCTATGCTAAAGAAATCCAAAGAATGAGAGGCTGCTCAAGCTGTGGACCCTTGGAGCTCTGTCTGCCTGGAGGGGGCGCCTTTTCTGGTTTGCATAACGGATCTTATGGACTAGCCCTCAGCCCACACATACCAAAGAGAATGGTGTTCCCTGGAGCTCACAAAGACGCCTAACACCTATGAATTCTCTTCCTTGATCTTGACTCTTTGGCTCAATCTCTCTCTAATAGTAGCTTAAGTGCCTGGCCTTGAGCCAGTGATGGACTCCTAACTAGAAGTGGGCATAATGGGAGAACTAAAGAGAGAGAGACTTAAAATTTGCCTAGAATTTAAAAAAAATCTATCATATGTTGAATCTCTCTAGAGCTTGGTGACCTGTGGGAAACCCACAAAGCAAGCTTAGAGTTGGCTCCAACCAGAATCCTGAATATTAGCAAGATGTAAAAGGAGGTAAACATTAAGGCACCAGCACCAACTCAGAGCATCAGCAAAACAGGAATCAAATGTGCAGCCATCACATGCCAGGGAACAGGTCTCCCTGAGAAACTCAGGAAATACCTGGGATACATGTTGATACAGTGCCTGCAGGGGTTCCAAGGTCAGAGGCCTGCTTCTTAAAGGCCAATTCCCCAAAGAATTTAGGTGAATGGAGACCTGGATTTCAGGATTTTAGCTGGGTGGAGCACTTACTCCCCGCCGATGAGTTCTGTGTCTGTTTCATCTCTGTATCCTTTTCTTCTCTTCTTTCTCCAGCCAGTGCTCAGCCTGTCATAGACGAGCTCTCTTTCACTGCCTGCTGCCTCGCTGTCTGTGGATTGTTGGTCTGTAATGGCTCTCTGTAGGGCTCCACTGGTTTTGGGTCTCCCCAGTGCCAGCCCAGAAAGTGAGGGGTTTGACTAGGAAGAGCTTTGTCCACAGTTGAATATGCAAGATTTGTCAATCTGGGTCTTTAACAACCCAGTGGGAAAAAAGCAAATGTAATTTCTCCTCTTGGTTTTGCCTCAAATGTATCACAAATTGGAATAACTTCGTGTCTGAAGGCTCATTAGAAAATGTTTCTGAAAAGCAATGCAGCCCATTAAGGCTCATTCTGAAGAGCGATTTCATGTTCTTCACATTTGTGTCTATATTTGTTAAAGATCAAGTTCAATTTTTTGAAATTGCCAGATGTCTTGGTTCAGCTACAGATCTAAGTCAGAACTCTTAGGGGATAGCCCACTTGGTATTAGTAAAGTTTCCCTCCCCTTTTAAAAGCCCACCATTTTAGCAAAGGGAATCATCATTGCTGCTTAAAAACCAGAATTGCAGATTGAATTAATTTCACCAAAATCATTTTCTGTAAAATGACTGATCTCAAATTTCAGTGACTTTTACTGATCTCAGCTGCCTCATTTGGTATTGTGGTAACAGGGTGACTTTCTGGATGTATGCTAATTCTTAGGGTTTATCACTGCAGTTCTCTCCTTCTTCCTCCTCCTCACCTCCATCCCTTCCTCTTTATCACTTTCAATCACGGGCTTTTTAGATTGTAAATCTCAGAGATTCGATCTTTCAAACAAACTAATATGGTACATATATAGTGTCCATTTTTTCTATGCGGAAACTAAAGCAGAGTTAAGAAATAAGCCCAAGTCCTCCTCATGTCCAGTGAGTCCCTCACCTCTCTTGTAATGGGCTAGGTCAGATTCTCAGGCCTGGGGCAAGTGGTCTCCTGGGGGTCTAAGGCCACAAGAGGGTGTGTGGCTGCTTGGAGTGGTCAGAAGGAGATGAAGCCAAGGGGTCAAGTGGAAATTGTGTGCAAGAAACAGTTCTGAGAGTCAGAAATACAGAGGGGTAATGTATGCTCAGGACAAATAGCAGGTGAGAGTCTGGGGAAGGATTACCCAGCCAAGAAAGTTCAGAAAACAAAAATAGCATCAGAAGGAAGAGAGGGACGCAAGGGGTAGGGTAGAATGTTGCCTTGTGTGTGCAGATGTTGGGCTAGAACTGTGTGAGCATATCCACAGCAATTTTTTTTTTTCAGTCCTGGCTTTGGTGCTGGGTCTGCCTGGTTTAAATGCTCTTGCTAGATGACAGGCATCACAATTATAGCATTCAGAATAGAACTGAGACTTGTAGGTTCTTAAAGTTTTGGTGCTATAGAGCAGTGATAGCATATATTGTATATGAACTGCTCTCCAATGTTTCATTCAGTTGGTGGATGTATCTATTTGCTATTAGCAGTGGAACATAGAAATTTCCCAGAAAGGTAATCCCAGAAGCCTTTGAATCAAACCAACCAAATAAATGAACAAATGAACAAAGAAAAGGAACAAGTAACATTGCCAGTTTTGTGAAGAGAAATTCTAAGTATCATAGAGTGTAATTGGGCCTTTAGAAATTACTTCCTCCAATTAAGCTCATTTTAATCAATGGAAGTAACCAAGAGACTCAGAGACACCAGCCAATTGGTGATACTTCCTGGACCCAAGAGAAGCTCTGCTGCCTATTTTAGATTTCTTAATCGCTTCCTCTTTTAACACAGTTTTAACCCTTACCCCCTTTACATTCTGATGGTATTTGTTTTCAATGCAAAGTCTCAGTGGAAATGCTCATCAGAAATTCTGTACATTTGGAACACTATTTTGTAACCGTCTGTGATGCAGGCAGAATGACCCTTCCTACCCTTTCCAAGTCACAGTCTTAATGCTCACCTGCGTCTGCATGTACCTTCCCTGGAGTTTGGATCTGGTGCTGGAAATGTGTGCCTGAGTTAAAGAGAGCAGAAGGGCCCAGTGGGCAGTGGTCTTAGAGACAGCTATTTCTTGGCTACATAGTTGAAATGTGGCTGACCCCTTATGAAATATGTGAACTATGGATGATTTTCGTAACCTTTCTTCAGTCACTGCAATATAAGGAAACAGTCAGTGACCACATCTAAGTGTTTGGGAGAGGTTTCAATGTAAAACATGCAAAAATCCTTGTCAATGTGACTGGTACCTAATGACTGTTTAGAAGTATTGACTAGTCCATGTTGTTGTTGTGATGTGTTCAATGGGGGACATTTAAATTTAAGAATTTAAGGTTATTCGTGAGAATATTAAAAAATTGTTTCAAAGTAGTTTCCTTTGAAGGCAAAGATGCAATAGCACCTCATTTGTTCACAACTTGCTATCTGCATAACTTAAGCAAATGTCTTATTCTATCTGAGCCTCAGTTTTCTCAACGGTATAATAAGGAAGTGGCTTTCTCTAGTGGATGAGAAGTTTCAATGCTTACTCTGGAGACCCAAGAGTTCTCTTCCCTCCCCTACCTCTTTAAACTTCAAAAATGATTCCCCAAGTGATTTCCACCCCCCATGACCTCAAAAGATCCCCTCCTAGCATTTGTCTTTCTCTCTCTCTACTCATGGCCCTGACTCCAGGACAACCATGTCTGTCTGCTTCATGACCTCTTGCCTTCTGGGCCGGTCCAGGTTGTTCTCCTCTGCTGTGGCCCAGGCCCGCTATCTTTTGGGAGAGACCCCAGGAAAGCATTGCTATCCCATTACTGAATGGGGTGAGGTGGTGGTAGCCTTGGGACTTAAGGGGTAGTCAGGGATGGCCTCATGGATGGGTGATACGTAGAAAGGGCTCTCAATTGATTTAATGTTCCATTGACAATGTCTTTAAATTCTTAACAATGTTTAACTTATATTACATTTTTAATACATTTAGGACAAGGATGTCCACATTTTCATTTTGAACTGGGCCCACAAATTATGTAGCTGATCCTGGGTTAGGTGCAATGTGAAGACTTGATGCTGCTGAATTATTTCATCACTCCCTGCTTGAGTGGCCTATGCACAGAGATGGATTTGTTGAGGGGCAGAGAAGAAGGATGCTTTGGAGCCCACGGTGGGAGACATACCTTGATAGCCATAGTGGGGAACACTTTGAGGTTGAGACTCACAGGGTCAGAGCTCCTCTTAGAAGGACCTTTTGGAAAACAGGGAAGGAGGCAGATTCCTCAGCTTCTAGGACAGCCACATGTTTATCACACCTTGTCCTGTGCTTTTTGGAGCAACTTGAAAGATTTTCTTCAGGGAAACTTGAGTAATGTCAACTCAGGCCCCAAGAATTTCCCAGATTAGAGCCCACATGGTTTCCTGAGCCTGGATAGGTTGCAGATCTGACATTTATCACAGAGGCCAAGGTAGGTTGGCCATTGTAACTGGGGGTAGGTTCTTTGATACTAATGGGGACTCTGGGAGTCTTGGCAGATCACAGCACTTCATACTCCACATTCTTGTTGCAGGGGAATCTGTGCATTTGGGAGGACTAGCTGGGCCCATTAAGCATATCAAGGATCATCAAGTCATCTGTGGAAACTCTGAGAGGCTGAATACTCCCTAACTTGAGTGGCCCAAGGAGATCACAGGTTCTGCTTTACACAAGAAGGCAGCTATGGGGGGGCAGTCCCTCCTTCTTTGAGGCAGCTTATATACTATTGATCTCATTCCTACAGCAACTTCCTACAGTCAAATGGCACATCCTTCCCTCCTGTTCAAGATTCTTAGTCTCCAGAACAAGATAATGTTACAAGGGAGTGATTGCTGAGATAGATCTGAACCAGGTATGTCTCAAAGTATGATGTGTACTTACATGCAATCAGCTATACCAAGCAGATGGACCTTACAAACTAGATTTGTTGGGGAGGTGTGGTGCCCAGGATCTTGGGCACTTGACCAGTGGCTTTAGTGAAATTTCTTTATTAGTTACTTTACCTGGTGGTTTAAAACACAGTTTCATTTATAAAAAAATAAATTTATATTCCCTGTCCTGGGCAACCTTTTATTATTGCAAGTGATAAAATTATGTTACAGCAAAATGTGATGACAAAAGAATTACTACTTGACAAAAAGGGATCTTTTGCCCTAACCGGTTTGGCTCAGTGGATAGAGCGTTGGCCTGCGGACTGAAAGGTCCCAGGTTCGATTCTGGTCAAGGGCATGTACCTTGGTTGCAGGCACATCCCCAGTGGGAGGTGTGCAGGAGGCAGCTGATTGATGTTTCTCTCTCATCGATGTTTCTAACTGTCTATCCCTCTCTCTTCTTCTCTGTAAAAAAATCAATAAAATATTTTTTAAAAATTTAAAAAGGAGGTCTTTCTTGGGATTTCCTAATAGCTTGGTTTCAAAATGAGGTTAGGACAAAAAAATAAAGCTAGTTACACAAGTATTCCACTGATTGATTTTTGTGGAAAATAGCTGAACAACATAGAAATCTTAGAGTAAAGCAGTTTGGAATGTCTTCTTTTAGACCAGTGGTGGGCAAACTGCGGCTCACGAGCCACATGCGGCTCGTGAGCAGCAGTTTGCTGCTCTGTTGACTAATGAGTTTGCCGACCACTATTTTAGACCATAGTTTTCTGAATTTCAGTTATTGACCACTTCATTCTTTTATTTACTTTGGAAAATAATAAACAACCTTTTACATACTCCACAGCTAAATCCTATTAACTCTGCCTTAAAAATGCAGCCAGAATCAATCAGTTCCCCCCAGTCCCCTGCTATCTATCATCCTGAACCAAGTCACCTGCATTTTTTGCTGGATCATTTTATTAGCCTCCTAAATGACCTCCATGCTTCCATTTCTGCTCCTCAATAATCTATCCTCAACACAGCACCCAGAGTGGCCCAGGTGAAACAGAACTCAGATCATATCATGTCTCTGCCCAACACTCCATTGGCTTCCTGTCTCATTCAGGACAAAAGCTGGAGTCTTCAAAATGGCCCCAGAGCTCTGCATGAAGTGGCCCCTAGGACCTCTGTGTCTGACATCTGTTGCTCCCCTCTTTATTCACTTTAGTCTTGGCACTGCCTGCTCCCTTTGCCTGGAATTTTTTCCTCCAGATAGCCACACCACCCTCACCTCCTTCAGATCTCTGCTTTCTCTGTCACCTCTCTCAACTAGCCATGTCCCCTCCCCAGGCAATCCTTTCCCACTCCACTGCTGTATTTTCCCCATGCCTTGCTTAGTCATCTGATATATGGCTTATTTGTTTCATGTCTGTTTCATCCCACTATATGGAAACTCAGGGAGGGTAAGGTCTTGAGCTATTTTGTTCATTGTGGATGCTCTAACACTCAGGACATTGCCTGGCACGTAATAGGAGTTTGTTAAATGAATGACTAAGTAAGTGAATGATTGCACAGAGAAACAATATTTCCTGCCCTTGTGGTTTATATTAACTCGATTATAGCATAGCGATGCTTCTACAACTTGATATTTTTTCTGTTTAATAATAGATTTTGATGATCTTTCCATGACAGTACATAAAGAAACACACTATTCTCTTTTAATGGCTGCAATAGGATTTCCCAGTACCGCTATAACAAAATGTGTTCAACCAGTTTTCTACTGATGGACTCGTTTGCAATTTTTCTCTATTACTAACAATGCTGACTCTGTGTACATTCAGAATATTTCTCAGAAGTGAAATTGCTTGGTGAAAGAGGTGAAGTGAATTTTGACAACCTCATTTGCATTTCTATTCTGTTTCCCCTCCTAGGTGAGAATGTTTATAATCCTCTACTTTCTTCTTCCTTCTTGCCTTTTATCCCCCTTATCCTTGGTAGGGAGAAAATGTCAATAGCTTGCTGGTGGCAGTACAATTGGTGAGAGCACACTATTTTCATCTGCTATCTATATGTGAGGCATGCGTTTGCAGAATTAGCTGTGATGAATTTTCTCCTTCTCTCAACTCCTTTGGCATTTAAAATCTGTACTGCCCAAATTGGGGCTTGATTGTACATTCTCTCATATTGTTTCACGGAAGTAATCTCATTCTTCAACAAGATGATTACCTCTTTGATGGCAGAAGCAGTGTCTGCTGGTCTTCGAACTTTTGCATTCCCCTCTGGATCTAACTTAGTGCTAATCATGCTGACAGTGTTCACTGGACACTCAAACAATTGTGTCATCAGTGCAAATAAAGCTCTGGAACAGAGCCTTGAGGGAAGTATTGAAGATTTCCAGATAATTAAATCAGGGTAGAATGTTCCAGACAGAGTGAAAATAATTTGCAAGCCTGTAGAGTTGTGAACAGGCATGGTGGGGTTGGGGAAACCACAGTGAACTCCACAATAAAAGCTTAAGTGGCAGGTAAGGGACTGGCCAGCAATGAGTTAGGAGGAGAAGACTGAAGCCTGCTATTATTATTATTATTATTATCATCATTATTATTTCCCTCTAGGAACCAATGACCAACATAGAAATGTTTAGCAATCTCTCTATTCGAAAATAAATACTATCATTACACTTTCCATGAACCTTGATTAGCCATGTATATTAAGAATACCTCAAAATCATATGTGCTTCTCCTTTTTCTTTTTCCAACTGATAGTCTTAAACCTTACCTTATAATCATTCAGGACTTGTACAACTTCACGATTTTTCTCCCCTTCACAGCCAATTTTTCAAAAGAGGTTTAAATATGTAATAACTGACTCTCTAAGAGAATAACATCTGAGTTTGCCAGTTTCTATGGTGTAAATATTCTCACCATGGCCAATTTCAAGTTACTTCAATGACATTTCTAATCACAGAGTTGGAAAGAGATGAACACAATCCTCTGTGCGAACCAGCTCCAGCACACCACTGGTTGTATAAAGCCTGCTTCTGATAAACTGTGACACAATGATAATTAGTGAGGATGCTTTTGATCACAGTGCCAGACACCGAGTGCATCTGGCTGAAGTGAAATAAAAAAAGTTACTTATCCCTATAATCCGGAATGGCTGGAGAACAACTGGAATATCTGGATGCTGGGGCTCTAGGCCACCAAAGCCCTCTTTCCAATTCATATCAATTTCTCAGCTTTATTCTCATCATAAAAACTCTGTCTTGTCCCAGATTCAGGTAAATGGGTTGCAAGGAAAGAATTGACCTTGGATCATTCTCTTTGTCCATTGTTGGGGTGCTAGGTCATGAAACTTTTATTTGAGGCCCACATTTTTGTTGGAGGAAGAAGTTTCTCAAATCAAAGAAGACAAATAATGCAACCTATGAAGATCCCTAAGGTTGGGTATGCTATAATTGATTTGGCTTTCCTTCAATGTTTTGAAGTGAAGATGCAGAAGGTCCGAACTTCTAATTCTTCCTTAGAGGACCCCAACAGCTCTAGACACTGATATTTGCAAAAATGAAGCAATTCATGAAAGAGAAGCTCTTCAGTTTCCAAATCACTAAATTAAAAGCCATTTGATGTTATTTGACACTAGAGGCCTGATGCACGAAAATTCGTGCAAGAGTAAGCTTTCTTTCCCCTGGCTGCCGGCACCGACTTCCCTCAAGCACCTGAGACCCGTGCTGCTTCACTCTGGCCACTGCCGCCACCCACCCAGTTCCCTGTGGTTCTCCGTTCGCCATGCTACGATCAGAGCCTGTGGGCCAAGGGGGAGGGACCGAGAGGTGGTCAATGCACCTCATAGCGACTGGTTGAGCAGTCATTCTGGTCGTTATGGTCGCTGGCCTTTTATTATATAGGATTGTTTAAGATTATGGAGAACTACTTCTGCCTCCAAGATGTAGCTTAAGTGTTTCTCCTACAAAGCAATTCTTCTGCCCTAGTGTTAGAGTAGGCAGCTAGTTAGAGATTAACAAAAGAGAAGGGAGCAGGCATCTAATTAAGCAGGACTAACGTGGAAGAAGCAGCTTCACAGTCATTCCAAGCAATGGAGTGGACAGGAAAGGCAAGCTTTCCAATCTCCTCAGGAACTAACTGGCCTGCTTCCCCAAATTAACTGGGGGAGAGATAAACAGGGAGGGGGAAATTCCTCTGCTGAGGTGTGTGCAGTGGGAGCCTGGTGACTAAGCAAAACTATGAGGCATATGCAGTAGGAGCCACATGGCCGCCATAGAGGGGAGGAGTCTAGCCTGGGAAAATAAGTGATATGCTGACAATAAAGGCGCTGAAATCACTCGTTAATAATTAGTCTAATTTTGTAGGTTGGGAAAGAGTGTGATAGTACTTGAAGATCTTTGACTGCAGTAACCTCATGCCATCCTAATAAAATCTTGAGTGGGAAGCGGAGAAGCTGGTATCCACATTTTGTAGACAAGGCGGCATGTGAGAATTGCTTAGCACCTTTGTTTCATTGCCTTGCCTTTTACATCTGACCTGCTTAAAAGATAACTCAGTGCCCCAAAGTGTCACAGCTCCCTAGCAGCAAAATCAATGCAGAAAGTCAGGTTTCTACCCCACTGAATGCTGATGCCTTGTGGCCAATGTCTCAAGAGTTAGAAATCAACACCCATTGAAAGACCTTTATCTTTGGCAGCGCAGAGGGGCACAAGGAGGCAGGAGGGCGATGGTGGAACACAGCCGCCAGCCTCTGAGTTAAAGTAAAAATCAAAAATGAAATAAGTGACAGCAGAGAACATAATGAAGTATATAAACCTGGGTAAAGCAGTGCAATGGGTAATAAAAAGTGAAATAGGGTGGAGGGGGTGAGCGGATTGCAGTCACATATATCACCAGTGCATTAAGCTGAGTCAGGGAGGCAGGAGGAGGGAGTGAGGCCATCTCCAGGAACTCATTAAAGGAGTTTCCAAGCACTCCTGGGGGGAGCTTATGGACTGACTGTGGTTTAAGGCTTGGCAGGTTGGCCTTTCTGCTGTTTTCACAAAGCTCTTCGTGCCCTCAGGATGAAGACTAACCCTGGCTTTATATGAAGTCTGAGGCTGGTAGACATTACTTGATGTCATGGTTACTGCCAATTTGTCTGAGCTTGCTGTGCCTCCCAAGGAGACCTCATGGTACCCTCCACTCTGGGCCTCCCTGAAACCCCAGGCATTTCCTGTGACATTAATAAGCACCAGCACACTGGGCTTAAATTTCTTGGACGTCTCAAATTTGGTACCACACAGAGTTCAACCAAAAGGCCATTTTTCAGTAGTTATTTTTAATGGTTTTTTTTGGGGGGGGGAAATAATCTTTAACCAGGAGACAAAGAGCTCGCACATAAATCTTCCTAAGCAAACCCCGTGTAAAGTACTGATGCACTTTATAAGCTGTAAACTAGGCTTTTATTAGCCATTTATGAGCCATTTTTTATGATGCAAGTTTAATATTAAACTATAAAGTTCACAATGCACTTATAAAGACAGATAGACTCATTCACTTTATAATTCTTGACTTGGATGCCTGGCAAAAGCTGAGCGTATCATGTCATTTCAGCAAACTGGCCCAGTTGGGACTTTGGAAACTGGTGTAGGATTAGGCCTGGGAATTGACAGGCACTGGGGTATGTTGTAGGCTGGAGTGGGAGGGAACAATCAACTGCAGCCATAAAAATAAATGCACAAGCTGGGAGGTAATTTTTCTTCTGACTTTTCTGGAGCGTGGGGCCTTTATAGCCATTTAGGAAAGGAGTATTCTCTAGAGTAGCAATTCTTCTTTAGAGCAGCAGCGATATATTGCCACTTGATTTTGTGCAGCCTACCTTCTTCCTAATAGATCAGCATGGCTGGTATTTCTTAATTCAGTGTGATGAAAATGAAGTTTTTTTTGAGAGCTCAATGCCATGTAACTGAAAGGATAGAACATAACTGAAAGTGGGATCAATTTAAGATTGCAAATTTTATTTTCCCTAGGAAAGGAATGTTTGGCGTATGGAAAACAGATGGCCCTTCGTGTACCTCATGCTGAATATATGAATTATCAGTGGAGGATTATTCTAATCACAGGCCACACACTGTATTAAATCTCAAGCTTTCTGTCTTTAAGCCATACTTTTGAATACTGGACAGCTTTGGAGGGGGAGGAGTGGAGCACACTTGAAAGGATCAAAGACTCAAAATGACACTAAACAAATTAACAGTAATTATAGCACTTTCACTCCCAGAAAACCACTCGATCCCTCTGGACTATTAAAGTATCTACATTGCTCCACAGTATACTTGGTGGCCCCTCCCTGCTGGGTGACTTTATAACAAGTGTTTATACTTCCAACCTCTCTTGAGGTCAAGTTTTCAAATATTTTAGTACCCCTGCAATCTTATTCATTCATTCATTCATTCATTCATTCATTCATCCATCCTTGAGCTTCTACCATGTGCCAGTCTCTCTTCGAGGCACTGGAGATATATTGGGGAACTTAAATTGTGTCTTTGTCATCATTTACTAGAAACCTTTACTCTTAGAAGGCTGTGCTCTGCTATGCCCAGTGTCAAATTCTGCATTCATTTTCTCACTGAACTAATACTGTGGAGGATTATTCTAATCACAATGCACATGGTCACTTGTGGGAAAACTTAATTGAACCCATTGATACAAACACAATAGCATGCTCAGCCTCTCCTCATAGACTATGGACTTTAGCCTATATTGGTTAAACACTGGACTATGGCCTATATTGATTTCCTCCATATTTAAGAAGCTCTGGGGACTACTCTCATCCTGTCTCACATTCCTGTGGCTCCTGAAAAACCAAGCTCCCCAGACATCCATCATCTCTTGGTTCTTATTTCCATATTATCCTGTGCAACTCATAATTCTCCCCATTTCCCCATGCCTCCCCAAATTTTCTGAATTGTTTTCTGGAACACACATTGAGTGAAGGTTGAGCTCTGTCTGATCCTCAGGGGTGAATATGTCTCCCTTTTGCTGAATTGTCACCTCCACACCAATTCTCCTGGGAAGCTCCTGCAATCTGATCAGACTCCTTCCAACCAAGCTCTCACTACTCACCATGCCCTCCCTCCCTTCTTCACTCCCTCCTTCCCAGTCAACTATTCTTGAGCATTTGATTCATTGTTTTCTTCTCATTCCTATTCTGGTCATCATTATCAGGACATCGTGTCCCCTTGGATGGTGAGTGGTCTGATTATTTGGAATCTTGGGAGCTGATTTCCTCACCAGCAATTATCCTTTCCTTCAGCACACTGTAGCCACTCTCCCATGTTTATTTCTTTTTCATTAACAACATACCACCTCCGAAATCTCAATGTCAAGCATCTGTTCCTGTACTCTAGTAACAACTGTATTGAGAATGCCAATTCATTAATTCTAAAACTCTTTTTCTTGTTCTAACTCTCTGCTCCCTAGAATCTTCCTTTCTCTACCAACCAAGCCTATCTATCTATCATCTATCTATCTATCTATCTATCTATCTATCTATCTATCTATATAAGCCTAAGTGACTGAATGACCAAATAACTGGTCACTATGATGCGCACTGACCACCAGGAGGCAGACACTCAATGCAAGAGCTAACCCCTGATGGTCAGTGTTTCTCCCACAGCCAACCTCCCATGGCTGGCCAACCTCCCATGGTTCCTCCCCTTGTCCAGCCAGCCCTGATCAGTCCGACTGGGACTGGGTGAGACGGCCCTGATTGGCCCCGATGGCTGGCCAGGCTGAGGGACCCCACACATGCATGAATTTGTGCACTGGACCTCTAATCTATATATATATAAAAGGCTAAGTGTCCATCCATCTGACTGGTAGCTATGATGCCAGGGGGCAGACGCTCAATGCAGGAGCTGCCATGATGTGCACTGGCCATTTAAGAATAAATAAAACCATGCACCTGGTGCTGACAAACCAACACTCTGCTTCCCCCAAGTGGGACACAGGCCCGTCACCACCCCGGAATGACACCCCACCAAATTGCAGCCAATGCTACCAAGACCCCATGGTGCAAAATGTGGCCCACAGCCCAGAAACGGTTGCTGTGGGTGCTGGGTAATGTGGTAAATGCTGGTAAATGTGGCCCACAGCCCAGAAACGGTCGCTGTGGGTGCTGGGTAATGATGTCACGTAACAACGCCCAGCTTCCTCTCCCTAGAGATTAGCCTCCTTGGAGTTTCTTCAGCCCAGGAACCTGACTTGCTTTATAGCCAGGTGCAAACGTTTTACGGTATAACCAAATGTTTGTGAAGCGTTTTCCCGTGCCTCATCTCATTTGATCCTCACAGAAGTCCTGGAGTAAGTAGATAGGAGACTCAGTAGAATCCTATTTTCTTTTCATTTACAAGACACAAATAGCGATATTGAAATATTTCTTCTAATTAATTTCCTTTCAATGTTCTTAAATCCGTGTACCGGGGCACTAGTATTGTATAATCTGGGAAATACCCTTATGTATCTTACCTGGTTTTCTCCCTTGCTTGTTTTGAGTTTAGTTTAATGGGTTTTGTTTTGGGTGTTTTGTTTTGTTTTTTTCCAGTCTAGTGTCATAAGTAGAGATCAGGTTATTATTTTGAAACTTTTATTCTTTTGTAATGTACACACTTATAGCTATACCTTTCTCTCAAACTAAGCACAGATTTGGATTCCTCCAATAAATTTTGGTATGTTGTGTCTTCATTTTCATTCATCTCATAGTGTTCCGTAATTTCCCTTGTGATTTCTTCTTTGAACATTGGGTATACAGGAGAGTGTTGTTTACTTTTCATATATTTATAAACTTCTTAAATTTACTTAGGTTATTAATTTCTAATTCTATTGTGATTAGAGAACACACTATATACAATTTTGATTCTTCTAAATTGTTTGAAGCTTTATTTTATGTCCTTGCATATGGTCTCTCCTGAAGCATGTTCCATGTGCACTTAAGAAGAATCTATTCTGCAGTTGGTGGGCAGGATGTTCTGTATATGTTTGTTAGGGCTACTTAATTTATAGTGCTTCCTGAGTCTTTTTATTTCCTTGTTGATCTGCCTAGTTGTTCTGTTCAATACTGAAAATGGGAATATTGATATCTCCAACTATTACTATTGAATTGTCCATCTCTCCCTTCAGTTCGGCCAGTTTTTGCTTCACATATTTTGGGGCTCATTTGTTAGGTACATATGTATTTATAATTTTTATATCTTCTTGATGAATTGAATTTTGCCTGATATTTGAATAGTTGTCTACAGTTGTTGTTTTAATGATATTTCTTTCCATTCTTCTTTTAAACTTTTTGTATCTTTGAATCTAAACTGTGTTGCCTATAGTCAGCATATTATTGGATCTTGTTTATTTATTCAATCTGACAATATCTGCCTTTTAATCCAGTCATGTTTAATGTTATTATTGATACAGTTTGATTTATGTGTGCCCTTATAGTTTTTGTTTTCTATATGTCTCATATCTCTTTTTTATTCTCTTTCTTTTTCTGTGCTTTCATTTCCATTAAGTAATATTTTCTAGTGTAACATTTTAATCCCTTAATTATTTTTAAACAACATATCTTAGTGGTTGCTCTAAGAGTATTCATTAACTATATATTTTAACTTATTAGAATCTACTTCATATTTATATGACAATCCCAGGATTATATAGAAATGTTACTTGTATGTAATTACATCCCCTCTTTTATTTTTGTACTATTAGTTATGTATGTATATCATACATATGTTAAAAGTGCAAAAAGTCATGTTATAATTATTAATTTATATATAGTTATATAAATTAATATATTTTTGTTGATTTCATAGAGGACGGGAGAGGAAGAAACAGATAGAAACCTCAATGATGAGAGAGAATCATTGATTGGCTGCCTCCTGCATGCCCCCTAGTAGGGATCAAGCCCACAACCTGGGCATGTGCCCTTGACTGGAATCAAACTCAGGACACTTCAGTCCCCAGGCTAACACTCTATCCACTGAGCCAATCCAGCTAGGGCAATTTTATATGTTTTTAACATAACTAGAGACTAAATGAAAGCACACACATGTATATTTATATAGTTTGTTATATTAACCTTCATATTTACAGTTTTGGTCCTCTTCATAAGTTCCTATGGTTTTTAGAGTTACTATCTAGGATTATTTTCTTACTCAAATACAACTTTACTCCCATCCACAACTTTTGTGCTTTTATTGCAAATATATTACATATCTATATGTTATAGGGCCAACAATAAATTACATGCATATTTTTATACAATTGCTTTTAAAATCAGTTAAGAGAAGAATAAATATGCAAAAATGTTATCATTACCTAATAATTACCTTTCCCAGTGGCTTCTGTGTGTGTGCATGTGTGTGTGCATGTGTCTGGATTACTTGCTTCCATTCTGAAGAACTCCCTTTAATATTTCTTACAAATCAGGTGGCTTAGCAACAAACACTCTGTCTTTTGATTACCTGTAGTGTCTTTATGTAGTTTTTCTTTTATAAAGATTGTTTTGTTGATATAAAATTCTTGTTTGACAGTTTTTATTTTTCTCTCTCAGTACTTTGTCTCTGGCCTTCACGATTTCTGATGAGATGTCAGCTGGGTATGATGAGTCAATTTCCTCTTCTTACTCTCAAGATTTTCTTTGTTTTTGTCTTTCTACATTTTTTTTCTGTGACATATCTGGGTGTGGATCACTTTATCATTATCCTACTTAGAGTTCACTGAGTTTCTTGAAATTTAGAATAATGTTTTCTTCAAATTTTGGAAATTCTTATCCATTACTCCTTTAAATCATGTTGCTGTTTCTTTATTAATATTTTCTATTTGATGATATATTGTCATCATGCCTTTCTTTACTCCTTTAATTATATTTTCCTTTAGTTCTTTGAACATATTTATAAAATCTAATTTTTATCTTTGCCTTCTAATCCAACGTCTGGGACCTCTCAAAGGCTAATTCTGTTACATGCTTATTCCCCCTGTGTATGGGTTATACTTCCCTTTTTCTTTGGATGGCTCATAATTTTTTGTTAAAAATTGGACATTTAAATAATTTTAATAATATATTATGATGACTTTAGACACTGATATTTCCACCCTCTCCTCTGGGCTTGTTATTTTTGTTCTTTGGGTCTTTACTTATTTTTGTGACTTAACTGGACTATTTCAGTACAACCTATTACCTCCACAGTAGGTGGCCTCTGGTCTAGTCTCAGTTACTAAAATTTTGTTGAATAAGTGAATAAATAAAATATATTCACAACTTCTATTTGTAATCATTGTTAGAAGAAAACTCTCTTTAGATTGCACACACAGGGTACAAAAGAAGGTTTACAGTTGTTCATATGGAACATAATACAATAATTAATAAATAATGCAATAATAAACTGTTTCATGTACTCACAACTGTAAACCTACTTTTGCCCAATACTGTATATTTACTTACATTTGGATATCTTTTTTGTTTGTTTAATATGAGTTCATTACTTTGAAAATGCAGAATTGTGTGAAAGCTGAGATGGAATAGATGAGAGCACTATATCCTGCTCCAGTTCTAACAGAGTCTGTCTACTATCCTGTTTAACATTTAGTTTCATTGAAAATTTTTTCCTCAAGGTGCACATAGTTTAGCTTTAAAAACACTATACTACCAGGTGAAAAACCTGTTTCAAATTCTGCCTCTTTAATTTATTATGTGAGTGGGTCACTAGTTGATTTATCAGCAACATGACATAATCATATTTTTTCTTTATGCATGCCTTAACAGAATTTTAGGTGCTTAAAATGATGTTGTCAGTATACCTTGAACATATGTAAGGCATTGTTGTTGCTGTTGTTATTAATTAGTAAGTGTTAAATGTTAAAATAATGGCAATCATGTTTTTTGGATCCAAATGTAAACAAACACATGTTAAAGAAAATATCTGTCAAGAAGGATCATGACTTCCTTCTATAATTGGAATCTATACCTATGTCTATCTGGGTCCTAAACAAGCCATTCATGCATGTATTAGACATTCCTAAAGTTAAAATTCATCATTTGTAAGATGTCTTCATTGACATAAAGTATAGTGTAAAGACACATATTTTAGAAATTAGTAGTAATTTGAAACTAAATCCTAATCCTCCCAATCTATTTTCTGCCTGATCTTTCCCCAGTCACTTAATCTCTAAGCTTCTTGGTTTCATTCCCAGCTCAATGAGCATCTTCTTTCATGGTATTGTGAAAGAGACTCAGCAAAAAAACTCTCATTTTCATCTGGAACATAATCAGTGCTCAGTGTTCACCATAGTTCTCATCGCTTGACATTTACCAAGGTCCTTCCTCATGAGATAATGCCTTCAGTTCATTTTCAGATTTCCCATGATTCCTAGCATATTTTGAATAAAGACATCTGATCTCAAAGATTGGTTGAATTTTATTGTATTCTCTTGATATCTTCATTGTGTTTGTGAGAATAACTAGCAGAGCACAGGACTCTAAGGATATGGCACTCTGGAATGGTAAGTATTGAAGAGAAATATGTATGCAGAATGGGGAACCATCAGAAGGAGCAAGTTGTAAGGGGTTCCCTTGAACATCGGAGATGTTCTGAACATACTGGATATTTGGAAGTAATTTGGGGATAAACAACAAGAATGGCACCATAAGGGAGCAAGATAGGACTACAGGAAGCTTTGTGAAAAAGTGAGTTTTCTGATTTATTGTCCAGCATCGGATCTGCTCCAATGGTCCCTATCTTGCATGACATCAAGATGCTGTTTTGTTATTTTCTGCTGTGGAAATTATGTCTTGAAAAATTTTATCTACTAAGCACAGTACATCTAAGTAATTTACATTTTCATCTAATATATATATATATTATATATATATATATATTCACTTGCCAAAGAGAATTTCTTGTCTTTATGAGATAAAATGTAAATGACTTCTCCATAAATGCTCCCTCTTTTTTGCCTTCCCACAGCACCCACTCCCTCTCTTCTTTTGGAGTTTGCCTCCTTTTAACTGATCCCCATTAAAGCTGTGTTTATGAACACACTGTGCAAGGGACAGTCATTAAATGCTACTCTATCCTACTTCCCTGCCACTGGTGAGTGGTTGGTTTGTGTTCTGTATCTACAGCGCAGTCAATCAGCTGTGTTACTGCACCCAGGAGGCTTGTGTTGTTTGTCGTGGGCAGGCACTGCTCACTGCTGGCTTCTCAATGAAGGTGATGTGTTCTACACACATTAAATAATCACTGACACTGTCATTAAGGTGGTGATTTCATGTGCCTCTGAGAAGAAAAATAGAGTGTATAGACTTGGAGGGCAGTGTGCCTTCTTTTACATACATCACCATGTTGGAAGATACATCTTTCTAGAATCAAAGTTGCTATATAATCTACAACCCTCCCAATGAAGCTGTGCCAAATCATGTGACTTTCTGAGTGAAAATGAGGTATGAGTTGTGTTTTTCTCTTAGGTAGTATTTGTCCAGTAAAAAGGGAAAAATATCAGCACATAAAAGTGCCCTGTTGGTCATTGCTTTCACTAGCTTCCGTCAAGTGGAGTCAAAATTTTGCATAAGGATCCTCAATTTTATCTCATCTTTGAGTTGTCTATGACTAAACTGTGGAGAGCACTACTAGATGGTGGGGTCTAGAATTAAAGTTACTTATGCTCCTGAGATGGGTTCTAGTCTCAAGTAATTTTTAACTACTTCTATTACCATGCAATTCTGATTATTTATGGTAAAATGATAATATATATCACAGAGTGATTAAATAATTAGACTGAAGCTCACATAGCTTGGAAAAAGAAAGAGCTGAAAGTAAAACTACAGTCTGCATGATTTCAAAGCCCAAAGTACTACCATTTCTACTTTATACCTTTTCCTCTACACTCTATCCTGTCT
The DNA here is from genome assembly GCF_027574615.1 of Eptesicus fuscus. Classification (NCBI taxonomy): domain Eukaryota; kingdom Metazoa; phylum Chordata; class Mammalia; order Chiroptera; family Vespertilionidae; genus Eptesicus; species Eptesicus fuscus. The sequence continues at coordinate 28,970,926 of NC_072476.1, forward strand.
TAATTTCTCTACCATAGAGGTCCCCGAAGAGTCTAGAGCCCTAGCTGCTTGTCCATTTAGCTGGAACAATAATGCTCAAAGTTACAGCTGGTACCCCCATCTCTCAGGAGTCCCTTGGGTTCTTTAACAGTGGCATCTGAGACTGATTAGGGTCCTGCTGTGAATAGACTCTAATTGACAAATTCTGAATATGTAATAAGTATATGATATATACATAAATATAATAAATAGATATTATATGTACTATTTTCTTCCAGTGTGTGGCTATCATTTTATTAAAAAACACACAATGTTTTCTTCTGAGGCATGTTTCATGGCCCAGCATGTAGTCTGATAAGTGACCCATTTGACTTGTAAAGAAAGTGTACCCTGAGGTTGTTGGATATAGTGATAACATAAACTGATGAACAAAAACACACCCGGAGACAGGGAAGCATCGATCAGACTGTCAAACCTCAGAGGGAAGGTAGGGGAGGGTGGGGGTAAGGGGATAGATCAACCAAAGGACTTGTATGCATGCCTATAAGCCTAACCAGTGGTCACCGACAACAGGGGAATGGGGGCATGCGTGGGGAGGGGTTTGGGATGGGAATGGGGGGATGAGGACAAATATGTGATACCTTAATCAATAAAGAAATTTAAAAAATAGCACACAAAAAAAATAGACCCAGAGACAAATGGCAGGGGAGGAGGGGGGTGTTAGAGATCAACCAAAGGACTTGTATAAATTAGCATAACCAATGGACATAGACACTGGGGCAGCGGGGGCTTGCCCTGGAGGTGGGGGATGGCTGGGTGGGGGGTCAATCAGGGGAAAAAGGAGACATACGTAAAACTTCAGACAATAAAAAAAAAAAGAAAGTGTACTCTGAGGTTGTTGGATATAGTGCTCTATTGGTATCAATTAAGTCAAGGTGGTTGATAATGTTGATTTAATTATTGATATGATTAAGTATGGGTTTACTTTCAATTTTTTGTTTCCTTAATTTTTTTTGTTTATTTATTATTCTTTTCCTGTCTTTTTTGGGGAGGAGGAATATAATTTAGTTATTTTTAGAATCCCACTTTTATTTTCCCATTGTCTTTTAGCTTTATGTCTTGCATTACATTATAGTGGTCCATTTAAAGATTGCAATCTAAATCCCTAAGTTTTAACACTTCTTTCACAGTTAATATTGTACTATTTCATGGAAAATATGTCAGCTTAGCCACCATAAAGGTCCATTTTGGGTCTCATGTTTATACTACCCACATATATTACAAATCCACAATGGGCGGCTAGTATGTTTATAATGATTTTTGAGAGAGAGGAAGGGAGAAGGATAGAGAGACCCCAGGCATGTGCCTTTACCAGGAATTGAACCAGTGACCTCTTGGTTCAATGGATCAATGCTCAACTACTGAGCCACACCAGCCAAGCTTCCCTTTATTTTAAAAGAACATTTTCAGTAGAAGTAGAATTTTCCACTGACAAGTTTTTCTTTTAGAATTTTAATAAAATGGTGTTTGTTTGTTTTTACTTTCGTCTGGCCTCTGTGGTTTGTGACAAGGAGTTAGCTGTTAATAAAGCAATTGCTTTTTATCATTGGCTTTCAACTATTCAACTTTAATATGTGTCATATTTTTATCCTTCTTAGTGTTTTCTGAGCATTTTGAATCTGTAAAAGTATGTCTTTCATCAAATTTGGAATGCTTTTGCATTTTTTTCATCCACATTTGTTGGGTGCTCTCATTTTGAGACTCCAGTTACACATTGTTAGACAGGTGTATGTTACTTACCAGGTTCTAGAGCCCTATTAATCATTTTTGTTCTTAACATTGAGTAATTTTTATTGATTTTTCTCTCAAGTTCACTTACTCTTTCTTATGTCATTGGCATTCTTTTAAATCCATCCAGTGACTGTGTAAATTTCAGATATTTTATTTTTTAGGTACAGACTTTCCATTTGCTTTTTAATTATTCTATTTGCCTACTGTCACTTCCTGTGTTTTTGTTCATCACCAGCATGATTCCTTTTACTTCTTTAAGTATAGTTATAATAGATGTTTTAAAATTCATTTTGCACCCTAGCTAGTTTGGCTCAGTGCATAGAGCATTGGCCTGAGGACCCAAGGGTCCAGAGCTGGATTTGGTCAAGGGCACGTACCTTGTTTGCAGGCTCCTCCCTGGCCCGGGCCTTGTTCAAGGCTCTTGCAGGAGGCAACCAATTGATATGTTTCTCTCACATCAATGTTTCTCTCTGTCTTTCCCTCTCTCTCTAAAAATCAATGAAAAAATATCCTTGGTGAGGATTAAAAATATAAAATAATTAAAAGTAAAATTTATTTTGTTAATTCTAATATCTGAGCTGTATTGGAGTTGATTTACAGGTCAATTTTCTCTTGAGAATGTGTTTCACTTTCCTGTTTTTCTTATATTTTGAATAAATTTTGTATTATATCCTAGACATTATGGATATTTAGTTATGGAGATGTTGAATTATTTTTTTTTCCTGATAAATATTCGTTGGTTTTGTTTTGGTGGCAATGAACTTAGTTGGACTTGAACTGCAAACTGTTTCTTGATTGGTAGCTCTGTAGTTCAGGTCTTTTCTTTTTTTAGTTCACTTGCTTTGATTATTTTCCATGCATACATTATTTGAGGGTGAGCCAGGGTTATGGGAAGATGGGTCTTTTTGAGTTCATCTCTGGTGTTTTGCCTTTCTCTCAAATTTCAACATTACATTTGTCAGTGCAAAAAAGAAAAACCCAGATTGGATGGTTTCCCCAGACAGAAAGCTGTGGTTTTTCAAACATGGCTCACTTCAGATTGCCAGCAGTTTGACCTCAAGCTACAAGTTGTGAAAATAGAAAATAGCTCTGTACAACTCTCCTCTGGACGTTGACCCCTCAATGGAATATGACTGCTTCTGTATACACTTCAGTGCCTCCGGGAGGCTTGTTGTTTTGTCTGATATCCACAGTTTATAGTTATTATCTCAGGTGGGCTTCTCTGGTTGGATCTTACTCAGCCATTACCCTCCACAAACATACTTTTTTCATATCAGGTTTGTGCTTGACAGGGCTATACTCAATGCCTTATAAATGAAGTTATAATGATCTTTTCAAATTTTTGATAGACATCATTGACAAGAAAATTTATTCGCATTAATAGGTGATGAAAATTTAAAACCATTTTTACAACTCTCCAAACTTTGCAGTAGGTAAAAGTGTATTTAAAAGGAGTTCACAGCTTTTCTTTTTTGCACTGACAAATATAATGTTGAGATTTCTTGTGATGAGGCAAATGGGTTTCAAATCCAAGAGAATGTTTTCATATCAAGTACTTCAAAATAATGATGATGTTCTAATTAGTAGAAAACACATGCATTGTTAGAGCGATCACCCTGCAGCTAGCCTGGATGCCACTAAAAGGGCATATTAGCTGCAAAAGCATTTGATATGTGTGATGGCAGAGAGATTCAGGGCCCCCTGGAGCTGCTCTGCCAGGAACACCTGGTGATATCAGCCTTTTCAACTCCAACTGCTGTTCTTTTGTCTGTGCACCTGACTGCTTAGGTATTTGGAATAAAAACTACACTAGTGGGTCTATGGACCCCTCATTAACTGTGTGTTGAAGTATACCATACAGCTGGCTACAATTTAGATGTTGAAGATGTAGACAAACTCATTGGCAGCTCTTAGAGAATTGTGGTCAGAACAGGTATTGTTAACATGCTCAGTGCTCGCTGAGATATTGGGATCTATTGTTAGACCTACATCTGCTCAGCTCACCTTCTTAGGAACCCTAGATTAATCTTTTCATGCTTCTGTACATGGGCTTTGGGTCTCTGTTGACTCGAAGCTGCACTTGGACGCTAAGAAGGTTCAAGGGTTTGTGTCAATATAGAATGCACCTGTAACCCATTCATAGTATTTTAGTATACTCAGAGGTTAATCTTCAGTTTATGAGTATTTACAATTGATGCTGTTGAAATAGTGAAACACTTTCACAGGGCTCTGATAGTAAAAGGCCATGTTTTTTTAATCCAACATTCTAACCCCACCCCCGACTTCCCAGCCCTTTCCTGGAGTCCCCCTTACCTTCCTCCTTCTGTGTGCTTATTATTAATGTATTTTGAGTTGTGAAATCTTTCAGTGTTTCTCAAATTCAATGTGCATACTAAACTTTTGGAATCCTGTTAGAAAGCAGATTGTTCTGATTGGGGGGTTGGGGGAGTGAAGAAGAGATTCTGCATTTTTAACAAGCATCTGGTGATGCTGAAGCTGCTGTTCAGTGGATCACTGTTTGAATAACAGTGACATATTTTGAATATCACCTCTGAATATACTACAAAGAAACCAATGGAAAAGTTCTGAAATAGCCTAGTGCAGTAGTCGGCAAACTCATTAGTCAACAGAGCCAAATATCAACAGTACAACGATTGAAATTTCTTTTGAGAGCCAAATTTTTTAAACTTCAACTTCTTCTAACACCACTTCTTCAAAATAGACTTGCCCAGGCCATGGTATTTTGTGGAAGAGCCACACTCAAGGGGCCAAAGAACCGCATGTGGCTCGCAAGCCACAGTTTGCCGACCACGGGCCTAGTGTTATGAATGTGGGAGATGGGACTTGACTGCCTGGGTAGGCAGATTGGAGGTAAGGATGTAGAGAGGTGAGGTGGTGCCTCAGACAAAGCAGATGATGAAAAGACTTTGGCTTCTCATCTCATGAAGTGGGGGCCATTGGAAAGTTTAAATCAAAGTATGAACACGATATGGCATACTTTTTGAAAAGATAATTCTAGATCTGTTGGGAAAGTAAAGTGAAAGGGCAAAGGTAAAAGCAGGAAGACCAATTACAATGCAGAGATGATGATGATGACTCAGACCAGGTGGTGAGGAAAGGTCAGATTCTAGACATAATGAAGAGGGAGAGTCAACAGGATTTGCAAATGGCGTGATTGTGGGATGGGAGAGAAACCTAATATGTCATCAAGGTTTTTGACCTGTGTGTATGATACCAATTGAAATGGAGAATTCGGGTAGAATGGTTGAGGTGAGAGAGTCAGAGTCCAGTGTGAATGTATGATTATATCCAAGTATAAATGTTGAGTAACAATTGTATGTACAAGTATGGGGTTCTCCAGTGGTAGAGATTTTTGAGTTGTTGGTATATACATGCTATTTAGAGCTCTGAGGTTGGGGAAAAATGTAGAGAAAAGAGAGCAAGGACTGAGATCTGGTTGTGGGACACTCTAATCTTAAGAGTTTTGGAAGAAAAATAATCCAAAACAAAGAAACCCAGAGAGTCTGGTATCCTGGAAGCCAATTGAAGAAAGTGAATTGATGAGGAGGAAGTAAATAACTGTGATAAATGCTATTGACTCAAGAAGTACAATGTCGACTGAGAATGGGCCATTGAATTTAGCAACATGGAGGTTGTAGTTGACTTGGACAAGTTTCTGCAAAACAAGAGAGGCGGAAGCCCAAAGTATATAAGTATAAAGAGAGAAATGGATGTGAGAAATTGCAGCCATGGAGTAAGGTCAACATTTTAGGGAATAATTTGGGGGAGAGAACTCACAATTGTGTGTATGACTTTTGGGCTCCTGATTCTCTGAGCTTGTTCTGGGACACACCTGGGCACAAGGACATCATTCTACCAGGTCCAAAGAAACTCTATGGGGATCACTAAGCCCCTGGATGCCCAAAAGTATCCTACAGCTAGAGTATCCTTCTCTGGGGTCTTGCTGTCTATCTATAGCAGAAACCATTCTGAGGAGTAAGAGAACTCATGCTACATAACAGGGGTCTTGCAGAGTGTGGCTATCTATAAAGCAAGCAGATAGCTTTCTAAGTAAATAGCAACCTTCTATTTAAAAACCATTCTTATCATCTGTGATTGTCTGATATTGGACAAACCTATTTTTAATTAGCATTGAGTCTATCAAATTTATCATAAACTTTCTGAAAATGTATTAAGTACTTGTTCTGTACAGTTTTTTTAGAGAAATAAGTTGCATTTGTTTATTATTGACTGTATAAAGAAATGTTGGGTTCATTTTTGGGGGGGCCTAAGATTTTCTGGCTCCCATTTGAAAACTGAAAAGAAGGGGTGGGGATAGCTGATTTTAAACTTTAGTGAATATCTCCACAATCATTCTGTGAGGCTGAGATACAGAGATTGGAGGAAGCGCCATGCTCTTTGTTCTTTGATGCATTGTTGTGAAAAGTGTTTGTTTTCTTCCAACAGAACATGTTGCTAACTTGGTGTATCTATTTCCACTTTATCTTTGGAGACAGGTTGTACAAGAACTGGTTGTGAGATCATTTTTTCTGATATGACAAACAAGGTTTGTGATAAATGCTGAGGTCCCTAAGGATTTGCTGAGAACAGTAATTCTGGTTTTGTCCTTTTGTTTTAGATTGTTAGATGATGTCTTAATGACACCCATTTTTCTGATGGTGAGTTAAACCTACAAACATTAGGCCTTTCTGATCAGAGGTGGCTATTTCCCTGGATCTGCTGTTTTTGGTGCTTCTAAATCTGAATATACTTTAAGGTGATTATTGGTGTGTAGTCAGTCAGTCTATCCTTCCCCTGCACACCCCCAGCTCCTGGGTACTGTTTCACTATGGGTCAATGCTTTGTTTTGGTGTCTCTTTCTAATCTCCAGACCACGAAATCTGGGAGGTCAAGGTCAATGACTTAATTTTTACTCATTGTATCCAGCATCTTGTTCACTCAGAGTTCAATACTTAAACTGTCTTGACAAATGCATGATAATAGCAGCCACTACTTTACTACGGACAAATAAGATACTTTTTTTTTTTTTAATATATTTTATTGATTTTTTACAGAGAGGAAGAGAGAGGGATAGAGAGTTAGAAACATCGATGAGAGAGAATCATCGATCAGCTGCCTCTTGCACACCCCTCACTGGGGATGTGCCCGCAACCAAGGTACATGCCCTTGACCGGAATCGAACCTGGGACCCTTGAGTCCGCAGGCCGACGCTCTATCCACTGAGCCAAACCGGTTTCGGACAAATAAGATACTTTTTAAAGAATACCATGGATGTCTAAGTTGTTCAGTTTAGCGAGATTTTTTATCACTTTTATGTCACATGCTATCCATCGATTCAGAATATACACCATTATTTTAGACTCTAATTGAATAGAGCCATCCAAGAATCTGTTTCTGAGAGGAGGGTTAAGGATGCATAGTTTATTTGGGAGTTGCAGAGACATGGCAGGCTAATGGGTAGATAATACAAAGGGAAACGAAATAGTCAAAATCCCAGCAACCACTGTAGACAGCTAAGAAGGCATCAGGAAATGCTGTAAAATACATACTTCAGAATTATCCTAGCCAAGGGGTAAAGAAGCTGGGATGGTTATATTCCCTCACCCATCAGTCATTGCTTAAGGGGTGTAACCATCCTGGGAAGATGCTAATTTCCAGTCATTTCTATGATGCCTTACACATGGGTCAAGTGGGTTCTGGCAGCCTAAGGCCATCCAGCCAACAACCATGATGTTCTAGCTCTCAAAAGTCAGAGTAGGGTGCACAGAAATGGCAATGGCAATGAGATCTGAGGGGATATAGGAAAAGCATAGACAGGGACCGCCACAAAGACCACACAGTGCCAATTCATAAATGATCATTTGTTTTGTTTGTCCTTCTTACTCTCAAGACCAATGTCTGTTAATGTAGAAAAATGCCCTTCAATGTGTGAGGTAGCATATGTGAAAGCATCTTGGAATGCATTTTATAGACTGTAAAGTGTGATACAAGTATGCTGTTATTAACATTATTATAATCATTATTATTATGGAATTTGATTAAGTTATCAGCACTTGAAAGTGTTAGTTGAATGCATTTCTGAGAAGAAAAGTGAACTATTTAAATACAATTCCAGTTACACATAATCAATAACTGTCCAAACCAAAGCCCAGTGCCTTCAATCAATTTGAAAATGAAAGCAGAAAGATCAGTCATACATTTGCTGATTGTTTCTCCCATGGAGGAAAGTGGCCAGTCTGACCTTTGCCAGGAGCTTATAGGTATATAAAATATTTTTAATGTTGTGTCTTGGGGAAGAAGCCATTAGATCTGAGTTTGACAGTTAGCTCTTTACCTTTTTTTTCTTTAAACCTCTCTGATCCTGCTTTGCATATTTAGTCTTATTGGAATCCAAACACAGACCTCTGAACCATGGTTTTGACTTCCACTCCATGTTGAATATGACTACTATCTAGGATTATGCTTTCTTTCTTGACCCACTCACCTTCACTCAACTCCCAAATAAACCATTCAAATAAACATGCTGGTTTGGATTCATTTATCTCACATCTGTGACTTTTAGTGACTTAAACTAGCTAGAACCCCATCTCTGGAAAGTTTTGCCTAAATGAGTTTCTGAAGCTCAAGGGGTGTAACCATCCTGGGAAGATATTAATTACCATCCCATTGCCACAATTAGTTCTTTCATCTCCACTGCAAACTCCCAGGATGCCTTTCTGTTAGGGCTGCCCACCCCTGATGGTTCTTGCTGGAGTAAAAGAATTGGCAGAGGAAAGGAGAGGATAGGGTGAATATAGAAGTTATGTGGGTGATAGAATTATCAGGATTTGTGATTTATTGGACATGGATGTGAGAGGGAGGTGTCAAAGATGATGGATTAGGTTGACTGCTGGTGCTTTTACCTGAGATAGAACATACTAGGAGAGAGCAAGTCAGAGCAAAAAGATACATAGAGAGACAAATAGATCTTTTTTCCTCCTATTGAGTAAAATGCAGCCAAATAGCAGTTGTGGATAAAACTGAACCTTACTATTAAATTGATTAACAGCACAATTATGGATGAGAGATTATTATTTTTCCTGGTCATACTGCTAATAGAGCTTAAATTTAGTAATAGTCAAATAACTAATAGAGTACATTTCCTATTGATAACATGTCTAGAATCTTGAGAGGATTCTCATTTGGTGAAAGGCATGGGGGAATCATTTCATTGTTGTGAACCAACCCTATTTAATTATGAACAATAAAACCTCATTGTTGAGCAGAAAAATACCTAGAAGTATTAGATTGGGTATAATTCAGCCCCATTTCCAAGAACTGAGCCAGGAGACTCACGGAAGGATGTCTGGTGATGCATGCTTTCTATACTAATGGTGCTGGCATTGCTGAGTCAATTTGGATTTAATTCGATTTCTTGCTTGATCCTCTGGATGGCCCATAACTGAAAACCTGGGTATTTGTTCATATTACTATTGTCCCCAGACAAAGACCTCTCAAATTCAAGAGCAATCTATAATGTAGCTATCCCTTTCCTATCTGCTCAGCGTGTACCTTAACTGGCAGCTATTCAGCCATTTATTTTAGATAGCAGTGCCTGTCCTGAACCGAGGGCTCCTTTGAATCTGGGTTTTTGAGATCCAAATTGCTAGCCTTGGAAATTTATTACTCGACAAAGGTCTGTTTAGGGCTCTTCTCATCTGGAAGAAGAGGAAGAAAAAAGAAAGATGCACAAAACCTTCACAACCCTCTTTTATCTACAGAATTGCTAAAAATGTTCTTGGAAGAATGGCGTGTGCAGACTCACCTGACACTTCACTGGTATAAGTAATTTCTGATTATTTCTAGTCTCTCTGTTTGAATCAGTGTGTGACCCAACAGAATCATTTTCCACGGACTGGAGATGATGTGATTTCAAGTGAGATAACAAAAGGGGAAAATGAATACATCAGCTAAGCGCTTCAAAGAATCATCAATTCTGTCTTTGGAAAGGGCAGCTCAGGATGAGGGCAATGGCAGTGGAGAGACAATCTTCAGATATAAATGGCTAGAAAGCTGTGTGCACCATAGCTTTGAGATTAATAGCTGTGCACATTCACAGAGGGATGAACTTGTGCCAGACACAGTTGTAAGTACTCTGTCTTATGCCATGTAATGATTTATATCTTTTTATCTCAAATTTATAAACAGTATTATTAGTTGGGGTTCTTCAATTTATGTATGTGATTACGACGGCTGAGAAATCCCAAGCTCTATATAGTTGGCAAGCTGGAGCCCCAAGACAATTGATCGCAGAGTTCCAGTCTGAGGCAGAAAACCGATGCCCCAACTTGAAGACAGTCAGGCAGAGAGGCGTGAAGGCCCCCTTATCCAGCCTTTTGTTTTACTCGTGCCTTCAGCTGATCGGATGAGGCCCACCCATGTTGGGGGAAAGCAATCTGCTCGACTCAGTCTACCAATTCAAATGGCAATTTCATCCAGAAACATCCTCATTGACACACCCAGAACAATGTAATGTCTGGGCCCAGTCAAGTTGATACATAAATTTAACCATGACAGATAGGGAAACTGGGGCATAGAGGGGTAAGTAACTTGACTAAGGTAATATAGCAGCCACATAACCATGTATTTGAACCCAGGCTGTCTGACTCCAGCACCGATGCTTTCACCACCATGAGACATCATTTCTCTATGCCACAATCTAGAACACGTCCCAGAGGATATCAGACACTCATTTTCCTCAACCTTGCAAAGTGAAATCTCAATGCAGGACATGGAATTGGAAACAAAACATCTAGGAAAAGAGGAAGGCTTTGGTAATACCACAAAAATGTGTAGTGTAAAAGTGGAAAAAAATTGATCTTCTAGTATTTAAGCATGGCAAAGTGTTTAATCAATATTTGTCAATTAATGTTTTTTGAGAGAGTAAATGTAATTATCTATTATTGGTAACTTGTTATAGTATTACTATAAATATGCCCAACTTCCACAAATAGATGACCCGTGGGCTAAGAACCTATCTCATATTTATCTGTATCTCCCACAAGGCTTACATGGTATATAGGATTATGGAAGGAGCTTAATAAATATTGGTTGACATAGTTATATTGGTGACTAAAGGTGTTAATCAATTGATCAGTCATTACAAAGGCTAATAAGTATGTATGTTATTTTTTAAGAACAAGAGGGTATAGAAAAGACATTCAATAAATATTCTTATCGAATCAAATTTAAGTAGTTTGCAATGGAAAAATTATTTCTTTTTTTTTTTAAAGCAGAAAAAAAAGGAAGGGGAAAAATGGTTTTCCTAAAATTTCATCCTGATTATGGGGATGGGGATGGGCTGAGCCAAAGCAGAATGTAATGAGGAGAATGACTTAAATGGTAGAATGGTCGGCTCTTGTCTACAGGTTTACAGAAATGAGATTAAACTTGGGCTTTCTATTGCAAAACAATAAGCAAATTGAAGGCTAATTATACCAGCTCATCAAAAAAAAGCTGGCAAACTGAAGAGGATTTTGCATTTCTGAGTAGAACGAGTTTTCAGATGAAAGAATTTATTATAAGAAATTGAGAACATCTGGGCTATCAAAGGCAGAAAGCAGTGAATAATTGGACAATCACAGACTGGCATCCATTCGAATAAGAGGCACTTCCTCAGTTCTCTCTAGAGGAAGTGTTCAAAGTTCCTCATCTAGGGGGAAATGAGGCTCAGCTTTTGAAATGTGATTATCCTACCTGGTTGTTATTTGGTTATGAAAGAAATCTATTTTGGAAACCTCAGTTCCAGAAAGTTATTCCTGTGATCAAAATTAGGGTAGAATGGCAGAGAAGTGGTTGGCTCCATTCCTGGTATTTCACCTACTAGCTTAAATCTTATTACCCTCATCTGGTCCCGGCAGGCAAACATCATATTCATAATAAGACATAACAACTCTGCCTCTCCCCATTCTCTGCTTTCTCTCTCTCTGATGTCTCTGCAGCCAGGGGTTACCATGCTGGCATTCTGCTGCCAGACAGGGTGCTAATGAAGGGGTTCTTGATGGGGTGAGCCTCTGGGCTGTTGACAGGAGTGGGGCTAAGCCAACTTAGTCCCCATTCTACTCAGAGCCATGTACTCTCCTTACATGTGATAGCAATAATGTCCTATGTTAGTACATCCTACTTTAGGTTAAACACTGAACCAGTTATGTTACACACATACATTATTTCCATTCATTCTAATAGTCCCTCTAGAGCAGGGGTGGAGAAACTCTTTTCTGCCCAGGGCCAGATATTTATAACATCATTTATGGGCCATACAAAATTATCACTTAAAAATTAGCCTACTATATTTGGTCAAACATTTAATTAACTTACCCCTAATGCCTTGGCAGGGCCAGGCCAAATGATTTCTCAGGCCTTATACAGCCCACGGGCCAGATGTTCCCTACCTCTGCTCTAAGTAGTAGCAATTATCCAATTTTATGGTCAGGGAAACTGAAGATCAAAAAGATTATAAGGTCAGTCAGATAATATAGTCCAGATTATATTGTGTAATGACAATACTCAGTGGCTTAAAACCACAAACATTTACTTTTTACTCATGGTCCATGTCCACTATGAGTGAGCAGGGGGCTCTGCTCATTACAGTCACCTGGAAACTCAGGTTGGCTGAGCAACTTCCATCTCCAATAATGCCAGTCTCAGTGCTTGGGGCCTTGTGGGAGGGTGTCCCACCACAGTTAACTTGCCCCCCCCCCCCCCAAAAAAAAGGACATGCAATACCTATGCTTACAATTCATTGGCCCGGACTGGTTAGGGTGGGGGTAGGAGGAGGGATAGAAAATGCAATCATAATCTGCATGCCCAAGTTCAGGAACTGGAAGAATTCATTGAACAGCACTGGTGAGAGAGGCAGATGACATGGTGATTAACACTAGGTTTAAATTGTGGTTCTACCCAGAACTTATTTGCTTAGCTGTGGAACCTTCGACCAACTGCTGAATCTCCCCAAGCTTCAGCTCCCTCACTTTTTTATATAAAGAAATAATTATTCCTTTATCAAGGAGCTGTTATAAGGATCCAATAAGATAATGTACACACAGACTTAGCTAAGTAAACTTAGCATAGATACCATGAGGCCAGCCCAAGTCCTGCATGCTCAGGGACCATTTGTTCATAGTTTTTGGAAATGCAATAGCCAAAACTGTGCCTGAGGAAGAATGCAGGAGGTGCATATCTAGATATGTCCAGGAGAACAAGTTGTCCAGAGAAGAGTCAAAACCTTTTCATGAAGTGGCAGGACAGGAGACTGATGGCCAAGAAGAGGAGAGGGGCAATTTTAAAACATGGCCACAAATTCTTCCATACTCTTTGTTCCCTCCTCTTGAATCTGGAAAGGCCTATAACTGCTTTGATCCATAGCAGTGGAAGTACAATGGAATGACACATGTTACTTCAATGTTAGACCAAGTTGCTTCTAGCTTATTTGCTGAAACACTTGCTTTTGGATGTCTGAGCCACTACTTACTACCCTGAAGTCACCATGCTGTGAGGAAGTCCAAGTACACGAGAGGCCCCAGGTGGATCAAGAGTTCCCACTGAGACCCATTGGACTCATCCAGACGAGACACTAGCTCTGTGAGTGAAGAAGCTGCAGATGATTCCAGCCCCCAGACGTCACCCTCAGCCCACTGAGTCTTCTCAAGTGAGGCCCTAGACATCATGGTGTAGACACAAACCATTCCCACGGTGCCCTGCTATATTTGTGACCCACAGAATCTGTGACCATAATGAAATAGTTATTGTATGTATTTTGGCATGGATCATTATGCAGCAATAGATAACCAGAAGCATGAAAGTAAGGGAAGGGTGATTATAGGTGAATGGGTGCTAGAAATAAAAGACTGCGTGTTTACTGGAACCTAATAGTGTGCTTTTCTGGAGGAAATGGGTCCATGTAAAGGATCCAGGGCAAAGTGTCCGTTTCCTTTTGACTTTGGATTTGGTCACTAAATTGAGCTTGCATACACACTGTGCTGATTTGGTGCCTCCCATTTGCCAGCTTCATTCATAAACCTGCCTATACCTCTGCCTGCTTTCTTCCAAAATCAGAAACCTGATTTTGATAGCCTGTCCATGTTCTTCTGCTCACCCTCTGGTTTCAGCTTTTGATGGTATCATTGTGCTAACTTGGCATAGCTGGCATAATTGTTCTCTTTCCCCTCTGCTCCCCAACCTTGTCCTCCTTTGTTTCCGAGTTGGCATCCCACAAAGCATTCACTGAACTTTCTCAAAGCTACCTCTGTCACAGCTAAAGTTTTTTTCAGAATACCCAGGGAATCAGGAATATATTTACAATCTACACTAGCACGACCCAATTGCAACCTTCTGAGCAGCTTGGAGGCCTCCCTTCCAGGTTTACTCAAACCTTTCAAGAGAGGAGATTTGCCTCTTCTCACAATGAAGCACATTTCTTCCCCTAAACCTGTAGAAGCCCCTCTCCTGACTCATGAGAACATCAAAGGTTGAAACCAGAGGGTGAGCAGAAGAACATGGACCAGGCATGTATGGCATATCATCAATGAGTGTGACCTACCACAAAGGCATGACACCTCTCTTATAAGTCATCCTCAGTAAGTGAAGGGCTACTTTTTCCATTTTGTAGGTGATTAAGTCCTGATCTTAATATCGCATCACTAGGTTATTTTCCCCCAATTCTCTCCCAGATGTAGTTTGGTTGTCAAAAGACTCAGGATTTTTCTAAAAGCTGAGCTTTCCAAGGATGTGTCTATTTAATACCTGTTTCTTAATGATTTTACCATTTTTACCACTACCTCCCTACTTGTGATAATTGCCCCACTGCATTTCCTTTTTCCTGAAAGTCCACTTTCCCACTTCCCATCTCTCTTGAGAGTTCACACTGCATTGGAAACTCCTGGCCTCCTTCTTTATTTACTCTGAATAATATGATACCTCTTCGGCAGACACTCCTAAAATGTTGCTAACCTCTGTTGAATAGTTTGCAAAATGTGATCCTCCCTAAAAGAAAAGTAAGACAAAAACTTCACTTGCATTTTACATTAGATTCCACAATACCTGACACTTACCTTTCTGGATAGCACCTGCTTTGATTGGGTTAAGTCAATTGAGAATCAGAAGTTATGCATTTTGCATTCTCTAAGCCCATTTCTTCTACTGTAAACAAGTCACTTTGAGCGTGCGTTTAAATGAGATGTTTCATGTAAAGTACAGCTATTGCATGGCATTAAGTTATCAAGAAATACTGATTATTATTGATTGACCCCCTAAGGACAAACAACCTGCCCTCCTTCCGTGGAGGCCTCAAAGTACCCTTGATTGTTTGGCATTATCTGAAACTCTTCAAAAGCCATAAACTAAATTCTAAGCCCTGAAGTGACAACTGATATTTCAGTTGTCACTTTGTAGGGTTGACACAGGGTGTGACATTAGGCTGGGTCTGTTTTCAAAGACTGATAGAAAAATGACCTGTGGTAGCTTCCAGAAGTTAGGTCAGGAGACACTTTTACATCTTCCTTTCTGGTGATGGGGCTCTTGTTAACCTTGTGAGAGGCTCCGGGTCAGGTGGCGTCAGCAGATTTATCAGGGGCACGTTGGAGGCTTGGGAGAATCAGCAGTTTTGCTTCACCAGGGTTTCTCGGAGAGCCTGCTTTTGGCTCATTTCATCTGAGTTCACCGGAACAGGATAATTTCAAGGAAACAGCAATTTAGACTCTTGAGTTTCTCATGGCCTTTGGACTAAATCATAAATCAACTTCTGCTCACTTAAAATGGAGCCCCCACCTACATTTTCCAGAAACTTCAGAAGAGTGTAGCAGACATTGATTAGGCCTGTGAAATTTCCAGACAGGCTGTTAGTTTTCTGCTTCTCTTTTCTCATTTAATACAGGTTAGTGAAGGCTGAGAATAATGAGGCCCTTTATATATCTGTATTTCAGAAGTGAGAAAACTGAGGTTTAGGGAAATGAATTAACTCACTTAAAATTTTAAAAATCTGTTAATGCAGTGGTCAGACCACAACTCAGATCACTTAGCTTGTCTTCCATCTTGCCATGCTTCCATTCTTTCAGTAAATACTAATGTTGCATATTATATACCAGGTACAAGGACTTGGAGACTGATTGGCGAGAATGGAAAAACCAGAATTTAAAAATGTATATTAGAGACATATGGTTAAATAATCCCTATTTGATAAAAATAACAGAGTTAGTACTGGATGAAGATTTTAAGGCTGTTGGGGCAAGCAGGTTGGTTCAGGCACAGGGTCTTCTGGACAGAAGGCAGGAAGGGAATGACAGTGAGGCTGATCAGGTGCATACAAATGGACAACATGACTAATCTCTTTGTAATGAATTGTGACACTCTTAATGTCAGATAATTTTTATTATCTTAATATTACCTCCAGGTAATATGGGAATCAGCTCAGGTGATTGATAGTCACTGCCCTCACCAAATGCCTGTCTGTTACTATGGTTCCTCTTCTGGTTCACCTACCAGCTGCCTAGCAGCTAAAAGGTTAATATCTGGCACAGGATGAAATGTCCAGGACCTCTTTCTGTGCTAAAAGTAGTATCTTATAGGAATATTACCTTTTAGTATACTATTTTAATATGTATTTTCTTTATGCTGCTTCAAGTTCCTTGTAGGATAGGGTTGTATGCTAATAGATAAATAAAAATATTTTTGTCCAATTATTTCAAATTATTTCATGTAGATTATATGCTTGAGTGTAAAATATAGAAACATTAGAGCCTATTATAGTCATCATCATGTCAAAAGATGAAGAAAAAGATTTCCATTACACAAATTTGGCATTTAGTTACTGTTTCTTTAACAATTACTGATAATTGAACAGCCAGCCACCCTACCTTCTGCCAATTCCCTCCCCCCTATTTAATTCATAATAAGGACCAAAGACTTGGAAATATTCATTGTATAGATTACACTCTAGATATAATCTATGATTGAAATATAAAGTAATTTAAGCAGAAAACATCAGACTCTTTTCATTTCAGACTCTATTCATTATCAAAGACTGATTCTGAGCACATTATTTTTAGGGAATCTGCAATGTTACAGGGGTGGGGAACCTTTTCTCTGCCAAGAGCCATTTGGATATTTGTAACATCATCCTCGCACCATACAAAATTATCAACTTAAAAATTAGCCTGCTATATTTGGTCAAACATTTAATTAACTCACCCCTAATGCCTTGGCAGAGCCAGACCAAATGATTTCTCTGGCCTTATACACTGTGTGGCCAGATTATTATGATCTCTGAATGCATAATAATCTGGCCACTCAGTATATATTTATTAGAGGCCCAGTGCATGAATTCATGCATGGGTGGGATCCGGCCAGCCTGGCCAGGGGGAGGGGACATGGGCGGCTGGCCAGCCTACCTACTGGTCGAACTCCTGGTCGAGGGGACAATTTGAATATTAGCCTTTTATTATATAGGATATACACTGAGTGGCCAGATTATTATGCGTTCAGAGATCATAATAACCTGGCCACTCAGTGTATAGCCCGTGGGCTGGACGTTCCCCAACCTTGATAGAAGGATACAACTATCAGCTTTTTTGTGGCTCTCAGACTTGAGTGGGCATCAAAATCACCTGGAGGGCTATTAGAACACAGATTGCTGCTCCCCAACCCCAGAGTTTCTTATCAATAGGTTTGGAATGGGCCCTAAGAATTAGTGTATTTTCAACCAGAGATACAGAAACTGCTGGTCCTGGGACAAAACTCTGAGAACCATTGGTTTACAGAAATGTCACTCCTAGGTGAGTTGCTTGATGGGAAATAGAAAAATCAAGTGTACCTTGGAAGGTGGAATCTTTGTTATGGGATAGTCTGAAGACTTCTTTACTGAGGTTTTGGCCAAAGTCCAAAGTTCAGAGGAATGGTAATAACTCTAAGGGCATCTGGACAATTCTGGTCCAAGTGAAGCTGGACTTCAGTGTAGGGAAATCTAGAGGTCTAAACTGCTATCAGAGGTCAGATGTGGAAGGTAGTCACGTGTGCAACTTAAGAGAGCTGCAGGCATTTGGCCCTCCTTGTTGAACACCACCACCATCCTGTAACACCAAAATCTTCTGGTTTCCCCTTTGGCTACACCTGGGATGTTGCCTTCTCGATCTTGTTTTGGGTTTATTCCCTAAATATAGGTGTTTCATGGTTTAAATCATCAGTCTTTCTTATTTACTTTCATTTATTCAGTTATCACCTACCAGTAACCTCATTCTTGAACTTCAGAACAGTTTTTTCTAAATTCTTCAAATGTATTTTCTTTAGGCACTAAAACTTTTATGTATCCAATAATTAAAATGTTTAACCCACAATGTATCTTAGTTAATGGTCAGTTTATCTACCAAATTGCTCAAGCAAAAATGCTAGGCATCCTTCTGAATTCTGTCCTCTCCATCCTTCTGTACTATCCACCAATTCTCCAGAACCTGATAACTCAACAACTTAATTATCTTCTGTCTCTGTCGCCTCTTCTCCAATTCCACAGCCATACCTAGCATTTAGACCCTTTTCAGTGCCTTCCTAGACTACTGAAATAACCTCTCAGCTTCTTGAGCCACCCCACAACTCTGTCTTCTATAACAGCCACACAACTGCTATCTATACTAATAAAAGGGTAATATGCTAATTAGACTGGGTTGACCAGACATCTTCCTGACGTCCAACTTCCTTCCCGACAGGGGGTGACCAGGCTGGCAGGGGGGTAATTAGGGATCAACCAGGCCAGCAGAGGGGCATTTAGTGGGGGACCAGGCCAGCAGGGGACAGTTAGGGGACAACCAGGCCATCAGAGGGGCAGTTAGGAGGTGACCAGGCCAGCAGGGGACCAGTTAGGGGGCGACCAGGCCAGCAGGGGATCAGTTAGGGGGTAATCAGGCCAGCAAGCAGAGGCACTTAGGGGCGATCAGGCAGGCAGGTGAGCGGTTAGGAGCCAGCAGTCCTGGATTGGGAGAGGGATGTCCGACTGGTGGTTTAGGCCCGATCCCGCAGGCCCCAACTGGCAGTTGGATATCCCTTGAGGGGTCCCGGATTGAAGAGGGTTCAGGTGGGGCTGAGGGACCCCCCCATGCACAAATTTTGTGCACCTGGCATCTAGTTTCTATTATAAAAACACTAGCGGCCCGGTGCACAAAATTCATGCACAGATAGGGTCCTTAGGCCTGGCCAGAGATAAGGGCTGATCTGTGGGGTGACTGGCAGGGTGATTGGGGCCCTGTTCACTCCCGCCTTGGCTGGCCTGGCACCACCCACTTGCCAGCCCCGTCCCCCGCCACCACCACCAATCGGGGCCTGTGGGCTGGAGGCAGCTCCTGCATTGAGCATCTTCCCCCTGCTGGTCAGTGCGCAACATAGCGACTGGTCATTCCGCCAGTTATTCTGCCTTTCGGTCGATTTGCATATTAGGGTTTTATATAGATAGATACTGACAGCTGTCAGAGGGAAGGAGTGTTGGAGGACTGGATGAAAAATGATGAAGGGAGTAAGCAAAAAAACACCCATATATATAACATGGATATAGACAACAGTGTGGTGATAGCCAGATAGAAAGTGGGTGAGGGGTAAGTGGTTGTGGGCAAAGGTGGGGAGAATGGGGATTTTGCTTAGGGCAATGGGCACACTATGGTTGTGCAGATGAGTTGCATACTTGAACCCTGTATGGTTTTGTGACCCCAATGTCACCCCAATAAATTTAATAAAAAACACATATACTTTTCATTTTTTATCTCAAAAATTGTTCCATAACTCCTTCATGATAAACCCAAAATTCCTTAGCAAGGCATCCAAGACCTTGCATGACATAAACCCAAACTATTTTACCAGCCTCCTCTTCCTCACTCCACATGCCCCTAAGTTTCAGTCATAATGAACTAACATTGTTGCCAAATTTGCCATATTTTCCCATTCTACTGGCTTTGACTAGTTGATTTTTCTGCATGGAATGTCTTTCCTACCCTTATCTGCCCCATAAATCTTATTTTCCCTTTCATACCCAGCTGGCTTATCATTGCCTCTATGAACATTTCCTTAACTATATTATGTTGACTTGGTTATTCTCCCCTCTGTGGTTTCTTGGCAAATCAGAAGTGGCTTGACTATCCTTTATGAATGCCTGTAGGGCAGTGTCCTCAGCTATTCTGTCCCCAGCATCTAGTATAGTTTCTGGCATAGAGTAGATGTCAATAAATGTTGAAGGAATGCTTTAAATTTCATGTTCCAAGAAATACAAACCAAGGGGATGTCAATATTATGCCACAGTAATTCTTTGTGTGAGTGAGAGACAATTCAATATATAATTTTCACGTTTTTCAGTAGCATAAAATAAGCAATGTTTGGGCATTACCTAGGAAATGTATTCAATTTTCCTCTTGTCTGGATCATTTCCAACATGTATTTGTGTCAACTAGTCCTCTTGTCTATAATCCTCCTCTTGGAATAAGATGTTCATTTCATACTTTTATTGCATGCTTGTTGTGAGTTGTAAGCCCTATAAAAAGTTCCCTGCATTTATCATAAAAATGGAAGCTGTAATTAGGAAATGCACACATGCATGTGGATAGACCCCAAGCAGGTGACCACCACCAAGAGGCAAAATTGAGGACCTGAAGGGCATTTTGGTGTGAAAGGGAAACAGACATTTCCATCTTTATAGGTACGTAGGTGGGCTCCTAGCAAACAGGGCCACTGTGAAGAACCATGAAAGACCCTGGACTGGAACTAGGTATTTATCTACAGGTAAACTTCCAAACCAACCTACCTGCTTTGTGCATGACCTCTAACAAGGTAAAGACATTCTTCATACCACCAATACAATGAACTTTCTCAGGCATTAGATGCCTGTTACCAAAGGCTTAAAAGGTGGCCAAGCAAGAGGGAATAAAGTATTTTATGACTATATTGAGCCTAGGGGTCGACATTAGAATAAATGAGTGAAATTTATTGGGAGACTAGAGGCCCGGTGCACGAAATTCATGCACAGGGGTGGGGGGAGGGCGGGGGTTGTCCCTCAGCCCAGCCTTTACCCTCTCCAATCTGGGGCATCCCTCTCACAATCCAGGACTGCTGGCTCCCAACTACTCGCCTCCCTGCCTTCCTGATTGCCCCTAACCGCTTCTGCCTGCCAGCCTGATCACCCCCTAACCACTCCCCTGCCAGCCTGATTGATGCCTAACTGCTCCCCTGCCAGCCTGTTTGCCCATAACTGCCCTCCCCTGCAGGCCTGGTCACCGGTCGCTCCCAACTTCCCTCCTCTGCTGGCCTGGTCACCCTTAACTGCCCTCCCCTGCAGGTTTGATTGCCCTCAACTGCCCTCCCTTGCAAGCCTGGTCCCTCCAAACTGCCTCCCCTGCTGGCCATCTTGTGGTGGCCATCTTGTGTCCACATGGGGGCAGCCATCTTGTGTGTTGGAGTGATGGTCAATTTGCATATTACTCTTTTATTATATAGGATAAGATTTGGGCTCAAGTTGGGAAGATTTTTCTGAAAACTAAATCAATTCAACTCTGCTCTTTTAGGATGCTTCCATGATTGAAAGGTAGCCTGGATGGTGATTTGCCATGGATAATGTAAAGGTGACTTACATTTGGGGAGGAATAAAAAGGGGGTGACCTGGGATTTTAGGAGGCAGGTCATGCTGTACAACCCTGATCTCCTTACCCCATTTTTTTGCTTTCAGAAAAATTGTCCGTTCCTGAAAGAAATAGGATGGCTGCTGACCATTCTTTGGGTAACCACCATTTTGAATCATGAGCTACTATGGCAAGTCTTCCCCTTTCTCTCTCTTATATAAGGCTTTGTGTGGGTGTTACAGGGATGAGCCTCTTGTAAGAATTCTCCAGGCAGAGATTTGAGGGAGGCGGATTCAAAGAGCAGCAGAAATGTTCAGTTTT
This sequence comes from Eptesicus fuscus, assembly GCF_027574615.1. NCBI lineage: Eukaryota > Metazoa > Chordata > Mammalia > Chiroptera > Vespertilionidae > Eptesicus > Eptesicus fuscus. The sequence goes on from NC_072476.1 coordinate 28,992,654, forward strand.
GTTCTGATTTTCATGGCTTGTTGCACAGCCATTCACATGTTTCTTTGTATAAGCAATATAATAACCAGCTTTCAAAAGGACAGACAGTATAATGAATGGATGGTAAAACATGCTCATAAAAACAGCAGAGTGTGTCTAGAAATGTGTGTTATCTGCTTTTGATTTACTGTGCACCCTGTTTTGCATTTTCACATTATTTGCAAGTTTTCTATTAAAAATAAGCATTTAATGGTCATGCAATTCACTTTAATTTTTCTTTCCCCCCCCAAGGTGATAAAAAAAAAGTATGTATGTGTGTGGGGGTGTGGAGGGAGCATTTAACAGTCGTGACAGAACATTGGTATTATAGCCATAGAGTTCATTACAGGGTAATTAATGCATGTTAAGTATCTTGTAAATATTATGTGGTAATAGCTCTAAATAAATACATACTACAGTTGGAAAGATCTGCTCCACCCCTGCCACAGGGACTGAGATGTTCCTAATTAATGCCTTTAGAAGAGGAGCCTGTGTCACCTTGAATAGTCTTGGGAAATTACAGCTTTAGTTTGTGAAAGGCAACAGTGAATGGTTAATTATGGAAATTTGACATGCCCGGTGCCTATCCCACCTGGGCTAAGTGGGTTGGACAGGCCCACCTGGCTTGCTCTCTTCCTCAGCAGCCTTTGTTAGAAAGCAGGATGTACACAGCTATGGTTGTATTGCTGGGAGTCATTCCAATCCCAAGAAGAAAAGCTTTCTGGGAGGACCTGCTGGCAAGTGCTGGTTCTCCTTGGACTCTTTACTGAGTTCCTTAAGGCAGGACCTGTGGCTGTCTGGTAAATAAGAGGCACTGCTGTTGGTGGTATTTATAGGTGTGGATGTAAATTATATTTCCAGTTTGACCTTCTGCTTGGTTTGCAGATGGGTTTGCAGATGGTCTCTTCCAGGTGTTGGTGTGTGGAGCTTGAGATCTCTTAGCACTTGGCTGCAGTTATCATAATCAGGCCTCTAAGTGTCTCCATGGTCATTTCCCCAGAGACCTTCAGAGGATAGGAAAGTGACAGAAAGGCTCTTACTTCTCTGATGCATTTCTTTTTTCAAGTCAGCTGGGCTCAGGCTGATGGGTCATAGACCAAGGTCATGGCATCGTGATAGTCCTCGGGGTAAAAGTTTTAGCATAAATGAACTCTTGTTTATACCTAACCACTTCTGCACAGTAAATAGTGACTCCCTTTTTCCAAATGTGTTCATATCTCGACTTGTCCAACTATGACTTCTCCATGCATATCTCTCTAATAGCACAGTAATCAATGGTAATCACCCATACAGTTTATGTATTGGAGATCAGGTTATCACTATAGCGTGGGCTTTCAAATGCCCTGGCAAGGCTTTCTCTCCTTTCAAATAATACCTCCCCTAAACCTCTCATCTCATACTTGGAATTCCTAAAGAAGGAAACCAAGCCTCTACACCCTCAATGAGAGAGGTGGTTTCAAATGTGAACCTCTGGAGTTGAGATTCACACTTATGTAAATGCAGACATGAAACCTATTCTTTAGTCAGAGTTCAACAGTAATGAGATCCTGAAGGCTTGAGATTCTGGGAAGAATGATACTTAGAATAGGAAATAGAAACCTGCTGGTATGGCTGACAGGACCCAAGAAAAACTTGACCCACTTCAAGTTGAGGAAGTCCAAGTGCTATGACATCATGGACATGGATATTCACTTAGCAAGAAATGGTGATGAATTCTCTGAGTACCAATATCAACAGAGAAACCAAATGAGGATATTGAACTCATATATAAGTTGCAGGCAGGCTCCACTAAAATTCTGGGTAGAAGTATAGGGCAAGGAGATCATCCTTGTACAATACTTAGGGCAGAGCCTGTAAAAGTGAACATTCAATATATACTGGTGTTGTCATGATTAAGGAATGCGCCCTCTTCTTCCAGCATGGTAGTGATGCTAGAAAAAGTCACACCTCTTTTTCTGAAGGAAACATAAAGGAACCCTCATGGAGAAAAGCAAGGGAACATATTTTTGAGTATTGTTAAAGAAAAATCATTCTGATACTTGTTTAAAACGGCAAGAAAGACTTTATTTAAAATGATTGCAATAAAGGAGAGAGATTGACCTCAACTCCAAATACAACAGGAAAAAATGGGAATGTATAGAGTGACAATGGACTGGGTGTGGGAGTAGCTGGAAAATTATTGGGAAGAACTTCATTAGGTGTCAAGAGTGAACATCTTATGCTGCGGGTGTGATTTTTATGAATAATACAAATTAAAGTGACCATAGTCTCTGAGTCCACTGAGATGGCATCATCCAGTGATATGGAAAGGTACCTGCCAAGATGCGTCTGCACATGGAATTTGTGCTCTATCAAGAGGCTTGATAGCACCTTCTCCCACACAAACCTCTTTTCTTGATCTCTGGCCTGCGTAAAGAAAGCATACCATTCCACAGTGTGCATTTGCATCCCCTCCCACTCAGCTACTCATACCTACAATTGAATTGCCAGGCAATCTGAACCCCTGCTGATTCCACACAATTCAGGCAAAGCACATGGGAGCCCTTTCAAGAGCCAGACATGCTACAATCAAGCCACTCCACGCACAGGTCTCTAATAGTACAGTAATCAGTGGTAATCACCCATACAGTTTATGTACAGGAGGGCCTAATAAGATTCATGCCTCTGTGGTGAATACATTTTCATTTATAGGACTAAATGCAGGCATACATTACCTGTTTAATTAAAAACAAAATTCTCCAGCTAACAATTTGTTCCCTCTCCTGGGTATATGCTATATACATTACCGATGTTTCCTTTAAATCTACTGATTACATATTCCTCAAGTAATGTGTCATTGTGTGTGACTGCCTACCATTTGCTCCTGGTTTCTCTTTATTGAGAAATCAGGGCCCTGGTATGTTCCCTGTGTGCAAATAAATGATAGAAGTTCAGACTGGTGCTGACTCCTTGGAAGTGTATATATGTACAGAGGATGCCAGAGGGCAGTAGCTTCCAGGGCAAGCCAGAACAATCACCGGCAGCTCACTATTTACAGGAGCCTTTTAATAACTCTTTCTTCTTTCTCTGGTTCTCCTCTTTTTTGCCTCATCCTGGGTGCACATAGCTGCCAATGTGGGTAAGTTTGGAAGGATTCTCTCATCTAAGGAGAACAGGTCCCTCAAATGAATGGATAACTTATTGTCAGTCTTGCTGAACCCTATGCACATGAGAAGATGGACCGGGGTTGGAAGGAGTAAATTGAAAACAGGGTCAGGTGAAGAAGGTGACATCACCAGATGTCGTCTGCTATCACCAGACCTTAAAGCCACCCAGACATGCTCCTCCATGTTTTCAGGGCTGTCAAGTGCACTGTGTTTCTGATCTTGGATGCTTTCACTTCACATACATATGCTGCCATTCATTTATTTGGGTTATGAGGATGAGCGAGATGACAACTTCTACCTTCCAGGTGGCAATTGGAGGAAGAAGACCAAAGGAATAGTCAAGTAATTTAGTGAATTTTCTACAAACAAGATTAAAGATAATTTAATTTAAAACTATTATTGAAGTACAAGATATAGTTAATTCAGCATGGAGCATGGGGCAATATCAGATGAGGGACATGAATGGTGAGCAATTAGGAAAATGGATTTTGGAATCAAAGAGGCCAAGATATAAATCTAACCTTTACTTTTTTTAAAAAAATTTTGTTATTTGTTTTCTTGCTTTTAGCAGTTTCTTAACTTCTCTTAGCTTCTATTTGCATCTATAAACTAAAAACAACAAACCTGTGGCGATATAATATTTTGAAATATTAACTGAGATATATCTCTTGGCCTTTCTCTCACTAAAACTTACATTTTCCTGGACTCGTGGTCCTTCTCCATTTAATTGGTGTCCAGAGTTAATAGAGCAGGCCTACCTACTGTGGCCTGCTTACAAAGCTGGCCTTTGGCTGTCATTTGGTAACTTGAATTTGGGGAGGTTCCTACACCCTCACCAAAAAGAGTGGCTCACTCTTCCTACATTGTTTGTACAAACAATGCAGTTTATGCTGTATATCTACCTTATATCTGAGAGTCTGGGATTTTGAAGCATGCAAGGCAGAGAGTGCCTACATGACCACTCTCCCACCCCACCCCCCCCCCCAAAACAAAAACACCAAAAAAAAAACCCCAAAAAAACTTTAGGTGCTGAATCTCTAATGAGCTTCCATGATAGAAAACACTTCACATGTTGTCCCAACACACTGTTGTGGAATTAAGCACATCCTGTATGACTCCACTGGGAGGGAACTCCCATAAACTTGCTCCTGACTTCCTTGGACTTCACCCCTCACACCTTTTGCTTTGTATAGACTACTTTTATTATAATAAATCATAGCTATTAGTATGGCCATATGCTGAGTCCTATCACTGCTCCTAGCAAATCAGTGAGCCTGGAGATGGTCTTAGGGACCCTTTCCCCCAGAGTCAACTAGAATATCCTTCACTTATTTGCTCTGAGAAGGGGTGGCACAGCAAATATCAACTGTCAACTATTGGCTCTTGAGTCTCAAAAGTCTAGGCTGAGAGGAGCAGGTGCATTAAATGACAAACATTCATGATCAGCCCCTTCCCGTCCTCCAAATTAATACTCAAATGTATTTCTAGAAAAAAGGCAGAGAATAATGGAAAAGTAGACACTGAGATTAGAGTCCCTGAGAGTGCCCCTCATTTCCTGCCCTCCCTCCAATTGAGCCCTTGGTGGCAGGCAATGAGAAAACAAGTACAGTTTGGGGAGATCTGGAAGTAAAGGGACCTGGACAACCCTTCATGGAACCTGAGGAGAGGCCGAAACCCAGGACAGGCTTGGGAGAACGGGAGCTTATGCAGTCTGGCCTGATGCAGTCTGGACTGACAAAGCCTTGTATGCATATTGGTGACTGAAAATAACAACAAAAAAGATTCCTTAATTGGATACCAGTTGGGAGAGATGGCAGAGGTCCCACCCGCAGCCCAGGCTATCTGCTAATGCTTTGGTACCAAGCAAGCCCCTCACAACAATCATGTATAGTCCTGGGGAAGCAGAGAAGACACAGTAATAAGGAACATTGTGTCTTGTGCACAGCTGAGTTTGTAGCCTACAGCCTGTTGCTACTACAACACTAACTCAGTAGGTTATTTTGAATATTAGGCAAGCCTAAGGAACTTAAAACAAAACCTGGTGCATTGTAAACACAACAAATGTTTACCATTATCCTTCACATAAAAGAAAGGATTCAATGAACTTCAGCAAATGATAGCTGTTACAACAATGATGGCAAGCCATAGTGTTGCTGGCCCTTCCAGGTCGGGGACCCAAACGAAGTTCCTTCTGCCCAGTGCTGTTCATGCCAATACAATGGACTGAGTCCAGGAAAGCAGAGCAGAAACTTTATTCTTTGACCAAGGAATGGAGAAGGGTGAGCTTATGCTCCAAGGCCTCCAAGGCTGAGAAGGAGCCTTCTGTATTTATAGGCAGTGGAGTGGAGTGATTAAGTTATTTTAGGCATGTGTGGTTATTCTGCTGTTGCACTCAGCCGTTTTGCACACGGTCCGTTTTGCACAGAATGCCCCATTGCCATCTTGGTTTTTGCACTTGGCACCTTGGTCTTTTGCTCTGCACTTTGGTCTGTGTGCTTGGCCCTCCTCATTTTGGAGTCCAGATCCTTTTCAGTTCTTGTAAGCTGCATAACTTGTGACATAACTTAGATATTGAGAAACGTTAGCATCTTTTGGATGAGAGCTCATTGACAGTATAATTGCGCACATGTGCTACAGTGGGATTTCAGTGTCCTAGGCAGCCCATGGAAGGGAGAATCGGATTAGCTTAAACATCTACTGGGTTCATTAACAAGTTGCACTGCAATGTCAAAGCTGTTCCTGACACTAATAAATGAAAGACATTTCTCAAAAAGATCTTCATGAAGGTAGCCCTGTTCAAAAATACGACTTCTTATGAACATATATTATATCTTTAGGAAACTCTTCATTGTGTCACTTGTTGGGTTCTCTTAGACCTACCAATCTTATAGATAGCAAAATTCATGTCACTGATCTGGGAAGTAGAGGTGTGAGTGGATGACAGAAAAGCAAGCTAGCATTTATGCTTCTGATGATAAGCTCTGTAGTGAAATTATGCTTAGAGTCGTGAGAGAACAAAATGAGGTATTTAGCTTAGGCTGGGAGGGTGAGAGAGTTAGGAAAGGCTTCCTGGAGAGGGTAGCTAAATTGTGAAGGAAAATTGGGGATTATCAAGGTAGATGATTCACAGGAGAAGAAGGAACAGGAAATAGAGCAGTTGCTACAGAGGTGACCATTCATTTATTGAATAAATATCTAGTGTGTGCCAGCCATGTGCTGATTTCTAGTGATCTAGAGGTGAATAAGATGAATTCAATTTCAAATATCTCCAAATACAAGGAGAGAGTTTGTCCTGCTCAGAGATGGTGGGACAGGATCCTTTGGGGAGGAAGAGAGGCAGAGAGATGGTGATAGACAGGATTCAGAACACAGAAGGCCCTGAGTGCTGATTGAAGGAGTTTGATTAAAAGGGGGCCACTGGAAGAGAGTGATCAAGTGTGCATTTTAAAGAGCTCACTTTGGCATCTATGTATAGAATGACTTCATGGGGTACAGGACTGAAGGTAGTAAAGAGTTAGGGGGTCTGATCAATGGACAAACTCATAGTGAGAAGGGGTAATATTCTAGAATGGTTAAAAGGTAGATTTGACATTGATTGTTGCTAGATAGAATGGGTATAAGGAAATGAAGAGGCTTTAGGTTTATTTACTGAATTATGGTTTGGATGGTCAACTGCATAGATGGGGTTGCTGTTGATGAAGATGAGAACACATGATCTGGTTTTGGGGAAAAAATGATGAGTTCAAAAGGCATTAACTATATTGAGTTCCAGGTAATTCTGGGATGTGGTAAGGTCAGCATAGGTGTAGAGCTCAGGGAAATGATTCAGGCTGAGAGATATAGAAATGGAAGCATTCAGAGTAAATCTGGAAGGTGAGCTTTACCAAATGGTTAAGTACTGCCAGGACTTGAACCCACACCACACAGAATTGATCTTTTATCTACCACTTACTCACTTTATGGCTTTGGACAGAATATGAATCTCTCTGTGCCTCTCGGTTTTCTCAGTTTAGAAAATAAGATATTGTTGGTAAATATGTACTTCTCAGGTTGAGGGTTAATGCAGAAAAAGCTTTTAGAACAGTATCTCACTATCATCAAAGGTAAGTAAAGAAAGGTGAGCAAGAGATCAAATATGAACATTGGGCGTATCTTCGTCCTTAACATGTGGGTGAAGGAAGGGGCAACCTAGACTGTGAACAAGTGGCCATCAAAGAGATGATGAAACCCTGGGAGAGGGTATCACAGAAGCTAAGGAGAGAAAAAATAAGAATATTAAGGAAGCAAAAATAGTACCAGACATCTCAGACCTGAATAGCACATATTTATTGATTCACTGTACAAATATTCATTAACATCCAAGATGCTGGCACTGACCAAATAGACAAGAATCCCAGCTCTCATGGAGCTCACATTCTCATCAAGGGATGCAAATAATAGAATAGAAAAGTGAATTGCATAATATGTTAGAAGTTGGTAAGTGTTATGGAGACAAATAAATCAGGAGAGGGGGATGAGAATGCCCAGGAGTGAAGCAACTTGCTATTTTAAATTGCAGTAGGTTGGTATTATAAATTGAGGGGTTAGGGAAGGTCTTCCTGAAAAGGTGGTATTTGAGCAGACTATTAGTGACCTTAGGTTGTAGCTGTTTTAGAGTAAATGAAAGAGAAAGACAGGAAAGCAGAAAGTGCAAAATGCTATTTCAAAAACTGGACTCTAGAGAAAGAAAGAGCGATATTGAACTGTAGCTGGAGAGAGACTCAGGGTTGAAGAAGAATTTGTACTTCAGCATGAAAAGAGTTTAATTCTTTTATTAAAATCCCCATTTTAGAGATGAAAAAATTAGTAGGGAGATGAAATGATTTGCTCAAATATCCATTGAGCTAGGAAGTGATAGAGCCAGAATACAAAGCCAGGTCTGTAGGATACCAAAGCCTATTAGATTCAAGTGCACAACCACACCTGTTAATGTCTAAAAATGTATTGCTTTTAACCTCAGCTGAGGTGTGAATATCATTCCACATCTTTCTCAAAGTCTGTTCAGCTACCTCTCTCATTCCCCAAGCAGTTACTCAACATCTGCACTTTTTTTCTTCAAAATGATTTGTAGGGCTGTTGAAGGGCATGAATACAGAGTTAAGGAATTAGAATATATTGTCAAGAGAGGGTTTAAAGAAATGGCCCCTTGAGTGTGGGCAGCACAGAGACAGTAGCACAGCCATATGCATATGGAGGCAGTACAGGTCTCTCTTGCAGTCAAGCTTGATCAAAGGCTTCTTAGAAGAGTTGGTATTAAATTGGACCATAAGGCATAGGAAGGATATTGCTGAGAGAAAATGATTAGGTAGCTCTTTGCACTGGAGGGAAAGTTTTGAGCAATGGTGCAAAGGTATTAAACACTAAATTGGCATTAAGCTATTTTAGTTGCTCCTATTCTATTTAAATTTCTCTAAAGCTTTCTTCCATTCATCATATTGCTACACCTCCATATTTTGCATCTCTAATTTCTTTTCTTCTCCTTATTTGAGACCTGAAACTTGTCTCCTACATCTCACCTAGCCTATATCTTTAAATGTGAGGGGATTTCTATTTCTTCCAACTTCAATCAGAATCAGTAAGAAGTGCCCCCAGAACTCCATTGGAATGAATGGTATAAGTTCATCTCTCCACCTGTCTGTTGGATCACATATGCAGACATAGCCTCTTTCCATTTGAACTTCATTTAAATACATCATCCTTTATCCAAATAGAAGAGTACTGAAAAAAAAAAAAAAAAAAAAACCCAACTCATTAGGCTAACTTAAAAAGATAAGTATAGAATTTATCTTTCTTTTCTGCCTTTGTAATTATTTTTTTGTTTTCTGTGTTTGTAATTATGTTTTTTTTAACTAAAGCATTCTTAATTGATCAGTTTTAAAGAATATATTTTTATTCCCAATCATAAAAGATGAAGAAACCAGAGTACCAATATTACCTTTTAACTTACTTCTTTTAGCTTTTGTTTTTGGTTAATTATATAATTTCTAACTTGTCATTGTTTATAAAATTTTGGATGCTTTATACTTAGTCCTGCATTAAATTGGAGTCAGTGTTTAACTCCAGTATTTTTGCCAACATTTCATTATTATCCATTTCTTGGCTGAAGTTTATTCTGTGGCATCTTATTCAAGAAAGGCTCTTATTACCTAAGCTCTTGTAGGACCAAAGGTATTAGTGTTTTAAATATTTGAGTGACAGTTTGGCTGGATATGAAATTCTTAAATTATACTCTGTTGATATTGCTCAAGTGTTTTCTAGTGATGAATGATGGTATGGAATGATAGGAGGCCAGATGACTTTTTTTTTTTCATTTTATAAGAGAAATTTTGTATTTTTTGTTTGTCTTTACTTCTTTATCTTTAACTTTGAAGCCTAGTAACTTTGTTGTCTTATTTATACTAGTTTTATATCAAGTTTTTCCAGGGACACAGTGTGTTATTTTACTAGGTAAATTCAGGTGTTTTATTTCCTACAGTTTTTCTTGAATTATTCCTTTATATTTTATGCTCTTTTGTTTAGTTCTCTTCTCTTGGGCACCAGTATGGTAATGATGAGAAACAATGTAGCCACTTAGTAGCTATATGACCTTAGGCAAGTTGCCTAATCTCTCAGTGCCTCAGTTTCCTCGTCTGAAGTGTGGAGTACTAAACCTCAGAATGTGGTTGCAAAGATTAAATATGGTAAAACATGTGAAGTGTCCAGAACTGTGCCTGGCATGTATTATGTACTGTTAGCTCTCTCTCTCTCTCTCTCTCTCTCTCTCTCTCTTATTCACTCCGCCTGACTTCAATATCAATCATTTTCTATTTCATCCGATGGTAAATACTTTAGACCTAAATCCAAAACTGAGGGTTAGTTAACAGGACGTCCATTCTTGGTGGCCCCTGGATTGGACCCTAATTAATAAATAGATTCATTCTTTTTCTTTCTTTTGGCTTAATATGTATTTTTAGAATGTTTTTTTTCTATATGGCCCCCCAAAATTCATCCATCTTATAATTGTCAAACATCCTTCCCAGTTCAATCAACCAAAAGAATTTATTGAGTATTTACTGTGGTCCTACAATTATATGAGGTACTATTAAATTATAAATTGAGATATATTAAAATATTTAAGAATTTATTTGAGCACAAATTGATTCAAATAAGGCAGTATCTGATCTAGCAGATAGAAAAGAGTTCTGAAGAGCTGCACAAAATGACAGACTTACCAGGCAGAAGGGAACAGGAACAAGGAAGCTGTACCAGGCAAAAAAGTGGGTTGGTTATTGCAAGCTCACTTTCCTTTAGGGGATGACAGGGGTCTATCGGGCAATATTACCTAAGGAGTGGTGATCCAGTGATTCCTGATTGACTGGCTTAAGATTCCATTTCTAGGAGAACAAAACTGTAGTTAAGTCCCAGTTTGGTGACATGGGGCTTAGCATAAGTGACTATTTTGGCCCTGTTGTCTTGTTTCTTAAACTCACTAAAGGGGATAAACAAGATGTAATCCCTGTTTTCAAGAAATTCTAAATCCTGTGGAGAGATATAAAGCAATAATAAATTATTATTTTCGGTCATGTTGCTACTCACTATAATTAAAACAAGAACATAGTTGAAGAGTGAAAAGTGAGGGCAGCTTTATGGAAGCGGTAAATTCGAATTTGAACATGGAGTGTGGGTAAATGAGTAAAAGGAAAGAGAAAGAACATTCCAGGTAAGTCATGGTGAGGACAGTGAAAATACTTATTGTATTAATTCAGCATTTGCATTTGTTAAGGACACTAGGAGTAAATAGGGTTGGCTCTATGTGGACCATGGAGTATAATAGGAAACTTAAGAAACCAGACAAACCAGGTAGGCAGTGGTGCCTGGTCTTCACTTGTGGACACAAGGCAAGGCAAACCGTTTTGGAACTTGCACATGAAAGAAATGAATGATAGAAAGTTCTAGATGTTGAATAAATAAGGCAGGATTGGTTCCTCAGGCTGCTACAGATAATGAAAAGCAGTAACTGAGTGAGAAGAATCCTGATCATAGCAAGGAAAAGTGAGCTAAGGGCTAAGTGTTGAGGCTGTGATGAAAGTGGGAAAAGAAAAAGTTACATAGCTGGAAGGAATCAAGTTAAACACAAGGAGTAGATTGAGGAGAATGGTTCAGAATTAGAGATAAATATTGAGTTTTCCTTTGATAACTAAGGATCAATTTTGTAGGACTTCACACATTCTTACTGAGAAAGGCATCAGGGCTGGAAATGTCACAGCAACAGCGAGTAGGGACCCACACAATCGCTCTTGTGGGATCCTGCGGAAGCCACAGGTCTCCACACTACCTGCTGATTGCTAGACCGAGTTTGCAACCTAAGAATTGGTTTACCTGTTGGGATGGCATAGATGCATTAATTGTGTTTATTAATGAATTATTCCACTTACTTTTTTCCCCCACTTGCTTTTGGGCACGAGTTTTCCTGGGCGATTTATTCTGAGGAATTCAAAGATGCTTTTTCTAGCTCAGCTCTCACGTTAAGATCCACAGAGGAGTCAGGAATGAGACAGGATAGAGTTCAAGGATTAGTATTATCCTTGTCTCGTAGCTCTTTGCGCAGACACTGAAGGAAAATTCCTGTGGACAGATGGATTGAAAGGGAACCAACGCAGAAATAAACAGTGCTTGTCATCTGCAGTCTGGTTTGTAAGGATTGTTTTTGAGATGAGAAGCCTGAGCTGATGACTTCTAGTAATTGAGGCAATACTTCAAGTGATATACGCATATTCCTACTTGATAGATCTTCCTCTCTAACTAGCCATCATCCTGTTTTATAATGTTATCATATTTTTAATTATAGTGTACATGCTTGTTTACAGCTACTTGCTATATATCCAGAGTGACAGTACAGCAAATTAGTTTTTACCCATTGCCTCTGACTGTTTTTTGCTTCAAACTAAACCATAAATACTGTACCTGAGAAAGGCTGTTCAGATTACTTGTCATGCTGGCGTGTGACCACAATAGAAATGCCCTAAGGCAGAGTGTCTTGGGAGCTGACCTACAGAAGCCCTGGGAGGGGAAATGTCTACATCCACACAGCAGCATCCCACACTAACACACGCTCACAGAGTTGACTGCCTGCTTGACTATTTGGAAAGGAATTGGTTCTTCTGTGTCTTCACTGACTGTTGTGGAGGTTGGGGTAGGCAGAGTGAAAGGCAGTTATGAAGCCAATCACTCAGAAAATGAAAGTAAAAAGTACCCAGCATGATGGCTGGTAGATAGCAGATTTCAGGAAATGGGAACGTCCCTTTTTCCTTCTGCATTGGCAGAAGGAATGGACCAGAAAGAGACGACACCAGTATATTGAAATGCCTCGCCTGGACTGCGTCTTGGTGCAGCCAGAGTCTATGTTAAACACTCAGCTGGGCAGAAATCTAATTTTGATTCTCTGATTTTTCCAACTGTGGCTTCACTGTGTTAGGAACTGGACTCCTTCCTGTTCCACTGGGGCCAAGGCCCACTTTACAGCATCATTTATAATTATAAGAGCTGTTTGAATTTATTGAGTATGTTTTATGAGCCAGATGAAGTGCCAAGTGCTTTATATAAAACATGTCATGTAATCCTTATACGAGTCTGTGCGGCTGAGACTGGGAGGTGTTGGGTCTTTCGCTAGGTCACCTGTGGAACCTGGATTAGAACCCACGTGGGAATGGCTCCAAACCCCATGCCTCTAACCACATATGACTCTTTCTGTTCTGGCTTTATTTCATGTCATAGAGTATCTGCCTAGAGATTGCCTTTCTATCCCTCAACAGTAGTGTTGCTTTTACCAATACCCATGGCTCCATCCTCAGCACTTGCAGATTTTTGCTTCCCTAGCATCCAAATGCTACTCCAGCGCTGGCATGGGGGCGAGGACATAAGAAAAGGGGTCATGTAACTCATGTACTACTGAGAGGTGGCAGAAGGCTACCTTATGACAGCCAAGTACACTGGGATGATGCAACTTAGTAAAAGCATGAAAAAGAGAAACAGGGATTATATCAATAATAAAACTGAATGTCTGGAGATCATCATTGGAGAAGTGTAAATACTAGTTTCTGTCTTGGAAAAAGGAGACAAAATGAAGAGACAAAACTATGTCCAGCGAAAGATGTTAAAAGCCACTGTGGTTTAGGAGGGTTGATAACGGGGAAATCAGGAGGGATATCAGAAGCAAACGCAGGGCAGCCTATTACTGCTGGTGAATATTGCGGCTCTGGCTTGGACTACTTTTATAGGACTAAGAATCTCCCCACTCATAAATGGGACAGTTTTAGGGACCCTCTCAGTACCTTAATCTCATGTAACTGGAGGTCTGCATTCTTGCCTTTTCTTGTCAAAAAGTTTGAGAGCAAGAGCCATGTTCCCTAGCCTTCCACAGAGCTTACAACTACCCTAGGTGCATAGTAGGTGTTTAATAAATACCTCATTTTATGTGGACAAAGAGTAGCACCGATTCCATGCCCTCTACCTCCCTCGGAGGAAAATTATAATGTTCACACGGGAGCAGCAGGGCATCAAAGGGATGTTTGACATTTTAAGGGCTGATTTCAGATGCTCAGAGAAATCTGGTAATACATTACTTCTCTGGCCCAGCAGTGTCTGTGATAGATTCACAGCAGGTCACCTCCTGCAAAACTCTGCCAGCACCTGGGGTATGCTAGTTGAGGGAAGCAGGTAGAAATTCCAACAGAAGTTCTGGCAGAAGAGAAATGTGGAATACAGAAGCACTTGTTACTGAATCAAATCCCTGGACACAGACAGGAAGCCACTGAAGGAAGATGCTGATCAAATACAGCAGCATCCAAGCTCAGAGATGTAGAGAGCTGGAAAGAGGCTCGCTCACACACTTACAAAAGAAAATATCCAAAATACTGAAAATTAATTGCTTTTCTTGAACCCACCAGAATATAAAGTTTGCAGGGTAAACTACTAACCTGAACTCTGGAGAGAGATGGATGTCTTAGGAAGAAATAGGATCTGAGCGTTTGCTTACCTGGGCAGATGTCACATAAATGGGTAAGAAGATTCAGCTAGAAAATGTTGATAACTTGATAAAACTTAGTGCAGGCTAGTGTGTGAATGGAACATGAACAGTGACTCAGACGTTTACTGATAGAAAATGGACATACAAAAATTACCAAGTTAACCTTTGTTTACAAGCCTTCAGCTTCTCTGATCCCTGAACCTGTAAAGCAAACTTATTCACAGATGTGGGACCTGGGCCACATTTAAAATCCTCATTAGCCAAGTGAACCTCAGGAATACCTTAGCACGTGTAGAGTCTTAGTGGAATGTTCTATTAAGGCCTCCAAACTCAAAGCATTGGAGAGCATGATGATGTTGGTTGCTAGCTTACAGCTCTGCTCTGAGTTGGTAAGTTTCACTTAACAGAAGGCTCTTCTTGGAGCTACGTTGCAATGATCAGAAAAGTTGAAACTTTGACCAAAACTCTGTCAGGCCACAGACCACACCTGGATTCTTATAGGCTCCGCACTACTATGCCTCTGCATGGCTAGATTAACTGAAGGGGCCTTTTTGCTGGGGGAGCATGAGGCCTCTTTGTGTCTTTCACTTTCTGTTCTATTTTTTACTCCCCTTGCCCACCTCATCATCTGGAGCTCTAACCTCCCTCAAGAAGGCAGGGTGATTAGGGGGAGCCTAGAGAATTTTTCCATCTTAATCGCCCTTTTTTAGAATCCTGGCTTGCCCCACGCATGCCCCTTGGGACACTGAAGCATACTAACTGGGTTGCAAGAGTGGCTTTGGAACTTGAGGATTGCAAATGTGTTTATAAGGCAGGAGCCTGTTCAGATGAACACAGAGGTGGACGTAGATGAACAAACAGACACATCAAGGGTAAAACTCTGCCTCACAATTACCTGTTTACACATTTTTTTCTTCACTTCGAAGAAAATTAGTCCACGAGAGCAGAATCTGTCCTTTTTTTACATTTTCCCAGCTCTAGCGCTAGCATAATGTTTCTAAAGAACAAGAATGTAACAAATGTTTGTGGAATGAATACTAAACACACTCACACATGCACACAAAGGCCACACTGCAGGGACTCTTCCTCTTACTGGTTTAGCCCTACAGGAGATGCGTGTGCTATTTGGCTGATTCAGTGAGCTTAGTGCAGCTATGAAGATTTGTTTATGTAGCACCCATTTTACACATTATTCTATGCATAACTTTGCTATCAAAACAAAGAGCTGGGACAGCTCTTTCCCCAAAGAGAGAACCCACTCTTCCCCTTCTTTGTCCATATTCAGGACATGTCCAAAGTATCCTC
Organism: Eptesicus fuscus; assembly: GCF_027574615.1. Lineage (NCBI taxonomy): Eukaryota > Metazoa > Chordata > Mammalia > Chiroptera > Vespertilionidae > Eptesicus > Eptesicus fuscus. Next base: position 29,008,167 of record NC_072476.1, read on the forward strand.
TCATTGTCAGTCACCCCACCTGGAAGTGGCTTTTCATTCTCCTGATAAAGGGCATCTGCCAGGTAAGAGGACTGAGGCTCTTTGTCACTCTTGAGCAACTGATGACACCATGGTCTGAAGCTTCAGCGTCACGTACTTGGGGACAGATAAGCTGCAGGAGTCCTGTAGCTCACGGACATGGTGGCTCATCAGTGTTTAAGATTTGAAGATGGCACCACTGCTTGAAATATTAACTTTGTAGAGTTGTTCCAGGAAGCCCCTTCTGTGTTCCTAGTGTGTAATTGTCTGCAGTGCCATATTCTCTAGGAGGTTCACTTATTTTTACTATTGCATGCTTCACTCTTCTTTATTGTCCCAGTGGCCCACCTTCCTTAATATTAATAAACTACCTGTTTGGACCATTTCCTTTGGGACTGTGAGGCATTCGCTGCAGCAGCAACATTTTATTTTTTTTTTTTTTACTGAGCAGCAATGGCTGCTTCAACCTTCCTTAATGATGCTCATGCCTTGAGCTAGCTCCATAGAAGCAGGAAGGGGCCAGCTATACTGAAACAGCTACTGCGTATAACTGGTCATTCTTGTGGCCAAAGGCATGAACCTGAATATGAGTGTGACAGACTGCATTCATGCCACCAGTCTTCATCCTTTTCTAGAGTCATGCCCTTTGCCACGTGACTTTCTAGTTTGTCCCATAAAGAGGCTGAATCTACTCCTGGCCTCTTGACTCCTGGTTTAAACTTGAGCTTTACTTCGGCCAATAGGGTTTTAGCACACATGACACAAGAGGAGGCTTTTTTTTAAGTGCCTGTGCATTGCACTTAGACCTCTACAGTCCTGCCATGCCCACGAGAAGGCTATGCCTAGGCTAGCCTGCTGGTCCCAGGAGGAAGGGGAGAGTCTTGAGAGCACAGCCAAGGCATTCCATTTGAACCCAGCTGGATGAGCCACAGATGTCAGGGAGCTCAGCCTGCAGAAGCCCACCCCTTCGTCACTCAGAGATTAGTGACTAGAGGACTGGTGTTTTAAGTCACTGTGTTTTGGGTTTGTTGGGTAGATAGCATTATTGTGACTTGCTATGGGCTGAATGTTTGTGACCCCCCCAAAAAAAATTCCTATGTTAAATCCTAGTCCCAATGTGATGATGTTAGGAGGTGGGGCCTTTGGGGGAAATTATGGAGGGTGGAGACTTCATGAGTGGGATGAGAGTGCTTATAAAAGAAACCTCAGAAAGCTCCTCGATCCTTTCACTGTGTGAGGACACAGAAGACAGCCACCTATGAACCAAAAGTGGCCTTCATTAGACACTGAACCTTCTGGAGCCTTGATCTTGGACTTCCAGCCTCCAGAGCTGTGAGAAGTAAATGTTTATTGTTTATAAGCCATCTTGTACTCTGTTATAGTAGGCAGAATGGACTGAGACATAACCCTAGTTAACTGATACAATGAGGGATTTCAGAGCAAGTAAATGTTAAGATTGGGTCTGTAATTGGAGTGTCTGAAGTCTATGGATCAACTTAGGTCTGTCTGCCTGACCAAGGTTCCCTCAGTCTGGTTACTCTGGGCATAGCGTTCATCTCTATTGCCTTATGCTGATCCAAACCATCACCATCTCTCACCTGGATTTCCACAAGAGCCTCCTACCCAATCTAATCACTTTCAGGCTTGTCCCCTTATGACATGCTTACTGCACAGCAACCAAAATGATCATTTAAAATCTAAAGCAGATCATGACATGTCTCTGCTTAAAACCTCTAATAAATTAATGAAACCCGAACTCCTACATAATCTGGCCTCCACCTTCCTCTCCTAATGTTCACTTACCTGGTTCTTTCCATTTGTTCCCTCTGCTGCAGGCCTTTGGCTTCCTACTTCCCACTCCCTTTCCTCATGTGCCAAAGCAGATTCCTTCCTATTCCCTATTCTTGGAATACTCTTCTGCTAGATTTCTGCCTTGCCGACTCCCCTGCCTCCATCAGTCTAAGTTCCCCTCCTCTGAATGTCCCTCCTATACTCCTTTTCTAATTAAAACCTCCCGACCCCATGCCTGATAACTAGTTACTTGCTATCCCATAACACTGCTTTGGTTTCTTCAGTATTTACAGTAGTCCCCCTTATTCACAGTTTTGCTTTCAGTTACATGTAACCATGGTCCAATAATATTAAATGAAAAAAATCCAGAAATAAACAATTCATAAGTTTTAAATTGTGTGTGGTTCTAAGCAGTGTGATAAAATCTCGTGCTGTTCCACTCTGTCCTGCCTAGGACATGAACCATCCCTTTGTCCAGCATCTCCACACTGTAGACTCTCGCTGCCTATTAGTGACTTAGTGGTGGTCTAGGTTATTAAACTGTCATAGTATTGCTATACTTGTGATCAGATAACCCTATTTTACTTAATAATATTTTACTTAAACTTTATCATAGGCATGTATGTATAGGAAAAAAACATAGCATACAGGGTTTGGTGGCTTTAGACTGGGGGTCTTGGAACATGTCCCCTGCAGATAAGGGGAACCACTATATATTTGTTTCTTATGTTTCTCCACTTGGACTATGTGCTCCTAAAAATCAGAAATCTTGTCTTGTCTTTGTAAATTCAATGCCTAGAATAGTGTCTATTTAATGAATAAATTAAAGAAGGAATAAAACAAGAGGACAGAATTAGAATTTGGATTTGCTCTCAGGATCAAACTATGGACATTTGTAAACATTTGTGTTGGGGAAGGCCTGAAACTGTGCCCAGAGTTTAAACAAAAGATGAAATAAGAGGGCTAAATAAAAGTTAGGTATTAACAAGCATTTCAAGCTACTTTAAGAAATTTGGGCCGTCTTTTTTAATTAAGATATAATTTACCTAATGTGCAATGCACAGATCTTAAATGTTCAGTTTGATAATTGTATGTCACCCATACAAGATGCATAGCATTTTCATTATGCCAGAAAGTTCCCTTGATCCCCATTCTAGCCTATTGGTTACCCCTCACTGTGCCCCTTCCCAGAGTCAATTACTTGCTGATTCCCACAGACTCCTGTTCCCTGTTACTGGACTCCACAGAAACGGAATCATGCAATACACTTTCCTGAACCTTCTTATACTCAGCACAATGATACTGAAGTTCATTCAGGTAATTGCTTGTATCAAGTGTTTCTTATTGCTAAGTACTATTCCACAGTTCTGCTGTGGGTGAACACTTGTTCCCCTCCTCCCTGGTTTGGAGTTATTATCTCTACTAATAAAAGGGTAATATGCAAATTGGTCAGGACGCCCTCACAGTAATGACCAAACAGCAGGCTGCATGGGGCGACCAGGCCGGCAGGATTGTTAGTGAGGGACAACCAAACCACTTGACAGCAGGCTGTGTGGGGTGACCACGTTGGCAGGGGGGGCAGTGAGTGGTAACCAAACGACTGAGCAGCAGGCTGTGTGGGGCGACCAGGCTGGCATGAGGGTAAGTGAAGGATGACCAAATGAATGACCAGCAGGCTGCATGGGGTGACCAGGGTGGCAGTGAGGGGCAACCAGGCTAGCTGGGGCCAACCAGGCCAGCAGGTGGGGGCAGTGAGGGGCAACCAGGCTGACAGAAGGGGGCAGTGAGGGGCTATCAGGACGGGGGGGAGAAGGGCAATTGGAGGTGACCAGGCCAGTTTAAGGGATCGGGCCTACACCGGCAGTCAGACCTTCCCCCTCAAGCAGTTAGGAGACAGTGATCTCGGATTTTGAGAGGGATGTCCGACTGCCGGTTTAGGTCCGATCCCCTAAACCAGCCTAAACTGGCAGTCGGACATCCCCTGAGGGGTCCCAGATTGGAGAGGGTGCAGGCTGGGCTGAGGGAACCCCCATCCTCTTGCATGAATTTCATGCACCAGGCCTCTAGTACATAATAAATAAGGCTGCTATGAAAATTTTCGTATAAGTCTTTTTTGTGGTCATGTTTTCACTTTTCTTGGGTAATACCCAGGAGTGAAATTGTTGAGTCATGGCCAACAAATGTATAACTTTTATATAATAACCAATTTAACAGTTCCTAAAAGTGATTCTACTATTAGCAATTCTAGTTGCTTGAAACTAAATATGGATAAGGTCCATCCTTTTGTTAAATTTTAGTCACTCTACCATGTGTGAAGTATCTCTATATGTTTAATTTGCATTTCCCTGATGACTATAGACTGATTGGTCATTCTTTTTTTATATATATACTAGAGGTCCAGTGCACGAAATTCATGCACTGGAGATGGGGGGGGGTGTTCCCTCAGCCCAGCTTGTGCCCTCTCGCAGTCCGGGATCCCTCGCTCCTTACCGCCCACCTGCTTGCTGCTCCCTACCACTCAGCTTGCTGCTCCTTACTGCTGCCGCGGAGGCTCCCACCACCGCCACTGCACTTGCCAGCCATGAGCCTGGCTTCTGGCTGAGCGGCGATCCCCCTGTGGGAGCACACTGACCACCAGGGGGCAGCTCCTACATTGAGCATCTGCCCCCTGGTGGTCAGTTCATAGCGACCAGTCATTCCACCATTGGGTTGATTTGCATATTAGGGTTTTATTATACAGGATTTTATTGATTTTTTACAGAGAGGAAGGGAGGAAGATAGAGAGTTAAAAACATCAATGAGAGAGAAACATCGATCAGCTGCCTCCTGCACACCCCCTACTGGGGATGTGCCCACAACCAAGGTACATGCTCTTGACAGGAATCGAATCTGGGACTCTTGAGTCCGCAGGCCGATGCTCTATCCACTGAGCCAAACCCGTTAGGGTTGATTGGTCATTCTTATGTCTTCCTTTGTAAAATATCTATTCAAGTCTTTTTCCCATCTCCTATTGGATTGGTTTTCTTTTTTGCTGATTTGCATTTTGGATCTGAGTAGTTTGTCAGATATGTTTTGCAAATATTCTCTCCCAGTCCATAGCTTGTTGTTATTTCATGTTTTTAATGTTGTTTTTTATGAGCCTAAGTTTTATATTTTAATGAACTGTTATTTATAAAATCTTTCTATTGTGTTTTTTTTGTGATCTAAGAAATCTGCCTCGCTGAAGTCATGAAGATATTCTTTTACTGAGGGAACAGCAACATTCCAGGCTATATCCACAGTGTGTGTGCACAAAACATTTTATAAAAGGAGTTGCCTGCTGGGCTCCTTGGGGAATTTTCTTCACTGTCTGAGGCTTTGTTCAGAAATAAATACTTTCAATACCTACTTTGATTGAAACCACAGAGGATAAGAGACAAAGAAGAGCCTCCTAGAAAAAAAAAAACAGGAGGAACACATTTAGGTGTGCAGTAAGTTGACTTATATCACTCCCAAAATATATATTCAAGTCCTAACATCTGGCAACCTTAGGTGGAATAAGGTCTTTGCTGAAGTAGTCAAGTTAAGAGGAGGTCATAGTGGATTAGGGAAAACCATAAATTCAATGACTGGTGTCCTTATCAGAAGAGAAGAGGACTCAGAAACACAGACACAGAAGCAGCACAGAGAGGAGAAGGCCATGTGAAGGTGGAGGGACAGATCAGAGTTATGCTGCCACAAACGAAGGGACACTGAGCAGTGCTAGAAGCCACCAAAGCTAAGAGGAGGCAAGGAAGGATTATTATTCCCCAGAGTCCTCAGAGGGGGCAAGGTCCTCTTAAATGTTGATTTCAGATTTGTCACTTCTAGAACTGTGAGAGAATAAATTTATGTTGGTGAAGCCACTAAGTTGTTGGTAATTTATGGCAGCCCAAGGAAGTGCATGGATACAAGGTGGTTTGTCCCAGAGAGAACAGAACTAGAGTTGAAATTGTAGCCTCTTCTAAAATGTATACAACTTTATTTTTTTAAACAAAGAGATCTGTTGTTTTTGAGATCTCTTTCTCTGTTCCCCAATTTTATCTGAATCTCCTTTTCCTTGCCCCAATTATCTCTGTCCTGCTTAAATTGGGTTTCACTCCCAGAAATTTCCCATCAGTAAGGAGTTTTGACCAGGAAGGGGTTTAGTTTAAGAGTTTATCGGGCCCAAGCTGCTCCAGTAGCTGCAGACCTAACCATAGGCTTCCTTCCTACTCCCATGAATTGGATCCTTACAAAACTCCCTCCAGTTATAGGTAATGCTCTGAGATTAGTCTGTGGTACTTCTCAATATGTAGTTGTGTTTGATATTTTGAGTTTCTCCTTTTCTTGGAGTCATCTGAAGCTTTGTCACTCTACTTCTGCTTCATTTCACAAAGATGCTTAAATTATATTAGTCTGATGACTGCCATTGCTTGTATTTGGGGGGATTATGAGGGTGCTTTATCAACAAGTCTTTGATTTGCCATCCTATCTGTTCTGTCTGTTTTTATGGGGGCCTCGGGAAGATTAAAACTTATGTCACCACCACCACTATCTTCTCAGAATCTTTTCGTGGCTTTAGATTATCATTTTATAGAGGGTCACTCCCTCTCTCACCAACCCCAACTCCATGGGATAAGATCACTTTCCAGCTCTGTTGATGTGGGGCTTGGCCAGGTATAATGTGCTTTGGCCAGTGCAACGTGAGTAGAGACATGATCTGGCAAGTCTGAGTGTAACTTTACATTTATGACAGTTTAACAGGCATTGCATGCTTTTTGTCACTCCTTTGGAATTCATCATGAGAGCATGCCCTAAGTAGTCACTGCCTCTCTGGTTGGAATCCCAAAATGAGCCATGTGGCTCAGAGCCACCCTAGCCAATCCACAGTTTTGTGGCCATGAACACATATACCTATTGCTGCATGTCATTGAGTTTTAGGATCATTTATTATATACGTTATTTTTGTAACTGTTGACTAATACACTCCCCTTAGTTTTGATGACTGATGTGTGTATTACAAAATAGAATAATGCTTGGCAAACTATAGTACCTGAACCAAACCCAGTTGGCTGTCTGGTTTCACAAGGTCCTAAAGCTAAGAATAACTTTTTTCATTTTTAAAGGTTATTATTTTTAAAGAGAAATATATTGTATATGGCCCACAAAGCCTAGAATATTTTCTTCTGGCCCTTTAAAGAAAAAGTTTGCTTTTCCCAGAAGCAGAGGCAAGAGCACACAATCCATAGTGTGAGACCTGAGTTTTATGTGCACTAACTTAGGTTACTGTGTCTCAGATTCCCCTTATGCAAAATGAGCTGGTCAAACTACAGAATCCTCGCGATCCCTTCAGTTCCCAGATTTTACATGAAATAGGAAAGATAATTATATTTGAAATATGTTTGTTTTGATGTTCTCAGCACCCTCACACTTGTGTAAACTCTAACAATAATAATTACATAGATGAGATAGGGTTCCTGTAATAAAAACAAAATTCCCTGGAGAAGATGCGGTGGGAGCTGGGAGCTGGGAAGTGGGGTGAAGGGAAGCAAGCTGAGCCTGGAGAGAACCATGGGTGCTGGATACATACCATGCATTCATTAGCACCGTTCCCTGCCTAAGGGAGCTTTATGACTCAGACTACAAATTTCTCATCTATGACTAACTAGCGAAGAAAGAAAGAAAAGGAAAAAACCACACACCATGGTGTGTATGGATGTACATGTAACATCTGATTGACTATAGCAGCAAGAAGTTGGTCTTTTGTGAATTGATGTGATTTCGCGACACCTAAAAAATTAAAGTATGGTTCTTCAGCAAGAGATGAATAAAATATCAGTGTTTTATTGGAGTGATGCTGTGCAGCTGAAAAATTATTGAGTTTTGGAAATGGAGAAATTACATCTTTCAGAGTGCCAGCCTGCTAGAGTGTACCCTGGAAGTATGCTATTTGGCTGCACTTCAGTTCCTATTAAGCATACCTAATATTTTTCTGTCTCCCCTACTCTGCTGTTGTGACTGGGAAAGGTAGCTGGGGAAAGCACTCACAAGCAGACTTTGCTCTTGGAGTAGAGCACATCCCATTTTACCCTTGATGTGACTCCAAACATGTAATTCTATGTTCTCTCTTCCAGGAGGGGAAACTCAATACATTTTATTCTGTGTAAAATGTTGGATGATTGAAATGCTAACACAGATCCTCCCCAACCAACATGTTATATGAAGAACATCTGTGTGGAATTTTTTTTTCCCCTCCAGGTATTGAAGGAAACAAATGCTGCCTTCTAAGAGAACAAAAGTTTCTCTTTGGAGAAGGGGAATAAATATGGAGATTATTAAGGAGGCCAAGGTACGTTTCCTCTTCCTGAGTGCATAACTCAGAGTAAAATTCTTTCCTCCTTTTACTGGCATTTTACATTTGTATCTGAAATAGTCAAAGTGTAATGTTCCGTATCAAATCTGTGTGCCAACTAAATTTCTAGTGTAGAAATTACTCATGCTAAGACTCAATTTTTAGTAAAAGAGCTCTTTCCAACCTACTTTTCTGATCTGGTCTAGGTTCTCTTTTGCAGCTGAGTAAGACTCAATCTCATGTTATAAGGGAATAACATGTCAGAGTTACACAATGTCCCAATTGTAAGTTGGGAAAGACATGGCCTTTTAGGGTTTCAAAGTCCCGCCGCAACTCTTCTCTCCAGTTACTTGGTTATTTCGGGAAGGGAGGAACATAGATAACAAAAAAAATTCTTCAATAGCACTAGACAGGCCATTTCCTTAGTGATGTTTTGGTAACTCATGGTGAACAAACAGAGACATCCTGGAGGGAATAAAAGGTGAGAGGAAATGTAATTTAAATCTATGTCCCATGGAGAGGATGGATGAATAAAGGCTTTGCCAAGTCCCAGTCCCTTGCACAGCCCTTCTGAGAATCATATCATTTAGTCTGACCTCTGGTCACTCCCATGCTGCAGTCTTCAGTGAGCTGTGTTCCCACTGTGCTTGCCGCAGCCCCACAAACAGGACTCCGAAAATACAAGAGCAAGGGACATGCCTTTGAAATTTCAGTGTGGGAAGTTTAGGACCACAGACAGAAGTTCCACTTCACAGAGTGAAGAACTCCACTCAAAGAGGTAGAACTGGGGAAATACTTATAAATGTGCCTTTTATGTTTGGCTCAGGGCACTTTGCTGAGCTGGGGGCAAATTTTAAAGCAACTGAGCTTGGCTGGGCAACTTCAATAGTTGGATCATCAATATTATGGCTGGAAACAAGGAATGGTTTCACATCCCTGCTAGCATAATACCACTTACGGTGGGCTTGTAGTAGGCAGTTAGACTGGCATGAGCAGAGTAAGAACATAGGCCAGGTACAGAAGGTCAGCAGGGCAGAGAGCCGGGGTGCCTAGCAATGGGCAAAGCTACAAGCCCTTGCACCACCACTCCCTTAAGCATTAATCTCTGGAAGGTAACATCTAGGCTTCAGCTGTGTTTCAGCTGCCAGCCCAGCAAAGCAGCAAAATCAGATGGAGTGATGCCATGGGTGACATCAGGACAAGCTGCATTGACTAATGACCCCTGGTGTTACCCAATCAGTGGAGACCACGAGGGGGCATGCCCCGAAAGCTGATGAATATTCTATTGGGATTCCTCCCTAAGGCCTCCAGTTAAAAGCCCTCAGGATAGAGGACCCCACATGGCTCTCTCTAAGGAGCACACCCCTGCCTCTCCTCCCTCTTTTGTCCCTCTTTCTCCTAAGCTCCAAGAGTCCTTCTGCTACCTCTGTAACTTTCTAAATAAACTTTCTCTTATGATTTGAGTTACTTGGCTCTGAATTATTTTAAGCCACACTCAAGTACTGGAGTTGCTGTACCAAGGTTGGCCTAACTTGTTACTAATGCCTGGTGCTGGTTTCCTGCTGCCGACAGGCTGATTGAATTGATTCAGGAATTGTGTTGATTTATGCATAATATAAAACCCTTACCTACATGAATATCTAAAACGATTAGAGAGGAAAATAGAGATTTTGCCCTCCAGAGCTGTGAGTCCTGAGGAAGTCACACAAAGACACAAAGACAATAGACACTGTTCGCAGGGATGAGAGAGCAGAGTTGAGAGAGCTTTGGCGGCGTGGCAAGTGGCTGAAGGTGGTGATACCAGGAGTGGTGGTAGTGAATGTCTCAAGGCACAGACAAAAGTGTAGATAGAATCATCCTTTCCAATACGATCTTGGTGGGCCTTGGCTGCCCTCCCTTTATCTCTGCTAATTTCTCCAAGCCTGGTTCTCCAGCCTTCTCAGAATCCTCTGAGTTTTCCAATATCTATTCACAATTTTTATTTCTCCTTAGGTTATTTGGAGTTAGTTTCTGTGCTTTGTAGTCATGAATCCTGACTGATATGATACCAATTAGTGTTTAGGAATACGAATTTGGCTATTTGTGTCAGGCAATCGCAAAGCACAACTATTACTTGCGGTCACCTAACCTAGGATCTTTGGATGACTAAACGGCTGCTACAATGGATCAGTATGAAGAACCTGAGCAATTCAATGCTTTTTGGAAGGATGACTGCTTCTAACAACAACTTGTTCCTCAAAGAGAACGTCAAGCTCAAGTCCCTAAATTCTTGGTTCAAGGACAGACTAAACAAAGGCTCCATAATGGCTGGGTTAAAGAAAAGTCAAAACAAAACCTCTAAACTCCTGCAGCTGTAGATTTAAGACAGCCAAAAACTAGATACAGATTAATTCTGTGGTTTCTGTAAGTCAGTGATATTTGAATTAATAGTCTCATGAGGTTTCTTAATAAAAGTTGCTCAATTCAGATTGGCAAGCCAAATACTGGAATATAAATTTATGGGAGAATTTGGAGTATTCTGAGAATATGCATACTCTGTGCCCATACTTAATGTCTCTGACACCCAAAGAGGTCCCTTCCCCTAAGTTTGAAGTGGCTGTTTATCCTCTTAGTGATGACCCTATAATCTCTTACTCAACTATCCTTATCCAGAACAATAGAATCAGATCCCACGGTGCCCTAAGGTACCAATTACAATGTCAGAACTGTAAGGAGAATGATCACACAGCAAAAATATGACAGGAATTTGCTTCTTTATAAAAGCAAATGAAATTGAAGAAAATGTGTGCAAATACATTCTAAGTAAGCTTGATCTAGGAGGGTGCCCTGCAATATTAGATCATTCTGAATGTACTGATGCAACTAAACTAGATTCAATTTGTTACTTCAAAAACTAGTCATAGTTCTAGTTTTTTGTTCTTGTTTTTGTTGGTTGATTGAAATGTAGACTCAATATTTTCCCATTCTGAGTGAGGTTTAGATGTGAGAAGCTACTTGATATAACGTAAAGGGCTTCAGGGCATAGAATTTTTGCAGTGAGTTTATCATACAGCTTCCAACTAACTCTCTAATGATATCACAAGCAAGAGAAATCTTACTTCTGGCCTTCCACAAGGAGACCTGCAACCATTTACCAAGATAAATGTACTAGCTTTCTGGGTGTTATTACACAGTGGCTTTGAGTTAGTACTAATCCTGGGGACATAGAATGCCATTGTATCCCAGCAGTTAGAGTGAAATTTTAACCCAAGTTCACCTTGCAAATGCTCACTGGGCTCCTAAAACTTTACTGAAGGTATTTTTCCAATTCTTATCTGTTGGAATAGTTATCCACACATGTTGAAATAATTATCTTCAGCAATGAGAAGAACTGACTAAATAGATGTGCCTGAAGTTTCTCTTATCTAACAAAATAGCAAATCATTTAAAAAATAAAAAAGAATAATGTCACTATCAATGCCATATAACAGTAGAGGTTTGGCATACACCAGGGATGGATGGTGTTCAAAGCATGGTGATAGATTATTATAAACTGAGTCCTTTCATTTTAATTGTAGTTACTGACCCTGATAGAGTTTTCCTTGTGGACTGGCTATTGGTCTGGAAAATGTTTTATCTCTATCTCATTAAGAAGATCTGAAGCACTTTTCTTCCTCGTGTTAGGGTCATTAAGTATATCTTCATAATCTTACCTCAGGTTTAAATGATCTGTCTGAATCTGTGCTACACAATTTATTCTTCAAATATATTAATTATCTTACCAACTGGTTTGCTACTCTGATTAATTGATATTGATGAAAAACTAAATACAAGGACAGTTTCTTCACTAAGGCAATAAAAAAATCATTGGTAGAGTGTTTGAGGGTCTTAGAGATGCCTGATAGTGACTGTAGGCCATGCTGGATGGTAGGGGAACTTGACTTCCTAATATAAAAAGGGACAATGTGATTGGGGCCATGGTTTGTTTTTCCATGGATTATTCATTTCCTTTATCACAATGCTATGAGGTAGCATATTCTATTAGAGTCACTTTATAAGTGGGGAAAATAAGGCACAGAGAGTTTAAGAAACTTCCCTAAGATCACACAGCTGGTGGTGCTAGGTTTAAGCCCAGATACTTGGACTCTGAGCCCATGCTTGTCATTCATTACACCTGCACTTTGCTTCTCAAACTTAACATGAAGATGAATTACCTGGGGATCTTGCTAAAATGGCAAATTTTGGTTTTAACATTTGTTACAATGTAGATGTGCATGTGTGTGTGTGTGTGTGCACGCACGTGTGTGTGTACACCCAATAAAATTCAGATTCTGCGTTTCTATCAAGCTTCTGGAAGAGGTTCATGGTGCTGGCCCATGGATCACACTTATGAGTAGAAGGGATCTACAGGATGAACTCTAAAGTCATATTTGCAGACATGGATTCAGGTCATTCAAACCAGCTTCCAATATCTGCCAGGTATTGCCTGCCATTCCTATCTTTGTCCTATGCCACCCATCACCCAGGTGCATTGTCATTCATACATATTTCAAACGGCTTGTGTGATTATTCCATCATGTTTTGTGCTTTTATGCATCCATGCCTTTATCTTGCTCCTTCTGCTTGAGAGGACACCATTCTCAAGATGTCACTGTGATAAATGCTTTCCTGACCTTGTTCTATTCAGTGTTAGTAGTGCCTTCCTCGTTGCTCATAGAGCACCATGGACAGACTCTTGTTTTTAGCACTGATCATTTTGTACTGTACTTATTTAATTGAATTTCTGCCTCTCCCACCAGATGGTAAGCTATTCAAGGGCTAATACGATGGTCTGTTTACCTACTTATCTTTAGTACACAGCAAGTGCTTGCCACATTCAAGGTACTCAATAAATATTTGTAAAGGGAATAAATAAATGAAAGAATAATTGAATATATGAGTGAATGAACAGGCAAAAGATGTGAGACACATTTTTTAGGCTATAAAAATAATTTATAAATTTTTTGGATTGTATACCCCTTCTAAAAAATGAGTATATATAATATACTTAAGTATCCACATATTTTATATTATTTTTGTTTTATTTATTTTTCTTTTTTTTGAGTAGAGAGGTAGGCTCAACTCTTCGGAGCTAGGCTCAGCTCTCAAGAGGTGAGCCTAGCCCCAAAACGCCGAGCTAACCCCAAAGAGTCAAGTCTAGCCTCGAGGGCTGAGCCTAGCCCTAAGAGCTGAAGCTAGTCCCAAAGGCATGTCCCTCGTTCCAAAGAGCCGAGCTAACCCCAAAGAGCCAAGTCCAGCCCCAAAGGTCTGAACCTAGCCCCAAAGGGCCATACCTAGCCCTGAGAGCCATGCCTAGGCCCAAGAGCCTAGCCTAGCCCAAAAGAGCTGAGCCTAGTCCAAATGGCCTAGCATCTCTTATGTACATTTTAAAACAAACACAAAACTACAGTGGGAAGGCAGGGGAGTTCTTGATGCCCTTGGAGAGTAACTATGGCCTCTGAGAAGCTATATCATGTAGACTCCATAAGAAGGAATCCAAGGTCAACATGTATACCTTGATTTGTTTGTGGGTCACTGAAAGAGGCTTCCCAGAGGTGCCCATGATTGTCTCCACTCACTGCCTCCCCTAACCCAAAGGCTTATGTATCCTTAGCTCTCTCCTAAACCAGGTCAGAAGATGCTAGACCTCTGGAAGTTTAGTCATACAAGCCCTTCTTGAAACCTTCCCTCATCTGGGAAAGCTGTGCCAGGTGGGCCCAAGGTTCAGGTGTGATTTGCACACTCTCTCTACTCTTTCACAGGCTGAACTGAAGGCCTGTACTCCTGCCCTCCATGTTACCTCCCTTCTCTTCCAACTCCCAGTTGATTCTTTAAAATACATCTTTTTCTCAATGAGAGTGCTTGACTGTATCTTCTGAGCTCTTCAAGGAGGAATTGAGTTGTAATTAGTCAAAGTTAATTGTTCCAGTTAACTCTTGCTGGATTTCCCTTCTCACATTTATTTTTACACCCCCCCCCCATCTAATTTAAATGCCCCACTTCTGAGCTTCACAGCTCCAGAGCATACTGTGCTTCTAACAGCTGAGTGTGCTGATTAAGAGAACAAACTTGGGTTTATTCTAAAGCTTGGGTTCTAATTCTGCCCAAGCAGAATCAGAGAAACTTTAGGCAAGCTCCTCTACATCTTCTCACCCCCCCCCCCCCCCTCCCCGCCAACCCCCTGCTCAGGTTTTTGTGTGTGTGTGTTTTTTTAATTCATAAAATGGAGATAATAAAAATGCCTTTCTTCCAGAACCATTGTGGGAATTAAGTGAGGTGTATATTAAAAGTGCTTAGGAAAGTGCCTGATAGAGAGGAAGCACTATAGTAAATATTGGCTAATGTTATAATGCTGGACACACTGTCCTCTAGGCCCTTATTTGCTTCAGTGCCTCTCTGACCAGACCAGACTACAATTTTTCTAAGGCAGGAACTGTATCTTACGTATATTTGCATTTCCAGCCTGTGCACAGTGGCTGGCACAGAATAGATCTTCAATAAATGCTTGTGGAATGAATCAATGAAACCACAGATTGTTTAGGGAAAGGGGTCTTAAAGGAAATTTTAATTATATAGAGTAAAATATACTCTATAAGTAAATGTTATATACTTATCTGCTCTCCTCTAATCATGCCACAATTCTGATTGGTAATCAATATTACTCATACTTACATTTCTCACATCTAGCTTATAGATCAAATAATCTTACTTTGCTTCTTAGGTGTCTGTAAATATCCTCTAAGTTACAGAACATTTTAAATTGCACTCCAGCTAGTGATTCTGAAGGTAAAACCAAAATGACCACTCTCCTTACTCCACTATATCCCCATATCCTAACCCGCATATTATAGTTGTATTCAAAACTTACAATTCCCAGGTTCTTGTCCTGCTGAGGGGTTGGGAGTCCATGGCTGTCCCATGGGTTTGGTTACCCACATTTCCCTTCTTGCTTACCCAGCCTGTTTTTTTCTCTCTGTTTATCATCCATGGCTGACAACATCTTCTCAATTCTATTCACACTTTTTCATTTTGTTATCACTTATAAAGAATAAGCACATTGTTCTTATAGAGAAGGAGGGGCCAGGTGAACTCTCCTATGGAAACCAGGAAAGATAGGATGCAGGAACAAGATGCAATACAGCTAGGTCAACTCTGTAAGCTGGAGCAGTGGGGCCACATTTCACAGGAATCCTACCTAATAATAGACAAATATGCAAATTGACCATACCTCTGACACACCCACAAGCCACGCCCACCATCCAATCAGAGTGAGTATGCAAATTAACCCAACCAAGATGGCTACAGCCACAGAGCAAGGTTTCCTAGGTAACAGAGGAAGCCAAGCTTTCCGCCTGCCCTTGCCAGGCCTAAGCCTCCACTCAAGCTACAAAGTTTCAATTATAGAAGGTAAACAAATTCAAACAGAAATGGCTGCAGAATGGAGCTTGAGAGAGTAGGCCAGGGTTGTCCCGGGCAACAGGGGGTCCCAGGAAACAGGGGAAGCAAAGCTTTCCACACACCCTGGCCGTGCTCACCCGCTTAAGGCTACAAAGTTTCAATTATAACCCCAACAGAAATGGCTGCTGGCCTCGGAGGGAGCCCCAGGCTTGGCTCTGCTCCAGGCTACAAAGTTTCAATTGTAGAAGGAGAACAAATTCCAGATACCAGGGCCTCCACTTGGGTTGTCAGGGGGCATGGCCGGCCTGCAAACCACCACAGACCACTCGCTCAGGCCGCCCCACGCCCCAAGGCAACCCCACCCTGATCAGGGACACCCTTCAGGGCAAACCAGCTGGCCCCCACCCCTGTACCAGGCCTCTATCCTACCTAATAAAAGAGTAATATGCAGATTGATCATCACTGCAACACACAATATAGCTGCCCCCATGTGGTCAAAGATCCTGCCCCCATGTGGACACAATATGGCCACCACAAGATGGCCAGCAGGAGAGGGCAGTTGGGAGGCACCCAGCCTGCAAGGGAGGGCAGTTGAGAAGGACCAGGCCTGCAAGGGAGGGCAGTTGAGAGGGACCAAGCTTGCAAGGGAGGGCAGTTGGAGGTGATCAACCTTGCAGGAGAGGGCAGTTAGGGGTGACCAGGCCGGCAGAGGAGGGAAGTTGTGGGCAAACAGGTTGGCAGCGGAGTGGTTAGGGGGTGATCAGACTGGCAGGCAGAAGTGGTTAGGGGCAATCAGGAAGGCAGGCAGGCAAGCAGTTGGGAGCCAGTAGTCCTAGATTGTGAGAGGGATGTCTGGCTGCCCGTTTAGGCCCGATCCCACCGGTGGGATCGGGCCTAAACGGGCAGCCAGACATCCCTCGAGGGGTCCCAGATTGGAGAGGGTACAGGCTGGGCTGAGGGACAACCCCCCTCCGTGCACAAATTTTGTGCACCGGGCCTCTAGTATTTATATATTTAGTGCGTGAGAGGCCATAAAAGTCTACTACAGGATGAGGCAAACCTTCAATTTATGCAGTCAATCCCAAAGAAAAAATATTTAATGCTTAGAGGTGTTTTTTTTTAAAAGTTTCATGACAGTGATGTTTTGTATCAATTAACTCCAAGTTAAATTACTTATGAACAAATCTATCAAATGGAAAGGTTCATTGTTTGAGTGAAAAAGTCAGTTCATTGTAATTATCCAATTCTGCTTAAAGAACATGATTAGGTACATTTTAATAGCAGTATCCAGAGGCCTGACTGTAAGCTTATTTCTCATTAACAAAACTTCATGCTTGGCTAGCAGGCCTTGAACTGTGATCATTTGCAGTAAAAACAAAACAAAAAAATCCCACTGTTTTTAGATCTATTAAATCATCAAGACACCAAAATCTTAATTAGACATTTAAACTAAAAGGAGTGTTTAAACAATGAGGTTTCCTTTAACCCTTCTTAATTTTTTTTAACCTATAAAACGAAGACATGCTTTCTTTTTTCTTTTCTTTTTTTTTTTTTTGCCTGAGTCAACACAAAAGGAAAAAAGGAATTTGGAGAAAGACCTGGGTGGGGTCATTTAACTCCATCAATCTGCCTGCTATCTGCCAAACCACTGATTGAATTCAGACACATTGAATTGATAATTAGCACCTGGCTGTTGATTGAGCAGTTTTCATTCTGTTGATCCATCAACTGATCATAAGCCCCTCTTTTTTATTCTGATTCTGCAGTATAGTCCTCTGATTAAGGCACCCTTAAGGATGGTCCAAGTATTGCTTTATATGTTGATTTTGAGAGAAAGAGAGAAACATCAATTTGTTGTTCCACTTATTTATACACTAGTGGCCCGGTGCACGAAAATCGTGCATGGGGGGGGGGGGTTCCCTCAGTCCAGCCTGCAACCTCTCCAATCAGGGACCCCTTGGGGGATGTCTGGCTGTCAGTTTCTATGCCAGTCAGTGTCAAAAGCTCCGCCTCCTAGGCAGCCATTGGCTCCTCACAGTTCACCCAGATTTGGTTCTGATTGGTCGGTTTCTATGCCAGTCAGCATCTCCGGGCCTAGCTCCGGGCCTGATCAGAGAGGCAGGGCTGATCAGCAGCCCCTGTGGAGGCCTAGAGAGAAAGAGAGGTGTGGCTGCTGGCCAGGCCCAGGGAGAAAGAGAGAGGCAAGGGCTGATCAACAGCTGCCATAGAGGCTATGGATCAGACCCTGCTTCTTTCTCCAGGCCTCTCTTCGGGCCTGATCCACAGCCCCCTTAGCAGTCAGTGCTGGGTCGCCACGGCAACCCAGCACTGACTACAGGACTGACTTCCAGTGTTCGGTTGAGCCTTCGGATGTTACAGTCACTGCCTTTTTATATATATAGATTCACTGGTCGATTCTTGTATCTGCCCTGACCTGGGATTGAACCCACAACCTTGGCGTATCAGGATGATGCTCTAAACAACTGAACTACTTGTCCAGGACCAACCATAATCTTAAAGACCAGAAAACTGACCTAGTAGACTGCATAAAACCATCTATTCTTTTCATACATTTAGTAAATATCTTATGTCACCACAGTACTCACAGATTTAATAACAAGTCATCTCTCTTTTTAATTTTGCTCTGATAGATTAAAGTTACACAAACATTGGGAGAAATTCCAAGTTTAGATTTCTTAATATTTCAGATAGGGTTTAATGATTACACAAATCTAATAAAATCTATAGACATACATCTTTGCAAAATGTCTCCAAACTTAACTTTCTTTTCTCATATCAAATCTCCTTGTCTTGTTTAATTAATTTAACTAATATTTCAGGCAAATACTTAAATAACTTGTCTCTACACTATCCATTGTGTGTATATATGGGAAACATTCTAGTGAGGCTAGTGAGGGCATAAAGTTACCTGAGTTTTATAATCACAAGATAAAAAGACATGAAAGCAAAGGGAGGAATGGTGACTAGCAGAATGGAAGAATGTTAAACTACAATCTTGTAGAAGAAAATACCTGTGAGGACCGAGAGAGAGGGAGACCTATAAAAGCAAGCCAGTTCTTTCTAATGAACCCACAAACCCTTGGAATGTGAAGTTACCAGGTGCCTCAAGAGCCCCCAGTGTGCTGGGAGAGAATCATGTTCCTCACCCCATGGGGCAGAAGAACCATATTCTTGTACTTTCTCAGACAAAAAAGGCATACAGACACCAAAATGGGGAGAGGGGAATGTTTTGAACAAAAGTATGAGCTGACCACTCAATGTTAAAGTCAATTAGTTGAAAAGCCTCATCCATGCTCACAGAACTTCTAATCTTCTTTCCAATCTCTTATCCTTAAGAACAGATGATCATAGATTGATAGACTTTTAGGGTAAGTTTACTATATGCAAAAGAGAAAACTGGAAAAAAAATGAGGAATGAACATGCAGGGAGCAAAAGAAAAGTCCAATATCACCAATGAGATGACAAGATACAGTTTCCTTGAAACCATATAAGGATGGTCTAATAAGGAACAATTAAAGAACCAAGATTGAGCTGGTAGAGATAAAAAATATAAGTAGATTTTAAAATTCTGTTAAAAAAAAAGAGTTGGGCAATGTACTTTAGAGAATTCCAGGAAGTAGTAAAGAAAGATAAAAAGAAATAAAATAGGAAACAAAATGTAAGAAAACAAGAGAATAAATTAGGAGATGAAATATTCAAGGCGATCAAAAAAGGAAGAATGAAGAAAGGAAAAGAAAGAATGCAGGGGAAAAGAAAGAATGTAGACAAATCTTCAGAATGTAAAGCAAATCACCATCAAGATTCAGAACAAAAAAAGAAAGAGGAATATTTTTAAAGCTTCCATAAAGCAAATCAAAGGTACAAGAACAAACAAAGGTACCAGACTTGTAACATGGCACCTTGGAAACTAAGGGACAATGGTACTATGCCTTCAAAAACTGGATAGAAAATTATATTCAACTTAGAATTCTATATGTGGCCAAACTATTATTCAATTATGGATAACAGAGCACTCAACATGAGAGAGGTAAAGGACTTCCGGGAGAACAGCCAAGTTTAGGTCCACAATGACAGTGATGTAGGAAGTCTAAAGGAAAATGGGTTCAGTATAGAGCTGAGGAGGCCCCAGAAGGGCTATGCCTCCATAACAAATGGAACTGAGATGTTATCCAAGATGTGTAAACACTTGTTGAGAAATATATCTCAGAGGTGTTGTAGAGTATGGAAAGACTGGACCTCAGGCTCAAGGAAAACTAAGCCAATGGCAAAAGAATGATTAAATATGGAACAAGAGGAGTTGTTACAAGAAAAACAGATGGTGACTCTATACTACTCAATCAGCAGTGATAATTATAGACACAATAATAAAAACACTGAATATGCATTTGGATTTCATAAAACTTATACTATGTATTGGAAAGATAAAAAGAGAATAAAGATCCTTATCTATGAAAATTATAAGTTAGTACATTATGTTTTAAGATGAATTAATAAAGAGTGGTAGATATATCTTATTTAGAAAAAATTGAATTAATAAAAGAAATAGTAAAAAGTGTTAAAAATGGATGCTTTCATGGGGTAGAAGAGGGAAAGGTTTGACAGGGATCCACCATCTACTGTTTTTAACATAAGGTTTTTAATTTTATGACTTTTAAAGTCATGCTTTACTTAATACTTTAGAACAAGTTTTAAAACTTAAAAGATATAATAATAAATGAGTATACAGTGAACCTTGAACAATATGGGTTCCAACTGCTTGGGTCTACTTATACATGGATTTTTTTTTTTTTTTTAGTTGACTCAGATAGTTTAATTGACCTATGATTTCAAATGCACCTTGTTCCAGAGTCAACCGTAAATCTAAATTGTCAGGTAAAATTGGTGCTCCAGGAACACTTGCTATAATTATTCTGCAGATTCACTCTCCTTGATGGCACATGACCAGATACAATTGGGGTCCACATACCCCAGTTTAAGAAGCTTGGTCTAGACCAGTGGTCGGCAAACTCATTAGTCAACAGAGCCAAATATCAACAGTACAACGATTGAAATTTCTTTTGAGAGCCAAATTTTTTAAACTTAAACGATATAGGTAGGTACATTGTTATTAAATTAATTAGGGTACTCCTAAGCTGGCCTTTGCTAAAAACTCAAGGGGCCAAAGAGCCGTATGTGGCTCGCGAGCCGCAGTTTGCCGACCACTGGTCTAGACTTTCACGATGGGTAAATAAATATATGGTTCCCATTAGACTTTTTGAAACACTGACAATGGCTGGAGGACACCCCTTTTGGCTCCTCAGATCCTTCTTCAATGCTAAGATGTTGTATCCTCTGTATTAATGATTCCAAGTATGGCCAGGAAGAGTCTGGAGAACCTAGAATTGATCTCATTACCCTTGTTTGTACTTATAATGAAAACGAGGCTCAGGTGTGGTTAGCAATTTACTGATGTCGTATAGCTAGTTCATTCCCGTTCTTAGCCAGTCATTAAAGAGCTAGTTGCTATGCTGCTCTACTATAATCCAAGCCTGAGGTATATCTATTTATATGTTCTTAAAATTTTTTCTCAGCCAGACTGAGCCTATGGAGAGGCTGTGGAGCACCAGCTGTCTACGGTTTATATTGTTAATTCATTAAACTTCATGCTTTATCCTCTCTGGAAATCACTGCCATCCTGCTTACCGGCAAACAATAACACTGAGAAGCTTGCTGTTGCAGTTGCTGACAATATCAATTATTTAGGGTTTTTTTGCCAATTCCTATTAGACTTTTTTTTTTTTTTTTTTTTTTTTTTACTGGAGAATTTACACTGTGTTATTGAATTGAAAACAGTGGAAAGCTTTGGGGAATGTAAACTAATTAGCTAGCATTTGGAAACCCCTTTGTTAAAGATAATTTGTTTACATGACTAATTCAACCTTTTAATTATGGGGGCCTACACGGGCCATGAAAGGTGCCGCTGCAGCCATCCTTTGCTGGGCACAGGGATGCCAACATGGCAAAACTTATTCTTCTTTCTGATGAGGTATGATGCCCAGCTCCCTGGCACCTAACCTTGCTTATAGTTACACTTGGGACCAGCTTTGGGCTTCCCAGGTTTCCAGTTGTGACTTTTTCTGAGCAATTTCTCATCTATGTTAGAAGGGCAGCTACTAACATACCTACTTCATCCATTCTCCACCCTTTTATAGCTCCTGCTCCCCCACCCCTATTTGCTCCTTTTAGATTTCTTGGTCTTTCAGAAGTCCTGATTGGATTCTTCAATGCTCAGATGTTTCAATGCCTTCTGTATTCATTATTCCACATATGAATAGTAATTATTTATTATCCAATCTTTGGGTACTCATCATGTTAATGTCATGGCTTGGGGTAAATACAGCTGAATTTGCCCTGGTAAAGGGGAATAGAGCAGACTGACATCTATTTTTGTCACAGTGAACATGATATGGTTCTAATATATCAAGAGTTAGGAAATAACTAGGTAAATATTTAAATTGTTTCTTTCTTGTCTTTTGATACTGGAATAGTTAAATGCAACTTTCTTTTTTAGATTGATTTTTAGAGAGAGGAAGAGAGAAAGAGAAACATTTATTGGCTTCATCCCATACTCACCCTAACTGGGAATCGAACCCACAATCTTTTGATGTACTGAATGATATTCAAACTGACTGACCCACACAGTCCAGGGCTAAATGCAACTTTCTTGATAAGAATGGTTGGAATATGGACACGTATTTGTGAGAGTGATTATGAGAAATAATATCAATTTTTGTGATAGCTGTATTTATTTTAATTGACTAGTAGTTGAGATTTAAGGACTGTCTTAACAAATAACTTTAACAAGAGCATTCCAAATATAACTAACTGTAGTTCATGTACATCTTGCATGAGTTTTCTTGGCTGGTGTCTACTCAGATGCTAAACCTTGAAGAAAAGGTGGGTTGATAAATAATTGGATGTGTGAATGAAATATTTTTTTAATCTTTTTCCATTTGCTAGGTCCAATTAATAAATAGTTGCCTTCAAGGTATAAAGAAACATCTATGACAAGTATTTTAAAGCATTTTATGCATTCTTGTAAGTATGTTTTAGCCTTTCTTAAATAGGGACCCACTTAAGAGTTACTCAGCAACATTGTCTTCCAGGCAGCTTTCTGCAAAGAGGCCATCTCTATTTTGTGGTATTTATACTCCAAGTTCTTTGTTCTGTGTTGAAGGTAATTGAGGTCTTCTGTGTCATTCTGTAAAATGGTGGGGCTGGAAGTATGTGGAGGTCTTTAGTTAAAGTTCAAGGAAGGTTCTGTTCCCACTTCCTCCTGATCATATCCAGGGAGAATAATTTACACTTAGTTTCTGCATATTTGTGCTGATGTACACATGAGTGCTATCACTGTAGCTAGCATATATGGCCTCCTTTATAGGATTGCATCATGTATTTTTACATCATCCCTAATGGACAGTGCAGCGGGAATTTCTGTCTGCTGCAAGGTACAAAAAACAGCTCAAATTAATTTGAGTAAAAAGGCATTTGTGGTTCCCATAGTGGAAACATCTAGAGGTAGATTTGGCTTTAGACTTGCTGGAATCAGGTGCTCAAAAGTATTTGCATCACTGCAACTCTCAGCTGTACTTTCCTATAAATTGGCCCAATTTTAGGTAGGCTTTTTTCTAAGGGGGGAAATAGCCCACACATACAGGCAAAACATTGGCTGAATCCTCCCGTGAGCTGGGATTTTGTTTTGCTGTTTATTTCTATCTCTCCAGAACCTAGGGGATATAGTAGATATTTAATAATATTTATTAAATAAACAAAAAATGGCTCTCCTTGGCTTTCATGCTCGACCTTAAAACCTAGGGTTGGAGTCAGCTCTAATTCATCTGACTAAATATGGGTGCTATGGACTGAATGTGTGTGCCCCTCCCCCAAGTCGTATGCTGAAATCTATTTTCCCCAAATGTGATGGTATTTGGAAGGTGGACCGTTAGGAGGTAGTCTCATGCCCTGAGCACTCTGAGAGCTCCCTTCCCCCTACCACCATGTGAGGAGATAGTACAAAGGACCAGGAAGAGGGCCCTCACCAGACAGGGAATCTACTGGTGCCTTGATCTTAGACTTTGCAACCTCCAGAACAGTGAGAAATATATTTCTGTTGTTTATAAACCACCTAGTCCAGTGGTCGGTAAACCACGGCTCGCGAACCACATGTGGCTCTTTGGCCCCTTGAGTGTGGCTCTTCCACAAAATACCACGGCCTGAGCGAGTCTATTTTGAAGAAGTGGCGTTAGAAGAAGTTTAAGTTTAAAAAATTTGGCTCTCAAAAGAAATTTCAATCGTTGTACTCTTGATATTTGGCTCTGTTGACTAATGAGTTTGCTGACCACTGACCCAGTCTATGGCATTCTGTTACATCAGCCTGAACTGACTAAGAAAATGGGAACACATATTTCCTGAGGAAAAATCAGGAACTGTTGCCAGAATAAGGGAAAATGGATGCTGAACTGGCAAAGCATAATAGATGTCCACTTCACTCTGGTCAACAGCAATCTTCTATATGGAATTAGGGAAGCCACTAAAATATCTGGTGTCATGCAATCCTGGGACTTCATTCCTCTTTTCATATACACTGAGGAATAAGGGAGGGATGGTGCCTTAATTAAAAATCAAGGAACTGTATTATCTTCATTAGACTGAGATGCGAGCAAAAAATAAAAAGCCATGTGTGTGTTCAGCCACTGACAGTTTGGGGATTATTTGAAACACCAGCTAGCATTAGTTCTTCCTGAATAATCCTATATAATAAAAACATAGTATGCAAATTGTCCCCTCGACTGGGAGTTAGTCAGGGAGTTCAACCAGGGGGTGGGGCTGCCCAGGGGAAGGGAGGGAGGCCCCAGCCAGCAGCTGGCAGCTGCTAGGGACCCTACCAGTGCATAAAATTCATGCACTGGGCCTCTAGTCTATATAATAAAAGCCTAAGCAACCATTATGTCGGAACAACCAGAACAACCAGTAGCTATGATGCATACTGACCACCAGGGGGCAGATTTCTGGTGGTCAGTGCTCTCCAACAGGGGAGCGCCGCTCAGCCAGAAGCCGGGATCACAGCAGTGGCAGTGGCGGGAGCCTCTCCCACCTCTGTGGCAGCATTAAGGAGCAGTGAGCCAAGCGGTAAGGAGCGAGGGGTCCTGGACTGCAAGAGGGCGCATACAGGGCTGAGGGACTTCCCTCCAGTGCATGAATTTCATGCACCGGGCCTCTAGTCTATGACATAAAGGCAGAAGTAGTGAGAATACACTGAGTGGCCAGATTATTATGATCTCTGAATGCATAATCTGGCCACTCAGTGTACTTCTCTTGAGTACCTCATTTATTTGATATCAAAGATACTATAAATCGTGTACCTGATCAGTTTTCCCCTTTGCACTGGCTGATAGAAAGCTCAGGGCAAGTAGGTGGTTGATCTCCAGCAAAAGTCTAGAATACTTTTGGTACCCATTTGAGATACAAATACACTGAGTGGCCAGATTATTATGCGTTCAGAGATCATAATAATCTGGCCACTCAGTGTAGTTTGAGGGATTTTGCCATCATGTGGACTAGAGGGGACTGTGGCTAGAACAAGATGGTAGCACCGGAAGTGATAAAAAATGTTTGGATTCTGAATATATTATGAAGAGAGGGCCATTAGTATTTGCTGGAGGATTCAGTGGGAGGATATAAGGGAAAGAGAAGCCTCAATGATGACTTGAAGATTGCTGGCCTCAGCGACTGGAAGGATGGAGTTGACATTTACTTAAATGAAGAAGATTGTAAGGAAAGTAAATCTGAGGGATGGGAGAGACAAAGAAATCAGGAGTTCTGTTTCAGACAGATATATTGACCTGGGCCTGTAAGTAGAGATGTCAAGGGGTAGAGAGACATAAACTTGGAGTTCAGAAAAGATGGCTGAGCTGGAGATAAAATTTAAGATTCATCAGTGTTTGTAAGTATTTTCAGCCATGAGCTCACTAAGGAAATGACTGTATATTGAGAAGAAATCAGGTCTTACAGCCAAACTCTGTGACAGATAGGGAAAGTGAGGAAGAACACACATACTTTTATTGTTATGTAATGGTTTTGAGCTTGAAAGACTTTTTTTAAGTATCTTATTATTTTCCTCTGCAGCAAAAATTGTACTGAAATGCCTTGGAGCCAAAGGTCACCCAGAAAGCACATGTAGTTGAGCTGAGTAGGTTGGGTTTACTGTTCATTGAAACGAGGGAGAACGCACACTGGGGGGAACCAGGGACACCCCACTGAGAGGGTTTTAGAGAGGATGTATTGTAAAATTTGAGCTTTGGTTAGGTAATTTTGAGCACAGTTTATGGAAGCTTGGCTTTACTCTGGATTGAATGTTGTCAGGAAGTGTGGGCAATTCTATGGTTCCTTATCTTATTCCATCTTGTGTGGGAGGAGTAAAGAAAAGAGCAAGGTGGAAGCTTAATGGTAAAGAACCAGCTGTCACTCATCTTAGCTGGGAGGGTTGGGGGTTGTGTTTCTGTGATTTGCACAGTGACTTTTTTTTTTTAATGTTTAGACAAAATTATGAAGTGATCTTGGTTAATGTTTTACTCTCTCATGATCACAGAAGGCTTCATCTGATGGTGGTGCTTTGTGAGACTTGATATCCAGAGGTGAACACCATGGCCCACTGTGAGCACAGCCAGCCCCTGCCTAACACCCCAGGGCCTGGCTAACTGGCAGACCTGTCCCTGCAGATCAGGGTATGCTTTCCTCTTTCTTGGTCCCCTGTGGTTTAAAGAACCCGGGATATTAATTCATGACATTAATTCATGACAAATTCATGAGAGTTTGTGCAGCAAGATCAAGAGGGTGTCTCCTGAACCTCTGTAGTTACACTAAGATCAACCCTCCTCCTCCTTGTAGAATGAATTGTTGGATCATATATGTGACAATGGCTGCACAAGGGTGTTTAAGACTCAGGACCTGATACATTGACCAAATGTAGCACAGGCAATTACGAGAAACCATATGATTATTAGTCCTTGTAACAGGTCTCCAAGCAAGAGGCGTAGATTATAAAACCCAGGCAATGAAAACATATCCCAGAATCCAGCAGGGCCTGTTTCAGAGACCCAGGTGGCTTCTTTTCCCTGGGTTTAGAATTTTTTGCTTGCCCTGTAGTATTTACATAGGTGTTGCAAACTTAGAAGAAACCAAGTGCTATGTGATTGTCCCAGGCAATGCCAGCTAATGACTTTAAACTTGTTTATTGGGCTTTGGAGCAGATGTTGCATTATTTATGACATCTGCTAGGGTCCACCACAAGGTTCAGATCACTGTGGGAATTGCAACTTAAAGAATTCTCATGAAAAGGGCTTCATTTCTCCCTGCTGTAGTCTTCCCTGCTTGCCTCATTCCTGAGGATCCTGGGAGCAGTGGGAGTTTTAAATATCTGGTAGTCTCTAAGGATTATCCCCAAGCTTACTGGGTACATTAGTGTGAAGCAGGCTAGTATAGCCCGATAACCACTCAAGCAGTGGAATTCGAGTGGGGTACAGTGTTGGTTGGGAAGTATCATTTATCACAATATCAGTGAGCCAATTCTATGCCCATTTTATAGGGTTCCTATAGTGGTCAGGCAACCTTTTTTTGTTTTTAAGTCATTTAAAAGTCATGAACTAAATCCAAGCCATTTGCTTCTTATAGTATACATATTTGTTCTATCATTTATGAGTTAGTAGGTATTTGGACATAGGCAATTAATTTAGGCATTTAAACTGATTGAATTTCTGCCCTGACCTGGTGGCTCAGTCAGTTGGAGTGCATCCTGATATATCAAAAGTTTGGGGGTTTGATCCCTAGTCAGGGAACATACCTGGCTTGTGGGTTCAATTCCTGGTCAGGGCATGTATGGTTGGGGCAGGTATGGGAGGCAACCGATCAATGTTTCTGTCTCAGATCAATTTTTCTCCCCGCTCTGCCACCTTCTCTCACTAAAAATCAATAAAAAGCATATCCTCAGGTGAGGATTAAACATAATAATAATAATAAATAAGTAAGTAAACTGAATTTCTGTGGGAAGCTTATATTTCAAGAGCAAATAGAAATCTGTATAACAGTCTCATGGCAACCTTTGTTTATAAGTATGAACCATTAATAAAAAATATTACTAGTAAATCAGGGATATCCAAAGAAGTCTCTAGAAGCTCTGAAAAAGGCATGAATAGTTCTCTAACAGAAGTTTTTTTTTCCTTCAGACAAAAGGGAAAACTAGAGTCTAGAAAACCAAAAACTGTCTAGCATTTTTACCATGAATACTCATATCATGCCATTTTAATAATTTTGAAAGGAAAAATAAATGAAGAAATGTAAATATATATATCATTAAAACTACAGTTTGTTGATCTAATTTAAGAAGTAAGGATAAATTTTGTTTTACATATATTTCTTTTTAAATTCATTTTTAGAGAGAGAGGAAGGGAGATAAATAGAAAGATAGAAAAATTGATGAGAGAGAAACATCATCAATCGGCTGCCTCCTGCACACCACCTACTGTGGATTGAGCCAGCAACCCAGGCATGTGCCCTGACCAGGAACTGAACCAGTGACCTGTTGGTGCATGGGTCAGTGCTCACCCGGTGAGCCACACCTGCTGGGCTTATATATGTTTCTTATTTAGAAACTCTTCAGGCATCCAAAGATCATTTATTAATTAATTTAAATATTTGTTTAAGGTCTTAAAGTTAATTATGGTTCTGAAAATTATAATTTCACTGACACATTAAGTCCTTATGATTTGAAATATTGTAAGAACTTCATAAAATTAAACCCTTTAAAAACAAACCCATGATTATCATTTCATTTAGAGGGACATAATTTTATACATATAAAATTTTCTTTTTAAACAAGCCATGGAGATAGTGGCAACTTAGGTAACTCATAGAACCAATGTAGGCCATTTAGAAAATTTAAATGACACATTTAATCCTGTACTTATACAAAAGAATTATGTTCTAGCAATATTTTTATAGGGTAAACTAACTGAATCGTGTTCCCAACTCTTGTTTTCTCTTGGTGCTAAAGCCATTTTTTTCTGACCTCATAGCTATAGTAGCAAAGGCTGTTATATAAATATGTTTTGGGGATCCAGAAAAAGAAACATTGTTTAACAATTTTCTGTCTCTTTTCTTTTTTTAGACATTGCTGAGTGTTTATCTGGGCTAGATATTTATAGAGTGCTGACATAACAACTGAACTTTTAAAAACATCTTTCACCTCTCTTTCCCCAAGAAAGGAGCAGCAGGGTGGAGAGGCAGCAGGCTTTAGGCAAATATGAAATTATTGCTCTAAAAGGCTAATTGTATCTTCTCTACAGAATGAGAACAGTGTAGATGTGGAAAAACAGGTTTTGACATACGTGCTCACTAAAGAAAGGGGTGTGCCGCTGGTTTTGATACACACTTGATTTGTACACACTTGACAGTGTTATCAGCCCAAACAATTAAAGAGTCAGCAATTGTTAATTCCTAGGTACTAAAACACAGGAGGAAGCAGCTCCTGGGTTAAACAAAGTGTTCTCTTTTATAGACAAACAAGACAGATAATGTACTCTTGAGGATATCTTCATTTTTTATTCAAAGGCACCTTTCAAATAAATACTCTCATTCCTCTCAAACGCTCCCCAAAGTAGCCATTGCAGTTTGGAATTGGCCCTGGTGAAAGTGTGCCAGTTCATGAGATAAGCACGCAGTCAGCTTGATAGTGAGAAAATGGGGGGAAGCAGCATCTGGCCTGGGAAAGGCCCAGTGGAGTCAGAGGAGAACCTGGGAGAACTTCCATGGTCTTTGGAAGGTGCTCCTGCCACGTCAAGGCTCTGGGTCCCGGCCAAGGGCCAGTCATCACCCAGCCGTCCTCAGAGAGCAGACAAAACCTTCTGACTCCAGGCAGACAAAAATAAACCAAGTTCTCAGGGACACCGAGACAAGACTAGGGGTACACCTTTAAAAGGTTGCAAAATGTTGAGCCAAATCAAAGTTTGTCCAAAAGGAGGCCAGTTTCAGGACACAATGAACTCCTCACCTGGGGCCTGGCTTGAGGACACATTTATCAGACCTGGTCCTCTCCTCTGCCCTGGATGGTTGATGTTCTGTGTCAACTTGGCTAGTCTATAATCTAGTCCGCCAGTTATTCAGTCAAACACTAAACTAGATATTGCTGTGATGATGTTTTGTAGATATGATTAAAGCCCATAATTTGTAGATATGATTTACATCCATAATCACTTGTTTTACGTACAGGAAATTATCCTAGATCAAGCATGTCAAACTCAAAGGCTAACACGGGCCAAATAAACAAGGTTTAAGTTTATGTGGGCCACAAAAAAACAAAAGCTTCAATTTTCATAGAAACATAGGTTTATTTTGATAGAGACATGCTGAATACAAAGGGCTGAAATAAATGAGTAATCGTTAACATAAAATAATAGAACATTTAATAAAAATTGATATTTTTTCTTGAACATTAACTTACCAGATACTGAATAACTGCACAAATTAATAAGCGTAACACAAATAAACCTATTTTTCTTGTTCTCCGAAAGTGAAATATTTCCTGTTGCGCACACCAAACGAGTCAGTCCAAGACTAATGACGTGGCAATCGGCTACTAAAATATTCGCTGCTAGTATTAGTGAAGAGAAATGGTGTGCCTGCGCGTAAGGCGCATAAGGGACATGAATGCAACACGATGATAGTAATCAGTCATTAGTGAATGTTATGGTTCATTATTAATAATTATGTATAACAGGATATTGTAAAAATTAAGTTACAAAATTTTTATTAAAACGTTTATTAAATATTGGCTGGGTCACAAAAATATTCGTTGTGGGCCACATGCGGCCCACGGGCCATGAGTTTGACATGCTTGTCCTAGATAATCTGAATGGTTCTGATGCAAAAAGTTGAAAGGCGTCAAAAGCAGAGCTTAGACTTCCTTGAAGAAGAAATTCTGCCTGTGAACAAAAGTTTCAGCTGTGCCTAAGAGTTCCAGGGCCAGTGGTTTTGATTTGGAACTTGCCTAGCTAGCTGCCACAGCTGTATAAGCAAATTCATTGCAATAAATCTCTTAAAAAGAGATAGCTCATATTGGTTCTGTTTCTCTGGTTCGATCCTCACTGATACATCTCTCTATGGATGTTTCCTGTTACAGACAAACAATACTCAGGACACCAGACAAGCAGACAGACCACAGGAGCAAGTGTTAGAAGACTACTCAACATTTTCACCAGAGAACACTTTATGTCTGATCAGATAAACAAAAATGTCAGACGGGAACATATTCCCAGGAACACAAAATAAACCCAATGCTGATGTATTTAACAGAATACTGGAACTCAATTTAGCATGAACTTCTCTCTCCATCACATGCAGAGGGCATATCCAACAAGTAGAGACACAGATATGAACTCTAGTATTGGGTCCAGGGTTTACATGCAAGGCAATGAGGTCTTCAAATGAATGAATCTTGGGGACATATCCCTTTCTGCCAAAGCCCTCTAGCCAAACACCACAGGAGCACATGATGAGGAGATGAGAGCATGGTGAAAGCTATAATTGGTAATGAAGCAATAATCATATTAGCTGGGAGAGGATGATGTCTGGTACTTCCATGGGTTTCACGATAAATTTGTGGTATAGATAGACTGTGTCCTCCCAAATTCTTAAACCCCAATGTGATGGTATTAGGAGGAACCTTTGGAGGATGATTAGGTCATGAGGGTGGAGCTCTTATGATTGGCTTTGTGTCCTTATAAATGAGATCCTAGAGACCTCCCTCACCTCACTGCCTCATCAGGATACAACAAGAAGACGGCTGTCTAGAAACTGAGAAGTGGGTCCTCACTAGACATCAAATCTGCCAGTCCTGTGATCTTGGACTTCTCAGAATCCAGAACTGTGAGAAATAAATGTTTGCTGTATAAGCCTTCCAGTTGGTAGTAGTTTTTGTTACAGCACCCTGAACTAAGACACCCTTATTTTTGTCTGTGCTTTGTCTTGTTTGTTATTTGTTGTTTTGCCTCATTCATCATAGTCACAGAGCACAGAGCACCAGACCCTCAGTGTGACATCTGTGTCAGTGAGACTGTCCATACCCAACAGGAGGACACCATGATCTGGCTGTCAGCTCCATGCTGGCTCTTGATAACTCCAAGCCAGTTATAATTCCTGGATGTCAGAAGTTGCTCTTTTCTCCCTTGATATTTAAATTTCAATTGTTTTTTATTTTCTATGACCCTAGTTTTATTTATTTTTAATGTGGACTGAGCTACAAACAGAATAATTATTTATTTTATTAGAAATCACATCTCAATGATAAAAAGAAAGTTTTCGTTTAGATCATGCATCTATGAATAAATATTGCTTATTCCTTAAATGGAAATAGTTGGTATAAATTGTATTCCCACTTTCTATTTTTATTTAAGTGCTAAGAAAACTCACGTCCTTAAATGAGTAAATGGGAGCAGAATTAAAAACAAAAAACTAAAACAAAATACAATGACAATTTTTTAGGTTATCTGCAAAACTCTCATTTTGACATACTATCAAAAAACAATTTTAAT
The DNA here is from genome assembly GCF_027574615.1 of Eptesicus fuscus. Classification (NCBI taxonomy): domain Eukaryota; kingdom Metazoa; phylum Chordata; class Mammalia; order Chiroptera; family Vespertilionidae; genus Eptesicus; species Eptesicus fuscus. The sequence goes on from NC_072476.1 coordinate 29,040,388, forward strand.
GATCTGCCTGTTCACAATGTAATTGAGTCTTCAAATTGAAAGCAAATTGAAAAATGATCTGCTTTTCAAAAGGACTTGCTTTTCAGTTGTTAGATCTCATCTTTCCGCAACCCCAAGATGAACATTTAAAATTTTCCCTTGTTCAAAACCCCAGCAAATTTTTTTTACATAGTATGCATGGGGATGGATGAGACATTTGTCTTCCTTTTGTAAAATGTGAGAAAGGTGAGTATTTAAGGGAAAGTGGGGACTGAGGATCCATATCCCCTCAACTGCCAGTGCATTCTCAAGTAAAACAGTTTTAGCAAAAAAAATACAAATGCGAGGTAAGAATCAGGAAACTGGTTTTCTGAAGCTGTATATGCTGAATACCCCTTGTAAAGTCCATAGGTATCCTCAGGATTCCCTGCACTCTGAAGACTCACCAAGCAGATTGTAGAAATGCAGATGGTTTCCCAGGGAATATCTGCTGCACCAGTATAATAGAAACATTATGGACCATGAGCATTTGGTTTATGGTTCAGTAATGTTACTCTTAAGTCTCTTACGGTGCCTAAAACATTGTCTTTGCACATAGGGGGTTCTCTGCAAATATTAGTTGCAGTGGAGGAATCTATTTTATTGCTTTAGGAAGGAAAACACAATTTAAAATGGCCAACCATTGTATACCACAGAGTACCAGTGCCTGATGTAGTTCCTGCCAATTAAGAGGTAGCCTATGATTACTTATTTTACTGAATAATAATAGTTATCATTTATGGAACACTTACATGGACCTGGCACTTAACAAGCATGAGAGTATGGATATATACACACACACAGAGACAATGAAATGGCCCTACAAGTTAGTTATTGTTATCTCCATTTTATAAGTAAACATTTCAGAAAGGTCTTGTAACTTGCTCAAGCCAGAGAGCTAATAAATGGTTGTGCCAAGATTATAACCCAGTTCCAAAACACCTTTGGTTTTTTTCATCATGACACAGTGCCTCTTCCTCACACCTGAACTTTCTCCCAGGTCTCCTGAAGAGGAGCAACAGTATCTTTACATAAAATAAGTAAATAAATAAAGCATATATCATTTATTTTACACTTAAAATGAGGAAGAGCAGGCCTGTCTTGTACTTGGGAAATAAAATATGTAAAATACCAACACAGTGCATGGAATACTTTAGGTATTTAGTAAATGCTGCTTCCATCTCTCATTTGAAAGGAATACATCTTTAGAACTCAAAATTGATACATTTTGCTTTTGACTTAATTTGGTGACATTTTTGGTGAAACGAAATATTTTCCCAGTTGACCAAGTCTCAAACCAAGTAGACCAGCTACTGGGCTGTTTTAAAAGCCCTTCATAATGCAAGCCCACTTTAAAACGATTCAGGAATGATGGATTCAATCCATACTGCAAAGATTGGAAACGCCACAATTTTCTATCATTTCTAGAAGTAGAACACAACCTGAAAATGGAATATAATTGGGGCACAGAAGCATCTGTGGGCTGCCTATTTTATTCTCATTTCCTCGGGAAGTATTCATATTTGATCTCTCGGTGTGCGAATGGGAATTAGACCTACCCACACTCTGCCTTTGAAATAGGCAAAGGGTATCAGCTGAATGACATGCACATTGTTGAACCACATCAAACCAAATGGATGATCTGATGTTTAACAGTGAACAGCCCTGGTCTTTTTAAAGGCAGGAGAAATTCTATAACATGAAGTCAAAAATGAAGGCAAGCTGATTCCATTCTCTGGAGAATTTCTTGCCTGTAGATTCAGTCGAGAGATCCTTACAGATCTGCCTACTTTTATTTACCGAAGTTAAAAATTTTGTGATGAAGTAGGCTTAACACCTTGGGCATTTATATATTCCAATATATCAAAACAGATCTCTAACCAAAAGAAAACACGGATCTCAGAGGCAGCAGGCATCCGATGAGGCAAGCTGGCATTCTACAGAAGTCTGGACATCAGAAAGGTGTGTAAAGGCCTGTCCTCTTCCCTCCCTGCCAGTGTTGAATGGTTGTTTGGTGACTAATGAAAAGATAGGGAACTCCAAAGCCTTCCTCTGTTAGCTTAGCCACATGCAGAGCTTTATTCTCTGCCCTGCAAAGGGTTAAAAGAAGAAGCCCTGGTGATGGGGGGAAAATAGAATATATATTTCACCTCCAGTCCTGCCTGGTGTTCAATTAAAAGCTCCTCTTTTGGTGCTGCATACGGGTGTTGTGTGCTGTAAGCGGGCGAGTTATTGAGGATGAAATGACATTAGCCACACAGGCTTCCTGTTTACAAAACACTTAGATATTCTCCTGGATCTGCCCCTGCCCCACTTTGAGATTTCCTGGTCCCTTTCCATTGGACAACATTCTGAACAGAGCTGTCTTCCTCAAGCTGACATCATGGCAGAAGTCTCTCAGTCACACAGCGTCGCATTTCTCAATCTGCCTGATGACGCACAGATAAAAATAGGTGACAAAAAACTTGCCATCAGCGATAATGGGGCTGATATACTGTATTGGTCTCCTGCTGCTGCTGTAATAAATGATCACAAATGCAGTGTTTTAAAGCAACACATATTTATTCTCTTACAGTTCTGAAAGTCAGAAAGTTGAAATGGGTTGGCAGAGCTGGCTCCATTTAATGGAGGCTCTAAGGGACAATCTGTTTCCTTGCCTTTCTCGGGTTCTAGAAGCTCCCTACCATTCCTTGGCTGGTGGCCTTGCATCACTCTCCATCATCACACCTTCTCTGATTCTGACCTTCCTGCCTCCTTCTTACAAGCAACCTTGTAATTATATTGGGCCCACCAAGATAACCCAGAAAATTTCCCTGTCTCAAGATTCTTAATCACATTTATAAAGTCCCTTTTACCATATAAAGTAACATACCAGTAAAGTAACTGAGTCTCAAGGTCAGGAAAGGCTTGTCACAGATTGGAGGGGACTAAGCAGACATGACAAGCAAATGCAATGTGGGATTCTGAATTTGATCTTGGAACAGAAAAAGAACATTGGTACAAAAAATGGGGAACTCTGAATAGTTTAGCTATTAGTCTTATATTAGTGGTAATTTCTTAGGTTTGATCATTTTACTATGGTTATACAAAATGTTAGCATTGGGGGACGCTGCATGAAGGTTGTACTGAAACTGTTCCCTAAGTCTAAAATTATCCTAAGATAAATGGTCAAAGCTAAAACAGAGCAGGAAGGTAGTGCTAGCAATTTCTCTGTGCAATTCTAAGTGCTTAAATTGCTATTGTCCTTCAGAGGAAGGCATGATCTCTTTTTAAAGAGTAAGGAGTCTACTTCGCTTGACACTTGGAGTTCTTCAAGTCTTTTCACAATAATTTTCCCATTTGAGCCTTTCAACAGTGTGAGCCATAGGTATGCAGAAATGCTATTTTTTAATTTTTTTTTTTTTAGATTAGAAAGCAGATGCTTGGGGAGGACAAATGACTCAGATAAATAGCCAGTGGTTAGAGAGCCCAGGTTTTCTAGTTTCAAGACCAGAGCTCTTACTATGCCAGGTGGCTTGCCAGTATTCCTATTGTCCATGCTTTGTAGCCATTAAGGAATTACCATCTTGGATTTGAAATCTGTTACTCTTCATTCTCTAAATACATGCTAAAGCATCTGGCTTTCACCTTGGTTAGATTTGCCATGGCCCAACCAGACCCATGTATCTCTATACTCTCCCTAATAACTGTGCAGTCATCAGAAAGGATGAGGGCATAGCCTTTACTTATTCGGATACTACAGTTTACAGAACTCCCAGAGTTCTGCACGTCTAACAGCCTTATTTGCATGTACCTAAAAAGCCTTGGCTCACGCTTTCAACTCTACTTGATCATCCCACTTAGCTACAGCATGACAGGGTCGATTCAAGTTTTGAATTTATCGATGATTCAGGGTTTCTAAGTTTAAAAAGCACCTTTGATGATGGTAGCATTGTGGACAAAGGATATAGGCGTTGGAACAGATACGAGTATCTGAGGGCTGGAGCTCAACCACCCATGTTCATTCCTATGTTTTGATGTGGTGAGTTTTCTTGCCACAGCTATCTACATATAATTATGGCTATAAGCGAGTCTATTGGCAGTCTGGGTAAAAAAAAAATAAAATAAAATTGTGCTGTAGAGCTTCTAATTCCCTTTCTCAAAATGTGCCTAAAAGAATGAGAAGAAAGGTACCTGTATTAGTCAGTTAGGGCTGCCATGACAAAGTAGCGTGCATTTGTGGAGGAGGGGGTTGGGGGGTGCTTAAACAACAAATGTTTATCTTCTCATAGTTCTGAGCCTGGTAGAGACATGGAACAAGAAAATCATAGTTAACGTCATGACACAGGGACAGCAAATCAGGCAGGGGGATGAAGCTATCCCATCTCAAAACTTGGCATGAACAGGGCAAATACTGGACTCTCAGGCCCTGACACTGTGCCGAGATTCAGGAGATGGCACTTCCTGAGAAGAGCAGAGCTGTAGCAGTGCACGGACTGTGTGATGCTGTCAGCTCCCAAACTCATCTGAAAACTAGACACAGGAAGTATGGAGTGAAGGGTAGTCCCGGAACCCTAGGGCATGGAGCCATCAGGAAAAGGCCTCAGCTGACAGGGTTCTGAGTCAGGCTTCCTCCGGGTGCCAATACCCTGGGAGGATAGAGAGAGCTGGGAACACAAGTGTCCTGTGCAGAAGAGAGAGAGTCTGAGCATTACAGAAAGCTTCTGGAGTTGTGAGTGCCACAGGGATAGTCACACAGTTGTTCATTCATAAATATCAATGAACACTGGCTATATCCTGGTTACTATACCCTGGGCACATAGTGATGAGCTAAACACACATGGTCCCTGCCTTTCATCACAGAACCCTACACTCTCTTGTAGAGAGCCTCCTAGCCTATGTCTCTTGTAGAGAGCCTCCTAGCCTCTGGCCCCAGCTCTCACAATTAATCTGTGAGTTAATTGTGTATCTTTTGTTAATTTTGACCCACAGCTTGTGGGTGACCGCTCTTCATATCCTGACCTCTCACTGGGTTTGGGAGTATTACTTTTAGAAAGCCTGATGTTTATTCCATTCAGCTGGGCCAGAGCTGGGGCCAGAGCTGGGGCCAGAGCAATGTTCTGCCCACCAGATATTGACTCTGAGCCCATCATTGTGCATACTTCACATCCTTTCACGCATCCCAACAACCCTGTGAAGTAAGATTACAATCCCATTTTATGGATAGAGGATTACTCTGGTATGGGTGAGCAACTAGCCAAAGGTCTCTCAGAAAAAAAAAAAAAAATTGAAACCCAACTCCTCTTGACTTGAAAACTTGTGCTCTTTCTAAGTCATTAGATACCTGGCAACGTGTTGTTAATATAAGTGGAAGATAAATCTGAATTGTTAACCTGATTAAATCATCCCATTTGCTAATAGGTGTTACATCTAATTTTGAGGTGTGTAGATACATGCTTCTTAGTAGCATTTTGACTCATAGTTAATTAAATGATATGGATACACCCAAAAGATGAGTGTATAATTTCCAGTTTTTAAAATTTTAATGAATAATTAACAACTCTATTCTTTATTTATCTAGTTTAAAATGTTAATGAATAGCTCCCCTTCTAATTGCAAAGCTGAGCATTTAAGGGAACCTGACACTTCATAAATATCGAACTGTGAGGTTTCATGTGTTGGTTTTATATAAACATAGGAATTGAGTAATTACCATCCCTGCTATTCATTAAAATTCAAAATTAGATAAACAATAAGCAGGAATGTTTTTGTTCATTATTATTCATAGCAAGTACTTTGCTTACAATACTCCTGCTTCTTTTCATGATTTCTTTTGTGCACTGTCCTTTCTCTGCAAGCACAAAGATGGTCCATTGAGTGGAAAACTCTCTAATTTTCTTTTGGCTTGCTTTCATTTTTTTATTTTTTATTTTTGTCAACTGAATCATCATTTTATTTAGAAAGAAAGGCAGCATTAGAGAGACATCTGGGCTCAGGATTGTAAGACTCTTAGTCCTGGTCTCAGCTCAGTCACTAACTTGCAGCAGGTTCCTACCTCACTGGGCTTGGGTGTCCTCATCTTCAAGATGAGGGATTTGCACTCTGTGCTCATTCATTCATTCATTCATTCATTTTTTCTTACACAAATATTTTTGTGTATCTATTTGCCCAGCTACATACTGAGGTTCTAGAGAGAAACAAGAAATGACTGAAGTTTCTGCCCGGATGGAGTTTTGTCAAACAACCACACAAAGAATTACAAGATCACAATTATGATCATTGCTACAAAGGGGATTATACAATGTGTGAATCATTACAATCCAGGGTTTGGACACAGAAAGGTAAGGGGAAGCTGTCCAGGAAGAAGGGATGCTTAAATGCAGTAAAAAAAAAAAAAAAAGAAGGATCTCTTTTACCCTTTGAGACAGCATGGAAGGACCTGGAGAGTGTTAAGCTAAGCCAAATAAGCCAGTCAGAGAAAGACAAGTATCACATGATCTGACTAATATGTGGAATCTAATGAAAAAAAAAAATGAACTAAGGAACAAAACAGATACAGAGACATAGAAACATGGAACAGACTACTGACTCTCAGAGGGAAGGTAGGGGTGGGTGGGTGGATGAGTGTGAAGAGATCAACCAAAGAACTTGTATGCATATATTCATAACTCATGGACACAGACAATAGCGTGGTGAAGACCTGAGGTGGGGACCAGGAGGTGGAGGTCCACTAGAAGAGGTCAATAAGGAAAAAAAGGGGGACATATGTAATACTTTCAACAATCAAGATTTTTTAGAAAAGAAAAATTTTATATCTCAAATATGAATAGAAGTTAATTGTATGAAGAAGGAAAAAAGGAAATTTTCAGGAGCTGGTAATAGCTTGAGCAAATACCCTGGGGCAGGAGAGGCTAAAAAGGCCCATCTGTCTAAAGAGGAGAGAAGAGAATTAGACTATGAGATACGTTTGGAGAGGTAATCTGGATTTTCTTCAGACAGGTCTTATGAAGGAGTCTGTCTTCACCCTAAAAGCAATGGTGGTGTGCATCAACATATATTTTAATCATATTCCCTTTGAAAGTGGTCTTATCAGATGGAGGTTAGTTCCATTTAGTCTGGGTTTCTTGCCTCCTTTTCCTAGATCTGCAGAGCCACCTGAGTGGTTTTGCTTGCAAAGCTCTCTTAGGGTGTAGGATCTAAGGAGACTTTGTAAGTTTATCAGTAAGTACCAGGTTATAGGTGTGTGACAATGGCAGACCCTACAGCTGAGAAGTTAGAGAACCTTCTCCCTGCTTGCTGTTACATGCCTTCTGCTGCTTTGCATGCAGGAAACCCCGGGGAAACACAGCTCTGTACAACCAAAGAATTGTCATGATGTACTCTTCATAAAACAGCTTCATGAACCTGAACGTCAACAGCAATCCTCCGGGTCTATAATTTTACATACACTAATCTGATTCTCCCAGAAATACACGAAGGCTCTAAGCACACCACTTCTTCCTTTATGTATAACAATATATGATTTATATTTTAAGGTTCTCTACTTGATATAATCTGCTTATGATTTTTATTTAATTTCTTAAAAAGGAAAGGGATGCCGAAGCCGGTTTGGCTCAGTGGATGAAGCGTCGGCCTGTGGACTGGGGGGGTCCCAGGTTCGATTCCGGTTGGGGGCATGTACCTTGGTTGCGGGCACATCCCCAGTGGGAGGTGTGCAGGAGGCAGCTGATCGATGTTTCTCTCTCATCGATGTTTCTTGCTCTCTGTCCCTCTCTCTTCCTCTCTGTGGAAAATCAATAAAATATATATTTAAAAAAAAAAAAAAAGGAAAGGGATACATAGCAGCGACTATGTCCCTGGCAGTCTCCCTGGGGGAAATACTACTGGTGCCATGAATCTTGATCACCAGCCTTTGACCAGAGAGGCTACTTCTCATACAATGGCAGTGGTGACAGCTCAAAGGGAGACTCACGGGACTTGTTTAGAAGTTGGTCATAAAAACTCTCCAAGCTCAAATGTTACTGAGGTTGGTGAGAAAACTAAGAATATCCCTGAGGCAATGCATGTCTGTGTGCAATACAGCTGAGCTGGGAGGAAAAGTGGTCCCTAGATGATCAGAATCACTTGGAAGCTATTTAAAAATGATATTAAATCTCATTTCTGTGGATCTGTTTGGGTGAATCTGGAAGTGAGGGAGGTCAGGAATCGCTAGTTTTAGCAAGCTCCCCCAGGGGATTCAATTTGGGAACTTTTCTACTGCCCCTGGTAAAAGCTATTTTAGCTTCCAGGATTGAAACTCTTTTCTTCTTCCTGGCAAGAGGAAAGGGATGGTAGGAGACATAAGGACAAGTGGACAAATTCAGAGTGCTTGTCACAATGGAGAAGTCAGGAGCACTGTGGTCTATCTCCTCTCTCCCAGAGCGCAGCCCCTGTTTGCTTTGTCAGACAAAGACCTTCCAGGCCAAACATTTTTTCTGAAAGAGAGGGTTTATTGAGCCATATGTTATCCAGAAAAGGGATATAAAAGGTCAAGGGGATGCAGTTTAAACCACCAGCAGCAGGGCTAGACGGAGAAGAGGAACATGCCCATTGTCTCCGGACAAGCTGGGCACTTTTATACAATAAGTTTGAGGAAGAAAGATGTAAGTTGTTTTGAAATCTTTGTATTGGCTTTGGACAAACTGGGCAGGAGAAGGTGAAGTGGGAGCAGGTCTGGCATAGATCATAGCCCATAGGAAGAAGTGCTTGCTGATTTTGGGTTGGTTACGGGCAACAGTCCAGAAAGGTCCTACACAAGCAGGATGTGGCGGTGTCTGGTGGTCAGCTATTCTCTCTACATAATCATGGAAATAGCCACCTGGAAGTTAATTCAAAGTTTAAAACATACATTCAGGGATGTGAGTTAATTGTGTATCTTTTGTTAATTTTGACCCACAGCTCTGTTAACTGATTAACTTCTGCTGTCTCCCCCTCCCACACTGGCCTGCTATCATTTAATTTAGGATATCACAGAATTTTTCTCTTGTCATCTTCTAATTCCATCCAGAGTAAGCAGTCAATGGGCTGTCCCTCTGGGAGATGCTGGCCTCCCACAGCCTCCTGGGGACAACACTAGAAGCTTCAGGGTCACATCAACTGTTGCAATCCTATGTTGGCTTCATCCTCCCAAATTATTTTTATATCAACTTTTTTGAGGTACAATGTATAAACAATAAAATACAGCCATATTAAGTATGAATTTTGATGAGTTTTATCACATTTATTACTTGCATAACCAGCAACAAAGTCATGATGGAGGACATTTTCATGTCACCCTAAAAGTAACCTCCTGGCCTTTGGCCATCACCGCACTCAACACCCAACATTAGTCCACCTTCTGCCACAGGAAATGAGTTTGCCTATTCTAGAACTAATATAAATACAATTACTCAATATATTCCTTTACTTTTGGCTTTATTTTTCTTTGCCGCCCAACATATGTTTTTTAAAATTCATGCACGTTTGCACGCATCAGCGCTGTTCTTTATTACTGAGTAGCATTCTGCTGGATGGATGCAGCAAGACTGCCTATTCATTCACTGGTTGATGGAGATGTAGGTTGGTTTCTGGCTAGAAAGCTGCTAGGAACAGTCAAGTACAAATCTCCGTGTGGGCATGTGTTTTTATTCCTTTTGGGCAAGTACCCAGAGTGGAATTCTGGGTCATATGAGAAATATATGCTTCGTTCTGTAAGAAATGACCAAACTGTTTTCCAGAGTGGCTGTACCATTTCGCATTCCCACCAGCAATGGGTGAAAGTTCCCTTTGTATTGCTTTCTCACCAACATGTCCATCTTTTTCATCTCAGTCATTCTAGTGTGTGGTAGGAGAAAATTACTTTTCTCTAAACTTTAATTTCCTCCCTCCTCCAAAAACGAAATCCCTCACTAATAGCTGGTTTACCGGTGATACAAGAAAGTTGATAGTGTTTGTAGTATGCAGGACCTGGCATATAATAGGCGCTCAACCAGTATTAGCCCCACTTACCAAGGCAGCAGTTCTCAACCCCACTTCACATTATCTCACCCAGGGAGCTTTTAAAGATACAGCTTCCAGGGGCTAGATCAATTAAATTAGAATCTCTGGGAATATTTGAGAGGCACAGCTTTGTGAGGATGAAGCCTTGTCAGTCTCTGCATAGAGCCCAGCCTGGGTCCGGCCAGTATTAAGCTGCAGCAGGTCACTGTTTTGACCTTGAGTAGTTAAGGTTTGCATGTGCGTGAATGAGTGAAGTGACAGTGGGGCCCGGTAGCTGCTGCAGTGACCTTTCCAGGCAGGCTGGCCCGAGACAGACATGTTTGCAATTTCCGAGGAATCTGTGGGGTGGAAAGGGAATTTGCAATAATAAGGTCTCCAACACAACAGGCTGTGTCAGCAGGCGCCGGCCGCAGGCTGAGTGGAGGAGATCACAGGCAATCAGGCGCAGCCGGCTCAAGAGGCAGCTGCAACCCACTTTGTCGCTTCTTAGGCCGGCTTTGTGTGGTTTAACGAGGCTTTTCTAGGCTCTCCTCTACAGCCAGCTGGCAAAGCAGTGGGATAAGCCAGAGGGTGTTGCCGAGGTTCCCTTTTGAGGACATATTTATGCTCAGAGCCCATCCGCTCTCCTCTGAGCATGATGTACAGGGAGGGGACAGGCTCAGCCCTCCCCTCTAAAGGAAGAGACCCCCCAACGTGGCAAAATGGTAAAGTGGAAGGTGTGTCTGCCTTCCTGTGGCTCCAATTCTGGAAAGGCTTTCTACAATTCTAAACGGCTTAGCTAAGGTTCAGGGAGACAGTGTATCCAGGACGGAGAAGGATTTCCCCAGACTTGAAGTTACAGCATTTTCCTCATTTGTATATTTCCCTCCCACACCTAGCCTCCTGTTTCATGGATACTGGGTACTTGTTAGGTGAATGAAACTGAGTTGAAATAAGAATTTCTAGAATATTTTATACCAAAAGCTGCATGGAGCCTGATGTATTGGGGTGATGATACTGACCTTGGCTACTGGCTGCATGAGTTACTCCTTCCTATCACGGTGCTAGCCCGGTTTTCTCCTTCTGCCCCCACAGACCAAGCCAGGCCTTCTGCTCCAGCATCAGCTACCAGGGCCCTCCACTGAAGTGCTGCAGTCTCCATCCCTGGGTGCTGCTCTCTGCCTCAAGCCTCCTCTCCACTCAGCTGCTCACCCAAGTGCACCTGCCCTGAGTCCCAAGGTCCCAAGCTTCTCATCCCCTGCCAAAGGACAAAACAATCTGAGCAATAAGATTCCTGGGCTTTTCTCCCTTGAATCTTTGCGGGGGTGGGGGCGGGGGCAGCACTTTTTCAAGCACCCAAAAGACAGGAGGAAAAACTCTTTGGGGAAGGCTGGGAGAGGAATTTTATCATCTCCCTTGTGGTTAACTACTGCTGTGCAGGCAACCGTCCCAAATTCGATAGCCTAAAATCACAACCTTCTATTATGCTTTTAGGTCTGTGAGGCATATATTTGGACAGATACAGCGAGGATGTCTTGTCTCTGCTCCATGATGTCTGGGCCTCCGCTGAGGGTTTCAAATGGCTGAGAGGGATTCCAAAGGTTGGGGGCTGGAATCATCTGGAGACTTCTGTATTCACACGGCTGGTGCCTGTGAAAGGATGACTCAGAGGCTGGGCTCAGCTGAGACAGTCAACCAGAACACATGCATATGGCCTCTCCACGTGGCTTGGGCTTCCTAATGCCAAGGTGGCCCCCGGTGGTCGAACTTCTCACATGGAGTCTCAGAGTTCTAAGAGCAAGTTGAGGTCATCAGCAGACATGTAAGGTCACTTTCGCCATCCACTAGGAGCCAAAGCAGTCACAAGTGAGGGCCTGGACCTTACCTCTCCATAGGAGGAGGGTCATAACATCCATGTGTTTGGATAATCTGTGCTTTAGAACCTTCACTCATTAAGTCATACTCCGCACGTCATATGTTAGAACCTGGCAGTGAGTTCTAAAGATCTCGCTGTTCCTTGGTCCTCCTGTCCTACATGAAGGAGGGCAGTGAGTTGAGCCTCCCTGGGACCCCTCAGGCGCAGCTCTCACTACATGTGCTGCTGAATTTCAGGGAGAGACAGAGAGGTTGGGCCTTCAACCCCACCATGAGATATTTCCCTTAGCTTCTCCCCTTGGCAATTAGAAGGGCCTCCTGCAGTGGAAACTTTGAGAAAATAATTTTCTGGGAAGACCGGAAGGGTGGCAGCGAGCTGGGTGGCGTGGGAGAGGCGTCATGGGCAGGAAGACCAATGAGATGACCACTTAAATAAGGTTCAGAACTGGGGTGGGAGCTGTGCACACAGAGAGGAGAGAAGGGCCATATCTCAGAGACCAAAGAATAAGAAAGAAAGATCATTTGGTAGACAGTCACATGGCACAAGTGCTGAGCCAGGTTACTGAGCATATGCAAACATCGGTACTCCTCCCCACCGAAGGGCTTTGAGTAACAAACTGTAGCATCTCAGTCCCTTAGAAATTACATCAAAATGAGTCTGCTGTTCCAAGCTCCTATGGTGAATGAGCTCCAAGTGTGTGTGTGTGTGTGTGTGTGTGTGTGTGTGTATGTGTGTGTATGTGTGTGTGTAGGGGAGGAGTTTCTCACCCCTCCACCTTCATTGTACAAGAAACATGAATTTTTAAACATATAGAAAGCACATTGTTTGTGATTACCATTAGACCTTTGAAAGGAAGCACGAACATAAATTGCAAAATGAATAGCCCAGTGCTGGAAGCCTGCCTCTCTGCTTGACTTCAATAACTTATCTCAATGAATCCCCAGCAGAAAGCATCTTACATACTCCAGTTCTTGAGAAGATGAGACGTGAATGCTGGGGAATTAGAAGACAGAGGGGCTTTATTGCAACAGTGAACAAGCTGAAAATTACAAGGTAATGGAATCTCAGTAGGAGGTCCTCGTACCCTGCCATTAGCTAACCCAGACAATGATTGCTGTGGAATCGACTAGGGTTATACAAACAATGCACAGGTTTCTGCATTTTACTTCTTCATCTGGCTAAGCCCAGGCAGAAGCATACTCGAAGGCAGAAGGTACACTTGGCTGCTAGCAGCTTTGACCTCACAGGAAAAGTCTACAGCATTACCTGCCTTGGGAATTTTTATTCATTTGGAGATTATTTTATTTTGAGGCTTTGTGATGCCCTGAAGTTAACTAGTGTTCAGAAAAGGTGGAGCAGCTGGGCAGACCTGGGAGGAGATACTAATCTCATAGGATGTATCTCTGCAGGCTCTGCCTCCTGCCCTTCTGTGGGATCATTGAACCAAATGACAGCCTAGGGCAGAGACCGCAGCTAAGAGAATCTCTTCTGTGTTCTGTGCAGTGCAGCCACGAAGAGGCAGCTGTGTAGGAAATACAGAGGCAAATGCAGGGCTCCTCCCTGCAACTTGGAGCCTTTGGTGTCTGCCCAGTGGCCCATTTTCACTTTGTTCTGAGAAACAGCAGGATTAGCTGATGTCCCATGCTCTGATTGTGGTATATGCAATCCCAGAGACAATGACAATAATACAATGAGAGGAGGTATTGGGCTAGTGTTCTTCATACCTTTTCTCTGACTCTTCCAACGGCCTCACCGGGGAGCTGACCTTAGCCCCACTGAAGAGAAGAAGAGAGGGAACTTCAATATCTAGTAGTGCATACGGGAATTTGGATGACGTCGGTCCCATGAAATACTGTTTCATAAAATTTGGTTCTTTGAGGGTCATCTTTATTATTTTTGCCTTATGAATGCACCATATTTTAGGGGGTCATTTACTTATTTATCTTTGAATCTATGTGCCCATCTTGCCTCCCTTAGCTTAGTTAAACACAGCAGAGGGGTGGGCCACAGCCCAGGAGGAGCTGGGCACTGGACTAGGTCCAGTCTCACTTGGGTGAGGCTGGCCCAGGAAGGAAGTAGAGTTTATCAGGAAATGCTGGCTCTCAGGGTGGTGGCCCATAATGAGATATAGACTCTGTTTCTAGAACCGAAACAAGTCAGCAGTGAGCCTGGGACTCTCCAGAGCCCACTGATCAGCTGCTTGAGGGCAGGCCCTGATCCAAAGCCAGAGTGCCTGAGATCTCCCCGTTCCTTGGTCCTCTTTAATCTGGAGAAGTAACTGCAGGTGAGGCCTGCAGCTCTGAGGCCTCCAAAGCAGGGAGAGAAAACTGGGAGGCAGGGAGGCAGAGAGGCAGGCCTGGCTACCCTGGCTCCAGTGGAAGCAGCCTGTGCTTTATTAGCCTGTGCCCCATGTTAAGAAAACAAAGGTTTCCTTTCACTCCCCAATGGGGAAGAAATGCAGGTCGAGTGCCTGCGCAATGAGCCAACATTACTGAACCCGCCTCAGCTGAGCTCACCTTCCTCTGAGATTCGGAGCAACTGTTAATGAGAAACATTTCCAGTTTGTGCTCATAAGCTTATGCAAACAAGGGCTGGGCTGTCATCCTATGTCAGGGGTTAAAATGCAGCTAATTATGTAAATGGGACAAAAAAACACACACAACCAAATCACTAAGTCCAGAACCATTTAAAAGGGAAGAAAGAGAGGGAGGCTTGGCGGTGGGAGGGCATCAGAAGGAGTCAGGGTCCTTTCTGCCACTTGAGGCCTTTGGTGTCTGCCCTGTGGCCCCTTCTCACTTTGCTCTAAGGAAAAGCAGGTTAGCTGATGTCCAAGGTATGAAATTTAATCCAGTTTATTGACCATTTTATAGGAGCCTATTATGCATTGGAAAAGAGAGAGAGAGAGAGAGAGAGAGAGAGAGAGAGAGAGAGAGAGAGAAGAGAGAGAGAGAGAGAGAGAGAGGGAGGGTTGGAGGGAAGGAAGGAAGGAAGGAAAATAAAAATAAATAAATAAGCAGACCCCCAAAACAGAAATTGTGTCAACTACTTTGGATCTAATGCTCTGTGCATATTTTCTGATGTGTGATTGTTCTTCTGAGTGGACTTGATCTTCAGGATGAAGTGACTGGTGTTCAAATGTGTGCTATAAATCATCTCCCTTCTCCCCATTTCATTACATTTATTGAAATCTACTATGAGCCAGGAACTATGATAGATATTCAATATGTATTATCTGACTTGAATCTTGAATCAGACTGGTTAAGCTAAGTTATGCTGCGGTAACAACTTCTAAACCTCAGTGGCTTAAACATTGAAAGCTTATTTCTTGTTTACTTGACATGTCCACTGCACGTCAGCAGGTGGGCTCTGCTTCTTGTGAGATTTTCTTTTCCTCCCTCCTTCCCTCCCTCCCTCCCTCCCTCCCTCCCTTCTCTTCCTCCTTCCTTCCTTCCTTCCTTCCTTCCTTCCTTCCTTCCTTCCTTCCTTCCTTCCTTCTAATCTCCCTTCTTCTCCTCCTCCTCCCTCCCCTCCCCCTTCTTGAATGTCACTGGTGGCCATTCCAGGTAGAAAGATAGCTCTGGAGAACACACATCAGCAGTGAAGTGCTTTTGCCTAACAGCGACATATGCTCAGTTTCATTCACAACTCATTACATGGTAGTCAATTGGCCCCACCTTTCCCCAAGAGAGCCAGGGCACACAATCCTACTGTGTGCCCAGAAGGCAGAGTGGGAACTATTTGGTGAAAAGCACCAGTGGCTTTCATAGTTTCTAAAATAATGCCTGGCTGTATTATTTCACTGTACAGTTGAAGTTTCTAAAGCTAGAGGTAAGCAGTTGAAATCAAATGTCTCAGTTTGAAAGCTGATTGCCAATCTCTCTCAAATGACAGCCACTTTGCAAGGTCTGGCCCTGGTGGCCAGCCATTTCACCGGTTTCTTTCCTGTGAACATCTTTTTACTACACAATTTAAAGTAGGTGAAGTTCCTCAGAAAGAGTCCCATAAAATGTTATTCCATTAGATACTAAAAGGTGTTCCATTAAAAATACTTAGGAAAAATATAATTTGGAATATGCTGGTATACACAATGTTAAACGGATTTTATTGCTGCAGAAATTTTTTAAAGAATTGATTTTGCTAATAGCCTTGTAACTTCAAAATGGGGACTCTAGCCAGTAATATACTCCAAACCTATTTGCCTTTGTTTTCTGGAAGATCTATTAAAAGGCAACACTGGACCAAGGTATTAATGAGTGATGATGATGCTGATTGCATTTTAAGAGGTATAGAGTATAAACTCCTTTCATGCAGTGGCTCTAGTATAGGAAAATCCAGGGACAGGAGCATCAATTACTGCACAAACTGAGTCGGCCCTATATTCCAGGTACTGCAGCTAGAGATTCAGAGAGACACGGGCTCTGCCTTCAAGGATCATATGATATAAACAATTATCACTTACTAGAGGCCTGGTGCATGAAATCTGTGCACAGGTAGGGTCCCTAGGCCTGGCTGGTGATCAGGACTGATCAGGACCTTCCGGCTGCCAGCCAGGGCCTTCCTTCCCCAGCTGCTGGCTGCTGGCTGCTGGCCAGGGCCTTCCTTCATTCTTCCCCCGGTGGTCAGCACATGTCATAGTGAATGATTGAACTCCCAGTCTCCCGGTTGAACTCCCAAGGGGACACTTTGCATATTAGCCTTTTATCTATATAGACTAGAGGCCCAATACATGGGGAGTGTCCCTCAGCCCAGCCTGCATGCTCTCCAATCTGGGACCCCTTGGGGGATGTCCAACTGCCAGTTTAGGCCAGATCCCTGGGATCAGGGACATCCCTCTCAGAATCTGGGACTGCTGGCTCCAAACTGCTCATCTGCCTGCCTGTCTGATTACCCCTATCCGCTTCTGCATGCCAGACTGATCGTCCCCTAACCACTCCCCTGCCGGCCTGATTGACGCCTAACTGCTTCCCTGCCAGCCTGATCACCCCCAACTGCCCTCACCTGCCTGTCCGATCGCCCCAAACTGCCCTCCCCTGCTGGCCATCTTGTGGTGGCCCTCTTGTGATGATGTTGTGTGTGACACCACCTAGGCTTTTATTATATAGGATTGGTACATATTATTTGCTAGAGGTGGTAAGAATGCAATTGTCAAAAAATCTTTACTCTAGCTCAGCCAGGTCTTTCTCCTTATCTTCACTGTATAGGTAATTAAGACTCAGATGAATTTGTCTGGCCAAAATCCTAATGCCCAAAAGAGACCATCCCTGGGGTCTTTCACTCTGCTACCTGGTGATTCTCTGGCTGTTCACCTGTATGGTCTGGAACAGAGCCTAGGGGAGCATCAGGGGCACAAGTTTGCAATGCTCAGGGAGCTTTTTCACTCTTAAAATGGACTTTCAAAATCTTCTCGAAGCACACTGTGCATGGAGCTCAGTGGTCCTCAACCTTGGCTGCACAGTAGCATCACTTGAGGAGCTTTACAAAATGGCCGTATTTAGCCTGAGCCCTACCCCAGTGAAATCAGAATGTCCAGGGGAGGAAGCTCAGCATCAGTATTCTTTGGAGTGCCCCAGTGAGGCCAGCGTGCAGCAGAGATTGAGAACCAGTGGTGTGGCACCTGCTTGGCCCCTGGGAAGAACCAACCTCACTCTTAGCTCCTGTAGCTCTCACCTCCCAGTTGGAGAGTGAGATCACAACTCAGATGTAGAAATTAAGCTTTTTCGAGAGAACTTTTTTTCTTTTTCTTTTTGGAGTTAAGATAAAATCCTTTATATTTAAGGGATTCCAAATCTGGGCCTCAGTTTTTATTATTATTATTATTATTATTATTATTATTATTATTATTACATCTATAATAACACCCTCCACATAGGCTGGTGCAAGGAGGAAGGGAGGAGATGATGTACATGAACTCCTTATGCAGTGCTTGGCATGTAGCAGGTATTCAAACATGATGGTTCCCTTTCTCTTCCTTCACTCTTCCCTCTTTTCCCTATGTTTTAATTTCAAATTAATCAATACTATCAAGAATCTTGCTGAAACCGGTTTGGCTCAGTGGATAGAGTGTTGGTCTGTGGACTGAAAGGTCCCAGGTTCGATTCCGGTCAAGGGCATGTACATTGGTTGCGGGCACATCCCCGGTAGAGGGTGTGCAGGAGGCAGCTGGTCGATGTTTCTAGCTCTCTATTCCTCTCCCTTCCTCTCTGTAAAAAAAATCAATAAAATATATATTTTTTAAAAAAAAGAATCTTAAAAATGTCATGACTTGTCCTAAAACTAAGACTGGTGGCATTGCCATGAAATTTTCCCATTGGGACTGGGAAGGACATGGAAAAAATAGCACTTTTGATCATTTTTTTTTTTATTGGCACAGCTACATTATTATTAGAATCATTATGATGACCTTTGTTTAACTTGAGGAATCTGAGTCAAATATTCATTTAAGTCAGTGAATCTCAATGGAGAC
Organism: Eptesicus fuscus; assembly: GCF_027574615.1. Lineage (NCBI taxonomy): Eukaryota > Metazoa > Chordata > Mammalia > Chiroptera > Vespertilionidae > Eptesicus > Eptesicus fuscus. The sequence goes on from NC_072476.1 coordinate 29,058,720, forward strand.
AAATATGTGCATATAGCCTCCATTCTTAGATGCACTAATTGCTTGCCTGACTCACTAAATTCTAATTAAAATCATTCCACCAGATGATTTTATTTTATTTCTTTCAACTGTAATTAAAGCATTTACTGGCCAACTATCTGAAAGAAATGATTAGATTCTGCCTGAGTATTTGAACAAGACACTGGGATGAAGGCCCCTGAGGTGGTGACTTGGTTGTTTGTGGTATAACAAGGTCACCTTCTTGTTGAGTGGAGATGATTTTAGAAGAAAGGTTGACTCTGCTTTTGGATATTCAATTCAGTTAGACTACAGCTGAGTTCAAAATTTCAATTCTTCGTGCACTTATTGAATACTAGGACACGCCCATTAGCCGGACCCTTATGTGAATCTAGGGCTCACCAATCCAGGGATTTGTAAATGGCAAACCAAGCCACAGGTGATGGCCCAAACTCTCAGACCTTTCTAAGAATGCTCTACTTTGGTCTTCTCTTCTTTGCTTTCATCTTCCTGATTTTGGTTGACTCTGAGTCCCTCTACATTTTAGTGACTCCCACTTAAAGACTGTAATCACAGCAGGCCCCCAGAGCTCTCTCAGATTACACTCACTGCTCTCTTGCTGGCACCGTCTTCTGTCCTTCTGGACACAGGGGGTCTTCCCTAGGGATGAGGATTGGACAGACAGTTCAGAGATACTGAGTTCTAGGTTAAGTGTTAAATGTACAGAGGTTACCATCCTTGAATTAGAGTTAGTCTTCACAGACTTCTAATAAAAACTCTGAGACCCCAGCAGATAAACAAAGACTTAAACAATTATCAAATTAAAAATATAAATGGTTCATTATGTTTAAAATGCAGATTAAAGAAAGCATGAGGTGTAGTAGTCTGCCCCTTATCTGCAATTTCACTTTCTGTGGTTTCAGTTACCTGAGGTCAACAGCCATTAGAAATATGAAATGGCTAATTCTAGAAATAAAGAATTTTCAAGTTTTAAATTGTGTGTAGTTCTGAGTAGCATTATAAAATCTCGAGCCATCCCACTCTGTCCCACCTGGGATGTGTCAGCAACTCAATGCTGTAGACTTTCCTCACTCATTGGACATTTAGAAGCTGCCTCAGTTATTAGATAAACTGTGTCGGTATCACAGCGCTTGTGTTCCAGTCATCCTTATTTTACTGAATAATGACCCCAAAGCATAAGAGTGGTGATGCTGGCAATTCGGAAATGCCACACACACACACACACACACACACACACACACACACACACAGAGTCGTAGTATGCTTTATTTAAGTGAAAAAGTATGCATACATAGGAAAAATATAGTATATGTAGGGTTTAGTACTATCCAGGGTGTCAGGCATCCACTGGGGGTCTTGGAACGTGTCCTCAGTGGATAAGGGGAGACTATTATACTTTTTTTTGCCATCAAAATAAGCAGAGAATAATCATAATTCATAATGCTGGTAAGAAAGCACATTTAAATGTGCAGGCAACAGTAGAAATTGGTGCCTGGTTCTCCCCTAACAAGGTCAGGGCCCAGGATAAGAGCATAACTGGAAGCCCACATACCACGTGTCTACACATTTAAAAGTTACAAACAAAGCTGACAAACTGTTAAATATTTTCAATATTCCTAACTTGAGAAATACACCTTCCTAATGACTTGGATGAATTTATAATTCTTCGACTCTCAGGAGTCCTTTGATTGAACTTGGTGATCTAGGGAGAGCGAACCCCAGGCTCCCTGACCCCGGTCTTCCCTACTACTCTTCCCACCCCTGGCTCCATCAGCACTATGAGGGGCTTTATGCAATGCATGTGGGCACCCTGACTGTATATCCCAGGTCTTCCCAGTGTCCACCCATCTCACAGAGAGGAATAGGGCTGTGCACAATGCAATTGAGGTCTGCTCTTGAGAACATGGCCTCAGGAGAGAGACTCTGAAACCCTAGAAGCATATGTGGCTCACTGAGGTAGGCAACTCCAAGACACCAGGCACTTGCAGCATGATGTAGAAAGTCAGGGGTCATGGGTTCCCCCTTGACTCATGGAATCCTTGACCTATAGGAAGTGCCGTGGCTCGAGAAAGGCCAGAGAGGCACCCAAGAAAGTGTGGAACCAGGGCAGGACCCTTCTTACAAAGGTCAGTTGTAATAGGTACAATTTTTCTAGGAAACATTGAACAATGTGCTTCAATAATTTAAATGTTAATATTCTTTGACCCTGACATCTAGTCCCTAAGAATTAGAACTCTATATAGAAAACTGAACAAAAAAGTGAAATAACAGTTGCATATAAAATATAGTTTGATAATGTTATTTATCATATCCCCCCCCAAAAAAAAATCACAGCCTAAATGTCTAACAAGTCACTTACTAAATTATTTACGGTATCATCCAAATATAGCCTATAATGTTCAGTATCAAAAGAATAACAAATAATTTAATGTATAATGTTAAGTAAAAGATTTAAGTGAAATGTTTAATACATAATGGCAAGTGGTTAAAAAGCAAGATGTTCATTTTTTGTTATGATTGCTGTTATTTTCATCATCATCATTGCTATCATTGCCATCATTGTCATCATCATTTGCCATCCTCATTGTCATCTTCATCATTATCATTGTCATCATCATCATCACTGTCATCATTGTCATTGTCACTGTCATTGATATTGACATTGTCATAATCATTGTCACCATCAGGTGGAGGTTGCCAAGATGAGGAACTAGGTTCAGGGAGGACAGAAGTTACAGGAACTCAGCAAGAAGTCACCAGGGTGGAGTTCAGGATTGGTGCTGACAGCTGCCTCCTATGTTACCAGAGAATCGATTTCCTCAACCTCCCTAAGTCTCAGTGAGGTTTCTGACTCAGAATCTGCCCATCCAGAATTGATAGCCCACAGTAAATATCTTCCTGGGGTAGTTAATTTGAAGGCAGCATCTTCCTAAATTGTGGTTGCTGTGGAAACAGGTGTCCCTTAGGGACCAGGGAAATGCTGTCAGAGGTTTGGCTTCTTGGTTCCTGAAAACTAATTGTCTTTTTTTTTTTTCCTGTTCTTATTATTCCCAAGAAATGTTTGTCAAAAGAGCACATGCTGTGTGGCCCATCCTCACGCTCACCTTCACTTTATGGCTGTGGAGGATCATGCCTTCTCTGCTGTATCTGTGTTTTCGCCGCCCACGGTGGTGGGCTGGGTTAGGAATGGCACTGACTCTTAGGTTTTGTTTTGTTTTGTTTTTGCCTAGCCTTGCATTTTCTTGCATCTCTCTGAAAACTCCCTCATATTTTGGGGGACTCCTTATAGGAGCACTGCCACCCTTGTTTTACAAAAGTCCAGACTATTGGAGGCTTTAGCAACTCTCCAGGAAGGAAACTATCAAGGAAGGAAGCAATAGCTCACTGAAAAGCTCTATCCGTCGGGGTTTGTCTTCCTTTCAGGCCCGGGCTTCTGTTTGGATGCTCACTGCTGTTACCACTCCTCCTCTGAGAGGGAGTTGTGTCCCCTTGAATTCATTGGTGTGTGGATATGTTTTTGTGTGGGCACAAATAACTTTTGTTTTCCTTAGAACAACTGAGAGAAGCTGAAATGTTAAAAATAAACAAAAAACCTAACCAAATAGTGAGAAGGAGCAAAAGGGAAACAAACCAAATAACGGAGACTTAGGAACAGCCCAGAGCTCCTGGACAGAAAGCTGCGCTCTCTAGTTCCAGAGTTTTGGTCTTGCTGTGCAGGCTCCTTCTCAGCCCGTTATCTCCCGGGCCAGGCCTCCTCCCTCTCTGAGCCCTCTGGTTACCTGGCCATCCCTTGAAGCAAAGGCTCAGAAGAAAAGTTTTAGCTCTGCTATTTCCCAACCTCAGAGAGACAGAAAACATTCTAGAATAGAGCAGGACATGGAGAAAATATTGTGTCTTAGCCATCTGGACCCAGAGTTCCCTTTCTCCCTCGTAAGTATTTCTATAGAAGGAGACTTACCTCTTTGTGGCGAGTCAAGATGAAGGAAGATAAATTTGATTGTCAAGATCAACTTCATCTTATCTAGAACCTTTTCTGCTTTGAAATTAGCCACATTTCCTCCCTCCCTCCCTCCCGCCTTCTTTCTTCCTTGCCACCATCTATCCATACAATAACTACTGAGGTCTAACTACGTGCAAATGCATTGTTATGAGGGACCAATTTAAAAATGTCTTTTTAATTTCGACCAAACATACTTTTTGTTTCTAAAATTCTTGAGCTGAATAGCTCTATATGTTGCAAATAATAAACCCTCTTTATAATGTCACCATCCCTTTCTTGAATACACAACCTTCTGCCATTCCGTACATGTATGTGTTCACGGTATATGTGTGTGTGTGTGTGTGTGTGTGTGTGTGTGTGTGTGTGTGTGTGTGTGTGTTGGTGTTCAGTCAAACAATTGTGCCAAAATGTGCATGCATGTGTGTGCCTGTGTTTGAAATCCAGCTCTTTATTCGTGCTTGTTTTATGGACACTGACCCAGATACTTTTTGAAGGTTGACTTTCCAAGTGCTTTTAGCTGGCCTTTAGCACCTCAAAAACCCACCCACCCTCACCCTCCAACACACCCTGCACCATCCCCTCACAGGGCAGGTTACACAGTTTCTAGGCACCTAGGAAAAGGAGCTGACCGGATGCCTAAGGATGGTGTAGCTCAGCTGCTGCTCATGATTCAAGATCCAGAACAGGCCATGCGCCATGGGGAGCTCTGTCTCAGCCAGGTAATGGGAGGGAGGCAGCAGATGGCATCTCTGCTTCTCCACTAAACTTCCCCAAACTAAGCCTCACTTAGGCCCAACTCCTGTTTCCTCTCACTGTTCTGGGGACTGTGTGCATATTAAAGAAAGCTTTCTGCCAGCTTTTCCTTTTGAGAAGGAGGGGCTTTCAATTAAGCAGCCACCTGAAAACTGCCATTCTGCTCTCTCTCTTCCCCTGTCTTTTCCCAATATTTACAGCACCAGCTGCCTGACTGCCAGGAGCAAAGACCCCAATGGGGGATGAGAAGCATTCATTTGTATAGAGCACCTTTCTTCCAAAAATCTCCAAGTGCCTTTTAGACAATAATGTTCTTGTTCTAAATGGGGAAACTGAGGACTAAACAAATTTATCTTCTTCCTCAGAGAGACTTGAAGAATCCAGCCCATCATTTTCAACCCTTCCAAAAGAATGCAATTTACAACCTGAGAAGTGGGGCTAACACAAAATTAGGGAGCTCATTTTTTTTCTTAGCACTTCTCTTTCCTTGTCTTCCCTCTGATCCCACCAGTTCATCATCCCCCTCCCAAGGGCCTGCATGCACCAAGACTCCAAGGGTCCTGCTCTCATGCAATGCCAGAAATTGAGCTCCATAAACACAGAGCAGAGGACCATTAGAATACGTGAAGGCCAGGCTCACTGCTCACCGCCCCCTGCCCCGGAATTTGCTTCTACCTTAGCTTAATTCATTCATTTTGAGTCTGAGTGCATGTTTACTGTATATGGACACATATAACGTCTCCCATGGGTCAGATCCTACAGATACAATAGAAAATAACATAGATGTGGCCTCTGTCCCCAGAAGCTTTCAGCGACCCCAGGGCTGATATTGTTGTCACCTCCCTCTGCACACTGGCAGAGCCAGAGAAAGGGTGGTCTCAATGTCTCTATTATAAACCAAAGCACATAATTACTACTTCCACCCACAGAAAAGGTGTGAGTCAAAATTATAAAGAGCATTTCTGTTTATGAAAAAGCTCTCATTGGGGACATGGAGGACCCATTACAATGTTGATAGGCTTTCCCCCATAATGAAGTCAACATTATAATAATAGTATTAAGTATTAAAATAATAATAGCTAATATTTATGTATGTTGAATAAGTAGTATGTCAAACTTCATGCTAAGCACTGTATGCACATTATCTTTTTTTACTCCTCATGTTAATTTTCTGAGCCAGGAAATTATTCCCTTGTGTAGATGAGAAAACTGAGGCACAGAAATGTTATAAAGTTTTCCCAACATTTATGGAGCACCCAATATTGAACTTGGGACTTTAAATAAATGATCACAGTTCCTTTCTGCAAATCTGAGGAATATTCAGCTTTCCATGAAGAAAGGGAGGTTTAGAGACTAAGTCCATGGCTCAGAACACAGCCTGGGAGGTAAGGCAGGAGTGGAGCCAAGGCTGGCCCTCTGCACAGTTGTCACTCTGTGTACCCCAGGCCCCTTGAGTGCCAGCTCATGGGGAACCTGTCCTTATCCTGCAGTCTTTGCAGTGCCTAGAACAGCAGACATTCCATAACCATGTGCTCATTCTTTTTATTAAGCTAATGGGCTCTAAATTAAATATTGATATTAAATTCTGTTATCCACATGCCTGGGAATCATTGCATTGGTAACTCATAGGAGTGAATAATTACTTGACCCTGAGTGCTTTATTTTAAAAATGCATTTATTTATTTATGTTTAAATACAGGTTTGCTATTTATGGGATTCATGTCTCTTCTTTTTTATTAATATATTTTATTGATTTTTTATAGAGAGGAAGAGAGAGGGATAGAGAGTTAGAAACATCGATGGGAGAGAAACATCGATCAGCTGCCTCCTGCACACCTCCTACTGGGGATGTGCCCGCAACCAAGGTACATGCCCTTAACCAGAATCGAACCTGGGACCCTTTAGTCTGCAGGCCGATGCTCTATCCACTGAGCCAAACCGGTTAGGGCTCATGTCACTTCTTACAAAATAAGAAGGGTATGGTGTGATGGTCTGACTCAGGAGAACTTGGGAGTAAATATATCTTTCCCTGCCCAGGGTCCTGCTGTTCTCAGCTCTCCAAGGGGGTAAAAGTGTCATCTCATATCTCACACACTGAGGTAACAGACTGGCCATCCAAGCCATCCTTGTCTTATGAGCAACTTTTTTTTGACTCACCTACAGAATGGACCTGCAAAGTGATTTCCTTCCTTCCTTCCTTCCTTCCTTCCTTCCTTCCTTCCTTCCTTCCTTCCTTCCTTTTTCCCTTCTTTCCTTCCTTCCCCTTCCCCTCCTTCTTTCTTTTCTCCTTCCTTCTTTCCTTTCTTTAAAATTTATTATCCTTGTTAACATTCAAAAATGAAAAGATTTTTGCCTAGATTTCTGGCTTCTGAAAAATTATATCTGGCAACATAGGCCCACATTTGCACTTGGCAGTTAGCTACAGCTAATTAACGGAAGGCTCCTCTTCCAGGTGAGGCCTGTGCCCTCCATGTGATCTGAGACTTCACTACCCTCTGTTGTCCCCCTGACACGAAGGCTGAGTGTCAGTTGTCTCCAACTCTCATATTTACCCAATTGTTTCCTGACGCCCAGCCAGTCCCATCCATCCCTGTTACAGATCTAGCAGCTGAAGGCATCTGAGTTCATGAGCTCTGTCTTAGGCGATGCCAATCCCCCAGGGTGTGTGGAAGAGCATGCACAATGTCACTCCAGCTCATCCTTGCCCCGCCTTCCTCGTATCTGTTCTCTGACAGGGCACCAGGAAAGTAGTATGAGATAAAATGGCTCTGCCCCTAGTGTCAAGCCCATGGAACTTTCCAGCTTCTCTGAAATAACCCAAAAGAGATAAGCAAATATTAATCTTCAAAATTAACTGCCAAGGTGCTAAACCCTTCATTTCAAACTTTCTAACTAAGAAGACACCCTGTTTATTAAACCACTTAGTAGTCCTGTCCCAAATAATTTATTTTAGCTTCAGCAGCACTACTTTTTCTACTCTGGTGTGATTACTACCTGACTTACCCCTTTCTGTGATAAAAGTAACAATCGATGTTTTTTTGAGATAAGGCTGAAAGAACTTGAGAGCTCTGTCTTGCCAAAATGGCCACAAGTTAGCAGATTTGGTTATAAACCGTGTCAAGACATTTGACACATTTCTCTGCAAGAATTTTGGCAGAATTTAGCTCTTTTCATGGATGTTGTGGGAGGTTGAATTAGTGTTCCCAACTCTTCCTTCTCGGATGAGAACTCTCTTTCCCCTATGACTTTGCAGTTCCTTCCACTAGAGTCTGCAGAGTGTATACCTCTACCCTTGTGTATACCTCTACATAGTGTATACCTTTATCTTTGAACTTGACCATGCAATTTGCTTTGATAATTGGAATGCAAGTAATGAGTGACGATGTGCCAATTCTAGTTGAGGGTTGATGAAGTCAAGCAAATTCCCACCAGCCCTATTGAGTGCATGCCCTCTGTAATAAGAAAAATATGCCCCAGGCAGCTGTTGCTCCTTAAGCATGGGTCTTGGAATGAAAACACAGGGAACAGACCTGGATCCAACTGAGCCGAGCTGAGCCCAGCTAAGATGGACCAAACCATAGCCAAACTTCAACCCAGGCTGGAAACCACTATTTGTTGCTGCAAGCCACTGAGATTTGGTTGTCACACAACATTCTCATAGCAAAAAAACAACAACAAAAAAACAAAAATACACACACACACGCACACACACACACACACACACACAAGAAAAACACACAAACCTGACTAATACAGCTAGTAAATGGGAAAGAAAATATTATCTGTTCTAGTTTGCCAATTATTGAGAATTTTAATTATGACATAGGATATGTCATTATGATTTTATCTATTTACTCTGCAAATGCGCTTTTTCTAAGACTTGTTTGCCATTTCCAGAATGTTTCTGTGATGCATGAAAGAAGCTTCATTGCACCATTCCACTAGACTGACATTGACACACAACTTTTGTAGTAAGTGAAGATACCTGCCTGAAAGGGATAATTTAATAGGAACCACACGTTTAGATAGAGTAAAGAAAGAAGAGGAGTGCAGTGCAAAGCAAAACAAAAAAAAAACAAACAACAACACACGGAATAGGCATTTTGTAATCTTCCAAGAGCTAAGATAAGCACCTTATACTTCTAACTAAAAAACCCTAGGTGTTTCAATCTACTTAACTCCACCGGCTTCCACTTTTCAGTCTACCTAACTAATCGGCTTCTGTTATCTTGATTCCATGGGCAGCTTCAGGAGAACTAGTCCCATTGGTCCTCTTATCTGTTCATTTACAGTCATCTTGTTGGGGTCACAGATAAGTACCCAACTCATTAGGCGCTGACCCCTACTGGAGTAATCATCATAAACCACCATGAGCTCTTCCCAGTTCAATTGATGTGTAAACTATTTAAGGACAAGATCAAATGAACAGGAAAGATTTTCTGGTTTAGTTTAATTGCTTCTCAGGTGGCCTCTCATTTACCAAGCTCTGCTACAAGTAAGAACCAGAACTACCCTAGTGAAACTAATATAAAAGACCCAAGTACTTTGGGGGTACTTTGGGGAATACAGCTTGATTCAACAGATCCCAGGGAACTTTATTGCCAGATTGAAAGAAAGTCTACTTGGTGTGCTTGCTGGTGGTGGCCTTTCTTTGCATATACAGAGTTTAGAATTGCATTCTCTCAGATTTAACGAGCAGATTATGTTGTCCACAAATTCCTTGCTCTGTATAAAAAAAAATGATGGCTCCTTCAAACATGAATCAACTAGTTTCTATTGGGATGTTTTCATGAGGATGCAGTTTGAGGGTATCAAGAAAAAGGTGCTTAAAATTGTAATAAAAATACAGTGGAGTAGATGAAACAAGATTGGCAGAAACTTCATGGTTGCTGAGGCAACATGGTGCTTCATTGTACCATTTTCTCTACTTTTGTATGTGTTTGAAATTTTTCATAATAAAAATGAAAGATTTTTTTAAGTCTACAGTCATATCAGCTCAGATTTGAACCACATCTTATTTGGAGACTTGCTTTGTGTCTATACTGAATTATTTTTTTTTTCTCAAATGAAAAAATGGCTGTCAGGAGACCTCATTTCACAAGCACATTGGATTCTGATGTTTTTAAGCTTTCCCTGTTTTGTTAAGATATGGAAACAACTGGCTCTGGAGTTTCAAGGACTGACTATCAATTATGCTCAGGTGAAATGGATTCACTTCTCTTTCAGGCTTCTTTGTGGTCACCTTTCAGTAATCTTCCCTTCTTGCCTCAGTGTGGATGGAATCCAATAGAAATGGTGCTCTGGTTGTGCAGAATGAAGCCTCTGATAAGCAGCAAAAGCTCTCTGCCCTTACCTGCTCAGGCTCTGCCTGGTGAAGTTCCTGGGGCTCAGAACCTGATCCACAACTTGCCCCAGATCGTGACCAGCCCGGACAGGAACAGGTTGCAGCTTAGGAGGTTGGGCTTCAATAACAGGAGTGGGCTTGCAGCCTTTGTGAACGCATCTAGTATAACACGGTTGGGGGAAGGGGAGGCCTATGGATCTCTGTGCCCACCCAGCTGTAGCTATCCTGTAGCCCTCCCGGTGCTCACCAAGAGTATGTAAACTGGCTCCTATATTGTATCTGCTCGAGAATGGACTGTGATTTCATTCCCAGCCTTCTGTGTGGGGGCCCTGATGCCCTACTGCTTATTGCCACCTCCATCTCCAGTCACTGGCTCAGGCACTAATCCTGCCACTCTTTTGAGTCTTTTGGGAGGGAGGCTTCAGTTTGATGTAAGGCAGAACTTTGTCCACAGGCAAAACTGAACTGCCTCGCATCTACAGGAGCCTCGTGGCAGAAGCTGGCCAGCCACCTGAGCATGTCTGCTCCCCCTTCCCAATAGCACCTTCCAAGATTTGAGGCTCATACCCTGCCAGTTCTTCCTTTTTCCCTGGAAAAAGATTACCAAGCCCTTCAGTGGAACTCACATTCCATGGTGAATGAGAGAAAGCTTGGGTTTTTAGAATCAGACAGACCAGTACTAGAATCCCAGCTCAACTTACACTTATTTGGCTGTGGTATTTAATCTCTCCCAGCCATCTGTATTTGTAAAACTAGGACAATACTTAAAATCTCCTCTTGTGGCGAGAGCATTAAAGAAGGTAATATGTGTATATGAAGTTCCTGACATCATTCTCTCAAGGCCACTGTGAGCAGCTGTGCAGATGGTACTTGCTCAAGGATGCCAGTCCAGGGGATCAGTGTGGATGGAAACCCCGCCGGTGCTCAGATCCCGAGTCCTGCACCCTCACAGGGGCTGCAGCCTGCCATGAAGCAGTGCCTCCTGGTAATTTATGAACTCAGACTAGACATCATTTCCTACGTCTTAGAAAGGCTCTGAATGCCTTAGGTAGTCCCCGCCTTCTTTCCCATCCCCTCCTTGGTCATTTCCTCCTCGGTGAAGATCGGTCATAAAATTGATTACACTGACCCACTCAAAACGCTCCACGCTTGCTTGGCCCCCATGTACTGGACTGCAACTGCTTCCAGGCAAATGAGAGGAGGAAGATTTCTTGTTACCTCCAGGGCCTTGACAAGAATTGGTTCTGTCTCTAAATGAAATACCCTTTAAATTGGCCTGAAATTGCATCGCTTGTCTTAGTTAAGTGAAATCCTATGGACTATAAATCTGACTTGAAAGAGCTCAGTTTAATTTGACTAAGATGTTACAAAGAGTTTACCAAAATTTAAAGCATTTGTCTATGGAAAATCAATTATGGCCCAATCCATCTCACTGATGATGAGAGTGTTCTCATTTTTGGATGGCATAGTGCGGAGGCTCATGTGTGCCCATGTACAGGCACACATGCACACACATGCACACACACATGCACACACACATTTGGGGTGCAGTGGCTTGAGTGTCATGTTATAGGAACTCAAGATGGGTTAGGTATGGCTTATTGACTAATGATAAGCAAGTTTTCAATTGCAGTAATTTTAGCATGTTTGCCTCAATGTTTCTAGAATGCTGGATCCTAACACTCCAGCCATTTTAGCTTATTATGCACTGTTAGTAAAAAGATAGAAAATCGCTCCTCATTCCAGGTCCCTCAGTTTCCATTACCCTCCAGTGACATGGGCAGAAGGCCACCCAACTGGGTGAAATAAACATTTGGTTCCAGGCAAATTAGTAAATCACCCAAAGCTCAATGTGCTAAAAGAGAAGCAAGTCTCCTCATATAGTGAGTTGCCAAGGCTGTGTCCGGCTGGCATGTAATTATGATGAATGGTTGAGAAGGTGAAACATGAACCAAATGGATGAGGAAACTCTCACAAGACTGTGCCACCCTAGCAGGTAAATTATGGATAAAGTGACCAGCAATGGGCTGGCCTGGAGCGGGAGACCAGTGAGAACTTAGAGCCCTGTCAGGGGCAGTGGAGCTGTCCACAGAAAGTGAAGTGGTAGGGGGTGCTCTGCATGGAAGTCTAAACAAAAAGAGGTAGGACCCCACACTAATATGAGAAATTAGTTGCAAGGAGGGGTACCTGGTCATAGTAGAAGTGGTAGTAATGATAGTGATAATAAATAACAATAATAATAACTGACATTTATCAACACCTACTATGTGTCAGGAGTGTTCTAAGCACTTCACATTTATTATCTCATTGTCTCACACACACAAAAAAGTCATTTGTGGTAGGCATCATTATTTTCCTTGAACTAAGGACACATAGCTATGTAACTAATGAAGTTGGAATTCTAACTGAAGCTTGTTTTCTTCATTATTATACATGATGGCTTTCAAAGACATAAATGAAAAATGAAAGCAATATGCAGAGGTTGGGAGGATTAGAAGGATTCATAACCTGGTGGCAGGAAGCACCAGGCCCTCTCCTCCTCTCACCAGCTAACATAGTGCAGAACTGAGGAGTCAGGGGAGAGAAGGGTGCATAAAGGCTCTCCTTCCTCAAGTTGGAGCAACTTCAGGAATTTTGAATGCTCTACAGAAGTCTTCAGATTAAAGAGGAGACCCTTGTTGGGTCTGGGAGGTGCAATGGTTTAAAGGATTATCAGACACTTCCCATGCATCCCTTCCTCTAGGGTCACAGCCTCACCCCTTGCTTCAGTGGGTCAATAGAGCATCCTTAATACTATAGAGAAGCAGAAGAAAAATTCTGGAAGTAAATATTACAGTTGTCAATCATTTCAGAGAAACAGCTGGGAAACCAGAAGGGTTGAGGGGAATGTGGAGTGCTGGGTTGTGTTTCTTGCCTGGTTCCCCAGCTCCGCCCTCCCAGGACCATCAGGCAACAGGACTGAGGCTGCACAACAGTCAAGAAACTAGAAAGGATCCGAGAGGAGACACATTTAGGCTCTTTCCATTTAGTTCAGAATCCTGCATTCCCACAATCCCTCAAGCTCTCAATGGCCCCTCCTAAGAGGGGCCTCCCACCCCCACAGCACTCTGAAAGGATCAAAAGACGCAGCTGAGGAGAGGGCAGTCCTCACAGAGGCTGCTCAGAGCATTTGACTGGCATAGCATTTGTAACATTAGAAGAGAAGGTTTTTAATGGCATGAAAATGTCTTTAATCACAGGAACTAAGCTGCGTGCAGTGTAGGTTCAAGGTGATGCTCTTGTTCTACATCTGCATTTTCATCTCACTTAGATTAATTCATATTTTAATTGCTTCTCTCCCTGATTGAAGTACTAGAAAGGAGCATTTTCATTCCTTTGATCTCACGTTCTCTCAAGCATGGTCAAGGTCAGGCACAGGCACAGGGGCCTTGTGGGAAATTTTCCAGGAAGAGCACCAGGAGGCAGGCACCTCCTTGTGAGCAGAAGCATTCATCAGAGGGAGGGGAGACTGGTGGGGACCCACAAGGCAAAGCTGGCCCCACCTGGCCAGAGTTGGAGCATGTTGGCTTTTTAAACCAGCGAAGGGCAGCAGAGAAGAAGTGTAAAGGAATTGTGGGAAATAATCATTCATTCAACTCATTGTCACACATCCTATGCTTTAGACCCCTGTTTTATTCATCTTCCATCCATGACATTAATAAGAATGTAGCCCATACTGCCCATCACCTGGTAGGGTCCCCAAGTCTCTGGGCCCTGACTTGTCACCTTGCCCTTTAGTAGGGAAAAAATGTTACTCTTACAAAATATCTGGGATTCTGAAGGAGTTACATGTCCATGTTTTGTGGCCCTTTCTTGTTCCAATCTCCTGTCCTTGCCTAGGTCTTACCCCAGCAAGCATTCCCTTCTCTCTACCTACAGAAAGCAAATAATCAATGCAGTGCTCAATTTCCCAACATGTAATTCTAAGTGTATTTGTGTGGAATAGAAGACCCACTGAAGGTTAGTCTCACAGCAGACCCTCTGGAAGCAAGTGTTCGACAACACATTTCAGAAAAGCTCCTGTGTCATTCCCACCAGCAGGGACTCTTCACAGGGCAGCTGCTCTTCTGGTTTGACAAGGGCATGCCTGTTTGGGCAGACTGTTTCTTGTCTTCCTGTCTCAGGTCCCGATATTAGTCTTTGAGGCTGCCATACAAATTACCACAGACTGGGTGGCTTAACCAATAGAAATTTATTATCTCTAGAGGTCTGAGATCAAGCTGTTAACAGGGCTATGTTTCTTCTAAAATATGTAGGGGAGAATCCTTCCTTGCTTCTTCCTAGTTTCTGGCAGTGGCCATCAATCCTTGGTTTTCCTTGACTTACAGCTGTGTCACTTCAGTCCCTACCTCTGTCATGGCATGGCATTCTGCTACTGTGTGTCTCCTCTGGCTTTACATGGCCATGTTTCCTCTGTGTGCCCAATTTCTCTTGTCTTATAAAGACACCAGTCATTGGATTAGAGGCCAGCCTAATCCAATATGACTTCTTCTTAACTTGATTAAATCTTCAAAGACCCTACTTCCAAATAAGGCCACATTTATAGGTATAGGGGATGAGTACTTGAATATACCTTTCAGGGACATGTTTTTCTCATTTTTGGAAACTTAAAATTCCTCCTTCCTTATATAGCTGAGAAGTTAGTTTTTGTTTTATCTCAAATCCTTTGGAGCCATGTGAAAGTATGGGATAGGGAAGCAGGGAACAGAAAAGAGGAGGTATCTTTCTTACTGACATCCAAAGAAGACAAAGTGTTTTCCCAAACAAAATCACTTCTCTCCCAAAGATGGATCCTACTCTACTATTCATCTTTTAAGATAAGTTTATTTTCCCACACTAATCAGCAGCCATTATTTTTTAATGAACACCCAGCATGTGTGAGGCATTTTTCATTTTATTAACTCTTGTACTTATTACCAAAACCATGAAAATTGGCTATTACTACTTCCCCCCCACCCCCCAAAGATTTGGGATTAAAGCTAGGAATGCCTAGCATCATGGTAAGTAGCAAACCAGAGATGGAATTCTAGCTCTTTAATCCCAAAGCTAATTTTTCTAACATGCAGTTGATTCCAGTTCCCTCACCCATGGCTGTTGGGGTACTTTCCCAGCACTGCCACACACTGGCTCTCCTGGTCAACCCGTTCTGATTTTATATCTTGGGCACTGCAATGTCTGCCTGTGGTAGTTTCCTGTGGCTGCTGTAACAAATCACCATGAAATGCTTAAACCAGCACACATTTATTGACTTACAGTTCTGAAAACCAAATATTAAGTCAGTTTCATGGCACCAAAATTGAGGTGTTGGCAGGGCCATGCTCCCATGGGGGGGCTCCAGAGAAGGACCCATTCCTTGTTTCTTCCAGCTTCTAGCTGCCAGCATTCCTTGGCTTGTGGTCACATCACTCCAATCTCTGTCTCTGTGGTCACTTTGCCTTCTCCTTGTGTGTGTGTGTGTGTGTGTGTGTGTGTGTGTGTGTGTGTATGTGTATGTGTGTGTGTGTGTAATCCCACTTTATTTCCCTCTTACAAGGATACATATGATTGTATTTAGGGCTCACCTATATAATTGAAGATAATTCTAATGTCCCCATTTCAAACTCCTTCATATACTCTCATTTGTAAAGATTCTTTTGCCACGAAAGTAAACACTTAGGGGGATTAGGACATGGATGTGTCTTTGGGGGCCATGATTTAGCCTACCATCCCACCCTTAATGGCTATCTCCAGTCTGCCCTCCATTTGGCTTGTGGCTTGCAGATACAGAGTTTCTTGTCCTCCTGGATACTTCCAGGAGCAGGGGTGGACAAGGAGGAGGAAATGAGAGGTTCTTTTGTGTGCCCTGCTGAGAAGAATGCCACACTAGACCACCCCAAAGAGGCACCAGAGAGCCTTCTCTGCCTGGGTTTTATAAAGTGGTTGAAATAATGCTTTTTGAAAAGGGGCTGGAGATCCTCTGCTGAAGATGAATGTGTAGGCTGTTGGAATGGTAGAGAGCTGCTTTGAGCCTCAAGATCTCATAAAATGGAGGTCTTGCAAAGTCAAGATGAGGAAATGATTGTCCTGTTGGGGAAAAGAATTCTTCAGAGTTAGGAGGAGGGCGGGTGTCTGTTCATTGACCAATGACAGGACTGAATTTTATGGCTGCTACTTCAGGAGAGGGAATCGGCATCTCCCCACTTGAAACCTTACAGATGACAGTCATCATTGCAGATTGGTCACAAGTGCCTGGGTTAAGAAATCCCCAAACATTCATCAGGCTTTTCCATAGCAATACCTGATGTCGAAGCCTTTCCGCCACTTTCTGTTTTAAGCATTTTGTCTTAAACTGATTTCATCCACATTGGCCTCAAAGAAGAAAGCTTTGTTGCTTTGAACGTTTTAGGGTACGTGGTACCCAGGGACCAATAGTCAAAGGTTAGTGTCAGCTCTCTCAATACAAAGCTCTGAGGGTGAGAATGCAGTGGGATTTCTGATTTAGGGTAATGGCTGCTAGCCCTCTACACAGCTGCCTAACTGCTTTGTATATGTGCATCTCACTCAAATGAGGTGGGCTGGACTTGATTGGCTTCAGCTAAGAAAAAATAAAATAAAAGATTGTGAAAAGCTGCTGCATGGCAGAGGCAGGAATGTGACTATTCTGAGTCTTTGGGAAACATTCACTCTGAATGGATGAGCATATAATTTTTGATGCACACTCTCTGACACTTCTGCAAGTGAAGGGAGCATTGCTAATAAAACTGATATTCTAGGCATACATCTGGACAGTCTTGATTTACTCTCTACCTGTGGAGAACTTGTACGTCCACATGGCTGGCCTTGGACAAAACTATGAAGTAGGTTTGTGTACATTATTCTCTTCTCTCTTGCTCTGACTCATACTCTGAAAGCTATCATTCTGAAGCTTTATGAGAATCATTTCTCACATCTTATTTTAGAATCGAGACAGCTAAGAACTCAGTATATAGTGACTTTGGGTTACACATGGACATGGGGTTAGAACTTGTCTCCTCTTTCTAGAAGAGAATGCTGGTTTAGTCCATAGCCATGCCTGGCCAGCATCTAGCACTGCCTGCCCACTCAGCTTGGCTCGGTGCAGCAACACCTTCTCTCTCATCTTCTCGGTGACATGACTGATGGATATCTCATGAATCAGCAAACATCAGATGATATCATGTATGATTATATCACCTTTTTGGGGATGACTCACATTGTCAAAAAAGGCTTCTGTAGACAGTGTCTTCACACAAAAGGTTGGATCTAAAATGCTAGTATTTCATTTACTGGTAGCAGGTCTATCAAGGAAAAATTTAGATATAAAAAAACTCCTTGGGCCACACACATGGATAATTTTTATTATTTTTGTGCAAAAAGGGAGAGTAAGGGAAAGAGCCTAAGCGTAAGTATATCTATGGTGGAGGAAAGGGAAAAAGAGAAGGTACTGAAATAAATAAAATTGAAGGGAAAGGAAGTGAGAAAAGAGGAGAAGGGAAGAGGAGGGGGATGAGAGGAGAAGAGGGGAAGGGAGGGGGAAGGAGGGAAAGGAAAGGCAGGATTTGGGTATCCCCAGTAGCTCTGTAGACTATAGTTCATGATGTGGTTGACATGCTCTGGAGAAGTAGGACATGTTTGGGATGGAGTACTCACTAAGATAACAGTGACAGTGTTATAATTCCAGCTCTGTGTACACATTCATTGTCAGCTCTGGAAACTACCTGGGAACCTCTGAAGCTAATTCTCTTGTTAAGAGGGACCTAAGGTACATAGATAATTACTTGTCATGACCTCATGTAAAGTCTCTCAACTCCCAGCCTAGTGCTCTTTCCACATTACTTCACTGCCTCTTTAGTCAGAATAAGAATGGAGGAAAGAAACAAAGCCAACACTTCCCGTACCTGTACAAGTTATGCACATCAAGTCCTAGCATCAACAAATAAAACCAAATAC
The DNA here is from genome assembly GCF_027574615.1 of Eptesicus fuscus. Classification (NCBI taxonomy): domain Eukaryota; kingdom Metazoa; phylum Chordata; class Mammalia; order Chiroptera; family Vespertilionidae; genus Eptesicus; species Eptesicus fuscus. The sequence goes on from NC_072476.1 coordinate 29,076,821, forward strand.
ATCAAGAATCAAAGCAGAACCTGTTGCAACCCAAGAGAGCCAAAAACAATGAGGTTTTCCTTGAGCACTTCCTGTATGGTCCAGACTCGCAACAAAATAAGCTTATCTCTAATTCTGCTATCTAAGGGCACATTGTAATGTTTGTGGACAGGATAAATGTGTCAGAAAACCACTTTCCACTATAGATGGACTAACTTTAATATGGGTAATTTTGTGGGATTTTACTTTAAAGAGCTGTTATATTTCTTATTTGATAAGCGAGAAGTTTTTTTGCAAATTAACTTAATGCTTGTCTCTGATTCTTCCTTTCAAAATAAGAATCCATAAAATTTCGTTTCATGCCCCAAAATAGGAGCTATATTTCTGGTGATTTTTCTCTAATCCTGTCCCCAAGATAAAAGATCCAGGTGGTCAAAAGCATCAGAGTCATTGTAGGCTCTTCCTTCACCTTTGCCTTTACAACTAATTTGTTATTCAGCCCTATTGTTCTTTTTCATCATTTCCCAGACTCAACCTTACTTTCTTGTTTCTTTGCCCTATCTTTGTTCCTGTCTTTTTATAATTCTTCCCATTTCTCAGTGAGTATAACCTTCATCCTATTCTCCCTTATGACTCCAAGCAGTCTTTCTTGCAATCTGCTGCCAGAATAACACTCCTATGACATTATTCTCATTCTGTCATCACTTCCACTCTCAGAAATTATTGCTTTTAGGAAGCAGTCCAAACTTATCACCACGGTATGCCATGCCTTCATGATCCAACCTTATGTTCCTTAAGTTCTGAAAGAATGGCTACCTTTCCACAAAGACCAACTTCACAAACAAATTGTGAAAACCCTGGTTAAAGCCTTCAGCCTCTCCTCCTTTTTTTGTCCTTTGACCACATAGGTTCTTGTTTGCTCCTTTTTATCATTATTCCTCCTCGACTGGTGCTACTCAAAGTGAGGTCCAGGGTTGAGCAATATCTGGGTCACCTGGGAGCTGGTTAGAAAGGAAATGCCTGGGTTCTGTTCTGGACTCACTAAATTAGAATTGCTAGGCCCAGGAACCTGAACTTTAACAAGTTGCCAGGTAATTCTTAGGCACACTAATATTTCAAATACACTGTTCTACACACCCTAACATCTCCTAACTTTCTTTGGCAGTTTGGTATCTGCTGAAGTTAAATTACTAGTTAGTTATTAATCATTTTGTGGCAGAGCTTGGTCTAGAACCCAGTGTTCCTAACTACCCTTGCTTTTCTTAATCACCTTGACTATTGCATTGCCCTGTAAATGCTAACTTAGGAGAAGTGAAGCATGTGGTCTGTTTCTCACTTGAACCCTCAGAGATGACCACAATCCTACCTAGCCCAGTGTGGCCCTGCCCCGTGGGCACTGATGTGATGTGGCTCCACCTATCCTCTACCCCACAATATTATTCACCATCCATGGGACTGTGACACCTTCCTGCTGTCATGAGATACACTATGTGCCTTTGAGATCTAAGATAGAGACACTGAATATGGAACCAGCAGGGACACTGGAAAATTTAGAAGACTCTGTCCAGGCCTTTGTGCTTTGACAAGCTTACACATGGACACGTCTATATATGCTCTTTCTATACCCTCTGATTTCTATTCACTTCTAGCTTTATATTCCCTGCTCTGGATGAACTTTTCATTCCCATTTGGTACCAGATTCATTCCCTCTGAATTACCTCATTATCTTGGTTCAACTTATTTTGGTTTCCATCCAATATTCTTAGTGGAGATCAGTCAGAGCTGACTTATTAGGGCTCCCTACATTAGCCAGTAACTTCCTGGGACTCCATTTGTCTTGGTTCCATCTCTTATCTTCAACCAGCCTTGGCACATGCACAAGACAATGACAGGCCTCAGTGTTACCACGAAGATGCAAGAAGATTTCCACCTGCAGAGGACAACCTCCACCATTGCAATGACACCATGTTCCCCACTCATTGTCTCTCACACCCCTATTTTGATAACATTGGGTTCTCCAATTCATTGACTTTCCCCTTTTCTGTTTTCCTTCTTGCGTGTTTCCCTGGTCCAGCTTGGATTCCATACTCCATCCTTATCATCCCTCCCTAGCACACATCTTTAACTATGCCAACTCCTCCCTCATCCTAACTGCCTCTAACTCAACTTTCAACTTTTCCTCTGTGCTCGGCCAAGATACTTAGCCAGCAAAAACCATACACAGAGTTGACAGCTCTCCCTTTACCTTTGTGACTACAATTCTCCCATCGAATCTCAGCACAGCCCAGGTGTCTTGTTGCAGTTATTCCCTCCTCCGCAGACTGGTCTAATATCACATTTCCTTGAAAAAATAGAAGAAGTGGGAGAACAACCCGACCTTGCCACCATGTAATCTACTTGCCTGGCAGCATTTCACACACACTCCCTCCCTGCCTCCCCTCTTTATAGAGTGGGTGAAACCACTTGAAAACATTCCTCTCCTGCAATTATTGTGTTCTTTTCATCATTAGTTTTCTCCCTCTTTCTGGAGGCATTACTATCAGCTTATGAAGGTATTTCATAACAGCTCATATCTTTTTAAAAATGCTCTCGCTAGCTCTTCCACTTTCCTTCAGCTACCACCCATGTCTCTGTTCCCTTTTGTAGCCAAGCTTCTCAACAACATTGTCTCTATGTGCTATCTCACTTATTTGTCTCCCAGTCTCTCTTCAACTCACAGCAATCAGGCTTTGTCTTCACCACCCACAGAAATTACTCTTGCCAAAGTCAGCAACAAGCTTCATTCTGCCAGATTCAATCACCACTTCTCTTTGCTCATTTGACTCAAAGGTTCAGCAGCATGTGGCACAGTTACACATACATTTTGTCTGGAATGGCTCTCTTCACTGGGGTCCTGGGGAGCTAACTGTATTCTCCTGGTTTTACTCCAACCTCAGCATGGCTTCTTGGTCCTTTAAGTTTCAGCTTTGCCACCAAAAGTTTTGGTTTTCTGGAAGCTGCCCTGATGGTAATGGGAATAGCACTGCAACATCCACTAGTTGGCTTCATTTATTTTATTTGCATTTTTATTGAGATATAATTGACCTATAACATTATATTAATTTCAGATTTATAACATAATGATTCAATATTTATGTATATTATGAAATGATCACCAGACTAAGTGTACTTAACATCTATCACCATACATGGTACAATATTTTTTCTTGTGATGAGAACTTTTAAGATCTTTTAATATTTACTCTCTTAGCAACTTTTACATATAAGATACAGTATTACTAACTATAGTCACAGTATTAACTAATGTACCATACTGTACATTATATCCCCATGATTTATTTATGTTATAATTGGTGTTTGTACCTTCTGACCCCCTTTGTACATTACACCCACCCTCCACCTTCCATCTCTGGCAACCACCATACTGTTGCCCCTCATTCTGTATTTATGAGTTTTGGTCTTACTTCATTTAGCACAATGCCCTCAAGTTCCATCCATGTTGTTACAAATGGCAAGGGCAGGGCAGGTGGGATGGTCTTTGCTCTGCCTCTTATGTTGAGTTTTTAGGGTCTTTGTGTGTATCTCCATGGCTCTCAGGTTTTGTGGCTCTCTCCCTCACTTGATTATGGTCTTTACTCAAAGGTCATCATCTCAGAAACCTTGCCTGATTACCTTAATGAGATCAGCACCCTCAGGGCTCCCTGCCTCTCTTAATCTATTTTATTACCCTGATTCTTTTATCTTCAGAGCGTCTTTATTACTTTACAGTGTATTACTAGTCAACTCCTCAGCAAGATTGTGAGCTCCCTGCAGGCAGGGACATTGGTTTGTTCATAGTTGTATCTCTGGTACTCACAGTGGTGCCTGACTCATAGTACTTGCTCAAAGAATGAATGAATGAATGAGTCAGTGAATATGTGTCGTGGTGGTGGCTTTGGCAGCATTTCGGGGTGGGCATGTGTATGGTCCCACATGTCTTCATGTTGAGGGACACAGAGTTCAGAATGCCTTCCCTGTGTCTTTCTTCTCCTTCCAAGCCTCAAGGCTTGGCACAAGGCAACAGGACATGAGCTCAATCAATAGTAGCTGTATGAGTAAATGAATGCACAGATTTCAGAGAGTCTATTGGCAGTGATTTCAATTGCTTTTAGGCCTGATTACAAGATTTTACAAGCTCTGTATCAACTTGTATGTTCTGATCAATAAAAATGTTTTCATAGGGAAAATAAGGCAATATATTTGACATCAGAATGGCCTCTTACACTGAGGACGAGAAACTGTAATTTTAAAGATGATCTTTTCTGTCCTGACCTTCCCCACATCAGCTTGTCCGACTCTAGATTTGCAGATTCTGCCTCAATTTGATTAGCAACAGATGCTATTATCTGAGGAAATCTAAATTGCTTCTTCCTGTGCTAATGAACTACTGTACCAAGTGCATGGGGATTTGAGAACAAGATAGATGTATTAATGAGCACCTAATTAAAGGGACAGTTACAGAGTTCTGGGGGGGTTAGTGGCAGTGGGGGGAATATTTCTATTTCTTATAAAGATTGACACTTTTTTATGACAAAATGAAAATGTTTTACATCTAGTTTAAATTTTAAATGTCACAATTTAAAAACCGAATGTAGAGTTAAGTTTAATTAAATGCAATGACGCCCTCTTTCTGATTGAGAGTGGAGTCTGCGGGCCTTTCTGTCACAGCTCTCCCTCAGCCTCCCTGACAACCAGCCCTGCTGCTATCTGCTGCTTTGTTTTGTTTTGTGTGTGTTTTTAATCTAACACTGCCCTGAAGAAAAAATTCTGAAACATATGACTTTCTTTCATACTAAAAGGAAAGCCTGCATCTGAAGCTCTGGAAAGCACAGGGCCTGTAGTGGACACATCATGTATTAATGACTCCCTGCCCTGACTGCACACAGTGCCTACTACCCATTGAGGATAGTAGAGTAAGAAGGGATTCCATGATTGAGCCTTATTCTTCCCCTGAATTCACTCCTTAGTGTAAAAATGCAAAGCAGGCTGGAAGTAGCTGTGGTTAGACATTGAAAGGCATAAAGGCTGTTGGTGACATTCAGAAATGGAAGTCAATGGCTTGACTTGCTATCCCAAGCCAATCTAATCATCACTAAATGTATTGAAGGAATGACTGATTTCACGGGATGCAGAGGTGCCCATTGAGCAGCAGGCAGGAATATGGGAGCCCCCATGCAAGAGAAGGGAAGAGGATGAAGGGACAGGTGCTCTGGAAATGGGTAGGTGTACAGCAGCAGAATCAATGCTGAGCTCAGTACAGATTCTACTACTGCCAACTCTCTTAACACCATATATTTTTTAAAAAATAATTTTTATTGATTTTAGAGAGAGAGGAAGAGAGAGAGAGAGAGAGATATGAGAGAGAAACATCTCATAGCACCCTGACCAAGGATCAAACCTACAACCTGAGTATGTGCCCAGACTGGGAATTGAACCAGTGACCTTTTGGTGCACAGGATAACACTTAACCAACTGAGCCACACCAGCCAGGGCTTGACACCATATCTTGATTTTTTACAAGCTCTGACATAATCTACACCTGCTACTGACAGCCAGTATCACTGAAAAGCCCACAATGGTGACAATCATAGAGGCTCATGATGACAAGTTGGAGTGAAAGATGTTTTTTGAACCATGTGGGAGGGAAACTGTAGCCTGGCTTGACTTCACCCAGGTCCCTAGAAATTACCACAGTGATACAAATCAGGTACATAGCAGAAATGTCTGTTAATGTAGGGCAATGGGCTACAGTAGAGAAAAAGCCAAAATGAGGCTAAAACAATTTCTGCAATAAAGAAAATCCATTTATTTTTAAAAGATATTCTTTAAATTATCTTTAGTATCCCAGTTACCATGGATTGTGAGAAGGGGTTTTGCGTTCTCTTTGCAACTCCATCCATGTGAAGGACTAGGAGGCTGGGTGAGGGAAGACGTTATTCCTTAATTTTTGTGAACCAAAGATACTGTTTAAAGTAATTGGTTCATTTGAAGAGGCCCTGGAGTTAAATGTCCTTAGAAACATTTCCTTATTCTTTGAAGACTCACACAAAGATTTCTCATAAAATGTTGTGACTTGGATTACATTTTTTGTAATAGACCCAGAGAACAGAAGAGACATGTTTTCCAGCCATATGCATGAGAATAATTGTATCCATTTATATAATGAATAGTAGTCTATTTCATGAAATGTCCCCAGTCAGTCCACTATGTCTCCTTTTATAAAACAAATACAGGTGCACAGTAAAACCACCAGCTCCTTCATGCAGAATCCAGTGGAGGTTTAAAATTGGTCTCCACTTAGTAAGAAATCATGGCTGCCTTCTTGTGCTGCTACACTGGAGAAGTTACATACCCTAGAGATGTCACATTTATGCTGGGCTTGCCAATAGCAAATACAATGTCAGCATTCTAGGTTTCAAAAGGAGGGAAAAGACAGGGCCAAACTTGGCCAGAGGGTCTACCAGAAAGAGGTACCAACAGTCCACATAAGTGTTTGAAGATCTGGGGTCGGCTCAGGCTTGTAGCAAACAATGTCCATATGGACATAGTTCTGCTGTAGCTGGTGAGCCCTGAGACAGAGTCCTCCTGACCTTGCAGATATGTGGGGTGGTATCAGGCAAGAGGCAGTGTCTGGCTTGGGCCAATAAACATGGCTGGGGTACAGGTGATAGGCTCACACTTCCTGGGGAGAAGGTTTGGTAAGAGGTGGGATGACTGGGTCCAAGCAGAGGATTGAGGATCATATCTGAGCTGATCCTAGAGGGGGAACTGCTACCAAACTCTACTGAAAGGGGGAGTTAGACTGAGACCAGCTTCTTGATAGACTAGGATCTGGTATCCAAACCTGGGTTGGTGAAAGCACCTGGCCTGGAGGTTCCAGAGTGTGGTCAGGGGAGAGTTAAAAGATAGTGTCTGAAGGTGAACCTGCAGCTGAGATACACTGAGACTAAATCAACCAAAGTGCTGGTTAGGGAGGAAAAACATTATGCGGAAGGCACTAGCAAAGCCGACAGAGGATACCAAGAGAAGACATGAAAGCCCTGTTTGATAGATAGGGAGTACGATATGAAAATAGTCCTGGAAGTGCCTGCACTTAGAAGTAATTGTTATTACACCTCCCATATTAAGTATGTACTATGTGCAACTTTTAAAACCCATTTCTGGTGTTTATACAAACTGCCTGAAATTTATCATCCCAATCCTTCATACTGAGAAATTGAGACCAAGAAATATCTAGTAGCTTACTCAGGACCTTAGAGCTCAGAATATTATAGCTGGAATTTAAAACACATCCATTTGATTCCAAAACTTGTTCTTTGTCATACTGTCTCGCCTTCATATAGAAGTCTGCAGTATTACCCACAGTTAAGAGTGATGCCCTGATTTTGAGAAAGCAGAGTAATCATCCACACAGGAAACTGGAGTGCAAGAATGCAGTGAGCACACACAGGCCTCTTGCATATCCAGGTCTGCCCTCTGCTCCTAGACTCCACCCACCTGTTCTCAGCCAGGCTCCTATGACCATAATGGCAGGGTGTGCCAACCTATTGGTTTTCAAATCTTTTATATGAGTTTGGGTGGGGCTGGAACAGCCAGTGGATGATGGTTTTCACTCCTCTAACTCAAAAGGCAGATGCCCAATGGGTCTTGATATGCCATCACACTGTGGTTTCAAAGGATCTGGTTCCAACTGAGAAGTGACATGTTGAGTGATGAGAAATTTGGCTCCTCTGAAGGACAATTTCCTGCCACAGTGGGCAACAGAGTCTGTGCTGTCCTTTGAGTCAGACTCTTTGCTTCAGGGTGATGAGGTGTGAAGGTGACAGTGTGGATAAGGTTTCTCCCCACAGATTTGTAAACTTCAATGTGGCCAGTGTGGAGCCCTATATCAGAGGAGATGGAATCTATCAGACATCCTTTTGAAAACAACTGAATAGGGCTGCTGTTTGTGTGGAAGAGGTCAGGATAGAATCAAAGCTGCTTGGGGGATTTGAGATGGTACTGGATGGCTTCTCCAGAAACTATAGATTTCTGTCTATTGTAAGCACCTACATCCCACAAATCCTTATTACATGGCAGGTGCAGACATATGACATCTCCCTGCAAAAGCCACTGTGTTTCACTAAGCTTCTGATTATAAAGTTAAGAAATGTCAATCTCTTTACCATTTACTGGAGGTCCTGGTGAGAAGTCATATATTTGAATCAAAATCTATCAGGACTAGAGCCTTTTAACTCCTACTTTTGCAAATGGGAAGCCCAGACAAAGCAATTGACTTTTGTAGGAGGACACAGCAATGAGTGGAACACACAGCAATGAAGGAGGACTTGGAATCCAGTCTCTGAGCTCCCTGAATATCAGTGAGGTCTACCATACATACCATATCCCATTAAGAACTCTACAGGCCTAGCCGGGTTGGCTGAGTGGATAGAGTGTTGGCCTGTGGACTGAAGGGTCCCAGGGTTCGATTCCGGTCAAGGGCACATACCCGGTTGCAGGCTCGATCTCCAGTAGGGGGCATGCAGGAGGCAGCCGATCAATGATTCTCTCTCCTCATTGATATTTCTATCTCTCTCTCTCTCCCTCTCCCTTCCTCTCTAAAATCAATAAAAATATAAAAAAATAAAAGAAGTCACCTAACTTAAAAAAAAAAAAAAGAAAGAACTCTACAAATGTATCAAGTTAGGAGGGTGAAGCCAGAGTGTTGGGTCCCAGTGTTTGGGTACCACCATCGGTCACTTCTTTCCAGGATCTTGGATTTTACTTTCTTTGTTTCAGATAGAATGGTTGCCTCTCAGTTTAGGTATCTCTAAAAGGAGGTCTTCTCAACTTTTTAATGAAAGCTAAGTGCAGGGTCTTCTTAAATGTCAAGCCAGAATTGGGGTTCCAGTGCCTGAGAGGGGGCTCATATGGATTGACCCTGCCTGCTCCTGACCATCTTTCACTTTCTGAACAGATGCCTTCTTTGTCATTAGAGGATGCGTTGCAAGGAGAACAAAAAACTGAAAGTAAAATCACTCCCTTACAACTACCCTCTGTGGTCAGAGACTGCTCCTGAGTCAAAGTACTTGCACATAAGAGGACAAATTCTAACCGTAATTCAAAGGAAAGGGGAACTAGTATCTCTCCACAACCTCTTGACCCCACCCTGGCACACATGACACTACTTAAATTATAGGCTGAAAGATAGAAAATTTTAAAAAGAAGAAATGGGCATCCCTGCCATACACTGAAAGGTTATGGGTTTGATTCCCTGTCAGGGCACATTCCTAGGTTGTGGGTTCAGTCCCAAGTTGGTGTACATACGGGAAGCAACAAATCAATGTTTCTCTGTCACATTGATGTTTTGCTCTCTCTTCCTCTCTCCCTAAAATCAATAAAGAACATATCCTCAAATGAGAATTGAAAAAACAGAAACACACACACACACACACACACACACACACACACACACACACACATTGTTAAAAATAAAAAGAAGGAGGAGGAGAGAAGAAGGAGGAAGAAGAGAAGATGAAGGAGGAGGATGAGAAATGGGCAGAAATGTCTTCATATGTATCTTCTTCCCCACTCTGGCATGTAAAAAATGTGACCCTTAATAACTGATTTGAAAATGTTTTCGTCATGAAGAAAGACGTGAGAACTGCAGCCAGGATTCCCAAACCTCACCTCACTGGACAGCTATGCCCACTGCTTCTCTATAGGGTTGCTACTATTCCATGGAGAAGATCTGACCAGCAGTTGTTCACATATAGACTTGTGGGTCACTTCTGACTGGGCTCATTTTGTCCCACCAGAGTGTGTCCACCATGGACTGGACTCCACCAGCCCTGTTGGTAAGAGATAGGAGTATGGAGGAGCAAAAGATAAAGCAGAGCAGATGGGCTTAGAAAGAGGATGGTTCCTTTTGGATCCAGAGTTCTGGTTTCTTCTTTTATAAAGCCAGATTGGCTGGAATTTTAGTGGTTTTGGTGGAAAGAAATTGTAATGGTGGTGGAGGTAGGATAATGGCTTGAATTGGGTTATTAAAAAGAAATCTTGTCACTAATCTTCAGCCTAACCATTTTAGCAGAATTGATTAGTCATTTAGAAGTGTTTATTTATTGAACCATTGAGTGTGCTACAGATATGGTTGGTCCCTACACTCTTGGAGTTTTACAGCCTCACCAGGAGACAGATAAGAGACAAATATTCCACTTAAAAATCGACATGATGAGTACTACCACAGAAATGTGCCCTGATTCTGTAAGAGCACACATCCATCTGGCAGGACCTGAGAGGGCTTTTCGTCTCATGTTTTTTTCACGATTCCCCCAAATGACTTAATTATTCAACCAAAGCTTTGAATCCTAAAGGGTTTTAATTTTCCAGAGTGAGCATCCTTGAGATGGAATCATTTTAAGCCCATATAAACTGAAGGGTTGGAAATTCATAACTGAAGGGTTGGGAATTCATCTAGCTAAGAGCAAGGCCTTAGAGATACAGGGCCCAAATTCTTCCAGAGCAGAAGACTGTAGTCAAGTTTACTGACATTAAACTGAGGCATCTGTATTAGTCAGGGTTCTTCAGAAAAGCAAAACCAATGGCATGTATGTGAATATATAATTATATATATTATAAAATCAATAGTATATCAACTTAATAAAATATGGTATAAATATCAATCTAATATACTGATTAATAATATGATATATATTTTAAATGTATAGATAGTTAAACAGATAATAGATAGATAGATAGATAGATAGATAGATAGATAGATTTTAAAGAATTGGATCATGCTATTATGGAGTCTGGCAAGTTCAAAATCTTCAGGTGGGCTTGCAAGCTGGAGACCCAGGGATGAGCTATCTTGTTTTTCAAGTCCAAAGGCAATCTGCTTCAAAATTTCCTCTTGTTCAGCGTGGTCAGTCTTTGTTCTATTAAGACCTTCAAGTGATTGGATGAGGCCTAAACACAATAGGGAGGACAACCTACTTTTCAAAGTCCACTGATGTAAATGTTAATCTCATCTAATACCACCCTCACAGAAATATCCAGCACAGCGTTTGACCACATATCTCGGCACCATGGCCCAGCCAAGTTGACACATAAAATTAAAGATCACAATTCCCCTTAAATAAGCTTAAATGTTGTGTGAAGAGGGAACAGTCAAGGGGCTCTGTAGTATTTGGAGAAAACTTTTTGGAGGAGACTGAAGTGGAACTAAATGTGGTTAGGTGAGAAAGAGCCAAAAAGGAAATCATGAATATAGAATGTTGAGAAGGAGATGGCTCACAAACTCGTTTTCCAATATTTCCTAAATCAAGAGCTTTTAGTGCTGTGACTAATAGATGGTCATCCTTACTCTGACTAACCATGAGCCATAACCACAGGGCTGGAGTGGGTACATGAGGGTGTGCAGGTCCCTGGAATATTCTTTACTGGACCACTCTAATCTCAGGAACCTTTAAAAGTTCTTTGTAAGTAAGTAGAATAATAAATAGTGTGAAACACTATTCCTGGCTCTGCACTCTCATATCTACCAGTACTTTGTGGAAAATGATAGTACTTATCAGAGTATATTCTAATTTTCTGTTTGCCTATGTCATAAAACACATTACTGGGTTAATTCATCAAGGACAAAACCCTCACCTTATAATTCCTTGTGTCTTCAAAGCCCAGCATAGTGTTCTATATTTGTTATGATGGAATTGGCATGTCCTCTAAAGAAAAAAAAAAGAAAGATGCAAAGGCGGGTGTTAAACCCTCAGGTCCCCACACTTAGTTCCTCTGCAAAAACTAGATCATTTCCCATTTCTCCAAGTCTAGCTCAGAAAGCACTCCTCATTTTCCTCCCCCTCCTCAACCCAACTCCTACCAGCCACAATAGTACTGTGCAGATTCATATTGAATTTACTATCATTTTGTGGATCGCTTTCTTTTCCTAGCCTTCTGGCAGCAGGGGAATTATCCTTTATTTGATGCTATAAAATACAGTAACACTGTGTTTCAGCTTGCCAACTTTAAAGGACTCTTACAAATGGGTATATTTCCACAGACCTACACAATAGGCCTAATTGCATGGATTTGCAGTGTAAGCGGAGGTCGTTTGATTACTAGCTGTTTAGTACCATGAAAGTGCGCATTAATTATTTAAGAGATGGACTTATAATTATTGCAAGCCTTAAGTAATTACCTATAATTTTGGCAAGGGTTAGAAAAACTGATAGTCTAGCAAATTCAGGTTTTAGTCATTAGTAAGATCATAATTACATTTAAATTGCAAAATGAAAATTATGCAATTTGTCTCCCCAGTAATGCATAAACATTACAGTGATTGTAGGTTTTAATGGACTATAAAAACTAGAGCAGCAATGGGCAGTCGGGGGCAATTTCAGCCCATTGCTATTATTTTATATTTTAAGTGCTTCTTCCATACCATTGCTCTGTCCACTAATCCTTGGGTTAACAATGGAGCTGTAGTGTTGTTGTTTGTTTGTTTTTTCAACATGAAAGCAATGAGCTCTTTGAAGCAGAGGAATAAAGTGAGAATAAAACACTAGATCATGCTAAATCTTCAGTAACAGTAGTATTTGCACCAGGGCAAAGGAAAGGAAGAAGCTCTGTAGGGAATATCATCGTCTCAAAATACTTTCCTACTTGAATTTTTATGTGAATGAGGTTACCATACCTATTTCACACTTGAGGAAACTAAGGCTCAGAGAGGGCATGAGACTTTCTTGCAGTTGTAATGCTGGGACTAGAAGCCCTGCATTCTAATGATTTGTCTTCACTTCATCATGCTGTGTGCAGAGTTGAGATTTACTCAGTAGCACATAAGGCATTACATGGGTTGGTTTTGCCAGGCAAACACAGTCCTATTGTACTTAGGTACAAAATGATGACATTTTTCACAGGAGACCATCAGCCTAAAGTATTTCTTCCTTTGGTTGGCTAATGCACTTGCAAAAAGCAGTTCAAATACCCCCTCTTCTGTTAAGCACTTCCTGGGACAAAATTCCTCACCTCTTCCTTGTTCCCATATCGGCCCAGTAAATGTCTTCATTGTGATTCAGAGTCATAAACAACAAACTGCAAGAAATTGCAATCTCTCCTTAACTGGACTGAGAACCCTTAAAGAAAATGTTTTGATTCATATATTTTTGGCAATCTGTAAAAGCTGAGGAAATGATTATTAACTAAATCCATCAATTAATTAATCATGCATTACTTGTCCACTCTGCTTATTATCCTATGTTAGATGTAGTGAAGGTTAAAAAAAAGTAATAATATCTATCTGTTCATACTATAATCGGCACAGCAAAACAAACAGCAGATGAAAGACAAAATGATAATACAAACATATTTATCATCACTGAACAAACTGTACTGGTGTTATAAGTGTTTGCTGAGATAAGTCATGAATTTTTCTTCCATTGGAATGCCGCAAGCTGCCCAGACACCTATCTGACTTGCTTAATCAGGTTCAATTTTACCTAGATTCAAGAAGATAAATATTTCCTGTTGTCATGATCTAATTACTGGTGGTGCCAACAATAAATATTGACTGAGCACCTAATCTGTGTCAAGCTTCACGCTGGGAAATAGGGCGCGGAAAAGAACAAACTCCAGGCTGTGCATTATTGGCAAGACAGACTTGGGCAGTTCAAAGCAGGAGGTACACTTTTAATCAATAAGAGCTATAAGAAGGGGCAAAGGGAGTACTGATGAGGGGCAGAAGAAGGTGAAAGTGCCCCCAAGGGTGGGAGCAGAAGAATGCTTAAGGGAGTCATGGGTTTTAAAGGATATCTTGAAAGGTAGGAAAGATCTCAATAGTCAGAGAAGAGGGGTTGGAATGAGCCATTCCAAGGGTGGCCAATAACATGAGTAAAAGTATGAGATATGTTTCATTTGCATTACTGATATTTCAGGCTGTGAAACCTTGATGATCTCATAAAGTAGCAATTTATGCAGATTGCTGGGTTTTGTTAGTTTCCATGTCCTAGTTTGATCCTATCTATGATCCTGGCCCCAAATTCAGTGAGGAGTATTATTTGGATGGCCCACCAGAAACCTCATTCCATTAGGGGCTGTACATTGAGTGGCCTTGCTGTGGGTATAAAATGCCTCTTTCAGGGGCCTAAAACTGATTTTTAGAACAGAGTGTTAGATGAAATTTGCTGGTTAAAAAACTTAATTACTTCAGACCTCTGCTGCCATGGCATGAAGGAATCAGATGGAGATATAACTCAAAAAAGTATTTCTTCTCACATGACAGTCCAGTGCTACATATTAAAAGGAATAGCAAAAACAATAATTACACAACCTCTGCACTTGGGAAACTTGACAATTAATGCAGGGTAAGAGGTAAGATCAGGCAAGTACATAGATAGCTTAATGATAAGGGGGAATTTAACGGTCACAACGAAGTGATGAGTGCAATAGAGGAGAAGAGAGTGTGATCACTTGGGCTGGGAATATTGGCTACTAATTAAGGCTTTGTCCTTTAAACTTGGTTTTTAAAGAAAGGTATGATTCTGTGAGTTAGAGATGAAGGAATGAAGTCTCAGTGAGGAAACAACACCTACAGAGGCAGGCAAATAGGTGGAAAAGCCACTATCATATGTGCTAATTGGAATTATTTTGGTTACAAGTGACTGAAGAATCAACATGCCAAAGCTTAGGTAAAACATTGAAATGAACGAACAGTAAGGCTCACAAAACTGTGTGACAGGCAAAGGTATAGCCAGTTGTAATGACAAATGGGACAAATGGTTTGAAAAACATCAGAAATCACTGTTATCACCCCATCTCTGATTCTCTCAACGTGTCACTTTCATTCTCCCAGATTATGGGGCAAGTGGAATGCTGGCTTATGAAGTATGATCTTTGTGCTTGAGACAGTATCTAGCACTCATGGGTCTTGAATAGATGCTTTTCATCATATTATTTTACCTGGCTTTTCACTAGCTCTCCATTAAATCAAGCCTCTATGGATTAGATTAAAGGAGACTTATTAGATAAAAATAAAGGTTGAGATTTTATCATTAAGACCAGACAGATAAACTGGGGTAGGATAGAGATAATAATATAAAGTATTCACTTCAAAAGCATTTTACTTACCAGATAATGTCTAGTTTTGATTGTGAATGCACCCGCATGTAAGGCATAGTGGAAGCGGAGGTCGTAGTGCTCAATGGCTTTGCTACCTTGAAATATACCTTGCTCTCCTGGCCCCACAGGGCTGGCTCAGCAGACCCATCTTAGTGAATAGCAGCTTCTAAGCCTGTGTGTTAACTCAGTTGACGGCCAAGTTCTCGTTTTCTTTTAATAAAATACATCTGCTATGAAGAGTGAAAAATGTTGACTCCACAGGAACTTTCATTATCATTTTCCTTCAGAGAATGAAAACAAACCCTTCTCCTTCCCAAGGACAACACACTTCCTCTAGCATTACAGTTGGAGAAGGCTTTGTGGAATTTCCTAACTGTTGCCATCTAAGCTGTCATATGTAAAAAGAAAGCATTATTTGAACTATCTTCCAGTGATTAAGGGTTTTCAAGCTTTGTCCTGTCCTTCCAGTTATCTTTTTTGAGCTAGATGTGCTTACTATGGGACCAAAGGACCCTAGTTTCTAAACTGAGAACTAGCTTTATTTCTTGTGTAGATGAAACTTTCCACCTAGTGAGGTATGGTAACAAGCCCAGCATGGAGAAGCTGACTTGTCAAGAAATGATGACAGGTGGGCTGAGTCAGGATTGTGATAGCAGCAAATGAGCTAGAAGGAGTGCGGGTTATCCTTGCCAGAGGCCTCAAACAACTACAGGCTTTCGATGTCCTGGCTAGAGAGAAAATAGTTCTTAGTTCTTGCTCCAGTCACAGTAAAGGCTGTGTCTTATTTTTGGTCATGGATTAGGTCTGGGATAGCTGAGAAACAAGCCCTACACAAGATCTTCGAGTAATTGATTGCTACCTATGTGTACCTCAGTGGGACATGAGATACATTGAATGCCAGTGTCTGGGGTCAAAACTAAACAGTTACATTTGTCTACCCATATCTGAGAAGCTTCATGTATGTGAGGTATGCTTGGAATGGTGGCCACTCAACGTCAGCAAGGAAGAACACTCAAGATTGATCAGTAGGCTGCAGGCAGACGTTGTAGAGACTGAGCCAGTGTCCAAAGTTTTCTCCAGAGGTTGAGACATGGTGTTTAAGGGTGATCAGAGGCCCAGGTGTGGTTGAGCAGACACCTATATGAGCAGCATCTGATCTACCTTCAATGAGGGGGCATGACGAGCTTGAGAGACCAGATAAAGTTGATCTAAATTAGGCAGGTTCTCTCCATTCACAGTAAGATACAGTAACCTTCCAGGAATGGGCCAGGATTGAGCAGTACAAAGACTCCAAGGGCTGAGTAGGAATGGGGATCTCATTTTGGTGGACTGGCATTTAGGAAGGGCGTGGAGCCCAGAAAAAGACTGGGCCATGAGGCTGGGTAACTGCCGGAAATAGAGTGAGATTCAACCAGAGGTGAGTGCTTTGGCATGCTGGTCCTGAAAAGAACTATGGAAGAGTTATATGACTTCCAGGCTATACACATGCAGGACTCACCCATCCTAGGTCTAGATTCATTTGCTTTTATTTCAAGTGTCACTGGATACTGAGGCTGAGGCTGCTGAGTGGCATTCTAGCTTGATCAGATCTGGACCTACCTTGACTCCCCTGTGGTGTCCCTCAGTATACCAGGCTTGGGGAAGACCAACAGAGGGAAATACCTTTGAGTCTATCTTGGGATATTTTCTGATTAGATCCATAAGGCTGGTAATGGCAAATAAACTCTACAGTCTCTCATCACTAAAGTTTCCCTTGAAAGGATCCTTCTCTGTCATGGGTACTACAAAAGTATTCTTGATGACCAAAAATGTCACTTCAAGTCTAAGATATTTTTAAATTATTATTACTTTATTCTAAATAGCTGAGGTTTATGACATGTAATAAAATAGCTTGTTTTACTTAATTATAAATGTAATACCTGCTCATCATAGAACATACAGAAAAATGTTAATACAAAAGCAGTATTTTATTAGGATAACTATTGTCTCTGAAGGATAAATAGCTCAAGTTGGTGAATGAAATAAGACTTTAAAAATCTTGGAGTCATTTTTCCCTGGGGTTTTGGTGCTGCTTGCGGATGTGGAGAGGTAATCTTTCCATTAACAAATGCAAGGCAGGCAAGGAAGGGCACAGAGGATCTAAAACAGGAGACAACCAAAAAAACCTCTTCTTTTTTTATTTTTACATGCATTTTCTTACTTCCATTTGAGCATAGACTTGTCTGCAAGTATTTGAAAATTCACTTCAAAGAAAATAATAAAATCTTGGTGCAAGAGAAATTGAGATGCTTTCAAATTTCCCATCTTCAATAAAATGCTCCTCAGTGTGTCTCTGAAAGTCACTCTGGACAGGAAATTGATAGCAATGGTTCATTTCCAAGGTGGTGAGGGAGTTTACCGGGAGGGTAGCACTAAGCTAGGACAGGGATATGGGGAAATGGTCTCACAGCTGGGGGTGACAAGATTCCAAAGCTCTATGTGCAAAAAAATATGGCTAATTGTTCTGAAAGATCTGAGCATGGGAGTGTGTTCCTTCTAAAGTTTCTGGCTGCATGATACATACTATCAAAGAGCTCTCAAAATCATAGACCCAGGACAGCCACTCAAGTGGACACAATGGGTGTTTATTGTGTCTGCACTTACTTAAAGCGATTCAGATTATCCATGTGTCTCAGTGTAGAGAAGAGCGATGAGGTCAAGCAAGAGCAATCTCCCAGCTTCTGCCTCTGGCATCCTCACAGCCCTCCCATGAGTCCATTTTCCTGAATATCTGATTCATTCTCCCCAGGTCTCTGAGGCTTTCCATTATTCTTTGGCTCTTGATATCCACCTCACACTATGCTTTCATGATAGTCTGGATTTTACAGGTGTCAGGATATTTGTCTGCCCAGCCTGACTCTTTCCTGGGAGACACTTTTGCTTACAGATCCCCATTCACCCTGACCCTTTGGGACATTTCCAAGAAGGTCCATTTCAATAAAGAACAGCAGTAATGTTGGTTGAATGGGAAAGCTCTATTGGAACTAGGACAAAAGAACAGTCGACTTGATGGGGTTCAGGGCTGAGAGCTCTGCCCGTTGTGGAAAAGAGGGGTAAATCAGATCCAGAGCAAAAGGCAAGGCATACAAATGCTCCACATGTAGACCATGGTTGGTAAATTGCAGATTGGGTCTCAGCGAAGTGTCACAATCTTCATTTTCAAGATGCAGGTTGAGAGCCTGGTCTGAGGTCCCCCAAGATGGAAGTTGCAGACCTGGGTTGAGACCCCAGGCATTCACTATCATTATCCTCATTACACAGAGAGAGACCAGAGATCCATAAGTTGGAAAAGGTTGTTTCCCAGAAGAAGCACAGAAAAAGGTGGAATGGGTGCTTTGAAGCCAGAATCTAACAATTGTCCACCACAGTGCAATATCTACAGCCACAATTCTTCCGCTACATAGCATATTTCTCAAAATACTGTCACTTAACAGCATTCAATATTCCAGGTACAACTGAAAATACTCCCACATCTTTACAAAAAAAGAGCAAATTAAACTCCTGTCAATCATGTCTCCAGCTCCACATTCAGAATCTCTGCTTGATATTTACTTTGCCTCTACTTCTCCGTGAGCCTGTCTGGATATTTGGCAGTCTATGAAGTAGACAGTTAATTAAACTGCCACCCACCCACTCTACACACCGTGTGAGGCAAAAAAAAAAGAGAAGGAAATTAATTGAAATACAAAAATGCATATTTGACATCAGCCGCATGCCTAATTTATACCCACCCGCTCCTACCTCCATTTGTATGTCTCAAATGAGCTCTTGATCTTCCCCTAAAATCTGTACAACCTTCCCATCTCTGTGGCTTAGGGAAAAAACTTGGGGACATCCTTGACCCCTCTTATACCATATCAAATCTGTCAACAAGTCTCAATGGTTTTACTTTCAAAGTGTGTCCAGAATCCAACCATTCCACACCCCTTTCCTCTTATAATCCAGATGCAAACACCTCTGGCTCTTGCTAGGATTGATGCCATGGCCTCCTAACTCACCTGATGATCCTTATCTTGCCCCATTACAGTCTATTCTCAACACAGCAGCCAGAATGAACCTATTGAAAGGTTATCAGATCAATATATACCATCCTCCCCTAACCCCCAGTGGCTTCCAGCACTCTGCAGCTAGAAGGCAAACTCCTCACCATGCCTGCAGGGTATCCATGGCTTGTTCCAGTGACTCCCTGACAGTGACCATATTCTTCTCACTCACTCTACTTCAGCCACCCTGGCCTCTTCACTATTCCTCCCACAGGGCTGGCTTGTCCCCACCACAGAATGTGTGCACTGGTTATCTCTTCTACTTGGGAATATCTACATGACTTGCTCCCTCAAAATTGCTTCACTTTCATATTCAAACGTCACCTTCTCAGGAGATCTACCCTGACACATGTTTTGTTTTGTTTTTAATAATTCTTTACTGTTGAAAATATTACATATATCTCCCTTTTCCCCCCATTAACCCCCTGCAGCTCACCCCGCCCACCCCACCCCAGGTCTTCAGCACCCTATTATTTGTGTCCATGGGTTATGCATGTGCATACAAGGCCTTTGGTTGATTTCCTTCTTACCAACCCACCCTCCCCTGCCTTCCCTCTGAGAGTCCATGTCTCTGGATCCACTCCGTTCATCAGTTTATTTTGTTACTTAGACCACGTGTTTTAAATCCTCCTCCAACATGCAGATCTCTTTTTCTACCTTAATGTCCCCTTGTATTCCTTATCATTATTCTAGAATAATATATATTTTATTTGTTTATGCATTTTATTATCTGCATAAACTTAAGGAAGAAAGAGAATCTTGTCTGTTTTATTCATGGCTTTGTCCCTTTTGTCCAGATAGTGTTTGACACATAGGAGGCACTCAATAAATATTTGTTGAATCAATAAGTGAATGCTTGAACTGCTCATGGGGCCGTAGTTAGTGTGCCATCAATCTCTAATGGTTCTCTCTTCCTGTACCCATTCCACTTCCCTTGCCTTTTTGCAGCACTTCAGGCAGGTTAAGATGACCCAAATCTGCATCCTCTGGGCTCTGAGCCCTTGGTGCACCTGCTGTGCAGAGTTACTGTCATCTCCCATTAACTTTTATTATAGGTCAGAGTGGTATGACTATCCCAGGGATCCCCTGAACTCCATCTGAACTTTTCCTACTCCTTACAATGTAAAAGCAGCTTAATTTCCCCTTGATACTTCAGTCATTCCAGCCCACAGGGTAATGAATAGCAGAAAAAATCTGAGTGGCCATTTAAGCTTCCAATTCCACTCTCTCCCAATGGGTCCAAGAAGTAAAATATTTATAAATGGGCATTAGATATGTTCATGAGAAATGCCTTTCTCACTTTCTCCTTGGTACTGGGCCCTGTGCTCTAGTTATGGGGGAAGCAGCACCATAGTCTGGACCCTGGTGCACAGCCTTCAGAAAGACAGCCCCCAACCATGAAGGTATTGTCCCCCAGCAGGCACTGTAATTGAGCCATCAGTAAGCCATTCCACTGACCTATGAAGTCAGATGTTTGCAGGTGATAGGATTCATGGTAAGAGTGGATTGCATGGGCATCAGCTCGCTGCCTCTCTCTTCTTCCTGGGGAGTACATTTTTTGGTCAGAAGCAATGTTGTGTGAGGCAGTGAGTAACGTATTCAGTAACTTGACAGATGACAATGCGGGCAGAGGCCTGAGAAGCCTGGAAGTAGAAACAAAATCAAATGGAGAATAATGATTTGCTACAACAGGACAAATTGCAGAGCCCTCCATTACAGGAAGGGCTCAGTGTAATTAACCTGCCACCAGGTAGCTGGATGGCCTCCAAGGAATATGTTATCGTATCTGTTCTCCCTCATGCCCAAGGCTGGTTACTGATGTCAGGTCACTGGTCAGTTTAGAATGACAGCTGCTTACAAGAGAGACTTGGTGGGAGGAAGTTCATATTGCTCAGCCTGTTCCTAGCCTCCATCCTTCGTGCCATAGCTGCCATTTTGTTCACTATGACCTTTCATGAGTACTTGGGTATTTGTAGAGGAAGATGAATAATATTGAAGAAAGAGTCTATCTGTCCATCTGATTATTAAGAGCATCCTCAGTATTGGGGGCCTTCTGGCAAGCATTTACATTGAATACAAATATTCTCATACTCTGGCACAATGTGAAATTTATATCTACATATTTCTTCCCCAAACTACCTTGTAATCAATAATGTGGTCTTGATCATTCCAAATCCCTATTCCTTGTAGCCACCCTAGCTTGCTGTCTTGGAATTCTTCATTTGCTTTATGTTGTCTATACTAGCCAGCAGCCTGGCTAATCTACAGTGATTACATGATTCAAGGTGATCATGGACAATTGTATAATTAGCTGCCTTTGACATCACTTATAATGATTTGGAGGAGGGAGAGCTCCAATAAATGATAGGAATACAAGAGAGAGAGAGAGAGAGAGAGAGAGAGAGAGAGAGAGAGAGAGAGAGAGAAAAAGAAGAAGAAGAAGAAGAAGAAGAAAGAAAGAAGAAAGAAAGAAGAAGAAGAAAGAAAGAAAGAAAGAGGAAGGAAGGAAGGAAGGAAGGAAGGAAGGAAGGAAGGAAGGAAGGAAGGAAGAAAGAAAGAAAGGAAGAAAGAAAGAAAGAAAGGCATTCAAAATAAACAAGGACCAAGGAAACTCAACCGTGTAGGTAGCATGAATTTTGATTGTCCCACCAGAGCACAGTGGTTAGAATAAATGAGCAAGGA
This sequence comes from Eptesicus fuscus, assembly GCF_027574615.1. NCBI lineage: Eukaryota > Metazoa > Chordata > Mammalia > Chiroptera > Vespertilionidae > Eptesicus > Eptesicus fuscus. Next base: position 29,098,699 of record NC_072476.1, read on the forward strand.
CCATCCTCATGCTCATTGTCACTGCTCCAGCATCACATTCTACAGAGGATGATCTGATTGATCCTGCTTAGGTGCCATTCGTACCTTGGCCTCTTGGCTATTCCCAATGATACCTCATAGGAGAGAAGCAATTTCGCAAAAGGATATCAAGATGCTCATATCACCCAGCTTGCATGGCTCTGTGGTTGAGTGTCAGTCTATGAATCAGGAGGTCATGGTTTGATTCCCAGTCAGGGCACATGTGGGTTCCATCCCTAATAGGGGGTATGCAGGAGGAAGCCAATCAATGATTTTTTTTTCTCATCATTGATGTTTCTATCTCTCTTTCCCTCTCCCTTCCTCTCTGAAACCAATAAAAAAAGTATTTTTAAAAAGATGTTAATATCAAAAGAAAAATGAACACTAAATAGTCATAAACTCTACAAATGCTCACTATACTGGACTCTTTGGTCTACAAATGTTTGAGGTCTTTGGTGGGGACAGTTGTAGTGGTTGGTGGAGTGAAGTGACTATTATTCATTAACTTACTTAAAGAGTTGGTGCATAAATAAATATTAGATTCTTGCCACCACCTACCTTGCTCTTCACTCCATTCATCTCCCTGTCCACAGTCTGAGCTGCTGATCCTACTGTTTGATAGGTCACAACCACTCACATGCAGCTCAGATGTGACCTTTGCCCCACTGACCTGTGCTCTGGCTTTTAAAGAACCATCCTAACTTCAAGCATGCACATCAGACCACACAGCTCGCTTTTGGCTGGGAAGGTAGGACTGTAGTCATCCCGGGATGTTGGCTCCAGCCTCTGACTCTGCTTAGGTTCAATATCAGCTTTCCAGACATGGACTCAGATAAGAGGCTTCCACAAAGGAAAGAGGGGGGAAAAGTTCATAAGCGCCTTGCTCAGCTTCATGGCAGGGTTTCATTAGGTTTTAATGGAGCTTGGGCCTGCAGTCCCGAGGTCCTTTTTAATTTCCACTTGATCTGGCTCAGCCAGTTCCTTATCCCTGAGGACCCCCTGGAGAGCTGAGCAATTCCTGGGCTCAGGTGTCATCCAGAACTAAGGCTAGGACTGGAGAGTAGAAAGAACTGGAAAAATACTTTCTCTTGTTTCCAAGAGTAACAGCACTGTGTCTCCTAGATATTTTTTTTCTGCGTGATGAACTCCAATCTCTTGAAAGAAGCCCAGAAGGGAACGCAGGCTGTCATACCAGGGAGCCTGGACTCCTGCTCCAGCTCTAGCTGCTCCCATATTTATTTTCTGAGCCTCAGTTTCCTCTTCTGTGGAGAATTGTAAAGAATAGAATCTGCATAAATATGGGTGTGCACATGCATGCATATTTATCATCCATACAAAAAAACTTTGCATTTTTGCGAAGCATTTTATCTACATTATTTTATTTAATAGCCACATCTAACTTTGGGGCTTCATTATTGTTAAACTGATTTTATCAATGAGAAAACTGAGGGTCATAGCAGGGACCAGATAATAGACAATTAGCTGGCCTCAGAATCCTGCCTGTCTGACTCGGAAGCGTGTGCTTGACAGCCTTACTGCCTCTGTACCTACATTATGAATACCGTGTCTGGGGCAGAGTGGCCACTCCATAATCATTGCTACTTTATTTGAACATATGCTTAATTTCCGTGCATACGAGTCTAGCTGACTCTGTGCACGTGGGTCTGGCTGCCACGAGCAATATTTCGGCAGTGCTTGTCACTGAGAGCATTTTCATATGCTAATAAGAATTAATAATTCATGTTCTGTAATCTGCCTGGTGTTTTTCCCATCCCCGTTTCTCGCTGGGGGACAAAGTGGACGAGAGATGATGCTTCCCTAGAGGGAAGGCCAGGCCATCTGCATAGCTATCTCTATGGCAGGCTGGGAGGGCCTGCCTCACTCCTGCTGAAGGCGGGAGGATGGCTGAGGGGGATTAGGAGGCAATGCCAGCCTTTCCTTCAGGGAATCCTTTGGGCCCTGTGCCGGCAGCTGGGGAGCTGCAGGGAGCTGATCTGTCTGCACAGGGAATGTGCTCTGCTGCTGAGCATTTCTGTCTCGTCTGACTTTTCACAGCAATTGTTTTAAATTAGGAGCCCTGTGATTTTCTGGACTCTGTCGAGCCTGAATAAGCTCTCCCTGGGAAGCAGGCCTCGCAGGACACAAGGGCTTTTCCTATTTAGGCTAATGTCTGTGTTACCCTCGAGCTCAGAGGAATTTTCCAAGCCACTAATTTGTACTTTGCCAGGAGACCAGAGTGATGAGTGGTATTATATTTTAGGCTTTCTAAATCGGAGCACCGCTTTTGGGTACTAGATGTGCTCAATTTCTTATTTCCTTCAACTCAAAAATCCAGCAGTCTTTGTTGTGCTACTTAAAAAGGCGGCTGGGTTTTTCAGAGAAGTCCTTGTGGCCTCTTTCCTCAACCTGCCAAATGATGACTTTTGGTTCTTAAATTTAACTGAACACGTATTTATCATGTGCCCACCAGATGCCAGGCTCCCAGGTAAGTGCTGCAGAGGGTATAAATATTAGTGGTTCATTTATTTAGTCATGTATCCATCTAGTCATTCATTCAACAAGCATTTTTGAGCACCCGTTATTGACCAGTTACTGACAGGTGCTAGAATGGAGTCAATTAGGACTGTATTTTGCTTCAAATATCAGAAAAACCTAACAATAGTGCCTTAAATAAACAAGGGTTTCCTTTTTCTTATATATCAAGAAGCCTGGACTCAGGTAATTACTGGTATTAGAGTTAATAGGCTCTTTGACTTTGTGGATGATATTTCTGTTAGTCACTGAGCCTCTTCCTCACAGCTCATAAAGGCAGCTGAAGCTCCAGCCATAACTTCTACTTCAGGTAGGAAGCAAGGTTGAGTCAGCTGCATTAGAATATTTTTACAAAGAAAACATAAACTTTCACCACATCACTCATCCTCCATCAATTCCCCCTTATATCTCACTAGAGGCCCAGTGCATGATTGAATCATGCACGTGTAGGGTCCCCTACACGCTTTCGCTTTCGATCGCTGGAGCACCAGGCCTTTCAGAAGCCTCTGGCGTGGCGGAGGCTTCTGAAAGGCCTGCTGCCGAGAGGACAGGCACCCAGCTCCCTGGCTTTTGATGGTCCGCGGCGGGAAGTGAGCTCGCTGCCCCAGAAGCCCCTTCTGTGCCGTAGCACAGCCATGGCGCCCACGCTGAGCTCGCGCCGCCACTGGTGACGCAGCTCAGCATCCCGCCCGCCCAATCAGCCACCCCGGCCACCCCGAGTCCCGCCCCCCCATGCCTCCTGGCCAATCGTGGGCACAGTGAAGGTACGGTCAATTTGCATATTTGTCTATTATTAGGTAGGATTGGTCAAGCCCACGTCACAGGTCACTCCCTAGGTACCAGGGAATCTGAGCAGGGCTGTCATGATTTGCTTTGATTGGCCATGCTCCCTCTTGGGCTTCTGTTAGGAAGGGAGGATGATATTGTATAAACAAATAGTAGTTGCAAAAATACAAAATGAAAGAGTCCATGTCCTTGTCTTCAGGGAACTTATCACCTGGCAGCAGAGGCATGGGAGGGGGTGATAGGACAGGGGATCAGTGGAGGGACAGACCAGTTACAAAGCACCTCACACGCTCGAGTTCATTTGCTTCTCAATATAAACCTGTGACATAGGCTGAACAATCATCAGTAGTCCCATTTTATAGATGCCCTTATCTAGAATACTGAGGCACAAAGAGGTTAAATGATGGTATTCTGGGGGTCACGTGGGTGATATATACTAATCCAAGGAACAAAATCTAGGTCGGCTTGAAACCTGGCCCTAGTCTTTTTGCCTTTCAGGAGGTAACAGTAGGCCTCCTCACAGCTTCTTAGACCGCCTTTCCAAGTCAGATAAGACCAGGGACCAGAGGTTTACACAGGAGCAGAAAGCCCATGGATGAACTCCAAGGAACCCTGATGGGTGGCTGGAACCAAAATTCTGCCCTAGCCGGAAACTTTGTGGGCAGACGGTATCCACAAGCAAGGGGTGTCTAGTAACTTAAGCTCAGCTGGGCACTTAGATTTCACCTAGTCAGACCCTGCCAACTTGGAATTCCTTTATATTCTCTCTCATCATTCCCATTCCTTACCTTAGATAGCTTACAAGAGTGCCCAATCAAAACTTCTGAATTAGAATTAATATGTATGATTTCTCCTTACCAGTATTCTTTAAATTTGCAGGGAGACTGATCTGAGCCTTGTCGCCAGTCTCCTCCTTTGGCTGGCCAGATGAATCTCTCTCTCTCTCTCTCTCTCTCTCTTTCTCTCTCTCTCTTTCTCTCTCTCTTTGAAAACCTGTGGCCTCAGACTTTGGCTCCTCTGTGCACCACAGGCTTCGATTCACTGACTTTGTTCAATAACATGCTGACACTTCTCCAGTGCTCTCACCCTAATCTGATCATCTAGAGTTGAACACGTGTGGCTTCTGTCATCTTACCGTTTTATATTGTAAATCAGCAAGTGGCTAAGGCACTTGCATCGTGGCCTTAGACAACTGTCCAAATCTTACCTGCTAACCTACCTAACCACCAAACCACCATTCTACTTGCCCACCACCTTCCCACTCCTCACCCACGCCCATATTTCCAAAATACCATTGATGTGATAAATGTTAAAGCAAACATTGAATAAATGAGTGGTTGATTAACCCTAAGAGGTAGATATTTTTAAAAGAAACACCAACCATATTTTAATAGTTATTATTTTTCTCATATTCACTTGGATATCTGGCAGAAATCCCAGTTGCTGGCTTTGCTGCTGGTGGGTATTTCTACCCAGATGAAAATGTTGCTAAGTTCCTGACCTCCTGGGCTGTTTACCTTTCAGAAATGAAAGGTCTCAAATTGACTTGGCGAAGAAAGCCTGCCAGATAAGAACTTACTCCTAAATGCATCAGGTCCACCCCTCACTGTGCAAGTCTCTCAGGCAAGTCCCTTATTTTCAGCTTCCAGATGTCTCACTTAGCAAAATAACCTGCTCTTCCTACCTCACAATGCACTCCAACTACTAAGCATATGGCTACACGTGTTGACATCTGAGATGAGCCCTTTCCATATCACATCTCATTTAATTTTTACGATTTATCCTGTAAGTGCTACTCTCTCCATATAACAGACGAGGGCCTTGAAGCTCAGAGAAGGTACAAAACTTGCCCAGGGTCACACAGCTATGAGTGCGACAGGGCTGTAATTCGAACCCAGGCTTGCCGGATCCCACACCTGTGCTCTTAAGCGCCAGGCAAATTGCCCCTATGCAAACTTTGCTGTGGCCCTCATCAGAGCTTCAGCACCAGGCAGTGGATATTTTTGTGAAGGTGGAAATATTACATACATGTGCTGTCCAGTGTGGTAGCCACCAGACACTTGAGATGTGGCTGGCGCAACTGAGAAACTGAATTTTTAGTTTTACTGTATTTTTAATCTATTTACTTTAAATAGCCCCATGAGGACATTGGACAACACAGCTCTGGAACATTAGCAACTACTGGGGAAACTGAGGCCAAATAAAATGACCGATTTCCCTAAGGTAGCAGACTCTAAAGACTCCTAGCTCTCACGCAAAAAAAAAAAAAAAAAAAAGTTCTGAGGAATGAAATGTTATTACAAACTTTTGACCCCAAATTTACTACAGAAACATGCCCAACTTTACCCCCATCCATAGAAATGCCAATAAATTTGATATTGACACTATGACACCAACTTTTGTGAAAATGATGAGAACTGCGAAAAAGCAGTTTGTTGGGGTTGATAAAAAGGTCATCTGTCCTGTACCATTCTCTTCCATGTAACATTATAGAGAAGAAGTAAACATTTAGTCAACTAATGATTGTTTAGCAACAGTTGGCAACAAGACAAACTGAGCTTAAGAAAATAAACTCAGAGTAGAGGGAGGCAGACAGCATGTAAAGAGATATGTTAGCAATTGAGCCTTTTGACAATGGGGCCTCCTTGCTGTTGTTTAGGTGATTCAATAGATAATGAAGGCTGGGGGCAATCGGGCCAGCATGCCCTGCCGCGTGTCCAGGTGTTGCCAGGCACTGCCAAAGGTACAGGAATGCCGGGTACTGGGGAGGAGGCTGCAAACACCTTCCTGCCTTCCAGATGAGCCAATCTTATCCACTGGGTGAGGAAGTTAGTAAAGGTTACCTCGACCTTGTCCTGTCTCAGGCATCCTAGTTGCTTTCTCCTGTCGGGGTTCCTGAGGGACTCTGAGTTGACTTTCTTAATGAAGTTATCATTACTTCATTCCCAGGAAAGGCTAGTGTTGCCATGGGAGAAGAGCAGAAACTGTCCTCTGTGTTCCCTCCCTCCCGGGGAACAGGACACTAATCCAGTTGAATTAGGCCCTACTTAACCCCAATTACTCATTTAACCTTAATTGCTTCCTTAGAGGCCTCATCTCCAAATACGGCCACAGGGGCAGGTTAGACTTTAGCTCATAAATTTTGGAGGATCAGATATATTCAGTCCATAACAATAACCGTATTCATCCTGAGAGGGTAAGAGTTCAAAGCATCATTCACCATTTCTCCCATAAAAGGTTCTAAAGAGGCGAATCAGGTGGCATAAAAGAGATATTCATGTTTGTCCATGTAAGAGGATTTTTCCCCCACTTGAAAAGCACATCTAGTTATAACTATCATGCCTGCCCCTTAGTAGGTGCTCACAAATGTTTATTAAATGAATATGTAGCATTGGGCCCATAACATTGCTTGGACTGTTAAGGCTCAAATGAAGTGGTAAATGAAATGCTGTGTGGTGGCATGATTTCAGAGCTGGAGACACTTGTAAGTCAGCAGAGAAGTGTTCTGAATAGTGTACTTTATACAGATTTGTCCAGGGGAGATGTTCTCCACATCCACCTGCACTTGGCCAGTTTGAAAAGGGGGCAATCATTTGCTGACTAATCTAGGTGAGATGTACAAGCCAGATTGTCATATCTGGTACATGTTGATTTCATAATTACATCAGTGTTTGAGAAAATGGGTCCTCTGACATTCATTATTAGTTTCCAGTAAAATGTAAAATATACAAAGGATTATTTTCTAGGGTCAAAACCTGACTTTAACTTTCTCTCCACTCTCCCCCTCACCCCCACAACCCGAATTGTTAAGGGCTAGTGAAAGATGAGGCAGTGGGAGGGAATGAGGGAATATGGGATCTTCTGGAAGGATTCAGTGGTAGGAAGCAGCAGCTGCAGTCACTGTGGAATTCAATTTGCATTGAATTGCTGTTCCACCATTTACCATTTTCATGACCCTGGTCAAGGAATTAAACTTGTGTGAGACTCATTTTGTAAAAGCTAACATTGCCTTCCCCACCAGGCTGTGGTAAGGATCACATTGGATAATTTTTCTACAGTATTTAGCATCATGCCTAGAACTTAATAAACAACCTACACATGTTAGTTCTATCTGAATGTGTAATAACACACATCATTTGGCATACTTTTCAGAACATGGCTGTCCAGGTCATGCAAATCGGGATGCTGAGAGGGCAATTTGCTCATTAGGTGATCAGTGGGCACATTTGTCCCCAAATGTGTTATTTTGAAATAAATTAGTAAGTTTTTAATCTATGTAAGTGAGCCAGTTACGTTTGCTGTTGTGATTTTAGGCAGAGACCCAGAAACCACTCTAGACACTGTCAGGAAGGGATTTAATGCGGGAAATTAGGTACTGAATAGGAAAGCCTCATCTTTCCTCCTGAGTCTTTCCTTAACCCTCATCCTGCTACTCATGATACAGGGTGGGGCAAAAGTAGCTTTACAGTTGTAAGTCTGCCAAACACAGACTTGATTCTTGTATTATTATTGATTACTTATTGTATTATTTTTCCATACAAACAACTGTAAGCCTACTTTTGCCCCAACCTGTACTTTTGATACTAGATGTGTGGGTGTTTTTCCCACCCCACGCAATTCTTTGCAACCCCAGCTGGGTGTCCTACAATTTAACTCAATGCTCACACTATCTGCCTGGAGACAGCATCAGATCCCACTTCAGATGTCAATTATAAATCCAGGTTGTCACCTATGCTTCTGACCAATGGGCTACAAATCATAGAAGGTTACTACGCCCTCCTCGGGTTAGGTTAATTTGCTAGAGTGGCTCACAGAACTCAGGAAAACAGTTATTCACCTTGACCAGTTTATTGAAGGACATAATAAAGGGTGCAGATAAACAGCCAGATGAAGAAGTACTTAGGGCAAGGTCTGAGAGGGTCCTGGGTGCAGGAGCTTCTGTCCCTGTGGAGTTGGGGTGTGGCACCCTCTTGATATATGGATGTGTTCACCAACCCATACTATTGGGATTTTGTGGAGGTTTCATGACATAGGTGTGATCAATGACTAATTCCATTTCCAGCCCCCATCCCCTTTCTGGAGAATGGGGGGTGGGGCTGAAAATGTCAAGCTTCTAATCATGGCTTTGTCTTTCTGGTAAATAGCCCTCATCCAGGAGCCATCCAGAGTCCTATCATTAGAACGAAAGATGTTCCTAGTGCTCTCATCACAGGAATGTATAAGGGTTTCGGGAACTCTGGGGCCAGGAACAGGGCTGAAGACCAAATATATGTTTTTACTATAAATCACAAGATCACAAGTGCTCCACAGCATTTTTGGCAAAGCTGGGTGTGCAAACATCAGGAGAAATCATCAATGATTCCAGGAAATCTGGCAGTTTCAGGAATTACAGGAAACTGCCACCCAAAGCAGGTAATTCACCGGAGAATGCTAAGAAAGCATCATAAAACATTACACAGCCTTCTGCTGAAACCCACACACCTGCCCACCTATGGCCAACTATTATAATTGTTCCTGCTTCCTGCCCACCTTCCACATCTGACGTGAGTGCCTGTCACTGGCAGAATCTAAATTAGAGTCCAAGGAGAAGGGGCCTGCTAATAAATGTAGTTTTCAGGTGCTTAGCAGTGGCAGTACAGGGGATAGCTTAGAAGGGGTTGTGCTTGCTGCCGAGTACCAAGACACACCGTGGATCCTTATTATCTGCCGATTCCCACACTCACTAAAATTTATTTGTAACCCCAAAATCAATATTTATGGTACTTTTGTGGTCATTCACAGTCACATGCAGAGCAGTGAAAGTTTGAATTGCCCAACATACACATTTCCAGCTGCAGTCCAACAAGGAGACACTCTGCTTTCTTGTTTTAGCTCTGATTCCATGAACAAGTGTCCTTTTTAAAAAATAAAAATAAAAAACATGTTTTTGTCAATTTTTTTAGAGAGAGAGAAGGTAGAGGGAGAGAGAGAGAAATATCAATGGTTGCCTCCAGTACACAGACTAGGGATTGAACCCTCAACTTGGGTATGTGCCCTGACTGGCCAGTGACCTTTTAGTGCATGGGAAAATGCTCAACCAACTGAGCCACTCAGGCCAGGGCTGAACAAGAGTCCTTTTCACAGTCTACTTAGTGCCACCTTTCTTTTTCTTTTTCTTTTTTTTTTCTGGGGGGGGTGCTTATTGTTGCTTTTGGTGGTGGTGGGATTTTGCTAAATAAAATGGTCTTAAACACAAGTGCTGACATGCTGTCTAGTGTTCCTAAGTGTAAGGAGACTGTGATATGTTAAGTAAACTTGGTTCAGACATGAGTTATAATGCTGTTCTATGGTCATGAATCAATACATATTAACTAAGGGGTCATTAAACAGAAGCACATATAATACAAGGTTACCAGTAAGTAATGATAGGTTGATGGACATGTGACCAGAGGCTTGCAGGAACCTAACTTTGCATGTACTGTAGGAACAGTAATTCATTACTAGTTAATTCAGTGCTTTCAGTGACTTTGTAGCCTGCAACTACCATGAATAATGAGAATCAACTATAATATTTAGATCCTGATCAGAGATGCTACAAATGAATCTTTGATACATTTCTAAGCTGTGGTCCTCTTCTCTGTGGTGGTGAGGATAAAAGGCCCATCCTTTGATATCTTAGAATCTCCTCTTGAGAAGATCCAGTTAGGAAGAGAAGTGATTCAGCAGGCTTTTGTTAAGGATAAAACGGTAACAGATGTTGGACCTCAGTTCTGCAACCTTGGTTCTTGAGTTCAGCCAAGAAAGAACTCAGAGCCAAGGAACTCAAATACAAAGAGAAAGTTTATTTAGAAAGTCATAGAGGTAGAAGTGAGCTGTAAAATTGGGCTCAGGAAACAAGTTACAGAGGTGGGAAAGAGAATACTTGCTGAGTCCTTTGTCTTAAGGTGTTTCATTTGTTTCCCAAAGGCAGAGATTTTAGGGAAGGTCCTGGTCTCCACTGATTGGACAGCATCAGGGCAGTTGGTCACTCATCCTCAAAGCTGGTCCTTATGTCAGCTATGGTGTTGCCCCGCCTGACTTTGCTGCTTTTCTGAACCTGGAACTGAAACACAACTGAAGCAGGAATTTTGGGGGAACATAGGCAGGCTTAGGGATTTTTTAGAATTGGGGTCCATGGAAAAGTGCAGGGCTGCAGACTGGGAGAAGGTACATTTCCATAACACAAGGAAGCCAGGTGCAGTTACATCTCCATAAGACAAGGGAGCAGCAATAGTTGCATTTACATAAGACAAGGGAACTGGAAGTAGCCAAGAAAAGTCTATATTTACAAAATAATGAGAAGGAAGCTGTTCATTCAGATGGAAAAGAAGAAAGCCCAGAGGGAATAAGGGAACAATGGGGAACAATGTCCCATGTGAGGTTCAACCTTTGAGCCCAGGAGTTACTATAGTAACCAACTCAAAGGGGAATATTGACCAATCAGAGGGGATATCAGGCACCAGGATCCACTGCCTTTATAAGCCATAGGGAAAGGAACCCTGTGGGACCCCTTTTCCCCTCCCTGCTTGGGAGTCCATTCTGTGGGACTCTTCCCTTTCCCCACATTCTTCAATAAATCTTCACCTTTGCTATACCACTTTCTGTCCGTGGATTCATTCTGCGATTCCGTCAGACAAAGAATCCGGGTTCCAGTCCAAAAATTCAATATCACAACTAGGCCTAGATGTTATCTTTAGGGCTTAATGCTTAAGGGAGTGGTCACACAAGGGCTTGTATGGGAGCCAGTGTGAGACTATTCCCCAGGCCTCTTTGTTCCTCCTCCAAGGGGGTCTACTGCATGGCTGGGGACATGCCAAAGGAGAGGTTCTGAACCAGATGACCAGCGATATGGGGAGGAAAGGTCACCTTGGGGGCAAGGGTCCCACCCTAGTTTTGCTCATTGCTAGGTACCTAGGGCTTTCCCCTTTGGTGACCTTCTGTAGCTGGCCTAACTTTCCTACTCTGCTCATGCCTGTCTAACTGCCTACAACACAAGGTCACCCCAAATTCACATGCATGAGTTGGTTTTGAAATTAAGATTCTAGAATTTCCAGCATGGTTTTTCCAAGTCCGTGCATCTTCTCTTGTAGATTTTTTTTTTTTGGGGGGGGGGAAGGGGACATTTCATGAAATTAAGCAACCTTTGTCCCAAACTTTCAATGTTCTTCAAAATTTAAAAGGAGGAAGATATAAGAATTTATGCTATCACCTAGAGTGTAGAGCAGTGGTTCTCAACCTTCCTAATGCCGCTACCCTTTAATACAGTTCCTCATGTTGTGGTGACCCCCAACCATAAAATTATTTTCGTTGCTACTTCATAACTGTAATTTTGCTACTGTTATAAATCATAATGTAAATATCTGTGTTTTCTGATGGTCTTAGGCGACCCCTGTGAAAGGGGTCATGACCCACAGGTTGAGAACCGCTGGTGTAGAGAGATACCAGTTCAACTAACCCACAGTCCTTAGGCAGCAAGTTTGCCCTTGTTTTACATATAAAACACCTGAAGCCCAAAAAGGTTAAGAGGTTTGCCTTGAGGCCACATAGGTCAAAAACCTGCCTCCTACTTTAGTGTCTCTCCTTTTTGCTTGGTTGCTTTAAAATACAATTCAATTGCTTATAAAATAAGGAAGTTGAACTAGCTGATCTCTGAGATCCTTTCATAACCTAAAATTCCATGACTGTGACTTTGGCATTCATTTAAGGCTGAAACTATTTAGCATTATGCTGGGGGCAGGGCTGAGCTGAAGAGGGAAGAATTCACATGAGAACATATTGAATATGTCACAGAGTTTGTGTGTGAAAACAGGTCACAGAGACATAAACATTTAAATGACAGTGCATTGCATTTTTTTTGTGCATTTGATCAACTGACACCTCCTCCAAAAAGCCAGCCTTGATTTCTGCCATCTTCTCACTTTGAAATGATTCTATGATTTTAACTGTTACTGCATTAGCCTGAATGTCTCATTAGTCCTAATGACTAATATTTATTGATTGTGTATTATAATTATTGTAAGGACAGAAAAAGGCCCTTCCTTTTCTTTGCTGTGGCCTTCCACAGTTTATGAGAAGCACTTAGTCATTAAAACCCAAGACTTTTGGTTCCTCTGATTCAAACAGCCCCTCTGTTCAAACTGCTGGACAAGATAAGCTACTCTCAAGGCTACATTCTTGCATCTATTTTTGTATCCCCTTCATCCCTGCTGTTTACACAACTCTGGGATAACTGGAACCAAGGAGTCTCTAGTTAGTAGAAAGTTCCCCATCCCCTCCCCTTCAGACAAGCCTCCTTGAAATCTTCATAACTTTTGCTCTAAGCATGTTTTACAGGCTTGGAAAAAATACTAATAAGACACCTCCTTGGGACATCTGCCCGACTGTCTCCTGGAAAGCAAACAAACTGTAACTTTTCAAGACAACCCCCTTGGTATCTGCTGAACTTCAACACAAAACCCCTTTTTTGTCTCTTAGCAACTGCAATTGCTTGCTCTTTAAAAGCAGAAGCCACTCTTTGTTCCCCATCCTGTATTGACCAGCAATACACAGGCCCTTTCCTCCCTTGAAAAGTAAAATAAACTTCCTCTGTGCAACTCTTCTCCTAGTGGCGAATTCTTTCACAGCCTGCCTCAGGCCCAAACCCTAACAATGATTGCACTTTACATTAAGAGTTACAATTAATCCTCCCAATTGCCCTATGAGAGCAATGTTCTTACTGGCTTCATTTTACACATGAAAACATGATCTCTCCTCTTCTGACTCTGAAGTCTTTTTGTGACCAAAACAGGTCATTATCCCTTTCCCTCCATTTCCTGAGGAAGGAGTTGGGTTGTGGACCAGAGCAAGTGTGGGCGGGAGAAAGAAACTTGTATAGGTGAAAAACCAAGCCTGACTAGCCAGTCTGTCCTGGGACACTGTCTGCCCTAAGCCAATTCAAAGATGTTCATGAATGGCATTTGACTGGAGGGTAGGGAGTGCTCTGAGGATAGATTTGTGGCTTTTGGAGAAGAGATAGAAGATTTCCCTGAAGGACTGACAGAGGTGGAACTCTGGACATCTTAGTGACACTGCTCATAGGTATGGTCTTACCTATGGAAGAGGAAATGCAGCTAAAAATTGATAACTTCCCTACTATTACTAGGATTCCACAGGCCCTTGGTACATGACAGTTCTCCCCGCAAGCTGCTACTAGAGTGATTAGCTTAAAAATCCAAATATGGTCACATTACTATCTAACCTGTAAATGGACTACTATGAAATAAAGTATTGAAAGGGAAATCCATAACCTAGGGCTAAACCACTTCTTCCCGCCATAGCCTAGGGCTAAACCACTTCTTCCCGCCATAGCCTAGGGCTAAACCACTTCTTCCCGCCATAGCCTAGGGCTAAACCACTTTTTCCCCCCGCCGTTAGACCGCACCCTGCCTCCACACCCTGCACCTGCGTAAGCAAGCCCCGGCCCCCACCCAGCCAATCAGAGTAGGCCAACTCAGTAACTTGAGTAACGCCCCATCCCCCGATTCCCCCGTCTATAAAATTGCTGTGTAACAAAGGCTCGGGGCCCACAACCTCTGCTCTGTGTTCAGAGTATGTTGTGGGACCGGGCATGCCTGTACCAATAAATCCTTTGCTTTTTGCATGAGAAGCGTCTCTTGGTGCTTTGTGAGTGCGGCCAGCGTTCCGGGCGTTACAGTATCTGTACCTTTAGCATGACTTACAAGGCCCTTGACATCCTCTTTCCAAACTACCTGTCCAAGTCCTTGTTCCATTGCTTTCCAAGCACACCCAGTGCAGAAGTACCAACATTTCTGATATTCAGAAAACAATACACCTTCTCTCCCAGCCTCATTGCCTTTGTCATGCTTTCCCCGCTGTTTTCTATCTCTTTTTGTCTCTCTCCTTTTATAGTCTCAGTTTTAGCATTGTGTTAATCTTGCTTTAACTTGTTGCATACTATAATCTCTGCATAGGTGGCCTCTAACTCCCCAGAACTCCAAATGATGCTGTAATAGAGTTATCTGAGAACTAGCAGCCCATTTGCACGAAGATTCGTGCAATAGACCTTCATTCACCTGGCTGCCTGCATCAGTTTTCTGCCGGCACCGGGGACCCAGGCCTTGGCTGTGGCCACCGCCTTCTGCCTTCTTTCAGGGTCGGGGCTTGGCCCTGGGCGGCAGCCTTGGGCTCTGCTGCACCCCACTGTCCCTGCTGAGGATCTTAGGAGCCGACCCCTGGTGGTTGCCTGCGATCCATGCAGGCTCCCCGCTGGTGCCCAAGGCTTGGCTGCACCAGGCTCCCCGCTGGTGCGGCCTTGGGCTTGGCCGCACCCCAGCGTCCCTGCGACAGTTTCCTGGTGGGCGTGGGTGATGGGCGTGGCTTGTGGGTGTAGCGAAGGTATGGTCAATTTGCATATTACTCTATTATTAGGTAGGATTTCCTTGAGAGATAGGTGCTCAGAAGTTGACTTGCTGGCTAGAAAGCATTAGTGTATCTAATTTGACTAAATATTGACAGATTGCTTTACAGGATGCCTGTCAATATCTACATCCTCTGCATCTCAGGAACATGGCATTATCCAGTTTTCTAAATTTCCCAGTCTGATAGGAATCAATTATCATGATGTTTAACATATTATCATATACTCCTTGGTTTTAGAAATTTCTTCTGTCAGTTTACTGTTTATGCCCTTTGCTTCCTTTTCTCTTGCTTTATCTCCTTCTTCACCTAATATTGCCTTCTGTGTTCCTCTCGTGGGACCCAGTTCAAATGCCACTACCTTTCTGAAATTGTCCCTGATTGCTTAGACAGATTTAAAATCTCCCTCTTCTGGGTGTCTATGGCATTTTGCTTATACCCATGTTATATGTATCATATACACTGTCGTCATGCATTTCCCGTCTTTGTCTCTTCTATTAGAAAATGATACATAGATAATAGCACTTTAAAAAAAAATCACAGGACATAACACATGGCTTAGCACAAAGCTAGATCTCAATAATGTTTAATGAAAGGAAAGGAAGAATTGTATATCTTTCATGTGGGTAACATGATTAAAAATACCCCTAGAAGAAATTAATCTATGAAGTCTGAGAGAATGGCACATAGAAATGTAGATTATCTAACAGCATTTGTCATGTTGGAAATAAAGGACAATTATGTTTAGAGGACACTCCTATGTCCAAGTCTTAATGCAAACATCTGTTTCTTTTGATCTACATCTAACCATACTGGGTAAACTCCCTGCTCTACAACCACACGAATCCACAGTGTGTGTTGACATTGGGCCACAAGGTATCACAATGAATTCAGATGATTGCAAGGACAAGTTCGTTAACTCAGCATTTCAAGAGGCTGCCAAGTACATTCACTTCAATTCGCAAAGCTACCATTCTGGTTAGAGGTGTCATCTTGAGGGGCTGCACTTGAAGCTCCAGAATTTCTTAAAACAAAACAAACACAAGGGCCTAAATGCCAAAGGTTGAAAAGTTAAAGAGACCTTTGCTGACAAAGAAGAAGGATGTTTCTATTCCCAGTGCCCCGTGAATGTGGTCAGGGTCAGCCTTCGAGCATAAAATTTGGCCTCAGAGTGCTTGTGAGAAAGGTCTTCTGAGAGTTCCTATGAATGGACAGGCCTGACCAAAGGAATTAAAATCCAGTCCTTTGTTTTGCAGCCCTGGAATAGTGAGTTCTTTAGGCTCTGAGGAATGGCCAGCAAATCAGGGCTGAATAGTGGATTGGGGCACCCATATCCCAGCTGCTGCATGGGAAATGGGGAGGTGGCATTTGAATGAACAAGAGATTGCTACTAACTTGAGCAGGCAGTGTTTCCTCGTGGCTACCTAGAACTTCTACTGACATAACATTTGCTGAGGTTTGGCCATAAGATATGCCAGACTTCGGATGATGACCAAAGAGGAGGAAATTGGAGTTGAAGGGAGTCAGGTATTGAATTGGTCCTTAGGAATTAATTACTCAGTCTTAATAACAGGCTTGGAATGCTTGGGCTAGGCATTGATTTCTAGTTTGTCTATTATGGATGAAAATTTTGGGTGAAGACGAATATAAAGTTAGGCTAGTAGGTACACCTTAGTGCCTGCATCAGTCCAAGTGCTGTACTGTAGAATTCCAATTTTTCACATGACACATCTAAGAAGACAAGAATGATTATGCTACCTTACCCATTTTACAGAATGTATAACTAAGAACCAGAAAGAATAATTTTTCTGCCAAACATCCCTCATTCATTCACTCATCTGGTGAATATTAAGTAAGTGCCTACGATGTGTCAATCCCTTTGCAATCTTTGGAGATAGAGTGAAGAACAGGACAGAATGGATCCCTGCATTCATTCAGTATACACACTTAGTTATCAAAGATATTATCTCTATATATAAAAGCCTAAGCAACCATTATGACTGGAAACTGGATGACCGGCCAGTAGCTATGATGCACACTGACCACCAGGGGGAAGACACTCAACACAGGAGCTGCCTCTTGGTGGTCAGTGCACTCCCACAGCCAACCTCCCTCAGCTGGCCAACCTCCCGAGGTCTCTACCCCCAGCTGGTCAACCTCCCACGGTCCCTCCCCCTTGCCAGCCCCGATTGGGACTGGGTGAGACGGCTCCAATCCGCCCAATTGCCGGCCAGACTGAGGGACCCCACCCATGCATGAATTTTTGCACCAGGCTTCTAGTGTAATTATAACCATGATAAAATGCTCTGAATGAAAACAGTGACAGGCTAAGAGGGTGTAAAATTGGACATTGACTGGTCTTTCAGAGGCTGGCAGAGGTAGTGAGCTTGTCCTAGAGCAGTGATGGCGAACCTATGACACGTGTGTCAGCACTGACACGCGTAGCCATTTCTGATGACACGCGACTGCATGCCGAGGATGAAACATTTGCTGCTCCTGAGGATGAAACATTTGCTACTAGAGTCTTGGAGTTAGTTTTTTCCTCAAAGTGACACACTACCCGAGTTATGCTCAGTTTTTTTGGCGAAGTTTGACACACCAAGCTCAAAAGGTTGCCCATCACTGTCCTAGAGGGAATGGCATCCCTGGGGAAGAAATGATACTTGAGACCAGATGAGTGGCATTTTCAAGAAGGGAGGTTGGGGAGGTTTTGAAGAGTATTCCAGGCAGAGAGGTTAGCATGTGCCAGTAAATTTGAAGAACAGAGAAAAGGTTGGTGTGTCTGCCTGTGAGTAATAGGAATAAAGAGAAAAGGATCAACCATACTCTTCAAGTTTAGGAGACTGTATTAAGAAATTTTTCCATTGATTCTCCAAGAAATGGGAAGCCATTAAAATCCTTCAAGAATGAAATGGCATAATCTAATTTGTGTTTGTAAAAACTCATTCTGGCTGCAGCCTGGAGAATGATAGTGGAGGCTAAAGGAGATGTGTATGGACCAGTAGGTAAGCCATTGCAGTGGTCCAGTTGAGAGAAGATTGTGACTTGGATTAGGATGAACACAAATGGACATCTTTCAAATATATTATGAAGCAGATATATGTAGGAGGATGTCAGGAAAAAAATAAAGAGGCCAAGCATGAAGGGGAATGGACATGAAAGAAGGTAAGAGCAAGCCTTTAGTCTTCTGTTGCAAATCCAACATTCAGGAGTAAAGGGTTGAGAGAAAGTGTCAAGGTGCAAGAGGGATGGGCAGATCCTGACACATCAGTCATGTGACTGTCACTTCCCTGTGGCCTATGCTGTCACTCTCATAGCTGCTGTCATGGAGTCTGGTAGACAGGGGTCTGTGCTCTGGGGGACAACAGAGGGAGAGGACCAGTCAGAGAGACAGCCAGGAGCAGAACAGACCTGGTTGGAGGATGCAACTGCCAGTCAATATCCCTCCTGAACAGTAGAACATCATTGCAAGTCACCTTGTAATGGACTGACAAAGTGTTCATTTCCCAGGCCACTGTGAGCAAGGTGATGTTGTCCTGAGGACAGGAAAGAGGCAACTCTGCCACATCCCTATATCAGTGTCCACTCATTTTATTTGTGCTTGGATGCCTCAGTTTATAAAATTATGTGGTAGAGAGTGTATCCTTTGCTCCTACCAAAATCACTATAGAAATAATTGTCATAATATTGAGTCAAGAATATCCACCACAGTCTCATTCTTGGAAAGTTAACAAAAGACATCATACATGCTTTTATTTAGCACTCACACATTTCTGGGATCCTATTTATTTATCTTCCCAGAGATTAAAGGAATGGCATTTTGCAGCTAAGAACCCCTGTGCCTTGAGGAGGTTTATATCACCTGCCTCAAACTCATAATAATTAAAAAAAAAAAAATTGGCAGAGCCAAGATTTACAGAAGTCTCTTAAATCAAGCAAGTTAAATCGTTGACTCTCCTTTGGACCTAAAACCCTTGAGTCCCAGACCTTTACCCAGGAAATCCCATGATTGCAGCATTTGATGTGGGGTGGATATCGCACTGAAGGGAGTCCTGGGGAGCTGGGTGCTTGGTAGGTGCCCATGTCCCTGGCTCTTCTCCTCTTATGCTGCCAGGGACTAGGGTTGAAAGTATCCTCCTTCCTTTATTTGAAGTGAAGTGAAAGCCCCTTGTCCTCTTCCTGCCCTATACACACTAATACACACTCGGGGAGGAAAATACAAGATATTTTCCCATGGTGCCATTGCACAGGTAAAGGGTTCTCTGAGGTGTTCAAGTATTATGTCCAACTAGCTCTAATGAGACCTGCAGGAGATAGTATGTGTGGTCCAAGCTCAGTAGTTCCCTCACAGGGTCATTGATGTTTCAACCATTCGGGAGTCCCTGAGGTCCCAGAGGAGCCCAGGCTGCTTCCCGGAGATGGGGCAGGACGTCTGGGCTGACCACCCATTTGTCCATGCAAATAAAGAGGAATTCCAAGGTGTCATGGCCACTGCCCCATTACTCTGATGGAAGTGAATAAATATCTTCAAGAACAATTGTTTCATGCAATGGCTCACTGATGAATAATGCTCCAATCATTGCTCTTTGCAGGTCTAGCCCTTGGTCTGATGGAGCCATGTCTACTCCAGAGCTGCTGTCTGCAGCTGGAACCCCATAATGTGCCTCCCTTCCCCCAGTCTGCTCCATCCCATGGATCCTGGACTACAGACTGTATTTCCCAATGGAGGAGTCAGTGAGAAATGGAAGGCAGTAAATTAGAAGGCACCAGAGTACTGCTCTGTGTCTGCCCCTCCCCACCCCCACATCCAGCATCTCTAGCATCAGCTATGTCTCTTTCAAGGCTTTCCTTTTCTCTTTCTTCCCTCCCTCCCCTCTCTCTGTCTCTGTCTCCCTCTTATCCCCTTCCCTTATGTCTGTGGGAAACCTAGCCTTTGATCCACAGAACCATCAACAAAGAGTTGTCACTTCCTAAGAGACTTGATTGCTTATTTTGTAAGTGAGCACATATCTATTTTTGCAATGTAATCTTAGATACTATTCAATGCTGTCCCATTTTGGGGATGGTGCTGGCCTATGCTGGGCTTTCCTAAGCATACTAAATCTCTCAGGTTAATTAATAATGCATAGCACTTAGGGCATTTGGCTAGTAACATGATGGTCCATTTCATAAACTCAACACACTAGATTTTCCAATATAACATTTAGCTGTGAAGTGACCACAGATTTTGAACTCCTGGCTTGTTCTAAGGCCTTGAAATTCCTGTGGATTCCAGATTTGACCCCAAAGTATTTTCAGGGAGTGGGCTTTTTGTTTTTCTTTTTATGCATTTGTTTATTTATTTTCCTTCTAGGGCCCAAGGCTTGTAGACCTCTGCCCCAGGTTATACTTTGATAATACTGACCATGGTGTGAGAGCCACCTTAAACACAGGTGCATCACAGGGAGCTATTTGTAAAAAGGCCATGTGTTCACGTCAAAAAGCAACAACAGAAATCCACGTGTATTATTCAAAGCCTGTAGAGAAAAAATGAAGTATTTATCCCTGAAAAATATCTGGCTTTGAAGAGTGGGATTTCATAGACCATGTGGGAAAGAAACAACACTTTCTCACCTGCTGTGCTCCTACTGTGCCATCAGTTGACATGCTGGGTGCTGGAAATTTAGACATTCATGAGGCTCAGCTCAGACATCTCAGGATAGAAGGGGTAATGAAAGCAGCAAATAAATATGTAATTAGTAAAATTAATGTGAAATGTGCTGGGGCCAAATCATAAACTCAGACTGAGCAAGTTGGGGAAGGCTCCATCAAAGGCAGTGCACTGTGAGACAGATGTGGCCCATGGGAGGCACTTGGTCACATTTGTTGACTGAATGCATGATCCTGTGAATGCTGAACAAAGTTGATTTTTATCACCTAGAACAGTAGGAATCAACCAGGTAAACAATGTATTCAAATGCATCAGGAAAGAACATGTCTGTTCTAAACGAGAGCACCAGCATGTTCTTTTGTAATCATTTTCCTGGCTGTCTCTGAATTGGAATTTGTAATCCTGGAACTTATGCGCTTCAGAGTAAATAATCTGACAGCTGTGAAGAGAGTGCACCTCTCTCATGGCCCACATCCCAGACTTCGGAGGGCCTCCTAGGAATGCATCAGGAAGAAGAAGAAAAAAAGGCACTATAGCTGAGCCATGGCCTACTACTGCAGTCAGAGCTCAGGACTTGAGGTCAGAGCTGGGGGTTCCTTCACCCCATCTCCTGAGCTCTGAATGGGCCTCCCAAAGCACCTGCTGTCCTGCAACCCTGTTAACATGGAGGGTGATAAGGACCAGGGAGGGCAGTGCCTTTGCTGTTTTAAATAGCAGAGAAGTCCCACTGGTGGCAGCACTTGCTATTCAGAGGCATTCCACTCACTACTGGAGTGCCTGTCCATCCATCATTCATTCATTTAGTCAGCAGGCATTCACAGAACACATACATGTACTTCCTGTTACCTTAGGTATCATATGTGAAATAGTTTGGGTCTCTGCACTAACATAGATCCCATTTTCACGGGAAAGCCAGGAAAGGAAATAGACAAGTTACACTAGAGTTTGCTCAGAGCTGCAGCATATGCAAAGGCTGAGAGCAGACTCTGCCTAGGAGGTGAGGGCTGGAGGAATTCCACGGGGGAGGTGCTATGGAAGGTAAAACATTATCTCTTGTTATGTTCACAGTTGAGAATACTGTGTGTGTGTGTGTGTGTGTGTGTGTGTGTGTACTTTGTGCCAACAAGTGATAAAATTTAAAAATATACAAAACAAAAACAAAAACACAACACCCCCCAAAACCTGGCTTTTAGTCCATGGCTCTAATCTATAGCTAGCAACCTTGAACCATGCTATGCCTTCATGAAAAAATAATAATATGGGAATTTCCTGTGGGGTTGCCAAGGGAGGAGGAGATGAAAGGTTAATTTTGAAAACAGGCAGTTAAATAATTTGGCATTTGACTAATATGGTTGTGTATATGCATTGTGTGCTTTTGTTCTACCTTATTTTAGCATAGGCCTCGGGATCAGAAACAAGGAGCTGATTTTAAAATCAAGGTTATAAGAAATGGTAAGATCCTAGAGACATTTTACATAAATTTTCAAAGCCAAGAAATTGTCAGCTGGGGCCATGGGTCAGTGTTGGGTTTCAGGGACAAACTTGCTTATTTTTTTCCAAGTAAAATTGGGAATTACTTTTTTTTTTCTTCAATATTTCCTGAGCTAAAGTGGTTCAAGTCACTGTTGAGATCTCATTTGTCCATCAAGTCCTAGTGACCAGCTGTGAAAATGTGAAAAATAGATTAAAGACAGCTCTTTGGCTATTTTTATGGGGTGCCAATGAACTGAGTCCAGCTTTGTTGCCAACTAAATCAAAAAGTGATCCTGGCTTCTGTGGACTGAGTGCTTTTGTTTTCTTAAAATTCATGTGTTAAAACTCCTAATCCCCATTGAGATGGTATGTGGATGTGGGGTCTTTGGGAAGTAATTATTAAGTCATGAGGGTGGACCCCAATAATGATATTAATGTCCTTCTATGGAGACTAGAGAGCTTATTCTCTCTCTTTCTTTCCCTCCTCCCACAACCCTCTGTCCACTAAGGAAAGGAAAGATCATGTGAGGCTGCAGCAAGAAGGCAACTGTCTTCAAGACAGGGAGAGAGCCACACTGGGTAGTCACTTTGCCCCCACCTTGATCTTGGAATTCCCAGCCTCCAAAACCATAAGAAATAATTTTCCATTGTTTATAGCTGCCCAATCTATGACATTTTTGTTACAGCAGGCCAAGCAGACGAAAACACAAGCTAACTTATTCAAATGTTTTAAAGCATGCCCCAAACTCAAAATTAGCAGCTTGCTCCCTTAATCAGCTGTTTCTTAGTTGGTAGAATTGCCCACTTGCCCAGCCTAGAGATTACTGAGTTATATGTGTCTTTACTCATCAGACACACAGAATTTCACTCCCTGACCCTCCAAGACCTCCATCCTCTTTTTCACAGACTGTCACTGCAGCTTCCTACCAGATTCATTCTAGTTTTAGTCTTTCTCTTCCAAGACACTTTTCTAAACCACTTTATCAGTGATCCCTTAAAAACAATACTAAGACTGTTTGCGCCCCCTTCGTCTATGATAAAGAACAGTATATAAGACCCTTCTCAATTTAGCTGTAGCTTACCCTGCTAGTCTTCTCTCCCCTCTCCCCTTTCACCTCTGCATCCTTTGCTGAGATTAAAAGGACATGCTTCTTTCTCCTTCTTTACCTATATCTGCCTCTATGTCTCTGGTCCTTGGTCCTTGGCATATACTCTTTCCGATGCTTAGAAGGACTCCTCCATCCTTCTTTGCCTATAATATCCCACATTCAAGACCAGGAGTAGGCCATCATGCATCTACGGCACAAATGTGAGCTGCTCCCTCTCAAGCTCATGTAAGTCTCTGAGAACAAGTGTCTCCTTCATTTTATTCCCTCAGCCTTCAATTTTCTCAGCCTTGTCCCAGCTCCAGCTCTTCCTCATACCTCAATCCAGTCTCATGCTGCCTCCTAAGAAACCCTGCTTCAGCTCTCCAAGGCAGAGACAGTAATGCCCTCCTTTTCAGCTTCCTGAACTATGGCAAGTAATTCCCTCACATCTATTTCTATTGTCTTTGGTGCACAAGTCTGTTCCAATATATATTCAATTTGATCCATCAGACATCTACTCAGAATTTGTCATGTTGTATGAATAAACAAATTGCACTGTAATCATTTTGCTGTTACTTACAAACCTCCCAATAGAGCTTCTTAAACTGAGTGTAGAGTGAGTGCTGATCAATATATCTATCATATCTACTTTACGGTATACTTATTAACCCATTGGCATCAAACTTGTTCTCTGTATATGTGACTGTGGGTTGTTCTAGAGGAAGATCATAAAACATAGACATGATAATTTTGCATATCCCTTAACATTCATTCTTTCATTATAGAATAAACAGATGTATTAGAGTCAACTCTTTGGGAAGTAATTTATCAAGAACAGTAGATAATTTTCCTTTTTAGTCATACAAATAATTGATTGTGTCAAATTACCCAAAACATCAATGGTAGGCAAGTAGGGATCTATTTGAAATCCATCCAGCTTTAGTTTCTGTGTATGTAAATAGTCAGTGTTTCCATGATGTGGGAAGAGAGGGTTAATACTCCTAAATGCAAAGTCATAGCCTTGCACATTGAATAAATAGTCTGGGGGAATACTAAAGGATCCTCTTAAGAGAAATAGCCAAGAGGGAACTGCTGATGGTTGAGAGTACACCTTGGGGGCTTACTAATATGTTATGTAGAAATTAGAGAGCACAATGTTTTCATAAACAATATTCATCAATTGTGAAGAGTTGAAGGCAGCTCCCTATATCATTTCTGGTTTATGAGTTTGCAAGGATTTCTCATGGTAGAAGGAAATGAGTCAGAAATTAGAAACAAACTCATTTAATGGCTGAATTTTATTTCAACCAATATTATGGATTGTTTGGAAAATAATTTGTTTGTTAATTGTGTTAGTCAGGTCTCTTTTGGCTGAAAATGATAGAAACCAAAAGAGGAAATTTTTTTTTAATAACTACAAAGTATATATATTTCAGGCATGCATGAATCCAAATAGTTAAAATGATGACATCAGAAATGTGTTTACATTTTTCAGCTTTGCTTTTTCTATGATTTTTTCATCACCAAAAGGGCAAACATGGCCAACAGAAGATGTAGGTTTATATTTGACAAGCTTAGAAACATGTGAGAAATGAGCTTCTCTTTCCCAGTATTCCAGTTAATGCATTGGCTATAACTCATTAATATATCTTGGGCCATATGCCAGTTTCTTCATCAGTCACTATAGATAGGGAGAAATTATGCTCTGAATGTCCAGATCTGGCTTACATGCCCAGTTTTGGAGCCAGGAGTGGGGTTAGAACCACCATTATATTGTGTGAACTGAAAGTGGGTATTAATAGTTCCTAAATGGTTTCCAGTAATGACAAAATAATTCATTAACCCAAATTTGTTCCATCTTTCCCAAGATAATTTGTTCATTTGTTTATTCATTCATTTATCCTTTTTATAAATCCAGTCTGCCATTTTTTTTTGCTTCTTAATATCAGTGCTTTTTAAATTTGCATTTAATGTATTCATTGATATAGTTGATTTAGGTCAATAACTATTTTGCTATTTGTTTTATATTTTCCTCATCTGTTTTTTCCCCCTCTGTTCCTTCTCTCCTTAACCTATTTGAATTAATTAAATATTTTAATATTTCATTTTAATTCACTAAATCATCTTTTAGGCTATAATTTTTCATATTGGTTGTGTAGTGGTTGATCAAGGAATTATAATACACATCCTCATCATAATCTACTTGGATTTAATATTGCACCACTTCCCATAAAATGTAAGACTCCTAGCAACAGTACAATATAATTCCATTCAATGTACCCCTATGCTTTTTATTTTTGGCATATATATTTTATATCTACTTAAACCCACAAAACAGTATTAACACTTGTGTAGTAAATAGCTATATGACTTTAAAGAGCCTAAAAAGAAATAATTGACTCCTCTGTTTACTTACATACAGTTGATACTCCATTATTCATGGTAATGTTCTATAAAGTCGCTGTGAATACAGAGTTAGTGAATGCTAAACTGTTGTTCCTAAAGGAAATACAGAGTTGGGTTTCTGTGAGACCTTGGTCATGTTTTCATCAAGTGATCAACACCTAACCTTGCTTTATGTGTGTTTATGGTTAAAGACACCTTAGTTAATATATATTGTTGATTCATTCACATTGAAATCATGGCCAACAGTACTGGAACTCAAGCCTGAACAAAGTGCATCTATACACATAGTTTCACATAAGGCACCCCACAGCCTGCTCACACTTAGGAATACCAGACAGCACTTCAGCACTGCACGAGGGGCCATTTTAAAAAGTAAAATCACCACCAACAACAAAAAAAAGCACAAAAGTGTGAAAAATGTGGCACTAAATAAACCACAGAAAGATCATTTATTTATAGTGTGAGAACTGAAATAGGAAGGCAGTGTGTGGCCTCAGCTGGGAACACACACACATCAAGCAACTCTAATTTGTTGCTACTCTGCACATGTCTGTGAAGGTAAAAGAAATACTTAGACTTTGGCACAAGGAAATAGAACTTTATTTCTATTCCAATTAAATTTCAGGTCAGCTTGGATAAAGGGAGTTCCATATAGTCACTCAGGCTGACAAGTCTGTTATTTTTTTATCTTCCCTCATCTTGTACTTCCAGTGTCATATTGGGTATTGACATTGCAGGTAGCAATGTTTAGTCCCTTCAAGAATGAAGGCTCCGATCACCACACAAGGTTAAGAACCATGACCAGCTTGGGACCTGACTGGAAACAACGGGAGCATAGAAGAAAGTTGTAAATATCAATCCTGACCAGTTCCACAAGAGTAACTGTTTGCTTGCACGAATTCTGAATAATAGATCCAGAAGAAAAGGATACTGATTTGGGTAAATGTCTAGCAGTCTCTACCACGCTGCAGCAGGGACACTTGGTCTTACATAATTAGTGGTCGTGGTGGAAGTGAATATGGACATGGTTCATTCCCAAATCAGTGTCATTTGGCCTTCAACCTGTTTTGATTCCACTCATGGTCCTGGGCATGTGGGAAGTTCTGGAATTCCTTTCCAACAGCAAGGAGACAAGTCTGAAGATCTGGCTCCAGTGAAGCTAGACATGTGTCCGGACTTACATTCTGCTTAGTATTTGTGTCTCCCCTGAAACCAGATTATAAATTGTTCTAGGATTCTAAGTGTCTCAAAATGGTAGAGAACATGACCTCTATAGCTATAAACAAGCCCTCTCCCATTGTCTCAGAACAGCAACAAAAGTTAAAAAATCAGATTTCACTGTTTTCCAGATAGAATGCAAATAGCTTGCAAATTGTCAGTGGAGGGAGAGAGCAAAGTCAGGCAGCAGGTAATAAAGCAGAGTAGATGCCAACTGTCAATAAGCTTAAAAACATGATTTACTGAGTTGATATATAGTGAAAAATAGAATCTGCTGATCCAGGGCCAGCCACTGTCCATCAAGCCTATGTCCCTGGCTAAGGCAATTATTATCTCTCCGTAAGAGGATCCCACTTAATGTGAACAAAAGACGAGCTAAGGCATGGTGTGCCATCCATTTGCTGGAGCCTCTGAAAGCTGCAGCTGGTCGGGAATCCTCGCTAAATCTCTGGGCCTGAAATGGCAAGCGGTGGCCTTTCCTTCCACTCCCTCTGAATGACCGCCTTGAAGGCAAATCAACAGGAGTGACAGGGGAAGAGAGGGCCATGCGCTGAGCTGTCTGCCAGCCAGAAGGGGGAATTCAATAGCTCTCTTCTCCGAACTGAGTCCCGAGTCAGCCTGTCTGAGATCTGGTGACATTTCTGCCTATTAGTGAATGGAAACACATGCTTTCATCCCTGAGTGGAGCGGTGGTGTTTTGTCTGCAGTGCCCTTGCTCTCCCGGCTTGATTGTTTGCTGAGAAAAAACAATTAAAGCTTCCATTCAATTATGGCCTGTTTGGGTCTGAAGAGCTGTTTAAAACCAGAGAGCCTTATCATATTAATGAGCACTACTGCCAAGATTAATACCTCAGAAAGGGATTCCCTGGAGAACTGAGGAGCAGAGCTGAGAATATTAGGATGTTATGATCTTCACATGATAGAAAACTACTGATAAAATGGCACATTACCCCCAGAGATAGGGCTTTTGTGTTAAATAGGCATGCAAATGAACATATATACTTCACATAACCTGGTAGAAAATATAAACTTAGATGGAATGTGCAAACATTCATAACTCTAATTATCTGCCTAATATCCTCTTTGCAGGAGCCCCCATGTTGGCTTTCTCTGGATGTTAGGTGTCAGAACCAGGACACGAGGAAGAAGAGAGGCAGAGAGGGAAGCCAACACAGAGTGGGCGACGACTGTTTACATCCAATGCCAGGAGAAACCGAGGAGAATCCCAAGTTTAAGAGCCAGGAGCAGGGTTGAAGACAGGTTACAACTCCAGGAGCTCAGAGTGGAGCTGGAGCAATAGGATTTGGGGGAGAGCAGGCCAGCAGAAAGGAAGGCCCAGTCCAGGCAATAGCAATGAAGGCCTTTGCAGCTTTGGGCACTCTGCTTGGTCACATGACTAGAGATGTGCTGCATGGACTCATCTGGTTCGAAGGCCCCAAGGTGGAACACCTTTTCAGATTCTCACAAACTGAGTTGTTGTTTTTGTATACACTCATAATAGCTCAAAATGGAATGTGGTCAATCCTCCCAAGTGCGGAATGATTTGGGAGAATGCAAGATGATTAATAATGATGTTTCAAATGGCCAGTGTGGCTCAGTTAGTTGGGTGTCACCCTGTGCACCAAAGGGTGGCAGGTTTGATTCCTGGTCAGGGCACATGCCCGGGTTGCAGGCTTGACCCCCAGTTGGGGGCATGCAGGACCCTATCGATGTTTCTCACATAGATGTTTCTCTCTTTTCCTCTCTCTAAAATCAATTTTTTAAAAAAAATTGGGTGTTTTTAGGGAAACATTTGCAAGTACTTACTATCATTCCAAGAACAGAAATTATGAAAACATAAAAGTTCTATTGGTTCTGCTTGAATGGCTTCAGGTTATTGATGATTTGTTTATTAATTACCAATGAAATTCATTGGTGTTTAACTGTTTAGTTTTGTTCAGTTATGTAAATGCCTTTCACCTTTGCATAAAGGTCGTGGGTAAATAACGACCTCAGGCCTTGTATTCTTTTGTCTCTGAACCATAGGAAGGCCCAGGCAATGGGAGAGCCAACTGAAGAAGTACCACAGACCAAGTTCATTGTTATTAGTGAATTATGAATTGGGAATGGAAATCACAATAATAATAAAAAGCTCCCCCATTAAAAAGATTCTTAAGAATCAAGGCATTGTGGTATCAATGGAGGAGAGGTACAACTAAGCCTGAAGTCACTGGGTCAGTGGGCTCTTACTAGCTGTGTAGCCTTGGACAAATTTGTTAACCTCTGTGAACACAAGCATTATTCTGAGGAAGAATGCAATAACTACTTTAAAGACAGTTTTGAGAATTAAAGGAGATTTAAGGAGGTACGTCATGCAAAGAACTCAGCAAAATGTCCAGAATACAATAAATTCATATTAAAAGGCAGTAGCTGTGGCATGCCTGGTTACCTTGAAACCTGGTGGCAGGGGATAAGAAAAGAGTTATATCTTTACGTTTCTCACTGGGTTGGTTTGCCCTAGAAAAGAGAGTTGGGAAACTTCAGACTCCTCTAAAATAAACTGGCTTCAACAAGCCCACATTTTGGAATTAACTTCCTTCTCTGCCGCTTTACACTCCCCTACCTGCTCCTCTTTCTTCTGGTAATCACCATACTGTTGAAGTTTGTTTTGTTTTCTTAATCCTATAAGGGTGGTTAAAATCTCTGCTCAACACTACCCTCTCAGAGCAAACCGAGGGCCATCCCTCTGTGGAGAAACCTTAGCGGAACCAATATCTACAGCAAGGATAGCAAGCACACAGGGGTCATTTCATAAGAGGAAATCTGGAGGGAGTTTTAGAAGCATCAATGGATTTTAAGGGTACTGGGTATCTTTTTTATTTTGAATGCTAAGTTCAAGTTACTTTTGATTACACATGTACTTCAATCCTGTATACAGAGATACCCACAAGGCAATTTTGTGTGCACTAAATAACTCAGCTAACACTTCTCTTCTAGAAAGACCAACTTCAGCTTTTGATCAGGATGAATAAAACTTAGATTATTAAACTTGATCAGACATTACCATTCTGTTGTGCATCATATTTAGGACTGTAACATGAATTCTATTTACTGACTCAAATGCTGGCTCTGTGCTGGCATTTTGATGCATTATGGATTTTCTAGGACATTTTTAGCTATACATATTCTGTCTGCTAAATGCATTCACTTCTTAAAACAGCTTCGTTGGTATGTAATTGACATACAGTAAAGTACACATATTGAAATGTAAAATTTGATGTTTTAATGCCCATAGAACCATCATTTCAACCAAGGTAATGAACATATCCATTGCCTACAAAAATTGCTTGTGCTCCTTAGTAATTTCTCTTTCACTTCTCTACCCTCATCGATTCCCCGGCAACTACTTTATCTGCTTCCTGTCACGATGGATTAGTTTGCATTTTCAAGAGTTTTATATAAATGGAATCATATAGTATGGACTCTTGTGTCATCCACCATCATTCACTCAGCATAGTTACTCTGACATTCATCCATGATGTTGCCTGGCTCCATAGTTCACCCCTGTCTGTGGCTGTGTAGTATTCCATTAGAAGGATATACTATACCACGTTCTGTTTATCCATTTACCTGTGAATGGGCATTTGGGTTATTTCCAGTGTTGAGCTATTACACATATAGCTGATAATTTATGTGTCAGTCTTTGAATGGAAATGTATTTTTATTTCTCTTGGGCGAGTGACTGGCGAAATTAGGAGTGATTGATATATAGTGATTCTGAGCTACTTTCCCATTGATGTGACTTAATGAAACAGTTGTGATGTAAAAATAGACAATGTGATTCTGTGTAACCCACCAGAAATGTTTGTTGCCAAACTACCCAGGCAGAAGAAAACATAATCTGTGAACACCTTTGGTTTCAGTGACTAGATTTAGATTTTAGTCATCCAGCAGAAATTTAGGAAATACAAATATCTCTCCTGGGAAGGTGATAATACTGTATGCCCTGCTCCATTGGCTTAAAATACGCTACATTACCCAGTAACATATTGCTAAGTAAAAGGCATGCCTACTGCTTTTGCTGTAGCTTTCAGCTCTCCATCCTAGCTCTTAGGATGTAAGAAACAGGACAGCAGGAATGTATTCACCTGTTGTATAGCTGCCAGCAAAAGGGCATTTCATACAAATAAAGTTCAGTGGAGATCTAATCTCAGTATCTTTGGATTTTTCCCCCCAGTCATTATTTTCTAATCAGTGATGGCCTTTACCAAAAGAATCCATCTGAGATTCTCAGAGTGAACAAATCTATAAATTAAACACAATGGAATTTGTTATTGTTTTTCTCCTTTCCTCCCCTCATAGCTGCACATCTCCATTGACTTGGAAAGAAGATGAGACATGCAATGTGGAGGCTAGTGCCTAACACTTGTCTAAATGTGTAACATTTGTCTGGGAACATTTTAGCCAATATTGTGTAGAAGCATTGAGACTACAGAACTCTTCCCCATCCAATGCAATCGTTACTTCATTTTTCTTAGAACTTCTCTGGGGTATTTTATCAATAAGACCTTTGGCTACACCGTGAAGACTGGCATCAGAAGCCAGTTACAGAAACTGGATATAAAAGATATGGAACTTAGGATTTCTGAATCTGATACAGCCTGTCTCCTCTCATAAACTCCCCTATTTCTAGATAAAACCTATTGGCTTACAAAAACAAAAACGTGTTTCTAAGCAAATTAATTATATAAACACAAGCCCCAGGAAAATGATTAAACTACTTAAGAGATGAACAAGTCTTTAAGCTTTAGAGAAGTACCCCTTCTATAAAAAAAAAAAAAAAAAAAGTCATGATTATCACAGATGTCTTATCTATTCATTAAAAGCAGGTCCCCTAAGGATTTTTGTTAGACAATGTTTTGTTGACCCAATTCTAATTACTCTGTGCATTTGGGAGAAACAAAATTACATTTATTTTTGAAATATTCTGCAATCCATAACCCCAGAAAAACAATTTTATTGAGTTGGTTTTGACATGATAGCCTCAACTTTTATTGAGAGACTAGAGGCCTGGTGCATGAAATCGTGCACAGGTGGGGTCCAGCTGGCCTGCCCTGATGGGGGCCGATCAGGGCCAGGCCAGTGGAGGGGGGGGGGGGCATGGGAGGTCGGTGGTCCCCACCCCTGATAGAGGGAGGGCCAATCAGGGGAGAGGCTGGGGGGGGGCACAAGAAGGGGGGCCCCCGCCCCTGATCAGGCTGGTTGGCCAGCAGCAGTGGGCATCATAGCCACCGGTCTTTCCAGTCATTCCAGTCGTTCCATTCGTTCCAGTTGCTGGCTTATTATATATAGAGATGCTGTAAGAAACAGCTTATTACTGTCAGGATTTTGTCATAGAGATGATACATTTATTTTATAATTAATTGATGACAAAAATGTTGTTCCCTGATGGGTGTATATCAAGCTTTGTTGTGGACAGTGAAAGGTATATAGCCAGCATGTTTTTACTATGATATTTTCTTCACTATTCTCAGGGGGAATAATTTGGCAATTCCAAATTGATGTGCTCATGTCACTATCTTCTAATGCTGTAGACTGAATTTTTGTGACCCTCGATCATTCATATATTGAAGCCATAACCCCCAAGGTGGTTGTCTTTGGAGAACTTTCTTTTCTCTCTCTCTCCTCCCATTCTTTGCCCCCTGCACACAAAGAAGAGGCCATGTGAAGACACAGCAAGACGGTGGCTGTCTACCAGCTATAAGCTATGAGAAGAGTCCTCAGAATGAAACTTACCTTTCTGGCACCTTGATACCCTAATCTTGGACTTCCAGCCTCTAAAACTGTGAGAAATAACTTTCTGTTGTTTAAGCTACTCAGTCTGTAATATTTTGTCATGGCAACCAACTCAAGGAGACTAATATACTATAGTACATTAAATCCACTCCATGATGGACAATAACAAGCTATTAGAATATGAAGATTTTGTTTTTATTTTTAGACTATTGTCTTACTATTTAACTTTAAATCCACTTTTCCACCTCATTCACCTCAATGACTAGCAAGCTATCTGAATTAGGCAAATAGACTTTGAAGTTTATTTCTTTCAAGTATATAAATTCTTCAGGGTTGGAATAGAGATTAATAATCATCCAGTAAAAACATTTCATTTTATAAATGAGAAAACTAAAGTCCAGAGTGTTCACTGGTCATAGGACCAAAACCAAACCCGATATCCTTGAACGCTCAGGGATTATTAATTATTGTTTATTATTTCTTGATGCCAATATAGAGCACCAGCTCCAAGTTCTTCATTGCCTACAAGCTATCTAGTTAGGATGCCGCTGTATTCAAAGACATTTTATAGAACTTGTTTGATGTGGGAGCTAACCACAATGTAATTACACTGCAATTTATATATTAAAAGGCATAGGAAGATTAAAGGCATAGGAAGACCTAAGTTTAAAGTTGGCACCATCCCATAATAATAGAGTGACCAGGACAGATGTTATGAAGTTCAGTTTCTTATCTGTAATAAAGAGGAAGCAATACCTGTGTCATGAGCTGCTTGTGGATATTTAGTAGATCATTCATTGAAAGCACCCAGCATCATTTTTACAGTGCTCAATAGAAGTTGGCAGTCTGGACAATGTATCTTCTTTTCCCATACAATCAACTACTTGTTAGAGGTAAGCTTTTACTTACGTTCCCAGCTGGTCACCTTCTTTGCCATCACTGTGGTTTGGTAGGGCATCACTTGAAGTAAAAGAAGAACAGAGAATGTAAGATGGACCTGTCAACAACTGCAACAGGTGAGAGTGGGCAGTCAGGGAGCAGGAAGGAGGGGAATTAAAAGTCAGATTGGGAAGCCTCTGTATGAAATGAACTCATATGCTATCTAAAGGTCAATAGCTTACATGGAAAAAGAACAGGAGCAAGGAAATAAAATTCTCTTAAATGAAGGGACTCCGGTGTGATTTATGAGGGAGATCCAACTGAGGGTTATTTGATCAGCTGACTGCACGGTGCCTTGGACCTTTGATGAGGAGGTTTCATGAAGCATTGTGATTCACACCTGCAGCGGGACAGAAGGTAAAAGGAAAGCATGCGAATCAATGTTGCCTTTTTATTAATTTATGAAAATTCAAGTTGTGTAAAATTAAAGGTTCTCAGATTTGGTCTAAAGCAAATAAGTGTTTTCTGGAGGTGAGTTACAATTTCCCAGGAGAGAATGTCACTCTTGAGTTATTGTTTTCATTTTCTAGAATGATGTTTTATTTTTTAATTTAAATTTTAATCAAAGTACTATATGCCAATGTAAAAAAAAATAGTTCAAAAGTTATTGATCAAAGAAGAAACAGGCTCCTCCTTCTGATCCCCACTCCTAACCACAGGGGCCACAACTTTTAACTCCTCCTGTTTTTGTTTCTCTTACAGATAATGTGCCTCTAACAACATCTCCTAATTTGTCAATTATAAAACATATATACTGACTTGCTAATATAAAAAAGGAAAACATATCAGTTACTTACTCTTTCCCTCCCCTTCCCTTCAGGCTCACTGTATTTATTTCATATAGAATATAAAGGCCCTCCTTCAATCCCTATTTTTTATATTTATGATTTGTATGTTTTCTCATGGTTATGCTTATAATTTTAAGTAACATATTTAAACCTCTGTTTCTTCTTGCATCGATGTTAGCAGATGCCTGACCTCATATCATCAAAGCTGAGCCTTTCAGCAATGACAGTCTTTTCTTTACCTCCTTTCCAGCCCTCCCCTACCATCCAAACTTCATAAGCTATAACATCATTTTTCTTTGAGCAAGATTAAAAATATAATCATATCCAAAATGAAGACTTCTTTAGTTTTTCTGCAGATGAATTATAAAACTTGAAAACAGAGCAAAACAAAATAATTGGTCTTATTGTGACTAAGTACAACTTTCAGTCTTCAGAGCTCATTTCCATCTTGAGAATCATGCCATTCAAGAGAAAAGTTTCCTAGCATGTAGATTAAAAATATTTATCTTGCCCTAACTGGTTTGACTCAGGGGATAGAGCATCAGCCTGGGGACTATAGGGTCCCAGGTTCGATTCCGGTCAAGGGCATGTACCTTGGTTGCGGGCACATCCCAGTAGGGGGAGTGCAGGAGGCAGCTGATCGATGTTTCTCTCTCATCAGTGTTTCTAACTCTCTATCCCTCTCCCTTCCTCTCTGTAAAAAATCAATAAAATATATTAAAATATATATATACATACTATATATATATATATATATATATATATATATATATATATATATGTATTAGAGTGCATGAAATTCGCGCAAGGAGGGGGTGTCCCTCAGACCACCCTGCACCCTCTCCAATCTGGGACCCCTTGAGGAATGTACAACTGCCCGTTTAGGTCCGATCCTGGTAGGATCGGGCCTAAACGGGCAGTTGGACATCCCTCTCACAATCCAGGACTGCTGGCTCCCAACTGCTTGCCTGCCTGCCTTCCTGATTGCCCCTAACCACTTCGGCCTGCCAGCCTGATCACCCCCTAACCACTCCCCTGCCAGCCTGTTTGCCCCTAACTGCCCTCCCCTGCAGGCCTGATCCCCCCTCAACTGCCCTTCCCTGCAGGCCTGGGTTCCCCCTAACTTCCCTCCTCTGCTGGCTTGGTCACCCTTAATTGCCCTCCCCTGCAGGCCTAGTCCCTCCCAACTGCCCTCCCCTGCTGGCCATCTTGTGGCGGCCATCTTGTGTCCACATGGGGGCAGCCATCTTGTGTGTTGGAGTGATAGTCAATCTGCATATTACTCTTTTATTAGATAGGATAGAGGCCTGGTGCACGGATTGGGGCCAGCTGGTTTGCCCTAAAGGATGTCCCGGATCAGGGTGGGGGTTCCCTTGGGGCATGGGGCAGCCTGGGCAAGAGACCTGTGGTGGTTTGCAGGCTGGCCATGCTCCCTAGCGACTCAAGTGGAGGCCCTGGTATCTGGGGTTTATTTATCTTCTACAGTTGAAACTTTGTAGCCTGGAGTGGAGCCAAGCCTTCTGCTTGCTCCGTGGTAGCAGCCATTTCTGTTGGGATTTATGTATCTTCTATAATTGAAACTTTGTAGCCTTAACCCTTTTAGTGCCAGCAGGCCAATCTATCGGCCCATGGGGTATGTACGAAGAATGCCACGGGCCGATCTAGCGGCCGGGTGTTTTTACGCTCATGCCTTTTCTTTTCTGTGCGTCGCATAGGTTTTGTAGACATATTTTTAGTACCTGTCATGCTTCCTAATCATTATTGACTAATTTTCATTGTGAAAATTAAATATATGTTCGTTTTTTTGGCTAGAAGAACATAAGGTATTTTCTGCTTTGTAGCATACCTGCTTTTACTGCGTAGCAGAATTTTTCCACCTAGCCGATACTACAAATCTTGCTCGACCCGGTGAACCTGGATATGACCCATGTGCCAAAATCCAACCTCTCATAGATCATGCCAATATCTTGTTCAGACACCATTATACTCCACGCATGCAGTATGGAGAGGTTGGAACAAAGAACCATACACAACTCTTGCAGTATCTACCAAATAAGCGGCACCATCGGTGGGGTATAAAATTTTGGATGTTGTGCGACTCTGTCGTTAACTATTGTTTGGCATTTTTTGTATACAGAGGAGCAAACTGTGATGTAGATAAAACTGAAATCCAAAAGAACGGCCTAGGATATAGTGTAGTGATTAGATTATTGAAAATGGGGAATTACCTAAGAAAAGGTTATCATATTTTCATGGATAATTTTTTTATGTCTGTTCCACTGGCAAAGGACTTGTATGAGCTAGGTTGTTATGTTACTGGTACCATTCATAGAAGTAGGAAATATTTACCCGAACAACTGACACAAAAATTTGCTGTAGGAGTGAAGAGGTATTTCCGCCAAGGCCCTATTCTCGCTACTGCCATGTGGGAGAAGAAGTCACAACGTTTTCCAGTAATATTATTATCCACCAAATCAAAAGCAGAAAACAGTAAACACCTAAGAAAACATAGAGGTCAGAATAAAGAGGTAGTGAAACCATCAATTATACAATCGTATAATGATTACATGGGTGGAATAGACACATCAGATATGATGTTGTACACGTATCTTGATGAGAGACGGACTGTGAAATACTGGAAAAAAATGTGTTTCAACATATTTTAGTGAATGATCCTCAACAGTTACATAATTTACAAAGAAAACCTCCCCTCTGAGAAAAGCCCTATGTCTCGTTTGGATTTTACTATTAGTATTGTTGAAGATCTTGGGAATGAATGGCTCCTAGAGAAAAATAACAAATGTGGGAAATAGGAGGAACATGTGAGACAAGACAAGAAGCCATTAAAAACATTACCTGGGAAAAAAGGAGAAGGACTATTGTGTGTGCAGCAAAAGGTGTGAAACAGGGAGAGGGTAGCTGAAGAAGAAGCCATACAGTGTGTGGTAAATGTGAAAAAGGTCTTCATGGTGCATGCTATCCTGAACATAAGTGCGCATGTTAAATTGTGTGTGGGACATTTTAGTAAATTCAATGTTACTATTTAAAAAATAATGGCAAAAGCATAAAAATTTGTTGGTGAGCTAATAAATAGTAGCAGAAACTAATGCTAACAAAATTAATACTGTCAAAAAATATTAAAGAACAAATTTTCTAATCTGAATGTAAAAGTTTAAATTTTTTGATAATAAATTTTAAAACTTACTTTTTTTTCATAAATTTATAGAAGAGATAACAACACAAATGAACTTTTCTATCATACCTGAAAGTATTAAGAGTGATGTAAAAAAAACTAGGTTCAACAAATAAGTATTAAGCTTAATATGAATTTCTTAGCATAAATGTGCAAATTCATCAAAAAAGCCATGGCATTTTTCATGTATACCAGGCCTAGGAGGCTGGCACTAAAAGGGTTAAGCGGAGGCCTGGGCAGGCCAGGGTGTGTGGAAAGCTTGGCTTCCTCCATCGCCAGGGGCAACCCAAGCCTCCTGCTCTTTCCAGCTCTGTGGCTGCTGCCATTTCTGTTTAGATTTATGTATCTTCTATCATTGAAACTTTGTAGCCTTGAGTGGAGGCCTAGGCCAGCTAGGGCAGGCGGAAAGCTTGGCTTCCTCCATTGCCTGGGAAACCCAAACCTCCCTCCTGCTCTCTGTGGCCGTAACCATCTCGGTTGGGTTTATTTGCATATTCACTCCTGATTGGCTTGTGGGTGTGACTTGTGGGTATAGCAGAGTGATGGTTAATCTGCATATTACTCTTTTATTAGCTAGGATTTATCTTTCCTTTTTATGTACACTCTATTAATGGCTCAGAAGTGTTTAATTTTGCTTTATATTTGGATTCTGAATTTCTTCCCCCGACTTGGAGTTCCTCCCTCCCTCCCTTCCTTCCTATTTTCTTCCTTCTTTCCTTCCTTTCTTTTTTTCCTCCTTCCTCCCTCCTCCCTTGCTTCCTCCCTCCCTCTCTCCTTCTTTCCCTCCTTCTCTCTTCCTCTTGCCCCTTCTCTTTTTCCTGTTGATAAAACAATAATATGTCTTTACCACATCCTCAGAATTATCCTATTGTCAATGATTCCATCTATTAGAGCATCCAGTTTATTTATTGGAAACATACTTTTTGGATCCCCTAAAATTCCTTTTTCAATCTCATCCAGCTGCATCCTGACTTCCATCTTGGAACTTCTCTCATTTCTACTCTACAAGGACAAGTGTAGATGGGAATGTTAAATGGCATATCTGTCCTGAGGACAAATACATGTACAATTAAGTTAGTTTGTGTCTGTTCCTCTCACTGCTGACCTCTATTCTTCCAGACCTCTAGTTTAGAGTCTGACCTGGGTTAGTCTCAGAAGACCAGCCTCTTCACCACTTGATCCCCTTTTTAGTGTATTCTGGATAGTGCTTTTTCTGTTTTTTTCCATCTGTGTACTTTTATCTGATTTTCATCCTTTTGCAATGTGCTGAAATATCTCAACCACCAAAGACAGCATCGCACACACCTTCCCTTAATTTTGAGTGGGTGTTCTTTTTATTTATTTACTAGAGGCCCGGTGCACGAAATTGGTGCACGGAAGGGGGGGCGTGTTCCTCAGCCCAGCCTGCACCCTCTCCAATCTGGGACATCCTTCTCACAATCCAGGACTGCTGGCTCCCAAATGATCACCTGCCTGCCTTCCTGATTGCCCCTAACCGCTTCTGCCTGACAGCCTGATTACCCCCTAACCACTCTGCTGCCAGCCTGATTGATGCCTAACTGATCCCCAGCCAGCCTGTTTGCCCCCAACTTCCCTCCTCTGCCAGCCTGGTCACCCCTAACTGCCCTCCCCTGCAGGGTTGATCACCTCCAACTGCCCTCCCTTGCAGGCCTGGTGCCTCCCAACAGCTCTCCCCTGCTGGCCATCTTGTGGTAGCCATCTTGTGTCCACATAGGGGCAGGATCTTTGACCACATGGGGGCAGCTATATTATGTGTTGCAGTGATGGTCAATCTGCATATTACTCTTTCATTAGATAGGATAGAGGTCTGGTGCATGGGTGGGGGGCTGACTGGTTTGCCCTAAAGGGTGGGGGTTCCCTTTGGGGGTGGGGCGGCCTGAGCGAGGGGCCTGTGGTGGTTTGCAGGCTGGCCACGCCCCCTGGTGACCCAAGAAGAGGCCCTTGTATCTGGAATTTATTTACCTTCTACAATTGAAACTTTGTAGCCTGTAGCGGAGCCAAGCCTCCTGCTCGCTCTGCAGCCAGCAGCGATTTCTATTGGAGTTAATTCACCTTTTATAATTGAAACTTTGTAGCCTTGAGTGGAGTCTTAGGCTGGCAACAGGAGGTGGAAAGCTTGGCTTCTATTGTTACCAGGGGAAACCCAAGCCTCCCTCCTTGTTCTCTGTGACTGTAGCCATCTTGGTTGGGTTTATTTGCATATTTGCTCCTGATTGGCTGGTGGGCGTGGCTTTGGCTGGTGGGCTGTGGCTTGTGTAGCGGAGTGAGGGTTAATTTGCAAATTACTCTATTATTAGGTTAGATTTATTTTGGATTCCTCTGGAATCTAACAGACAGAGTTGATGGTGATCATTCTGTTTCCTTGGCAGAGAGAAAGGAGAAGCCAAGACAGTGATAGGTGTTGAATAAAGGTGAATGAGCTTGGCAGGTGAGGAGCTGGTCGGGTCTTGCTTGATTCATTGATTTTGAATGTTACCAAACCAAAGCCCATGTGCCTGGTGTTTAGAAGAACCAAAACACAAAACATCAGAGTTTGGAATAAGGAAAGTTTTACTGATTGAGAAGATGCCAACTGAGAAGATGGGAGACCTAGTGGTGCCTCAAAGCCAAGGGCTTTTTAGGAACCAGGGAGAACAAGAATGAGAAAGTACTGGTGGGGCAAATTTTAATTGGAGGGCCTTGGAGCTTGGCCATTTATGGTAAAGAGGCATCAACAGTGGATCTTACTGGACAATAAACTCTTGGCTTCTGACAGAGTTCTGGTAGTCAACTTCCAGTTATGTCCTGGTCTTTGGGTTCCATGTGAGGGTGGGAGAGACTTTGGTTCCATGTGCATTTGGAGGCCAAAGTTCTCTCCTCTGCTTATGTCCCAGATGCATGACTTTTGGTCTTGGTCTGTTGTCTCTGAAAAACAACTCAGGATCTTGTTAAACAGGGTAGGGCCATTTTGAGCTGGTTCTGCAGCTACATGAACTCCTCTTGCTGTTTTTGGCTTGTCTACAGCCCTCCACTGGCCATTTTTCTAGTCAATTGTTCATGAAATAGATGGAATATGAAGTGAGCAGAAGTTGGGGAATCCCTCTTGCCATGGTTGTTATTATTTTGTTCTATTTTCAAAGTTAGCATTCCACTGATGATGGGAAGCTGGTGATTAATAAAAATCATGCTTGCCTCCTGAAAGTACAGTTAAACATTTGTATTAATTTAAATAGTCACTAGAGACACTTGAAAAAGTGGGCCATTTTGTTGCTTTGCATGGCAATGAGTAGAGAACATTTTATAAACTGTTTCTCAACAACAAATATAATTGTGTATGAAATTGAACTTTTCTAGAACAAGGAAGGAAGAGGTGGCAGGTGGGCCAGGGCTGCTTTTCTGTGCAGAATCCTAACAATCAAAGCAGAGATTCACCTGCGATGGAGACACCAAAAGAACCATGAAGATGTATGTGGCGAGAAAGCAGGCATCTTGGTGGCAATTGTGTGATCCCTTAGATGGGCATGTTGGACAAATATAAAGAAGTCACGATAGAGTAGGAGGTTCCAAGTTCCTGGAGTCACTTTGTTTTCCCCTTTGGTACCTCCCTGCCTCTACTGTGCTTGAGTATACAAGTGGGGGCATCTTACAGTGAACAGATTTCAGGCCCTGGTTCCTAGATCTTTCTTAGCTGTCCTCATTCATTGTTTTATCTTGGGCAACTCATTGAAATTCTCTGCGCTTCAGGTCCCTCATCTGTGAAACAGGAAATGAGGATGAAATAATGAAGGGAAAATAATGACCATTAGAAACAGTACCTAATGTTCAAGTGTATTGTTAGAATGGGGAAATAAATAAAAAGAAAAGGCATGGTCTATAATTTAAAGGAAAAAAATCATTCAAAAAAGATTCTACATCTCCATTTTTAAGTTTCCTAGAATGATTTTCTAATGACCTTTGGCCTGTCTTTCTCTGCCAAGAACATGTGATGCCTGGGCCCAGTTGGCTTAGGCGCTGGATTTGAACTTGCTCTCTAGAGGCCTCTTCTAAAGGCATCAGCTTCAGAAGGTCTTTGTATCTTTAAGGCAATGGGGTTACATAGTTTTTACCTCTTAGTATCTCTCTCACACATGGCTGTGAGTAGCATAAGATGGGTGGGGCATGTGAGGGGCCAAATGTAAGGAGGCACTCACAGAGTTGTACACTAGTCCAAGCCCAATATCCCTCAACGAGGATGCCCCAGTTCCCTCCTTCTCAGCACACAAAGGTTTTTGTTCTTGTCATTTGTTACAAGCTTCTTATGGAAGGATCTTTGCACAGATATGCTCAGGACACTAATGTCTAACGTTTATGAAGCCTTGTCTATTTATTCAACATTTTAGGCAACTTAAAAATGAATTCTGGCATGGCTGGTGTGGCTCAGTGGTTGAACGTTGAACTATGATCCAGAAGGCTGTGGTTCGATTCCCAGTCAGGGCACATGCCTGGTTATAGGGAGCATGCAGGAGGCAGCCAGTCCATAATTGCCTCTCATCATTGATGTTTCTATATCTCCCTCTCCCTCTCTCTGAAATCAATAAAAACATATTAAAAAAAAACACATGAATTCTAGGTTCAGCACTGACTA
Organism: Eptesicus fuscus; assembly: GCF_027574615.1. Classification (NCBI taxonomy): domain Eukaryota; kingdom Metazoa; phylum Chordata; class Mammalia; order Chiroptera; family Vespertilionidae; genus Eptesicus; species Eptesicus fuscus. The sequence goes on from NC_072476.1 coordinate 29,140,622, forward strand.
AGCTGTGAGGCCTTTGGGTGAGTTGTTTAATTCTTCTGTGCCTTGGCTGCTTCACCTATAAAATGGGAATATCAGCGGTGAGGCTTACCTGAGTAAATGCATGGGAAGTGCTTAGAATTGTGCCTGGCACTAGCAAACCCTCAGAACTGTTAGCTGCCTTTACTAAAATTCAACCATTTTTTTCTTTTTAATAGAATTTGGTTTCCAACCCTGATTCTTAGGATTCCTGGATCCTATAAAGCCATACACTGAGAGTCATGAAGAAGCTGATGTTTATTGTCCATATACTTTGTTACGGGCGGTGTCTAGAAATTTTGCCTTTGCCAACCTGCCTCCTCTTCCCAAGAGTTAAGGCTGATGCTTCTTATGACAAGCTCAGGTTTTGAGAGTTCACCCAACTTTCCAGATCTCAGTTTTATAAACCCAGCGTCACAGAAGGGCAAGGAACTATCCAAGGTCACAAGTGCTTGCCCATGTATTTGGTCTGACAAATTTCCTCGGTCACATTTTGGAAAATAAATCTACTGAAAGAGATTGGGGGAGCAAGAAGCCTGGTTGGTTGGCAGAATGTGGGGGAATATTTCCCATTTTCACCAATAATTGACATCCCCTTTGGAGACTTCTACAGTCCAGGATGGATGGCCTATCTATCCTACAGGACCTAGGCAAGCTCTTCAGCCTATATGAAAATCAGACATTTGTGTGCACAACTGTGTGTGTGTGTGTGTGTGTGTGTGTGTGTGTGTGTGTGAGAGAGAGAGAGAGAGAGAGAGAGAGAGAGAGAGAGAGAGAAGAGAGAGAGAGAGAGTTATGAGTCATTAAAGAAGTGGTTCAGCTAAATAAAGGATCTCATTATGTGTGCTATTTTTATTCCTCAAATGTCTGCCTTTCTCTCCCCCCTTGAGGTTCCTACTGAAATCTGACAATCAGGGTTGAACTTCACTGTCAGCTTCCATTAGGCAAATCAAGCAGGAAAAAAGGGAGTGTGAGTCTGGCCTTGGCAGGGAGCTGATTCAGCAGTGATCATCTGCTTGAGCTTGTGGGGGCCAGCTACCAAAGAGTTTAATTAGTCAGCGGAGGTGCTGTCTCTGCCCCTGCCCCCTGCCCCTTTCCTTCATCCACAGCTTCTGAGACAAGTCTGTTCCTGCCTTCTCTGCCTCTGATTCCTGGGAAAGAAACAACACATACGGCCTGCTGGCCCCCAGCACAGGCTGCCCCTGTCAAGGGCATTTCCTCTGAGGCAGACTGATGAGCTAGCATCCGCTGTCTCCTTCCTTCCATCTCTTGGCTCACTCACTGGGAGCAAGACTTGGCCCCTCCTGGGAAAACGAAGCTGCAATGGGGCCAAAGCCACAGGGATGTCTTTCCCAGAGGACAAAAAAGCACCCATCTCCCTCCCGATCCAGTCTCCATGTTTCCTCCTTCATTAGATAGTCACTCACTCAAAAATAAAATCACCATGTCAGTAGTGTGTGAAGCATTCAGAGCAGAGGTCTCTTCCCCCAGTGAGTGCAGGATCTGGAAGCAGATGTTGAATGTAAAGAGGGGAGAGGAACAGGAAGCAGGTGGTTGTGGTCTAGAAAAATTAATTGGGGCAAATGGACAGCTGAAGTACAAGATGGAAAATAATATGTGCAATAAGGTTAAGAGCTCTGGGAGCTCTGAGAGTTTGGAGGAGGATGACCCACTTCTAGAAAAGAGCACTTGAAGAAGTGTCCTTGGAGCTGGGTGTTAAAGGTTGAGTAAGATATAATCAGGCAGAGAGGAGGAGCTGCTGATCTCTCATGGTATCCTCTCAGAGCGTCTCCCTCTCCATCTTCTCCAGCTACAGCAGCTCCCCTGAGCTCTGTCCCGCCTCCTTGCCTTAGCTACTCCTGCCTCTTCAACTGCTCCAGTGCCACAGGCAGACAGTGCCATGGTGTCCCTTCCCCTCTTCTCATCCTCGCCCGTGCGAGGTCACGAGAGGACTTCACTATGGAGGTGGAGCTGAGGTCACTCCCGTTTGCTTCTTGCAGCTTCTCCATACCAGGTACTCACACTGGGGTTGGGGATGGTCCTCCCCAGAGCTGTGTTGCACATCGCCTTTTAGTCCTCTGCAGCATATGGCTTTGCTCCCTCAGTGTCTCACAGCTCCCTGAGATGCCTAGAGTTTTACAGTCTCTCTTTAAGATTTGGGATCAATTCCCTTAAGATGAGATTCAAAAAATGATAAATGCGACACCAGTCTGAAAATGCTTCTGCCTTGCAACCCATCAACCATCATCTTAGGTCTGTGTCCCACACCTAGTATGTACCTTTACTAGGTGTTCTATGGGAAGAGGTTGGGGAAGGCGATCTGATCCCCAATTGATTTGAGAATCTCAGTCTTGGGTGATCATTGTCCCAAGTACTCTTACCTCCCCTACATGCAAAGCTTATAAAATATGCAGGAATTAGTGCCCTTGGTGGATAGTTGCTTGGTCAGCCACTACCAGTTCTCATGATAAGCCCTGCTCAGGGCTTCTATCTCTGTATTTTTTATTTTTATCTAACTGAGCTGGGGATTGACTAGGACTCATCAGGGACCCAATCAGAGGCTAGATTCTCTCATTTTTCATATGCCTTCTGGAAAACACACACACACACACACACACACACACACACACACACACACACCAAGGCTTCTACTTCTTCCTCATAGCAATTTTCAACTTTTCAAAGGCAACAATGCTTTCTTCCCAGTCCTATCTCATCAATCATCTCAGGCCAGATTTTCCACTTTCTGCTGGTTGGTTGAAGTTGTGTGTCAATGTACACCGATGATAAAGTGAGGCACCAGGCACCTCCTGATTTCTCAGGTCGCTTCCCTCCCCACCATGTTGCTACTTACTTTCTGGGGGTTCAATGCCTTTCTCCAAACAACTGGGAATACTAACCTAGCTCTCCATGTCTTATGATATATCCTTAAGCATTAAGTGATATGAGATGAGATTAAGAGTTAAAAAAAATAAAGCTCTAAGAAGCATGAGGTATTAGTGCTATTATTCAAAAATCAACCCTCTTTGGGGTGAAGGTGGATATGCCACAATTTAGGGAACCTGGCGGGTGGTCCTAAAGGATTTTGACCTTGAATTACTATTGTCACCAACAATGTAGAGGAAAGAGTAGACTTGGATAGAATGTTAACTATGCTCCAAACTAGCTGCTAGCCTCCATTTCCCTGCTTGTCACCTGGGGACAAGTGGATCCTCCTACAGTGTACTCATGAGAGGCTTCAAGAAAAATGACATGTGAACATGCCCAGCACAGAGCAGTTGAGCAGCTATTTCATTGGAGAATGACCTCGGTTCTCAGCAACCCAATGATGAAGGGCAGGGAGAGAACAAAACCCCAAAGAAAGCCCTGTCTGTATTTCCAGAATAATCACCCAACTTAGGCACTAATCAGACCAGCCAGGCTCTGCTGTGGTCTTTCATCTCATACAAAAGTCTGTGTGACCCAGGATATCATTATCACCTGTAGCTCATCAAAGTAAATTCAGCTTCGTGGGCAAATAGGACAGATGACAATGAGTGGCCCTTGGAGGAGGATGCCCAGAAGCAGACAATACAGATGAGGTGGTGGAAGTGGGTCACATGTCTGCCAGGCTGCCTCAGCCACCCAAGCCTGTGCTGAGTGGGACATGGCCATTTTCTTTCTCTGCAGGAATCCGGTTTTGGCTGCCCTGGGAAGGCATGCAGAGGGAGACAGAGGGGTGGGATGGGTCGCCACACAGCAGTATGCTAGCAGGAGCCGGGGACATTTTTACCCTGCCATCCCATTAGCTACTCTGGCTATACAAAACGAGTGTGAATTACGGGGGCCCGCTGAGCCTTTGATTTCCCTCAGCTGCCATCCCAGCAGCCACTTTTCTGAAAATTAAGTACACGTTTCATCCGCTGGAAGAGGGAAGAGGTGGTCCATGTTTGCCTGTTGCTTCGCAACCAGCGGTCCATCCCTGCTCTCCTTCCTCCCCAGTTCCAAAGTAGCACTTTTCAAGGACACACACTCCTCCTTAGGCGCTGACAGGCATCCTGGGGTCTAGAGGGCTTCCAATTAGAGATGCCTCCACTTCTTTCAAGAGACAGAACTCAGGTGGAAGCAAGCAGGGAGGGAAAAGGCTGTTTGTCTATTTCACTTGTCTGAGTCATTATTCTTCCTTCTTCTCTCCTTCCCTCTCTCCTTCCTCCTTTCCCCTCTCTTTTTGTTCTCTCCTTCCCACCTTACTTGTTTGGTGGGAATTAAAAGAAGAACAACAACTATTTTTTTCCTCTCTCTGCCAACGCAGGGAACTTTCTAAAGCTGTTGGACTTAAACATGCATATGAATCACCTGGGGGTCTTGATGACATGCAGGTTCTGATTCAGTGTGTCTGGGGTCGGACCCCAGATTCTCTAGTTCTTATAAAAACTCAGGTGATGCTGATGCTGATGCTGGTGAACTACATGCGGAGAGGCAAGGGTCTAATCACTGACGTGTCATCTCATTTGCCCTCGCAAAAACCAAGGCGGCTCCCTGTTGCCTGTAGAATAAAATCTAGGCTCCAGAAATCATGCGAGGCCTTTCAGCTTCTGGTCATTCATTTATTCATGCATTCAGTTAGTCAGGCCAGAGTGCTGATATTCCTTTCGGCGGCATCCCCTACCACTCCCAACTGCAGACTCCATGTCCTGCCCAGCACCGTCTCCCAAACATCATGACTTCTGCCCCTGGGTCTTGGCCTAGAGCTCTGCTCTCCTTTTCAAATTACTTCTCACCCTTCAAGGTGATTTTTAAATGTTGGCTCTGCCAGAAGTGTTCCCTGAGTCCTCCAAACATTTCTTCAAGTCTCTCATGGCATCATGCACACAATCCTGCCACAGCACTTACCACCTTGTAGGGCAATTTTGGTGTTTTGTGTCTACAACCTCCATTTGACGGGGATTTTCTTAAGAGCGGGGCTGGTATTTTTCTTTCTTTTTATCTGCCCCAACACTGGGTCAGACAGAGTCATATGCTCAATAAACACACAAACATTAGGAAAGGTAAGTACCAACTTCTTCTTTTGTCTTCTCTGGAAGTACACATACCTGAAGTGAAAAAACCCAGGAGCACTAAAATGAGTAGGTTGTTCTGAAAGTTGATTTTATAAAATAAACTTTTATTTTTGAAGAGGTCTAGATTTACAGCAAAGTTATAAAAAAAGTACAGAGAGTTCCCATATATTTCACACCCAGTTTCCCTATCGCTAACATTTACATTAGTATGGTACATTTATCACAATTAATAAACCAATATTGCTCTCTTTTATTATTAACTAAATTCTATGCTGTGCTTGGATTTCCTTAGTGTTTACCTAATGCCCCTTTCTGTTTCCGGATCCCATTGTAATAACCAGTCTTGATAGCATGTAATTGATGATTGACATCTTGAAATCATGGGATAGGTGGGCATGTGTGGGGCCATCCCTGTGGTTTTGCAGGTACACAGAGATCATATTATGAGCCTTCCAACCACCAACTCCAACATCTGTGTTTTGATTCCTGCCCAATGGATGTCCCACATAACAACTCCCAGATGTTATAGGAATAAAGACTCTTGCCTACACCTTTCCCTCAGTCCTCTTGCCTCCTGTCTGAGCTGCTGCTTCCCTGTATGGCCCTGCATGACATGGCATGCCCCCTCCTCTTGAGCACTGTAAAGAATAGACTCTTCTTTCTAAGCAGTTATCTCCATGTCTGTCATCGTACCACACCTGATTAAAACAAATTCCAGGTACATTTCAAAAACAGTTGGCACACTGAGCCAGGTGGTTCAGTGGCAGACACTGAGGACATGCCTCTAAACTGCTCCTGGCTCACTAACTGAATTCAGGGAATGGCACGCTCTGCCTAGAAAGGCACCATAGCCCAGTGACACACATGCACTTTAGCCACCACTGCTTTTGCTGCATCTGCTGAAATCTACCTTGATTTGCCTTCCTCAATTGTTGTGGAACCTGAAGGGAGAAATCCCGGGACCCCTGCATAGCTTAGTGTAGCTGTATGCTGGACAACTGTCTCCAGTTGGCACCTCTATGATGCTTAAGATGTGCCTAATGTCTGGGCAAAGGACCCTGGGGGTGCCTAGGGGAATTGGTTAACTAGCAAGGCAAAGGGTCTGCTCAAAGGAGGAGGACAGGATTCTTCAAGGTGTTAGAGTTGGGTCTCATTCACAAATTGAGAAGCACCTGGAAGGCCAGGGCCTCCCCAAAGGATTGCTGTAGGCTGGGCATTGTGTCCTCACTGTTTCAAAATTAGCACCATTTCCCCTTACATCCCTTCACTGAGGCTGTTTTACATATTTATAATTTCATCTGATCTTTTTCATCACATATTCCAATACTACTACACACCTATTAGAATGCCAAAATCCAACACAATAACAACACCAAGGACTGGGAGGATGTGGACCAAAAGGAATTCTCATTCATTGCTTGTGAGAATGCAAAATGGAATAGCCACTTAGGAAGACAGTTCAGTAGTTTCTTAAAAAACTAAACAGACTCTTACCTCATGAAGCAGCAATCAAGCTCCTTGGTAAATACCCAAAGGAGTTGAAAACTTAAGTCCTCACAAAAGCCTGACCATGAATTTTTATAGAAGCTTTATTCATGATGGTCAAAACTTGGAAGCAACTACAGTATCCTTCACTAGGTGAATGGATAAAGTCTGGTACATCTAGACAATAGAATATTATTCTGCAATAAAAAGAAATAAGCTATCAAGCCATAAAAAGACATGAGGAAACTTAAATGCATACCAGTAAGTGAAAGAAGCCAGTGTGAATAGTCTATATGCTGTATGATTATAACTATATCACATTCTTAAAAATAGGAAACTATTTTTAAGACAGTAAAAAGAGCAGTGGTTGTCAGTGGGTGAGAAGGTAGGGGCGGGTGAACAGGTGGAACCCAGAGTATTTTCAGGGCAGTGACTACTCTGTATGATTCTATAATGCTGGATACATGACATCTGTACTTTTGTCCAAACCCATAGAATGTGCAGCACCAAGAATGAACCCCAATGTAAACTGTGGACTTCGGGTGATTGTGATGTGTTCATCTGTGGGGCAGCACGGGACTTGGTTAAAATGTCTGTAAGGAGGATTCTCTGAAAGGTCGGGGGCCTCTGGGAGGACCTTGCCGAAGGCGGCAGCTCCTACCTTGACTTTTCCAAACAAGTCCGATCCCTCGGGGAGTTTTACTAGAATCTCTATGTTTAGTCTTTAAAGACCCGACCTTGTAGAAGCATATACTTTCTCAAGGATACTTACCTTGCTAATAGTAGCTAATAGTTAATTTTAGTTCAAGCTGTTATGGCAATAAAAGCCAAAGGAGGCAGGCGAACAGGGCTACTTGGCGGCCATAGCCAGGTAGTGCCTTAGCCCTCGCTTTCACAGAAACGTGTGTTAGAGTAATCTGTTCATCCGTCGCTCGGAGTCTGCCAGTCAGCCCGGCAGTCATCAACTGGTTTATCAAATGTAACAAATGTACCACGCTGGTGGGAGAGGTTGTTAAGGGCAGGGGTCCTCAAACTTTTTAAACAGGGGGCCAGTTCACTGTCCCTCAGACCGTGGGAGGGCCAGACTATAGTTTTAAAAAAAAAACTATGAACAAATTCCTATGCACACTGCACATATCTTATTTTGAAGTAAAAAAACAAAACGGCAAAAAACACCTGCATGTGGCCCGCGGGCCGTAGTTTGAGGACGCCTGGTTAAGGGGATAGGTGTGCATGTGTGGGGCCAGAAGGTATATGGAAAAATCTCTGTACTTTACTCTTATTTTGCTTTGAATCTAAAACTTCTCTAAAAAATAGTCTTAAAAAAGTAACCAACCCACTGCATTTAAAGTCTCTCCAGCATTACACCCTGATCCATATGTTTGAGGTGTGCTTGACTCATCTCACAGGAACCGGGTGTCCCACTTCACCTTGTCCCTGGAAGGATTTTTCCTGCTGCTTTGTGGTAATTTTCAAGCCTTTCTTAGGAGTTTCCCTGGAGTATATTCCATGTACATGGTGCTGGAGTGGGTGAAGACATATACATATTTTTTATTTATCAATTCAAACATGCCCAATTTATTTAAGCTGTGCTGACTGTCCTGTGGCCCCTGAGAATGTGTGTAATTCTCAGAGGCAATGTTTAAACTAAATCAAACTGAAAAAATTTAAGTAGCAACTTACAGATCTAATAACCAAGGTAGGCTACACTGTACTGAGATGTTGCATATCTATTATTCTAAGTACTAGTGTCTGCTGCCCTGACACAATTTTCCCTAAAGCCTAAAGCATTTGAAACATTAAATCTCTGCCAGCAAGCACAAATAAATTCCCAAGCTGATTTGATGGATTTTTTTTCACAGTTTTTCCATGAGCCCTATGACTAGCTAGGAATATTCTATGAGGAGAAGGCTATGAATGGGGTGAGCCTTTTAAGCCAGATTGCGTGAATCACATGATCTGGGGTTTTGGAGAGGTTCAGCCTGATGCAGGACAGCCAAGTTTGTGGGGTGGGAGAGTCTAATGCAAGTGTAGGCACAAGAAGCTTGGTAGGGTTATCAGGGTCTTCTTAGAAGTGCCTACCATAGCTCAGAAACATCTTTTTGGCTCATGTTGGAAATAGCCACAATATCTGGGCTCTATCAGAAGTGATGTCCAGTCCTGGGGCTTTGGGAATGTGGAACTATGTGGGCTATGTCTAATCTACTATGAAACTATTATAGGTAGTATTATGTTTAGCCATTATATTATTTTCTGTTCTAGAATGTCTATGTGGTTATTTTTATAGATTCCAATTCCTTGTTGAAATTCTTCATATTTTAATCTATTTTCTTAAATATATTAATCAGAGTGATTTCAAAGTCCTTGCCTTAATATCTGTCTCATCTATAGCTCTGTTTCTTTCTTCTGTTTTATTTTCTTTCTTTTTCTTCCCCCCTGCCTCCCCACCCCTGGGCTTTCAGTCACTTGCTCTTGTCTCCTAATATATTTTTTAATTGAATGACAGACATTTTGTGTGAAAATTTGTAGAGTTCTGGATAACTTTATATTTTTTTCAGGAAGGACTTGAAGTTATTTTGGCTATTAGGTACAAATGCCTTCACCCAATTAGAAAATGCGATGATTAGAGGCTAGATTTAAAGATATACGGGCTTGTCTATTTTTGGTTCATAGAGTAGTCCCCCTGTATCCATGGTTTCACTTTTCCTGGTTTTAGTTACCTATGGTCAACAGCAGTCTGAAAATATTAAATTAAATTTCCCAACCATCATCATCATTTGTTTCTGACATTCAACCATCGACATCATCCTGGCTAGATGATCCAGAATCACTGGAAGGTGATGATTCTCCTTCTGACATATTGTCAGAAGGTCATAGAAGCCTAACGCTACATCACAATGCCTATGTCATTCACTTCACTTCATGTCATTGCATAAGCATTGTATCACTTCACATCATCACAATAAGGGAAAATACAGCAAAGTAATATATTTTGAGGAAGAGAGCACATTCACATAACTTTTATTACAGTACTAGAGGCCCAGTGCATGAAACTCGTGCACTGGTAAGGTCCCTAGTGGCTGGCAGCGGCTGGCTGGGGCCTCCCTAGCTTCCCCTGGCCAGCCCCACCCCCTGGTTGAACTCCCAGAAGAACTCCCAGTCAAGGGGACAATTTGCATACTATGCTTTTATTATATAGGATATTGTTATAATTGTTTTTTTATTATTGTTGTTAATCTTTTACTGTACCTAATTTATAAATTAACTTTGTCATAGGTATATACGTAGAGTAAAACATAGTATGCATAGGGTTCAGGACTATTTGCAGTTTCAGGCATCCATGGGGATGCGACAGATAAATAGCCCCTCCCCCCAGCCCCTTCTCCATAGATAAGGGGGACTACTGAACTTACTCCTAGAGCATAGCCCTTTAGAGATTTCAACTAAAACTCACTCATGAGCCTGGTCATAATGGTGCAGTTGGTTGAACACTGTCCCATGCACCAAAAGGTTGCTGGTTCAATTCTTGGTCAGGGTACATTTTTGATCCTATGAATGCAATCAATCAAGGTCTCTCTCTCTTTCTCTGTCTCTCTCTTTCTCTGTCTCTCTCTATCTCTCCTTTTGTCTCTCTAAGCATATCCTTGGGTGAGGATTAAAAAATAAAAAATAAATAAAAAGCTCACCCATGAGTCCTTAGCAAACTTCTTGATTCTTCTAAAGTCCAATTTTGTTTTCCTAGCACCACAAGACTGCTAAGAGTTCTGCTTGTGTATATTTTTCCTGAGCTGTCATTTTCTGCTTTTTGGCTTTTTTACCAGCTCGGCTTTGGATTCAGCAAATACCACAAGGAAAAAATGGCACAGAATGTCTCTGCAGACTCTCTTCTCCAGGTCTTGACCCATCACATGTTGAAGATACTGGAAGCCATGAACTCTCCTTTCTACCCCATCCCATGACGGCGTGGAAAGCTCTAGGCTGTCACTTTCTACTGGCCATGTAGGCTCCAGCTGGGACTGAGCAAATGCCCTCAGGAAGGGGAAGCATTGCTCACTTGGTTTCTCAAAACCGGCTGCCTTGGTTGTGCTCTGATGACATAAAAAATATTTTTTTATTTGCTTGTTTCTGGATTTCAGCAGGAATTCATAGTTACTTTCAATGAGATTATAGTTTTTTAAAAATATATATTTTTATTGATTTTAGAGAGGAAGGGAGAGGGAGAGAGAGATAGAAACATCAATGATGAGAGAGAATCATTGATCGGCTGCCTCCTGCATGCCCTGTACTGGGGATCGAGCCCACAACCTAGGCATGTGCCCTTGGCTGGAATTGAACCTGGGACCCTTCAGTCCACAGGCCTACGCTCTTATCCACTGAATCAAACCAACTAAGGCTGAGATGATAGTTTTAAGAGAAGATGCCCACTATAAATGGAAGCAGAGCGCTCAATAGTTTATATTGACCACTCTGCTTAATTGGATAGAGGATTAGGAACAATGTTTATGGCAGTGTAAGTTATAAGCAGTGGTGTGTTGACAAATGTTTAATAATTGACTCTCTGAAAAAAATTCATTGATTGTGTTTTCCAATTTCTATGGTATAAATGCTCTATTATGACAAATTTCCAGCTACCAACATGGTGTCACTTTACAGAGGTTGGAAAGAGAAGTGTAGAGTGACCGTTGGGAGCTGGTGCAAGCTGGCTGTAGCATACCACAGTCAACATGGCACTACTCTTCAAAGTCCAATTTACCATTGGTGGCAATTCAACTACATTGGGCCCTCTCCATCCATGAAAGGCCAAGAGATCCTCTTTATAGGGATGTATATCTAGACCAGTTGTGAGGATTATTTATTTTTTCCATGGAGCTCCCATTAGTCCCCTATCTGGAGGCTTACAAATGACTGATCTGCAGATATAAAATCTCACACAACATAGCATCTAGTCAGGGGCCCACTTCATAGTAAAGAAGATTTGGGTATGGACATATTGTCTGCTATTGTCATATGATATATTACACCATCCGTAAGGAAAGGTCTCACAGAATGCTGAAACAACCTTCTAAGTGCACATCTGGAGTATAATCTAGGAGGCAATCCCTTGCAAGGATAGAGTAGCATCCTTCAGGGAGTATCATATACAGCAAATCAGAGACCTTTATATGATACTGTGCCCCAAGTAGGAAGACTTATAGGAGTCTTGGAATAAAGGGTGGAAGCAGATTTGTCTCTACTTGTCATCACAACCAATGATGCACTGGTAGGCTTTGTATTTCTTATTTCTAAAATTCTGGGCTCTGCAGGCTGGTCCCCAAAAATGACATGCTTACCAGAGGACACAGTAAGGTTCCCACTGAACCTACACATGCTACCAAGGTACTTTGGACTCCTTGTGTCCAAGAATCAGCAGATAGAAAGAGGAGTCACTAACTTGGTACCAAGCCTATATCATGATAGATAGTTGTTGGCACTCAACCTTGCATTGAAGATCAAAGAGCATTGAGGGGAGAGTGATAAATATGGAGGAACAGATAGGTCCTGTCTCAAGGACATGGAGGCTGCTCAGGCTCATCTGTTTGTTGTATTTGTCTCAGTATTTTCTTCCAATTTTTCTAAAGAATTCATAAATCTGTAGGTTAGCATATGTCCTCTATTTTTAAAAGTTGCCTACTGAACATGAATCTGGGATCCACACTGTATAGCTGAATGAAAGATAGTAAAACTCTGCCTCCTAGAGTAAACACATTTTGTTATGGTGCAGACCTGGCTCCCTGGGAAGCAGACACTCTTGGAAAGGAGAAAGAAGAAAGCCAGTAGACGGAGGTGGAGAGGGGAAAGAAGCAACATTGAGCAGAGGGAGACATTGAATGGTGATGCACTCTGAACAGAAGCCTCAGCCAATATCATGGGGAGTTAAAATAGAATAACTCTTAGAGCTGTCCCAAGTTGGGGTGAGAAGACCCAGCTATCACCACCGCATTTATCTGCCATTGGATGTAGGCTCTTCCAGAAAGGTGTGCAGTCTGTGATTAAGTGGCTCCCTGCTGCTAAGACCATCCCCAAAAGGAGCTAAGAGCTGATGACTGTCTGCTGGCAGCGCTCCCAGCAGCAACATCACAAGTCCTTTATTCCCATATTATAACACCCACTACAGATCAGGAGCTCAGAGGGGACCTGAGACAGACAAGGGTCACCTTTCTCTTTGGATTCAAGAGGGAGAGTGTGGTATTTAGTCAGAAGCACTAATTATTAGGAAGTATCCAGGATGATATCTGTGGGAGCCATGATGATCTTTACAACCTTGTTGAAATAGAATGTCACTCCTCTCCCGAGAGTGGAGACTTGAACACAAGTTTGACACAGCCACTCTGGAGAATATTTGCAGAGCTACCACACACAGAATCTTGATGACCCCATCAACCAATCTGCTTATTTTACAAATAAGAACACTTGGGCTCAGAGAAGTTGGATGAATTGCCGGACATCATACATGGCTAATCCCTGGTAGGCTGAGAACCAGAAACAAAATTCCTCACTAACTCCAGGGCTCTCATACTCTCTGAGCCATTATGTCCCTGCTCCTCTGTCCCATCGACCATTTCAGCCTTGCAATCTGGAGGCCTAGGTCTTTAATACACATTGCAACTGTGACTCACACAGATATTGGTGAGTCATACACTGCACACCTCCTAATGAGTGTGAACCAATTAAAGTATTATATTGAAGTAATATATGGGCTGTGTCAAGGCAAAAATGAGAAATTTGATTTGCATAGAGCACTATCGATTAGCATGCTGTATCACTGCTCTGAACACCATTCAGGATGGCATTCAAGGGACTCTGAGATGAGGGGGAGATAGATGCACGGAGCACAGAAAATCTCTATTTGTGAGCCAACTAAAACATATCACCAACCCCAGCTGCCTCCGTCACCCCTCCCCATTCCCCCAGCACTACAACACTGACAGATCTAAATATGAAGAAGAAAAATGTCTCCGGCAGGCTGTTATTTTGCTGCCTGAGTTGTGTCAGGGAAGTGTAAATATAATCACATTTTATCCGCCAATCTGAAATGGATTTCAGAGGAAGGGATCACAATGTTAGGAGAAATCTTTTTCGTGGTAGCATGGCTTGATTGAAAATAACTCCCTTGTTACCATCAGTAATGTGTTCAAGGGAGAAAAAAGCAGTGCAGTTCATGACAGAATTACTAGGCAATTCAATCAAAACCCCTTTGCAGGTTATAAGGGGAACAGGTAGGCCCAAGATTTGCCTCAAGAGCATGGAGATTGTTCTGAAAACCTTCATTTAGACATCTGCATCTCTATTGGTGACAGTGAGTACCATTGGGAAACACTGGCCCCTCCCAATGCAGCCATTGAATCTCTTCACTTGGCCAGGCCTTTACCCCTTCAGGAGAGCCTTTTAATTCTAGAGCAGGATGAACAGCACTTCTTGTCCCCCCTGGGTTCTAAACACACTGCTTTTTAGCCTAATTATTACTTTGCTCTTACTTTTTTTTTTTTTTTATTAAACAAATACATATACAATTGCCTATCAGATCTATTCAACAGGATGAGTTGAAATAATTAAATCTCAAAAAAGAGGTATCTGATGTTATATTGGACTATGGAGACTTAGTGTGTGTGTGTGTGTGTGTGTGTGTGTGTGTGTGTGTGTGTGTACGTACACAAATATATGCATATATTCACTCAACTATTTAAAATATTTAAAATCAATCCTCATTCTCCACCGGTATAGCCTTTAGAGCATATCAACTGCCCCCAGAGAACAAGCAACCCTCTAAGGATGATAAAATGCATGGAGGGCCATTCAGATTGTCCCGTGGCAGCCAGCAAACGGAGATCAAGCAGTCTGTTTCAAACTGTTCACTGTTGTCATAGCACATGTAATGTTGCTTGAATACGAGCAGGGGAAAGCAGCAAAGATCACCTTAGGTGTCTGCCAATAATGTGACTTGACATTTTAAGCTGGTCTCCTATTACTTTTGCTCTTTTCACCGAGAAATATCCACATGACACCTCCTCAAAATTGTCAAGGCACAAATGTGGCCCTAACCCCCCTGCTCCGGTATTAAAAGAGAAGGAAAGCCAGGAGTATTCACACACAGTTGCATTCTTGGATGAAATTACTGATCTAAATTTAGAACTAGGCCAGGCTTTGAGGCCTGCCCTTCGTTTGAGGTCTAGCGCATGAAAGACCTTGTGTTGGGGGATTTTCAGGCTCACTTGGAAGGGGGCATTTAACCCAGTTTGCTCTCCAGTGACTGCATCGGAGCTGACTCTGCGGTGGCATGGGAACCACGCTGCCCATCCTGTGGTTTCTTTGCACTTTGAGAGAGATTCTATTTGATGTCAGTGGGAGCTCTATTTCCAAAAAGAAGCCAGGACACCAGAAGCTGCTTAGAGAAATGGAGAGCCAGGGTCTCTCTTTCAGAATATCTCTCCCCTGGTTCGTAAGCCAGTAACACATCTGTGCTGAGGGCAGCTGCCATTGCATTGCTTGGAGAGTGCTGGGTGGAATGATATTATCTCATGATGAGAGAATTAGAGTGGGGACATTCAGCCTGTATATTTTAAAGCAGAACCTCTTTTGGTAATGAACAATTAGTAAAGTCCATGTTGATTTATCTATTATCTCAGCTACTACTCTAATGAAAAAAGAACATTTCCTTTAAGCTCACAAAGTCATGGCTGTCCATCAGTAAAAGAGAATCAATTTGAATTCAAAACATCTTTCTTTTTAACCTGAACCATACCATCGGTTAGCATTGCTTCTATTTTTCCTGTAAATGCCCATAATCAAGGCCCCGGTAGGATTTTAATTAACGAATTATTGTCTTTGACAATATTATAATAAGCAGAACTCCAGCATTTTCAGGTTTTTCTCTGCTGTGGCAAGTTGTATCAATTAGCTTTTGCTGCCCTAACTGGTTTGGATTAGTGGATAGAGCGTCGGCCTGTGGACTGAAGGGTCCCAGGTTCAATTCCGGTACAGGGCATGTACCTTGGTTGCGGGCACATCCCCAGGGGGGAGTGTGCAGGAGGCAGCTGATCGATGTCTCTCTCTCATTAATGTTTCTAACTCTCTATCTCTCTCCCTTCCTCTCTGTAAAAAAATCAGTAAAAATATATTTAAAAAACAATTAGCTTTTGCTGCATAAAAAACTTGACCCATTATTATTATTATCATTATCATTATTATTGTTATTTTACAATTGGGCCCACCCAATTTTTAACTTTGGGCCCACTCAAATGGTCCAGTATAATCTTCTTGTCTTCTTGTCTCAAGGTCAACTGATTAGAAAACATAATTTCATTGGCAACCTTAATTCCCACTTTGTCATATAATGGAACATATTTAGAGGTTCTGGGGATTGGAATGTGGATATCATTAGAGGGCCGTTATTCTGTCTAACTCATCTGGCCTATTTAAGATCACACTGGAATGTTGGATATCGAATTCATAAATGATGTTCTTCATATACTTTCAATATTTTTTCTGGGAATGAAGAACAAGATGATTTATAAATATCTAGCAGCCATCTCCTTCTTCCAGCAGCTAAAGTTCACTCACATCTGAATTTTGAAAGGTCGGGGCCTACATGAGTCAAGACTGAAATTTTTTTCTACTGAAATCACCATTTGCCCCTAAATGTTAATATAGCTTAAGGGAAGTTTACATTGAACTTTGGAAACAAGTCAGAGAATCATGCAAAATGAAGTAGGGTTTTAGGTGGGGATAGCAAGCTGTATTGTAAGGAAGAAAGGAAGGAAGGAAGGAAGGAAGGAAGGAAGGAAGGAAGGAAGGAAGGAAGGAAGGAAGGAAGGGAAATTAATATATATTGAACACCTACCACTTACTCTGTTCCCCATAGTGGGACAGGCCTATATATTTTATAATTCAACAAATATATATTGAACTCCTTTTTTATTAATAGCATGTGTCAGAGTCTAGGTTCTGGGGATATAACCCTAGAGAAGGTAAACAGAATTCTTGCCCATAAATGTAGCAGAAAATCTAGGCAAAAAACAAATACACAAACAAATAATGTCATATGGTGACAAATGCCATAAACATATTAAGGAGGGCAGGGGGAAAGGGAGTGATGGAAGACAGATGGCATTGCATTACTGTCTCCATGGCTCTGAGGGCTCAGTGTGCCAGACAGAGAGATGTGCAGTGAGGAGAGCTGTGCAATTCTGGCAATGACACTGTCTAGTGTCACATGGTCTTTCTATCTAAAAAGTCCTACACACACTACTTCTCTTGCCCCTACTGCCAGCCCACAGACACATTAGGATGGCCTCAAAAACAAGAGAGCTTTGCCTCGCATGTGCTGCCATCTCCAGTGAGCTCATGGGAGCCCATCTCTCTGGTCTTCTCCTATAACCTGAAGTCCCTTTTACCTGCAGGGTCAGAGGTATACAAATAAAGGGGCTCAAGATCTTAAATTACTCTCTGCTCATCCACTCTGTTTGCATCTCCAGACTTCCCAAATCTATTAAAACCCTATGAGGAGCCAGTTTGAAGAATTCAACTGTATCAAACAACCCACTCTTTGGAAAGAAGGCAGGAAACAAGTCTTTACAAAAGAGTACAGAGATAGTTGAAGGTCATTCCAAAGCGAGAAGTTGAACCATCTGTCATGGCCTGACTCCTCCCTCAAGGGAGAGAATAACGAGCAGCCACAGTTGCACAGAGGGAAAGACTACTGGGCTTCTCTGCTGCTTCTCTGCCTCTATACAGCCTTCTTTTCCTGGTGCTCTGCAGCCCAGGTGTAATGGATAGTAATGCTGTTCCTTCTCCACTCCTTTCCTATCCACAACCTTTGCCATGTGAGCTTGTAATGGATAGTAATGCTGTTCCTTCTCCACTCCCTCCCTCTCCACCAGGGGTAAAGTGTATTTCTGGCCTCATTGATAGTCCACTTTTTCATTGCAAGAGCATTAGCCATAGTGATTTTAGGAGACATATACAAAGGCTTGAAGCATGCATGTGTAGTTAGATTTTTCTTCTTGTATTTCTACCATTGCCATAAGAGCATCTCTCAATAGCCTGCTGGTCCAGTGTGGATGATAGGTAGGAGACCAGCCGGAGCAAATCCACAAGTTGGAGCCAAGAGTAACCAGACTGAGTCCAAATCAGTTGACCCCCAACCAAGTCCAGTCACATAAAAGAGAATAAATGTTTGTTGCTTTAAGCCACTGAGTTTTGAGGTGGCTTCTTACACAGCATTGTTGTTGCAATTAGCTGACTGATACACAGGGGAGCAGAGTTTCCCCAGGTACAAATCTTGGTAGCAATAACAAATATTCAAATAAGATCCTTGAAGCTATAAGAGGGAGTTTTTTTTTAGAGCAGCAGCTGAACATGGGGCCAAGCCAGGCCTGAAACATCAGCATGAAAACATCACTGAGGAAGTCTTATTAACTAGAAAATCCAGAGCAGACTCACGTGGTGACTCCAAAGATCAGGAGTCACACTTCCTCTAAAGCCAGCACTCTGCTCTGCATTTGACCCCTGCTGGACTGAGTTATTTTGGATCTGTTCTCGTGACTCTGGGGCTTAAAATAGTCACTGCTGAGCCATCTGTCTTGGGATCCATCTCACTTCTGAAACGTATAGCAGCTGTGGCTGAATTGAAAGCAGCTCCTGTTAAGAAAGTGAACAATCTCTCGGCTTTTCTCCATCTATGAGTGTGCCCTGGAGAGAAAATAAAATAGAGGGCATTTGGCTGCCAAAGAAGGATAAGAGCTTCAGAAGGGAAACCGGGAGATGCCGGGCAGATAGAAAATGAGAACAGGGCGGGCTGCCAGAGGGCCTGGAAAGGAGCCAGGTTACATGAAGTTCAGACAAGGATGCTGCCAGCTGGAGGTGCAGGAGTAAGGAGAACAGTGCAGACCGTGGCTCTGGGACAGCAGAGCAGCAAGGTGTGGTGGAAAGGACACCGAGTCGGGTCAGAGTTCCCGAGCCGAAGACTCAGCTCCACCATCAAAGCTGTCACAGCCTAAGTTTTTGCACCCTTAACTAGGGTTAATGTTACCTAGCTCAGGTTGTGCGGGTCGATCAGAATAATGCAGATAAGGACTAAATAAACTGTATGGACCTCAGCAAAATGTAGCCAATCATGCCCAGGCCTAGATGGTCATTTCAATAGGACAGGAGCAGGGTCTGTCTTTTGTACTGTCGTATAGTGCATTTCCAGGACTGAGCTGGAAAACACATGCACAAGCACATGCACACACACGTGTGCACACACTCCATCATTTAATTATTCAATTACTAAAGGCCATTAATATGTAGGGTAAAAGCATAACTCAAATTCTTGGCAAAGTAAGAAATAGCCGTTGCCTTTACCCAGAAGCCTTCTGGAAGTTGCATCCTAATACAGAATTGAAAGCAATCGTTCACCTGCCTGCCTGACACTCACATCAGAGCAATGAGAGCTTCCGCCATTCTGAACAGGAGCCCAGCCCCCGAGGAAGAGTTACTTGCTGGTGTGGAGCTGATAGGAACCTGCGGAGAGGCTTGTAGTCATGAAGACAGGGTAGGTCTCTGGGAACGCGCCTGTCTTCCATCTCCCTCTTCCTAAGGGCCTGTCTTAGCTGTTTGCAAGCATCTCCGGTACTGACAGCTGTTGACAGGGGCACTGAAATTGGACACACCCTTAAAACTTGTATGACCTTTGCAAAGTTGATTAATCTTTTTTCTCTATTGTAAAATGAGTATTAATAGCATACTTCAAAGGGTTGTTTAGAACAGGGGTGGGTAAACTACAGCCAGCAGGCCAAGACCTGGCAACTGTCTAAATGAAGTCTTATTGGCCCAGAGCCAGGATTGTTTGCTTCCATATTGTCTATGCTTGTTTTACGCTACAGTGGCAGAGTTGAGTAGCTGCGACAGAGCTACAGAAACCTAAAAAGGGTTACTCTCTGGACCTTTATAGAAACAGTGTTCTAACTCCTGTTTTAAGGACTAAATGAGGTCACAAACAGAAAACCTTTAATACAGAATCATGGCTGCAGTCATACAATGTTGTGGTATAATGGGAATACATAGAAATAGACGCTTTGGGTTTTTGGAGAGAAAGGCTGTTGACAGAAACAAGTTGAGGGAAGGTCTGTGGACCACAGGCTCAACAAGAGTCAACGGAGGTGCCATAGGAGTCCATGGAAACCCAGCCAGGTTGACACAGCCTGGCATCCATGGCAGAGGCCCAGGAAGAGAGGAACGTGGAAAAGCTTGTGAGACTCCGAGAGAGAGAGAGAGAGAGAGAGAGAGAGAGAGAGAGAGAGAGAGAGAGACCAAGGCAAAAAGGACACAAAATCATGACACTGAGTCTGGAGATGGCCATTGGTAGAGGTTCCAGTGAGTTTATTTAGCGAGAGCTCTTGGCAGAGAAGCGGTTAACCCATTCCATAAGGAGTGTCTTGGGGGCTGAGAGGGAGAAAATGTGCTCTTCCAGCTGGAGAGCTTGTGCCTGTGTGAGGTGCTTGAGCTCCCCTGCAAACTGCAGGCTCCACCACAATGCCGCAGTACCTTTCAGTGGCCACTCTCCTTAACGCTCACGTGTAATTTTATCTCTTTCAGTCCACAGCAATTTATCTTTTTAATACCCTCTGTTAGTCAAGCTGTGCTTTGCCCACTCAGGTGTTTCCAGTGTTGCCTTAAAAATTTCAGTGGCTCACTCAACAAAGCTTTCAACAGGAAAAAGAAAACCAGAAGTAGGAGAGTGTATAAGTAGGCTGGCTGCCAGGCCAAGGGGAGTGGAACGGGTGAAAAGGAACTTTCAAAACTCTTTCTTCAAATAAAAGAAAAGGAAAAATATGACCATGTGAGCATTCTGAAATGTACTGGGTATTCAGTTTTCTCAATGCAATTGCACTCAATGCTACCTATTTTATATTTCCTGGACATCAAGTGATTTGAGGATTGACTGTCCAATGCAAAGCCACTGCATCCTATCCAAGAATTATGTCTTTACTTTGTGACTATAATATCTTAGCAGAGAACTTCCAGAGTCACTATCTATAATAATAAAAGCCTAAGCAACCATCACAACCGAACGGATGACCAAACAGGCTGTGTGGGGTAACCAGGCCTTCAGGGGGGTTAGTGAGGGGTGACCAAACGACTGAGCAGCAGGCTGCATGGGATGACCAGGCCGGCATGGGGGTTAGTGAAGGCCGACCAAACGACTGAGCAGCAGGCTGCGTGGGGTGAGCAGGCCCGTAGAAGGGGGCAGTTGGCGGCGAGCAGGCTGGCGGGGGTGGGGGGGGACGCAGTGAGGGGCAACCAGGCTGGCGGGAGGGGGGGCAATTAGGGGCGATCAGGTTGGCAAGAGGTGACTAGGCCAGCAGAGGGAGCAGTTAGGGGTGATCTGGCAGGCAGGCAGGTGAGCAGTTAGGAGCCAGTGGTCCCAGATTGTGAGAGGGATGTCCAACTGCCTGCCAGGGAATCAGGCCTAAACTAGCATTTGGACATCCCCTGAGGGGTCCCAGATTGGAGAGCGTGCAGGCTGGGCTGAGGAGACACCCTGCACAAATTTCGTGCACCGAGCCTCTAGTGTTATTATAAAAATAAACTTAAAAGAACAACTGTCATCCACCGAAGGCCTGCTGTGTGCCAAGCATCATGCAAAAGGTTTTCACCCATATCACTTCATTTAATCCTCTGAAGAAGCCTTCAAGGTGGTAGAGACTGTGCAGGGAATCAGCACGATCAGGCAATATGTCATAGGGCTGGTGGCAGAGTCAAAATGTGAACCAAGTCTATCGGATTCTAATCTCACTATCCTTTCAAGTTCACAGAGCCACTTTGTGAAAGACACTGTCCAGAGTTGCCCAGAACACAGCAGGGGCAGGTGGAAACACATAACTCTTGGAATGGATGGAGGTCTCTAGGAAGCAGGGAATTCTGGGGCTTGTGCTACACCAGACCTGCCTGCCCACTCACCCTGCAGTTCGAACAGCAGCCCCCAGAAATGAGTCGAACCACACACTGCTTATCAGTAAATCCAGACATTGTCACTACATTTCCGATCAATGCCATTGACCTGTTTTCCAACTTAAGTCAAATCTTCTCCCAAATGAGATGAGGGTTGACATTGTTTCATGTGCTAGCTCTGGGTGAGGGGTAGAGGACACCCTTTAAAGGAAAACAAACCAAAAGCACATTTTCATCTATTTAACAGAAACTGTTGAAGACAATCTGCCCTTTAATGATGCTTTCCACTCAACAAGATTTAATAGTTTACGTATTTTCAACCTGCTTTCGCAGCCAAATTTACAGCTAAAGTAAACAGCCTGATGATGCTGTGTAGTCACATTAAAAGTTTGTGTGCACAGTGAACCAAAGTAAAACTCCAGCTGAACATGACCTTTGCCTGGTTCGGCTTGTGTGCTTTCTGCCTGAGTCCTGGAGCCTCCTGGGAAAGTCTGATACAGGTGTAATTGGGTTCCCTCCTGGGAGCCTGCGTGGGAATAGTCCAGGTATTCACCACAGGAAGAGGCGCATCTCCACAAGGAGTCCTGAATGTCACCTCCTTCTTGGATGCTCTCATTCCAACTGTGGCTGAAACCATGACCCTATCCCTTGAGGCCATCCCCATTCATCCTCCGCCTTCTTTTCCAAGCTCGAGTCCAAGTGTGAACTCCAGTCCCTTTCTTCATGTATCACAGAGAACAATGTGGACTTTGCAAAAGGCAATTCAGGAAGCACAGTCATAACGTATAGGTCTCTGCTGTCTTCTCCCTCCCGGCTCCTCTCATAGAGTAAGTCCTCACTTAACATTGTCAATAGGTTCTGCGACTTGAAGCTAAACAAAACCAATTTATCAAAGTCTAATTGTTATAAACAGGAGTGAAGTCCCTAAGGCATCTCATCAATAGTCTAAGGTAAAGAACAAAACGACATTATTCAAGGACCTGCTATAACATGTTGGCAGACACATCGATTGTGATGCGACAACTTCATTCCGTCTTTCACCGTCCCCTTTAAACTTGATTTCATGAAGTTAATTTCACCCTCTGTGAGGTCTCCTCACTGTAAAGTCCTTGCTTCCTCTTCTCACTCTTAGACAACAGAACACCTAGAACTTACCTAAAATCACAGGCACAGGTCTACCCAGAAAGTAGAATGCTCACACCACTATTCAAATAGAGGCTCTGGACTTGGCTGGAAGCCTGTGGTAAGAAAGGAGGCAGAACTGTCAGTCTTCCCAAGTTTCTCTTCCTGTTGCTTCTCCGCCTTACCCACCTCCACCCTCTGCCAGGTCCCTGCCACCCTCACAGCTTCATCCTCTAGGGGCAGATACCTGGAGGAGGAAGGGACAGGAAAGGTGTTTCTTAAATTAGTCCTGCCTTTTTGTTCTCAAGGGCTGTTCAAATGTTTAAAGTTGTTGCTTTCTCTTTGGAATGCTTTGGGACACTGTGCCGCTCCCTTGATCTGGGGACCCGGGTGGAGGTGGAGACTTACAAGTCTTTCTTCAGGCCCTGGGCTCCAGCCTCGTCTTTTCTGAAAAGGACCCAAGATGACCCACAGCTGCTCTCTCTGCAATGGCCCCCAAGTCTACTCCATGGGGATTCTCACATCCCCCACACCCCTTCAGACCCTTTACTGGCCAGTCCCAATGCCATTCTCCCTGGCACCATCACCAAGGCAAGAGGTCAGCCCTCCCCGTATCCTCCACCTGAGATGCCTTGGGTCCAGAGTCTGACACAATCCACAACCCACTTTCCCATTCTCAGGCATCTGTCACCTCCAAACAAGAAACATATTTAGAAGAAGTCAATGGCATTGTGAATCCCCTGCCCTTACCTGCTCTGGCACAGTGACCAGACTTACAGCTGCCTCACTGTAAGGACATTTCTCCAGATATTCCCCATCACACCTCACTCTGTACAGCTGAATCTTTGAAGCCATAAAACAGGTTCTCCCTGTTTCCTTTTAAATAGCTACATATGCAGACTTATCTCTCCTTAATTTAGAATGGGAAGCTAGCAATTGGCACAAAGTGGAAACCAAGGCAGGAGCCACACTCTACTTTCCTGCTTCCCATTTTCCCGGGAAGGTTGCTATCCTGCCTTGCATGATGAAAAGTTCTCCAGACACTGAATCCATTGGGAAAGAATCCAAAAGAAAGATTCTAACCTAAGTCCCCAGCCAGACCATCCCCATCAATCCATGTCCTCATCTGAGCTGCAAGCCTCTCCCATGAATTTGGGGATGATGCTATGGAACTCCCATCTTCAGTGGAGAGCCTGCCTGCTTGCCTCCATGGGCAAGCCACAGCCTGCAGGTGGGAAAGGAACAGAAGCTAACTTTCAGGAAGAAGGAATTTCTGAGAGATGAAATGCCACAAATGAAGGATCCTGGCATGAGAGTCCAACCTGATCATTGAGGCCTGAGGTACCAGGGAAAGAAGAGCTGCAGGACCATATGAAACATTGTGTTTAATGGTCAGCACAACTCAGCCATGGGGTTCCACCTACCTCTCTCTTCACCCCATCATCAAAATAAATAAACAACAAGAAAGAAGGGCCATTTCCCTGCAAGTCAACGAGGAATGTCAGTGTCAGGATCTGGAGGTGCGTGCAGGTACAGAGCAGGTGGAAAAATCAGGTAAGAGGTAGATCAGCATTCCCTTGTAGATGGCCAGAGTATGGGGGGTGAACCAGCCAGACCTATAGGCACAGCAGAAGTTACATGTGAGACAGCCATCCCCAATCCAGTGTGCATAAGGAAGCTATAAGAGGGCTTGTGGGAAGGCCATGCTGCGTGACGAGTGAGGGTTATTGTTCCAGCAGAATTAGGGACAAACATTGAAAAGGACCTTCATTAGCATCCAGAAACTTCTAGGCCTTGAAGAAGAAATCTCTTCTAACCTCAGCATAACCTCTGCAAATATACCATTCATTTAATGAGAATTATAGAGAGAGAAAGTAATAAGAGTGTGAGTGGTCAGGAATGGGCCCAGGCTCAGTTACTCAAGGGCTGGCAATCTCATTCAGTGGGTTTCAAACCACAAGTGACATCCTGAGATTCTCAAAAATAAATGCTTTTCTATGAAGTTCGGATTTAATGGTTTGGGATGAATCCTGGGCAGACAGAGATTATGAAAAACTATGTGAATGATGCAGATTCACACTCCTGGTTAAGAACCACTACATTAAGTCTCCAACAGGTTTAGATTTCTTTTTCACCTTCTCCTTCTGCTTCTATCTGATTTGTAACCATTTCATTTTCCTTCAACACATCAGTGAGACAAGACTGGGGAACAGAAAATGCTAAAAACAGCAGGTGATCCTGAGATTCTGGTAAGTGGTGCAGGTAAGGTTTCAATGGTTGGGGATGCTGAAACCAATGATTCTAGGACCTGAGTCTTGTGAGTACACGTGCACAGTCCATTTCCCAAATATAACCTTCACTCTGCAAGTGCATGACAGTGGTTGATAAAATAAAAAACGTTGAATTCAAACCACTGTGATATTTAGAAATGCCAATTGACGAGTAATGGGTTACTGAGATTGTTTCAGAAATTAAAAAAATAAGGTATATACTTTTTTCCCCCTCTATTACACTTAGACAAGGAGAAATATTCTAGGAGTTTTCTGGAACTGGGGCGCCAGTAGCAAGATTTGTGTTATGTTTTTGTAAGGGAGCGCTTGCTCAGAAAGCTGGGGGAGCAAGTCATTTTGGAAAAGCAGGCTTGGGTTGGGACCACCACTAGAATATCTTCCCAGGTGGCAAGGGCATCTCCCAACAAAATCTACTGGCACTTGGATTTTGACAGCTAGAAATCTGTGCCTCAGCAGAGTGATAAAGGCCAGCTCCTTGGTGTCACCTGGGGCCCTGCCAACTAGCTACTCCTGTGGTTCTGGAAAGAGTCCTTCTGCCTGGGAGTCAACTCACTGGAATTTGATATTTATATGAAATGGTATCTTGGTTCTATTTACTCAGTCTATTCAAAGCTAGAGGAAAGCAGATCTCTACAGAGACCAAATATTTGGCTCCATGAAGACATGAGAAATAAACAGGCCAAAAAGACAAATTGGATGCAACACACTCTAGAGCCGACACGCTATGATTCACTTCCTTAACACCTGGCCAAGTTACTTACCCAAGAGTCTCAGTTTCCCTCATGAGGATACAAGGACTGTTCACAAAATCCCATATATTCTCCCAGATACTTGACAGAGTGGCACTACCCCCCTCCCTTCCCCTTGGATATTAGGCATGGCCAGTTGACATGCTTGGCCAATGGCATGTGAGCAATGAGAGAGCCATGTTCCTTCTGGATGGCAGCTAACAGCCAGTTTGCAAATCACCCGGCACTTTCTTTGTGCTCCTGAGACTGGCAACAGTGGCTGCTCTCTTACCTGGATCCTGGAGTGAGGAAGCTTGGAAGCAAAGCTGCCAGCTGAACAATGAGCCATGTAGTATGAGTGAATAAGAAACTGTTGTTCAATAAGCCACTAAGATTGGGCGAGAGGGGTGTTTGTTATCATAGCACAACCTAGCCAATCCTGATTGATACAAGGGTCAGTTAGCATCAAAAGAAGCAAAGTCCACAAAGCTCCTCACACGATGTTTGGCACATAGCAGATGATTAATTTATTCAAACTAAAAATGTATATTAATATCCTACCAAGTAGTAGATGCTGGAGATTCATTGATGCAGGCAACAAAAGATGGCCTTTGCTCTCTTCTGCTTGCCATCTAAAGTCGATTCTAATATACTTTGTCATTGTTTTGTGTTGATAACATGCTCTGTTTGCATAAATGCTGGAGCAGGGAGTGTGTCTGCACTGTTGGAGAGAGGATCTAAGAAGACATTAACATGCACTGTGGCCGCCACATCCATTCTTCAGAAGTAAAATCACATTGTGTACAAGGCACAATATTTTTGTGGGAAATTGTGAAAATATTGCATTTTACAAAAGCATATTGATAATAGCTGCTATTTATTGTGCACTTGCTATGTCCCAACTCTGCAATAAATGTTTTCCACACATTATCTTATTTAATAGAATCCTTGCAAAGATGCTATGAGATTGGTATTATGATGCCCAGATTTTTTGTTATTGTTATTAATCTTCACCCAAGGATATTTTTCTGTTGATTTTTAGAGACAGTGGAAGAGAGAGGGAGAGACAGAGAGACAGAAACATCAATGTGAGAGAGACACATCAATTGGTTGCCTCCAGCATGCATCCTGACCAGGACCAGAGCTTGAGCCTGCAACCAAGGTATCTGCCCTTGACAGGAATCAAACCTGGGACCCTTCAGTCCACAAGCCAATGCTTTATCCACTGAGCCAAACTGGCTAGGGCATGATGCCCATTTTATTATGAGAAAAATTGAGGTTTAGAGACTAAATTACTAATATAGGGGCACAGAACTGAAATGTAGTTGAGTCTGAATTTGAATTCAAATCTAATACAAAAACAAAAGGTTACACTTAGAAGCTTATGATACTATCTCAACTGGAAATAAAAAGAAATATAGGCCCCAGCTGGTGTGGCTCAGTTGGTTGAGCATTGCCCTGACCCATGCACTGAGAGGTTGCTGGTTCTATTCCCAGTCATGCTTTCAGGCTCAATGATCCCCAGCAGGAGGCAGCCGATTGACCTTTCTCTCCCTCATTGATGTTACTCTCTTTCTCTCCCTCTCCAGTCCTTTCTCTCTAAAGTCAATAAAAACGTGTTTTAAGGGATATATATATATATATATATATAGCCATTGTTTTCCACACAGGCACACTTTAGGCTGGAAATTTAACAACTGCCTCTTTTGCAAAAGGTTTATGACACACAGGTTGTGTTAGTTTGGCTGGTGTATTGCTATTGTTGTTTTGTTGTTGTTGGAACCCTCAGTGTCAGTCTTGGCAAACTGGTCCATGCACAAAGGCAGTATGGTTCTGGATGCGGTGCCTGTCGGTTTTAAGGGGAAAACTTGGCTCTGGTAAAAAAAAAAAATCAACCGAGATCAGTTGCCTAGGACAAGGTGAATCACTGAAGTTCCAGAATTGTTCGATAAGGCTGTCCCTGCTTCCCCACCCCCTCTGCCCCTAATGTGTCTGGAATGCCCCACCCAAGAGCCCGGAGCAGGATGGATGCTGAGAAATGAACCTGATGCCGAGACAGACTCCTGATTCTATTCGGCTCATGGATGACTCAGAGCAGGCGCTGTCACAGCCTGTCTCCTTGAGATCCCATTGTCATCTGTACTAGGTAGTTTCATTCAGGGAGAAAGACAGCCACCAGCAGGGTTCTAGAAACATTATTTTCTTTCCTTGTTTGACTGACAGGAGCGAGGTGACAGGAACAGTGGGCTTTCACATAAAATGATGCCTCTGCCTCCACGTTATCCCAACAGTGGAGCTGTGAGAGCTACACTCACAATGACTCATCATGTCCAAAACGCAGTCATTATCTCTCCCTGCAAGCGGCCGCCTCTTTTCCCCCTGGCAGTCCTTCCCTTGGTTAACAGCATCACCATACACCGACTCACCCAGCGGGAGAGCTAATAAGTAGGCAGGAAGGAGAGGAAAGGCCTTGGGAGGTGGAATTAGAAGAGCAGGGATCAATGGGCACAATGGAAGGACTTTGGGCAATTTACCTGACCTCTTGGAGCTTCGGTTTCCCCTTCCGTGGGAACGGTGATGATTATCACAGTAATCGGAATGCACAGGATTTCCCCTTGTCCGGCCTTGCTTGGGGTGCTTTTCCTGCTTAACCTGGTGATTTATTTAACTGTAGTGGCCCATTTTGCCTTGCCAGGTTTGAGCTCAATGACCTCCTCAATAGGCCTGTCATTAGCTATTAGTCTGGGGCACTTCAGAGGTAGCAGCACGTAGATCCAGCTTTCCCACTCACCCATGTCTTCCTTTTATTCCACTGTAATCGTGTAAACCTACTTTTTAATAAAATGCATTGATTTTATGATCTTATAAGTAACATACATTTCTATTAAAAGTGAAATGATAGAAAAGTACAAAGAACAGAATAAAAGCATCACATGGCACTGCATCTCAACAAGAACCGCAGATGCTACTTTGTTAGACTCCCTTCCTGTAAATGCTTATGAATACTTAAAAATGAACAACACTGAGACAGGTGTATCCTGGTTTCAGGAAGCAGTCAGATAGGAGGGGGAGTGGGTGAGAAGGATTGAAATGGAGGCACGTATCTGTTGGCTTACATGGGTAACAAAGAGTCTTGAGCAACTTCACAGGCTAGCCAAGACAATTACTTCTGGACCTAATAATTCTGCCCTTCCCAATACAGAATTCTCATGCATATAGAATAAACTCAAGTTAGTCAAAGACCAAGTATAATATAAAAGGAACCAAGACAGGAACTATATGGAAACTATACAACAAAAAAAGGAGGAAAAAAGCCAAAGCAAATGACAAAGTGCCTAGAGAAAAAGATGGTCTTTGAACAGGGGAGTAGTGTCTCCAAAGTTTCATACATTAAAGAAGAGTTTAATAAAGGATTTTAAAAAATAAAGCTCAAGGCAGAAATAGAAGCACAGAGAGAATACATAGCAGGACAACAGGGTGAAATGAAACATAAGCAGAAAGAAGTGAACAAGAAGAAAGTAGAAGAGAAACAAACCTTCAGAGAAATAGAAGTTAAAAGACAAGACAAAGAAGAATTAGTATGGTTGAAAAAGTACAGTAATTCTTATGAAGGGAAGGGTTGAGAAAATAAAGCAAAATGAAAGAAATGAACATAAAAAATGAAAGTATTTATACATTCCATAAATGCATATATGAGTCTATATTTATATCATATCTATCATCTACCTTTGTAATCTATCTATCTATCTATTTACCTCTCTATCAATGAAGAACATAAAATCAAGAGTTCTAACATAAAACAGTTTGGTATTTCCTCAGGATGTTAACATGGAATTACCATATGGCCCAGCAATTCCAATTGCTAAGTATATACCCAAGAGAAATGAACATCTACCTATGTTATCTATCTATCTATTTATCTATCTATCAATGGAGAACATAAAATCAAGTCAGGTAAATTCTCATAACTGTTGTCCCCAAAGAAGAGACGAAAGTAATGAAACAAACAAAAACAATCATATTTTATAGAAAGTGTTTTTGAAGTAAATAACTTTCTATAAAACAAAGACCAAATCCACATAATGAAAGCATACCATGGTTTCAAGAAATACTGACTTGGAACTATTAGCACCAAGATATATTCTAAGAAATAGTGAACATAACAGATAAAGAAACAATCCTTTGGGAATTGAATCAAAACACCAAGTTGGCTCTAAGGATAAAATTACTGGATGGGCCTCAGTCTTCTCCATATTTGGTGCTAGAGAGAGTGAATCTACATTCCCATTAGGATAGACATATAGACCAATGGAAAAGAATTGATAGTCTGGAAATATACTCTCACATTCAATTGATTTTTAACGGGGTACCAAAACAATTCAATGGCAGATGGAACAGTCTTTTGAACAAATGGTGCTGGGAAAATAGGGTATCAACATGGAAAAAAATGATGCTGGACTCCTAACTCATAGCATATTTAAAAATTAATTCAAAATATATCAAAACCTTAAATGTAACCACTAAAATTATAAAACTGTTAAAGAAAAACATAAAATTAAACCTTTGTGACCTTGGATTAGGGAATAATTTCTTAGTATGACACCAAAACCATAGGTAAAGAAGAAAAAATTAGATAAATTGGACTGCATTTAAAATATTTATGCCTCAAAAGGCACTATGGCCGAAACCGGTTTGGCTCAGTGGATAGAGCGTTGGTCTGCGGACTGAAGGGTCCCAGGTTCGATTCCGGTCAAGGGCATGTACATTGGTTGCGGGCACATCCCTGGTAGGGGGTGTGCAGGAGGCAGCTGGTCGATGTTTCTCTCTCATCGATGTTTCTAGCTCTCTATCCCTCTCCCTTCCTCTCTGTAAAAAATCAATAAAATATATTTTTTTAAAAAAAGGCACTATGAAGAGAGTGAAAAGACAGCCAACAAATGGGAGAAAGTTTTTGCAAATCATATATCTAAGAAGCAAAATATATCTAGAATATGTAAACAAACGTTAACATAATAATAAAAAGTGGACAACCCAATTTAAAAACAAGCAGAGGATATGATTAGACATTCTCCAAAAAAGGTATACAAATGGACAATGAGCACAAGAACTGATATTCAACATAAGTAGCCATCAGGTAATTGCAAATCAAAACAACAATGAGATACCACGTCATAGTCACTAGGATAGCTATAATAAAAAAAGAGAGATAATAAGTGTTGGTGAGGTGGAGAAATTGGAACTCCATACATTGCTAGTAGGGCAGCCACTATGGAAAACAGTTTTGTATTTCCTCAGAATGTTAACATGGAATTACCATATGGCCCAGCAATTCCAATTGCTAGGTATATACCCAAGAGAAATGAAATGTTATCTCCACACCAAACTTTGTACATGAATGCTCATAACAGCATTATTCATAATAGCTGTAAGTAGAACAATAAAATGTAACCAATGGAATATTATTCAATATAAAAAGAAATGTAGCATATGATATATGCTACAACATTGATAAACCTTTAATAAAACATTTTACTTAGTGAAAGAAGCTATCACAAGAGACCATATATTGTATGATTGAATTTATGTGGAATGGCCAGAATAGGCAACTCTATGTAGATAGAAAATACATCAGTTGTTGCCTAGGGCCAGGGGTGAAGGCAAGGTAAGAACAATTTCTTACCTTGAATACTAATGGCGACTAGATTCCTTTCTGAAGTGATAAAAATTTTTCTAAAATTATGGTAATAGTTGCACAACTCTAGATATATTATAAATCATTGAATTATACAACTTAAATGAGTGAATTATATGGTATGTGAATTAGAAATCAATAAAGCTGTTGAAGAAAAAGAAAACATTTTAAAGTGTGTTAAAACGTAGAGGATATAAATCCCATAGCATCTTATTAAAGAAATACTAGATGATAAACCTCAGCCAACCAAGAAATGAACAGTAACACTATGGTAAACAGACTGGCTATAAACATTGAATCAATCTAAGTATGGGAGTAAGCTAAAAAAAAAATTGTAGTTTTAAAACATTAAGTATTATGGACTATAATATAGTGAATAAAATAAGAATCTTTCAGTCCAAACTGATATAAATAAACAAATGGAGAAGAAAAAGTTCTACCTTATAGTAAAATTCAAACTATTAAGTGTAAAAGGAATGGTGGAAACAAAACAAAATTACCACTTGGCCCAGCCAGTGTTGCTCAATGGTTGAGCATCAAACCATGAATCAAGAGGTCACTGGTATGATTCCTGGTCAGGGCATATGCCCAGGTTGTAGGCTCAATTCTCAATAGGGGGCATGAAGGAGGCAGCCAATCAAGATTCTCTCTCATCATTGATGTTTCTATCTCTCTCCCTCTCCCTTCCTTTATGAAATCAATAAACACACACACACACACACACACACACACACACACACACATATATATATATATATATATATATATATATATATATATATATATTTTTTTTTTAAGTGCTCCCCCTTCAACTTGGCTTCTGCTGA
The DNA here is from genome assembly GCF_027574615.1 of Eptesicus fuscus. NCBI lineage: Eukaryota > Metazoa > Chordata > Mammalia > Chiroptera > Vespertilionidae > Eptesicus > Eptesicus fuscus. The sequence goes on from NC_072476.1 coordinate 29,172,791, forward strand.
TGTTTCTCCTCCAACCACAGGAGACCAAAAACCAACCAACCAACATACCCTCCAAATTTAACATTGTATTCATATCTTACATCTTATTTTTGGAAATAATATCATTGTATTAATTTCCTAACTAGAATACAATCTAAAATGTAAGGATAACATATATCTTGAGACCAACCTTTTTTCCCATTGGATAATATCTCTAATTGGTCTGCTGGTTTCTGGCCTTAGTCTTCAAAGGCCAAAGATAAACACTGGTTGGTATTACTGGCAACCACTCGAGGTGGCAGGTCCTATTGTTATTTTCTTTCCAGCTTTATTGAGATACTAGAGGCCTGGTGCACAAAATTCGTGCACAGGGATCGGGCCTAAACCAGCAGTCAGACATCCCTCTCACAATCTGGGATGACTGGCTCCTAACCACTCGCCTGCCTGCCTGCCTGCCTGATTTCACCCCTAACCTCTCTGCCTGCTGGCCTGATCACCCCTAACCTCTCTGCCTGCCTGCCTGCCTGATCACCCCTACCTTGCCCCCCTGCCTGCTTGATCTCCCCTAACCTCTCTGCCTGCCTGCCTGATCACCCCTAACTGCCTCTGCCTGCCTGCCTGATCGCCCCTAACTGCCCTCCCCTGCTGGCCTGATCTCCCTGCTGGCCTGATCTCACCCCCAACTGCCCTCCCCTGCTAGCCTGATCACCCTTAACTGCCTCTGCCTCGGCCTCCACCACCATGGCTTTGTCCAGAAGGAAGTCGGACATCTGAAAGATGGCTGGTCAACCAGATCTAATTAGCATATTACCCTTTTATTAGTATAGATAACTGACATAAAGTGCTGTGGAAGTGTACTTCTGGTTTCTAGGGGATGGTAGAGTCTGGACTCCAGAATGATCTTACTCATACTGGGCTGTAATCTGGATGAGAAATAACTTTTAATGGGTTTAAGCCACTGAAATTGGGAGCTTGTTTGCTATAGCACTTAGCCGGACCTGGCTGAGCAGTGCATAGCATTAGGCCAAGGAAGGAGTTGAGGAAAAACAGTTGAGGGAGGGGGCTGAAGGGTCAGCCTTGGACAGAAGAAGTTCAGACTGATTGAAACATGGACAGGGAAGAAAACCTTACAATAGTTTAGATAGCTGGGCTTTGGGAACTGTTGATGAGAAGAGGAGAAGTATGTTAAAGGGGAAATAGAAAGGCTACAGGAGTGGAAAATACCTGCAAACATCTGAGCTGATGGAAACAGCCTGGAGGTCAGCTACAGAAACTACTTCAGGTTCCAACATTAGTCGTCTATGCCAAGACTGGGAAGTCCCATCATGCACGTAGCTCCAATGAGCCTTATTCTTAAAGCTTGATTCAGTGTGTTGGGCTGACCACTCAGGGATTTAACCTACAATTATGTTTGCCCCCTTCTTCTGTCGGTGCCAGCTTCAAAAAGTACATTAATGAATCTAAGAGCTGATATCTATTCCCAGCCACAAATATTTATTGATCACTTTCTGTGTGAGAGGCACTGTTCTTGGTTTTTGAGAAAACAGAAAAAGTGTAAGAAGTATTTTTAGACTCTGAGAATCTCACATTCTAGCAGGAAGATAACACTCACAGATGGGAGAGTGAAGCATAAAAGAATAAAGGAGCAATGCTTGTGTGTGCCACACACTAAGGGCAATATTTTGTATTTACTATTAGTGAGGGGTTCTATTAATCATGCACCTCAAAATTGTGGCAGGCTAGAGCAGGTCATTTTCACTGCTATTTCTGTAACCGCAGAACAGCTCAAAATGTTTAACAAGCTACTGAGTTGTTTTTCAGAGACAACAGATCAAAACCGCAAGACACGCAGCCAAAGCATGGACAGAGGAGAAAACAAAGTTGACCTCCACCTGCACCCGGAACCAAAGTCTCGCCTCCCCCATATCCAACACACTTGGAACTTGAACACCAGAACAGAACCCTTTCAGAAGCCAAGGATCCATTGTCCAAGAAGATCTGGTGCTGTAGCCCTTACCATAAATGGCCAACCTCCAAGGTCCTCCAATTAAAACTTGCCCTACCAGCACTTCTGTGAACCTGTTCCCCCGACCCCCTTTAAAAGCCCTCCCCAACCCTGGAGCAGGGAGTTCAGGCTTTTGAGCCTGGACTTTCCTGTTCTCCTGCTTATCACTCTGTAAATAAAGTGACCCTCATTTCTCCATTGCAATTCTTGGCATTTAGTGTTTAACTGCTAGCGCCAGGTGGATGAACTTTTTCTGTTTGATAACATGTGAAAGAGGACCTGCTAAATCTTCTCAGATGGGTGATAGTGAGAGATTTGCAATGATGGCTGAACCGTGTGTCCGCCCTAGAAAAGAGCAGGGTTGAGGTTCTGTTCCATGTCAATGGAGGAAAGCAATAAATAAGGATAGGTCACATGGGGTTGCTTATTTCAGTCTCAGGAACTTGTCTCAATTTCTTTGGTATAAGTAACTATTTATGGAAAAAGTCAAGCTTCCATTTGGAGTTATTAATCAGCTGAAACCATAATTAATAGAATGTCTCTCACCATTTTGGCAAAATTAGGGAAATGATGGAAAAAGCAGAATAAACAAAAAGGTCATATGATAAAGTCATAAAGCTGGATGACGCGTTCAGGAGCAAAGCAAACAAACAAACAAAAAACTGTGACAGCTGCCAAAGGGCCTTCCCCAGTCACGCTGGGCCCAGACAGAGAAAGGGAGAGGATTTGGGAGCTTGGGCTCCCAGAGACTTTGTGGGCCGGGCTCCATGTCCAGGGCATTGTGAGCATTGCACACACACCAGCCCTCCTTTCTCAGAGGCTGGGATTCTTGGGGTTTACAAATTCTCTTAGAGAATAGAAGGAACCCAAATCAACAAGATGAAGGGATATGAATTTCAAAGGAAGCTGGGGAGAGGTAAAAATGGATCGAATTAAAATGAAGGGGGAACCAGTTAGGGTGGATGGTGGGGTGACAAGGGCAGAAGGGCCAGAAGCAACAAGGAGAGCAAGACTGGCCTTCACTCTATGGCCACAGACAAAGTATGTGAGTAGGTTCAATGAGTTAGTGATGGATTGACAGGTTTTCTCATGTCCCAAGGAAGGTTTTTAGAAAAGCAAAGATCATGATTGCTCAAGTATTACCCAAGTCTTGACTTTCCCTTCTTCTCTCTAAAGCTTATGAAAGTGGGTTTGATGGTCATTTCCCACCTCCCATTATTTTAATGGGAATCCTTATTGTTCAAGTCCCCAAATGTTTCTTGAGAACCTATAGTGTTTAAGGCACTATTCTAGGCTCCAAATGTACAGCAGTGAACAGAATAGATAATGTCTGTATTGTAATGGAGTTTATATTCTTCCTATTAGGAGACAGATAACAAAGTAATTTATAACTAAATGATATGCCAGGTGGAAATTATTGCTAAGGAAGAAAAGAAACCAGAGTAAAGTGAATAAAGAGGCATATAGATAATAGAGGACCATGCAAATAGTGACAAAACAGGTATGTAACAGAGTGGGCAGATACTTTGAAGAAGTTAGGCTAAGTAGAACTCTGCACTTGGGTAAGAATTTGAATGCTGAGCCTCATGACAAGCAAAAAAAAGTAAAATGTGTTGAATGAAAAAGTTTAGATTACATGAATATATAATATAATAATGTGTGTATATGTATATAATCTTTTCAGATAAAATGTTTTTCCAGCACCAAACTCCAAAAGAAATTAATCTCAATAAACCTTTCAAATACTTTCAATTCAGAGAATGGGAAAAGCATTAACGTTCACAGTTGTGGGCAAAGACTTTATGGATGAGGTGAGACAGAAAGCGGGACTTCCCTGGAGGAGCGGGGGACTTTGTGCGATGTCCAGCTGGCTCTGACCTGCTCTCTGCCTCAGTGACCTGCTATGACTTCCGCAGCGGAGCTTTTCTAATGCACAGGCTGTTAAACCCTATTGTGCTGCTTTGACATCTGGAACAAATCCTTTTGTCATACACCATCAAACTTTAAACAAATAAGAGCTAATGAGTTATCCAGACGCCATGATTTTGCCTCCACCAATAATTACTTTGTTCACTCAAGGATAGGAGAGAGGCAGGAAGATCTCTCCCATCCCACCTCGCATTAGAATTCAATTGCTCTGACAAACATCTGACGTGTCTGATATTTACAAGGTAACATATTTATTTTGCCAGATCTGCCCTGTACATCATCCTGTCCAGAAGCTCTGCACCCTAATGGTGTGGAAAGAGTCTCTGTTTTGGAGCCAAGCCCAGCAGAGCTTCAATCCCTATTCTCTCAATCACTGTCTGAGTGAGCAAGGGCAAGCTGTGACCCTCCATGGGCCTCAGTTTCCTCTCATATAAACTGGAGGTAAAAACATATATTCCATAGGGTGGGATTACCCAAGAGCTTAACACATTGTCTGGCACACAGTAGGAAATGAATAAACGTTTGTTACCATCCTGTCCTCAAATCACTTTTAATTAGTGTGTCCTTTGAGAATAAGGTCAATGATATACATTTTTAAATAGGACATATCTAGGTAAATTCACTTTGAGAATAGTGATTTGTTATTTTAATTTAAAACCCATTAATTAGTGCAGTGAGGCCTTCTTGCCTCTACCTGATGTCTCTCCACGTCTTATGGCATCTAAAGAAGAGATATCTGAAGTCTGGAATAAAAGAAAGTTGACAAAATAGAGAAAGCATTATTTCGGAGAAAAGGACATACACACTGACTCTCAGGCTGACTCCCACGGGGATACTAGGCCAGTGGATGATAGCTAAGTGTTCTGTCTCTGGGAACAAGCAACCTGGGGAAGGGGAGACCATGGCTCTGGGGATATGTATAGGCTTATCTTCAGCTGCAGGGGCTACAGCTGCTGGGAGCTATTGGCACCTGTATGAGAGTAAGTACTTCAAGGATGAAGCACCTGGAGAAACACATGAGCATGGGTGGAATGTCAAAGCATCATCTTCAAAGGAAATCTGAGATAGAGATTGGGGAGCACTCAGAACTAAGTGGTGTATGTGGGAGAGAGAGAGGTGATTGGGTCAGGGGGCATCAGCATGAGCCGGAGCCACACCAGAGAGAAATGGCCAGCATGTAATCCGTCCAGACCAACCTCCATAGACAGTGACTGGAGGACTTTGTTAAATCTTTCTTTTATTAAATTCATCAAGTATAAATTTTATATGGAAAACTACAAAAACCAAAACTATATAAACAATGATTTGTTAACATGCAAAACATTCATAAGCACAATCTAGCACCCAACACCCCAGAAATCAACCTCTACCCTCTCCTTCCTCCAGGAGAGTAGCCACTATTCTAACTACTACTTCCAATATCCTAATAACTTTCTTGCTTTTCTTTATAGTTATACCACATAAACGTGCACACTCAAATGGACTAGAGGCCCGATGCGCGAAATTCATGCAAGAGTAGGTCTTCTTCCGCTGGCTGCCAGCACCGACTTCCCTCTAGCACCTGGGACATGGGCTTCCCTGCAGCCGCCAGCAGGCACCTGGGACCAAGGCTTCCCTGCAGCTACTGGCAGGCACCCAAGACCTGGGCTTCCCTTGCAGCCCCGGCTTGTCCGGAAGGATGGAATGACGTCCTGGAAGGACGTCTGGTCTAAATAGCATCTTATGCTTTTATTATTATAGATTAGTTTTCATATAAAAGAATCATATACCTCATGTGTGTGTATTTTATTTTTGTTTGTGTGTGTGTGTGTCGGGGTGTGTGTGTGTGTGTGTGTGTGTGTGTGTGTGTGTATCTGGCTTATTTTGCCCAATATGGTATTTGTAAGATTCATTCATGTTGCTGCATGTAGAAATACATCATTTATATCCGTTGCTGTGTGGAATCTTATCTATAAATATTCCATGATGGATTTATTCATTCTAAAGTTGATAGACATTTAGATTGTTTATAATTTATAACCCCAAATACAGCTATGAAAATTCTGGGGTTTTTTTACATTGGTTAATAAAATTATATAGCTTTCAGGTGTTCAATGCTATAATAAATCATCTGAATATCATATTATGTGCTCACCAACCCAAGCCAAGTCTCCTTTTGTCACCATTTATCTACCCTTTACCCTTTCTACCTCCCCCCAGCCCTTTTTTCCCCTAGTAATCACCAAACTGTTGTCTGTGTCTATGAGGGGTTTTTTTGTTTGTTTCATTGTTTCTTTTGCTTAATCCCTTCACCTTTTTCACCCAGCCCCATTTAGACTATTTACAATTTATAACCCCCAAAGCAGCTATGAACATTCTTATATACATCTTTTGGTGCATGCAAACACATTTGTTTTCTCTCTCTCTCTCTCTCTCTCTCTCTCTCTCTCTCTCTCTCTCTCTCTCTCTCTCTGTGTGTGTGTGTGTGTTACCTAGGAGTGGAATTGCTGGTACATAGGATATTAGTATATTCATGATTAGTAGATAATGCCTAACTCCTTTCCAAAATGGTAAAACAACAGGGGGGCTCTTCCTACAAAGTATATTTATCTCATGAAGTGAAGAAAACCAGAAATGGAATAATTGATCTCAATATTTCTTCTACAAATAGTTCTTTGAAAAAGGTCTCAGGACTCACTCAAGTCTTCAAGAGAAATAGTTTCCAGACTTAATGCACACAATCCTATTTATTTTAGCAGCCCTATCAAATTGTAGGATACATACATATAGGGTGTCCCAAAAATGTATATACACACTTTGAATAATTATAAAGGCAGTATTTATTAAAATACATTTTCAAAATTGAGCTACCAGCTATTAAAGAATGTAGGTATAATTTTAGGGGCCATCCTGTATATTCAAAGAGTAATATTGCTGTTGGATCAGAATATAAAACTACTTCTACCTGGAATCAATTTGACCAATATATACATGTACCAAATATATATATTAAATAATACAATCTTTGGTGTCATATATGTCCTACGATGAGGTTATGTTCCAATATGACCTACGATGGGGTTATGTTCCAACCAACCCATCGTAAATTGAAATATCATTAAGTTAAAATATATTTAATATCCCTAGCCTACCTTAAACATGCTCAGAGCACAGTATTCGCAAAACACTATAGAGTACACTGTAGAGGATTGGGTGTGTACCCCGGTGATCGCAAAGCTGACTGGGAGCTGTGGCTCACTGCCTCTGCCCAGCATCAGGAGAAAGTATCAAACCACACATTGCTAGCCTGGACCATGATCAAAATTCAAAGTACAGTTTCTACTGAAGGTGTATCACCTTTGCACCACAGTAAAGTCAAAATATTGTAAGTTGGGAACTGTCTATATACATGCATAGCATTGTCAGTCTAGGTCTTTCTCACTTTCTCATTATGAGAAAATGCTGGCAAAGTCCCATGGAATATTACTGAACACCCCTTCTTAAACCCACCCCTATCCAATGTTAAGAAACAAAAACATATGTTTAGCGGCATCTAACAGAAGTTGTTGCCTGCCCCAAACCCGGAGAAGGCCTCTTTCTGTTCAACCAGCTTACCAGCTGACTCTCACTTTGCCTTGTCTAGCAGGTAGGAAGGTACTCAACTGCTCAGACCGAAATCTCAGAAATTTGGAGTTATCTCTCTATCAAACATGTTTCTTGGGCTGAGAGAGGCATGTCCAGGTTTAGAGAGAGGGGGTAAGTTTTTAAGGTGGACTGGAAAAGCACGAGGACAGTAAAAATAAGAGCTATGATCATGAGCACACAGAAAGAAAATACGTGAGACTTTTGGAAGAATTCTGCATCATGACAACCGAGCATGAAATATATGACGACAGGGTGATGGTGGGAGGTGCTTTTCCTACAAAGTATATTTATCTCATGAAGTGAAGAAAATCCGAAATAAATAACTGCTTTTTTCTTAAATTAGAACCAAATGGATAGTTATTAAGCCATAGCAAAAGATAAATAGAAAGTAACTAAAATGAGACATTATATTGGAAATATATTGGCTACAAATATTCAGGCTCTGGACCTTCTCCCAAGAGAAATGAGAACTAATAATAAACACAACATTTTATATTCAATTTAATGAGATTTTGAGACTCTCATAAACTTCTACTTGGAATGTAAAATGGTAGGACCACTCTGGAAAGCAGTTTGGCAGTCTGTGAAAACATTAAAAATACCCATGTCATATGATCCATAGATATTTACCAAGGAGAAATGAAACCATATGAGCATACAAAGATTTGTATGCAAATGTTTATAACAGCTTTATTTGTAATAACCCAACACTCCAATTAACCCAAATGTCCAACAGCAGATGAATGGATGAACAAGCTGTGATTTATCCATATAATGGAATACTACTCAGCAATACAAGATTCTGTAAAATGCAAGAATTTCAAAATAATTATAATGAACAAACTACACTCTCTGTTTTCATTTATATAAAATTCTTTAAAAAATCAAACTAATCTATAGTGACAAAAAGACAAGTGGTTGCCTGCAAAGGGGTGGAGGTTTGGGGATGAGAAATTACAAAAGAGACGCAGAAAATTTTATGGGTCATGAAGATGTTCTCTATGTCAATCATGGTCATGTTTTCATGGATCTATACACGTGTCAAACCTTATCAAATTGTACACTTTAAATATGTGCAGCTTATTATATGCCAATTATTCCTCAATATCGCTATTAAGAACACAACCCTACATAACACTGACCAGTGGGGAATATAACCTGCCTAATCATATACTTCTGATAATAGTGTGCATATTTATCACTTGTATGGAAAGCAATTTTGCCAGATGAGAGGTAAATTGTTACTATTGTTATTATACTGTGAATGAAATGCAAAAGAATGAGCCCAAATAGGCAACGATCAGGTAGCTTATGGCAGGTGGTGTTTTCCCTGATTTGTCTTTTAGAGAAATGCATGCTTGGAGATGTGACAGACTCACCTATCAGAAAGCATCCAGCGCTGTGACTGCAACATCTGATGTCAATCATTTGGCTAATGTTCATCCAGATTTGCACTTTGTGCTTCACCCTTTTTTGTTTGTGTTTGCAATAGCACAGCTAAGTTCTTTAATTACTCCTTTAGGGACAGTTAATACATTCTAAGTGTTTACTAAGCCTGGGAAAGTGATTGATTGCCTCTGGTTAATACTTTTATACTCAGGTTAATTATTGTTTTCTGATAATTTTTTTTTTACTCATTAGCATCCTTTAATGAAGTTGGCAACCATTGGTTAGTCAAGTGGACACACCATTAATATGAGAGCTAATGTGTCAAGAAAGGGTCAACCTACTGATTTCATGGTCCTAGACAGCATGGACAGACCTCATAAAATAAAAATGCTCACCTGGATCACCTTCTCTTTAACTAAACGAGACAGTAAATATTCTGTAAACAGCTTAGTATTTCAGCAAGGCTGTGTAACTCTGAAGAAGGCAGGGTAATGGACGCTGTGTACAAAGAAGATGAAGAGTGATGAGAGGGCAGCACAACTGATTTTTCATTGAATGGATCAGGCACAGAAATTTACAGTAAGGGAACAAGGATAGAGAATGCAGAGATTTCTGGCACTTCTAAGCCTTCTCTGAACCTTAAATTTTAATAACTTATCTTTAAAAGATGATGTGTCCCTTGTTATGAAAGGGGTATGAAAACATGAGAACATACAACTTCACAGAGGCCTAGACTGGCTTTCTGCTGATTGAATTCCACGGAAATCAATAGAGGTACATTTCATAGTCTGGAGCTATTTCAGGGAGCCCTTCCACAGGAAGACGAGCAGAGACCTGGTGCATCCCTTGAAGAGGATTAAAAGGAGCAAAGCATAGCTACAGACATTAAACTGAATTCCGGTAAGAATGTTTGAGACCATAACTCAAAGCAATGGATGCTGTTAATAAAGAATGAAAATCATGCAAATGCTATCAGTATCTTCAGAACTATGCGGATGCTGATAACACCATTCATGGCTCCTTCCTACCTTGCTTTAAACAGTTATTTACAAAACATTGACAGTGATCACAGCATGACATTAGGTAGCAAAGTGTGGGAACAGAGAGAGAGAAGAAAAAAGTATTAAACAATCATAGTTCATTTTGTCACTCTCCTACTGAAAAATGGTTACTGGCCTTTGATTGCTTAAAATAATGAATAAATACCTTAGCAAGCACAAACACTTGTTTGTATTCTGTCACCCAATTCAACCGTTTCTCAACATCTATCCTTTCTCAGTATCCAGTCTATGGATTTGATACATGTAGTATCAGATTAAGCATGGTACATAACGATTCACCTAGTACCAATTATTGGTAGCAACACCAACATTAGGGTCATTAATGCTATTTCCTATGACAAAAAGCAACATACAATATTTTAGTGACTAATGTAAAAAATCACCCTGGCACTTGATCACTTCATTCACTCAAAGCCCAGCAAGGATACTCCTGGTTGGGTGGCTCTCTATACAGCTGTCCTTTTAGTAACTGGACTCATGCTCCTTCAATTTGGGTTGTCCACTGTGTTCCAGAGTCTTCTTACAGAACCTCTCCTCTCTCTTGGCTCACAGATTTGCAGATTTTAGGGGCCAGAAGTGGAGGTGGTATACATCACTCTTGTCCACATTCCAGGGATCAAAACTAGTTGCATGAACCCACTAGATGTGAGAGAATATATCAGTTATGTGTTACTATATAATAAACCACCCCAAAGCTTAGCTCATGTAGTTAGCTCACAATTCTGTAGGTTGGCAATTTACGCTGAACTTCACTGTGCTGACTCATACATCTTTAGGTTAGATTCTGCTTCTGGTGGCTGACTGGCTGTTGGCTGGGAAAACAGGGATGACTTGGCCATGAAATTTCACCATCCAGCAGGATAGTACATGTAATGTGTAATGGCTTAAGATTACCATGTCCTCCTTTGGGGACCTTGAGATAGGTTGAATGTGCTTTGTATGAGACTTAGATCTTTAGAGGCAGGAGGGTGGACTGTGGTAGGCAGAATAATGGCCCCCTGAATATGTGCACACCTCAATCCCTGTAATGTATTAAAATGTTATGTTACGTGGCAAGGGAAAATTAAAGTTGCTAATCAGCTGACCTTAAAAATAGAAATCATTATGGGCCCAATCCTACCTAATAATAGACAAATATGCAAATTGACTGCACCTTTGCTATGCCCAAGCCACGCCCACCAGCCAAGCCATGCCCACAAACCAATCAGGACGAGTATGCAAATTACCCCAACAAAGATGGTGGCTAATTTGCATATCAAGACAGTGTAGAAAGAAGCCAAGAGCTGCAGAAGGGAGCAAAGCTTCAGAGAAGCAAGCAAGCCGGGGGGAGGAGAAGGGAGGAGCGGAGGCGGGGCAGGGGGAGAAGGGAGAAAAGCAGGCGGGCTGGCGGAGAAGGCGGGGGGGGGGAGAAGGGAGGAGAGCAGGCAGGGCTGGGGGAGAAGGAAGGAGTGGAGGCGGGGCCAGGGGAGAAGGAAGAAGAGCAGGCGGGCTGGCGGAGAAGGGAGAAAAGCAGGGGGGCTGGCGGAGAAGGCGGGGCAGAGGACAAGGAAGGAGAGCAGGCAGGGCGGGGTAGAGTGCAGCAGGAAACCCTATTGCAGGATTTTTCCTGCAACAGGAACGCTAGTCTGTACTAATAAAAGGATAATATGCTAATTAGACCAGATAGACCAGGTGTCTTCCGAACATCCTTCCTGACAAAGCCGGGGGTGTGGCTGGCCTGCAAACCACCTGCAGCCCTTCACCCTGGCTGGCCCTGCCCCCAGCAGGAACCCCCACTCTGATCCGGGGCCCCCTTCAGGGCAGGCCAGCAGGCCCCCACCCATGCACCAGGCCTCTATCCTATATAATAAAAGGTAATATGCAAATTGACCCTAACAGCAGAATGACCAGAACAACCACTGGACCAGTCACTATGAGGCACACTGACCACCTCTCGGTCCCTTTCCCAGGCTGTCAGGCACCCATCACCCAATGGCAAATGGGGAACCGGGGGTGAGTGATGCTGGAGGACAGGACCAGCTGCGGGCAACTGGGGAAGATGGCCTTGATCACAGGCCAGGCCTAGGGACCTTACCGGTACATGAAATTCGTGCACTGGGTCTCTAGTGTAATTATAAGAGTCTTTCCATGGGAAAGAGGAGACAGAAGAGTTAAAATAAGAGACATCACATCATGAAAAAGACTTGACCAGCCATAAAGCTGGAAAGGGACATGAGCCAAGAAATCCAGGAATTATCTGGAAACTAGAAAAGGCCAGGAAATGGATCATTCCCTAGAGTCCCCAGAAAGGAACACAGCTCTGGTCTTTGCCCAGTGAGACTCACCCTGGACTTCTGGTCTCCAGAACTTGGAGACAATAAATTTATGTTACTTTCATCCACTAAGTTGTGGTGATTTGTTATAGAAGTATAAGAAACTGATAGAACAAGGACCTGCGAAAGGGACTACCAGGACATAGAAAGAGGAAGATATGAACCAATTTGGCCATTCTAGGGCTGCTAGGAAATACAGTATTCCCGAGTGTCCCAGGAGAACATGATGTGGTTCAATGAACACATGACTTTGTCTCTGCTACTATTTTCATAAACAACCCAGAAGACGCTGATCTGCAGTCACTTTTGTAGACCACTACCTACATCACAGCCAAATGATGCTTTCCCAAACATCTTGGCTACAATTTGACTAGTGCTGTTTCCTTCAGCTTTTCATAATGCTTTTCCAACTTTCCATCCCTCTCCATCATCCAACTCTCTCCCACTCCACTCTCCATCTGCAGATTCTTCTCTTCTTGGTAAAATCTTTCATCCTTCAAATTTAAATACAAATTATTTTTCCCTGACCAGGACTTCCCTGATTCTCCCAAATACATTCTTGATCTTTCCTTTGTCCTCCCATTGTCTTAGCAAATTTTCAAACTCAGTCCTATGAGCTAGTAGAAAGGACTATTTGTTTAAATAACCCAATTTAAAAACAGGCAAAGGACCTGAAGAGACATTTTTCAAAAGGAGATATACAAATCCTCAATAGGCACATGAAAAAAGGTGCTCAACATTTCTAATGATCATCAGAAAAATGCAAATCCAAATGCAATGAGATGTCAACTCACACCTTTTAGAATGGCTATCATCAAAAAGACAACAAATAGCAAATGCTGGTGACAATGTAGAGAAAAAGAAATCTTGTACACTGTTGGTGGGATTGTAAATTTATACAGCTATTGTAGAAAATAGCATGGCGGTACCTCAAGAAATAAAAATAAAACTGTGATATAATCCAGCAATCCCACTTTTGGGTATTTATCTGAAGGAAACAAAATTACTCTCTCAAAAAGTTATCTGTACTCCCATGTTTATTTATAATAGCCAACATATAGAAACAACCTAAGTATCCTTTGACAGATAAATGGATAAAGAAAATGTGGTATATAACATTCTGCCATTTGAGACAACATGGATGAACCTGGAGAGCATTAAGCTAAATGAAATTGGCCAGACAGAAAAAGACAAGCACTGCAATGATATTCCACACTTATATATGAAATAGAAAAAAAAAAAAAAAAGTCAAATTCGTAGACACAGAGTAGAATAGCAGTTGCTGGGGTTGGGGAGGGGGTGGTAGAAATGTGGATATCCGGTAAAATGAGTAAGTTTAGAGGATCTAATGTACAGCATGGTGATTATAGTTAACGACACTGTATTGCATACTTGAAATGTGCTTAGAGAGCAGGTAAGTGTTCTCACGCACTCAAAAAAAAAGGGAACTATGTGAGAAGATGAATATATTACCTGGATGGTGGGAAACCTTTCACTATGCATATGTATATCAAATCATAAGGTTGTACACTTTAAATATACTAACAATTTTACTTGTCAATTATACCTTAGTAAAGATGAGGGGAAAGTGTATTTGTTTAGTAAAAGAATAGAAATCTCTAGCCTTGAGAAGCTAACACCTGATCTGATAAATTAATATAAATGCAAAAATATATCTGGAGTCTGCCTGCTGCTCCCTTCTCAGTAGCCAATGGAACAATCCATCAATCAAATCCCAAATCAATGATTACAAACTGTTCTACTCATCCACTCTTCCCACCTACAACACATTCTTCACCTTGAAGCCAGCTTCACATTTTATAAAGAGCTTTATTGAAATATAGTGCACATGCCATACAACTCACTCATTTAAAGTGTACAATTCAAATGCTTTTAGGATCTTCACAGAGTTGTGCATCCATCACCACAATCCATTTTAGAACATTTTTTTCATTACTCTGAAAAGAAATCCCATACCATTTAGTCATCATCCCCAATTCCCTCTGTCTGCACCCCCAGCCCTTTTAGAACACACAAATATCATGTTATTTTCCTGCCTATCACCCCACTGCACTTAGGATAACACTACAAATCCTTGTTATTTGTTCCAAACTTACCTGTCCAGCCTCATCTTGTGTTTGCTCCTCTTGCTCTTTGCATTCTGGACGCAATGGTGTCCTTTCAGCTCCCTACATACTATGACCCATTTGTGCTCAGGGCCTTTGCACGTGCTATGTCCTCTACATGTACAATGCTTTGCCCCACTCTTAGTTTGACTAACTCTACTGCACCATTAGATTTTAGCTGAAGCGATATCTTTAGAGAAGCTTTCTCTAACCTACTTCCTATCTCAATTAGACTCCTCTGTTTTACTTTCTCAAAGCATCTTCTATGTTTATCACCATTTTAAACTATACATTCATTTGTTTGATTATTGAACTTAAGTTTTCCTCTGCTAAATTTACTCTGTTCATAGACATAGAGATTGTGATTTTCCCCCTTACTGAACACCCAGTTCCCAGTACAGTATCTGGAGCATAGTGAATATGCAATAAATATTTACAAAAAATGAGAATGAATGAAGCAATCCGAATGTTAAAAGCTAATGTATAGTTCTCAAGAACCTCAAAATATTCATGGTCTTTAACCAAGTAATAGCATTTCTGGGATTCTAAATTGAAGGAATAATCCTAAATAAGAGACTAAGTATAATTTTTAATGGTAAAAGTTCAGGACCCCATGAATGCAAAAGTTATGTAGCACATGGTATAATGCAAAAGTTATGTAGCACGTGGTATAATCATTCAATGGAAATTGGGAAAACATGTAAAATTGATGTAACACATTGAGTGATATAGTACCATCAAAACACTTACGATTTAATAGAAAGTTATAAAGCAAGATAGTATGTAATTATAGCAATGTAAAAAATGTGTCCATATATAGAAGAGTTATTAAAAAGCTGAGAACAAAACCCAAACAAATATTAACAGTGCTTCCAGGCAGAAATTATATATTTTTGCTTTAATCTTCATTTTTCCTATTTTTCTAAATTTTAATAAGCAGTTATTGTTTTTATGATGAAAAATATACTTTTTTCATATGGTATAAATAATTCCATGTTTTTTTTCCAAATGAAGGTACTAAATAAAGTGTTTGCTACTGTGAGAACAGTCACGGGGATGCAGGGAGGGGGAGTGGGGGGCGTGGCTGAGGGCCTGGGGCAGGATAGGAAGGAGGCAGATCTGCCAGTGACCCCCTCCCCCCTGACTGAGGAGCTACAAGTGTGACGAACTCCATCTTTTTAAAAAAATATATTTTATTGATTTTTTACAGAGAGGAAGGGAGAGAGATGGAGTTAGAAACATCAATGAGAGAGAAACATCAATCAGCTGCCTCCTGAACACTCCCTACTGGGTATGTGCCCGCAACCAAGGTACATGCCCTTGACCGGAATCGAACCTGGGACCCTTGAGTCTGCAGGCCAACACTCTATCCACTGAGCCAAACCAGTTAGTGCAATCAACTCCATCTTTACAACCTTCCTGTGTAGTGATGGATTTCCAGGTTCTCCCCCCACCTCCACCCCCACCCCCCACCCCCCGCCAGCACCGCCACTCCATGCTTAGAGATGCCTTCTCAGTACTGGTGGCACATTTCCCCTAAATCAGTCATGCTGTCCCTCTGTCTCCTGCTATTAAAGTGACCAGCTTTCTGACTGAAATGAGGGCACCAGGCTGAGTGGGGCTGCCACTAGCACAGACAGCCGACAGCCAGGAGGTGAATGTGGTGAGCAGATTCAGCCTGGCTTTCAGCATACTGTCTCCCCTGGTGTGTGTGTGCTGGGGGCGGGGGGGGGGGAGGGGGGAATGAATTGGCTGGTTTCCTGTTTGTAACCCCATTTATGGACACTTATAATTCAGCTTTTCTCCTTATTACATCAGGTGTCACTTCCCCTATAATGTTCATTTTCAAAAAAATTGCTGTTACCTCTTGACATCGACTGCTTCCTCTCTTCCTCTAGTTGCCCCTTGGGTTTATAACCTTCAAAAAACTTCTTTGTTGACATTTTGTTAGTCGGGGCTTGGAAGACACGGAGATAAGCATGTAACTTCAATCCATCTGGTTTGACCAAATGTAACAGATGGAGAGTCATCAAAGACGGCTGACTTCTGCAAGTCACTGTAAAGGAAAGCCTATTCCATGGCATGGCCGTTGTCTGAGCATTGCAGGACCTGCCAGCTGGATCAGCAGAACAGGGATTGCTCCTGCTAAATGCCTGAGTCTCTGTTGATGCCTCCCCTGTGACACAGCGTGCTGATTTCTGCTGGGTCCTAAAACCCGGGGCAAGCATGATGGGGGGTTTTCTCTTATCTAGGGTGGATCATGCCACACTATCCCATCCATCCTGCCCTTTCCTGTATCACCCCTTAGCGCCTGATGTCTGGTGCTGAGGATATGGCTTTTTGCCATAGCCAGGGAGGCACCTCATAGGTAGGTTTCCATAATAAACTCTTAATGTAATGGTAGAGTTGTCAGCCTCTTCCTCTGGTCTCTCTGTGCTGGGAAATTTTTTCCCAAGACTGACTAAGGGTGGGTGAAGGCAGGAGCTGCTGAATGGGTCATCAATCGTTGTTTCATGGTTCAAATCTGTGGCAAACTTGCTGAAGTCCAAACGTTGCTGTGGACCCCTTCAGTGAGACACGCTCCAGGTGACAATCCTTTCTGAAGGCCAAGCAGAGGCAGCATGCTCTCACGGCAGATGTCATGAGTGGCCTGTGGGCAGGGGAAGCTGGACTTCCTGAGGTCCCCACAGCCTCCCCTGGTGGCTTTGAACGTGGGCGTTGTTCACCTGGGCACGCTGCGGGTAATGAGTGGAACTGACAAACTGTGTGCAGGAATCAGAGCCAGTAACAGGGCACACTGTTTGGTCTGTAACATCTTGACTCTCTCTCTCTTGCAACCTGGAGTAGTGCCCAGATCCTAGCCCACCAGCCTGCCTCTTACCCCCCAGCCCCAGAGCCCCTGAGGCCAGGACTGTTTCTCCTCTTCCTTGCCTCCTTGAGATTTCCCTGGATGGTCTGTGACTCTGAATCTGATAGTAATGATGACAACAGTCAGCAGTTTATGGAGTGTTTGCTTAGCACCTGGTCTCTAATTCGCATTCCACTGCCCTGATAGAGGCTGTTATCTCCACTCTGTCCTTCCCACCCAATCAATTCAATTTAAAAAAAAATTTTTTTTATTGAGTGTTTACTCTGTGTCATATCCAGCTGATTTTCTCCTTCAAAATATTTATTAACCTGTTGTCTACTTTTCATCTATTTTTTACCACCCTGGTCCAGCCCTTACCTCCTCGCTGTCACCTCGACAGCAGGTCAGGACTTCCTAAACTTTCAGGGTGACTCCACTTCTGTTCCACCTGCCTCAGCGCACCCTCCAGCCCAGCAGATCTTCCAGAACACCAGTCCTCAGCAAAGTAGCCTCTTGTCCAATACTCTCCAGTGACTCCCATCACCAGCAGGACACATTCTGCTCATTCCCTGGGCTCCGAATGCCCCACTAGGTGAGCCCTGTCTGGGTCCCCAGCCTCCTAGAGCACCACCTACCACTCTGATCGTATGGAAACACCACAGGGCTGCATGCATCATGCTGTCTCCCTTCCAGAGGAAATGGCCTTTGTCTTTTTCCTTCTTGCTAGCTCCTTCCCACCTTATTCCAACTTACAATTATGTGTTATCGTGATCTTTTGGTGTGTCCTTACTAGACTGTGAACTGCTAAAGGCAGGTCTTTTTCTTAATTATCTTTGAATTACTACCTTTAGGAAGTAGCTAAGCACACATTACATGCTTTGTAAAAACCTCTTATCACAGGTATTATGTGTCTGACACTGCTCACCACCTTGCAAACATTTCTATAATCTCCGTAATGAATGTGCACCTAACATATGGCATGCACTGTTTTATATGCATACCTTTACTCTCTGGAGTGATTTTTAAAAACAGAAACCAGATCCCACATGCCCCTCTCTTGGCCCTCTCTCTGCTCACTCACTATGCCTGGCCCCCTCTGCACCCAGAAAGCTCCTCTGCACCCCAGTACGATGCCCAAGCTATTCCCTCATCTTGGAGCTCGCTCCCCTCAGAGCTGCACCTGCTGGACTCCTCTCTGTCATGCATCTGTCAGTGCATCTGTCACATCCTCAGAGAGGCCTTCTCCTCTCTGGCATAGCCTCTTCCTTCCACCCACGGGTTGGGAGTCAACTGCCACATGAGCCCTTTTAATTTCCATTGCAGCATTTATCTAAACCTGAAGTTACCTCATTCCTCTGTGTGAAGACTCAAGGGCTGCCTCCCATTGGAATGGAAGTGCCACAGAGTAGGGCCTTGTTCCCTGTCCCCTGAGCTCAGAATGCTTGCTGGCACACAGTCTGCACAATCTCATATGCTATATACTATTATTAACCCCATTTTACAGATGAGGGAAGAAAGACTCAGAAGGGTTCATTGAGTTAGATTGTACCACTGTTCAGCTGAGAAGCCAGGCCTGTTTGATGTTACAGCCAGCATTCTTTGTCTGATTCCTTACACATCTGAGATGGCATCTCCATCTGGTCCCAAGCTGCACAATGTCTTGCCCTCTCCTTGCCTGTTCCTGAGCAGGAGGAGGCATTTCTGCTTCTCTGCCCCATTGCTCAGGTTTTCTCTCCTCTTCTGCTTGGCTTGGCTATATGCTCTCACAGCTGTCTCAGGACACTCCACAGCTCGGTCAGACTTCCTGTTGGAGTCAGGTAGAACGACAGCCATGATGCCACCTATCTACCAGTGCCTAGACCACTGTGTCCCCTGCCAGTACTAGCGTTTCATAATGCCCTGTGTTTTTGAGTGGCGTTTTTTTTTTTTTTTAATTATTATTGATTTTTTACAGAGAGGAAGAGAGAGGGATAGAGAGTTAGAAACATCGATGAGAGAGAAACATCGATCAGCTGCCTCTTGCACACTCCCCTACTGGGGATGTGCCCGCAACCAAGGTACATGCCCTTGACCGGAATCGAACCTGGGACCCTTGAGTCCGCAGGCTGACACTCTATCCACTGAGCCAAACTGGTTTCGGCTTGAGTGGCGTTTTATTACTCTTTTAAAATGAAATGTACTTTTGAAAGGGCAAGTGGCATTCTGGAGGCTAAGCTTGGCATGTATTTAGGGTGATTGAGATGGCATTTGCATTGGCAGTCGACTCCCTTCTCACACAGAATGGCTTGAGGTCACAATATCAATCCCAAATTTGGTCTCTATATCACAGACTGCAATATTGTTTTCCTCTGGGGACTGAGGTCTCAATTTTGATGATGTTCCCCAGGTTTCTCACCATATAGAAGACAGTATAAAATGTATTCCTTCATCCATTTATTCATTTCTCACAAATTTCTAGCCCAGCACTATGTACCAAGTGCTATGCTAAGTGCTGAAGCAACATAAATGCCTAAGACCTGGCCAGTCCCTCCTCGCTGCCATGGTCACCAGGGGCTGGAAAATATATGAATGCTTCCCCAGGGGAGTAATAATTTTTACTTCCACCTTTATACCAGATCCCGCACTCCACCATCCCGACCTCTTAAATTCAAAAGAGCTTCCCTCTGACCATGAAAAAGCACCGAGGTCACACGAGAAACATTAGCTGGTGCATAAAACTGTCAAACTCCTGAAAGGAAGGAGCCCACACCAGACACTCTAAAGACAAAGATTGAGGAGCACATGGGAGATTAAAGGAAGCGTTTTTCACCTCCCAATGTGGAAGCATACCTAGTATCAGAGCTGGAAAAAGACCCAAGGAGGTCAGTTGCGATGACCTGACATCCAAGTCAGGTAAATCAGGTGGAGGCGAGAGAATAAGAAAGAAGGGAAAGTAGGTTAAAAACAAACAAACAAAAAACCTCTCAACTCCCGTACCTTAGAGTAGTGACTGCATTTTAGGGGCTTCAGAGATTGCTCCTTCTCCCCTATGACTTTGGGGTATGAGCGAGTGGTGAGAGCAACCAGGTAGTGAGGTGCCGGGGTGCATACAGCTAATTTGGGGGCTTTCCTGTTCCTGAAGCCTATGCCTTAACTTGCTCAGATGTGCTGATTTGGGCTCTGCTTGGACCAGCTGGCTTGCATCAGAACAGAGAGTATAAAGCTGTCAACGCCACATGATCAAACTCTGTGATTTTACAGACTTTTCTCTTCCCAGGTTTTTCCACCTTCAATTCATGTTTTCACTCTATGAGGCAAAGATAGGAGAAGGTGGGAGCCATGAAGGAGCCACAAAGAATCATAGACCTAGCCCACGAGGATCAGGCAAGAATCCTGAGACTGTATTTTAAATGTTCATGCGCTTTCTTGCTTGTGTTGGGTGCTCATCTGGTTAGGGAAGGACTCTGCCCTCCTTGATGAGTAATTGTTCTGGGATCCAAAAATGTTTTGATAGCTTTGCTTACACACAAGTTTATACATCGATCCCATTACGAGAAGCAATTATTCCTTTTGAAAAGTCCACTTTCACATTGTGCTGTTGGTTTGAAGGCAGAACCATAGCCCAAAAGAAAAGAAGAGAAAGACAAATGCTTCTTGTTCAACCCCCTTCTTCCAGCCCAAGCCTCCAGAACAGCACGGTCCACAAGGGAGATGAGCTCCAAGACTGTGCTTTTCCCCTCCAAGGAGCCATTAGCGAGTGGCAGCAGCAGAGGGCTGCGGCTGGTCCTTCCCTTCTGGGTGTCCTGCCTGTAACTGTCACTAATGCAAATTCATTAGCTATTTCATTAGCGAGGCCAAAAACCTATATCCTGATCTTTAGCTGAAAACATCTCTGAATTAGATCATGAAAATTAGAATAAAACTTATTCGCCGGTGGCAATTAATGAGTCATGACTAACTAAGGAAGAGGGAGGGGGTACAAAGAGGAGCTCTCCTTCCATGCTGCTGGTGGCTAAGTGGAAGGGAAATTAGTCTGCGTTTTGTGAGTTCACCGAAGCTTGGAATCATCACTGCTGAGAGCTGCCAGGCTTCCTGACCCAGCCCCTGGGCTTCCGCAGCCTTCCGTTCCACACCTTAGGGGAAGAACATGAAATATGGGTAGTGAAGGCCAGTCTTCAGGATGGAGACCAGCCCTCAGTTGGAGGTGCGCCAAACAGAAGGCTCTTTTTACCTTCTGTTAGCTTTGGTGGAGACAATCAAAGAGGTCTAGTCTCTGATGTACATTTCCCACACAAAGGAAACTGAGGTTGCAAAAGGTTAGGTAGCTTGTTTCTGGTCACACAGGAACAATGGAAGCATAGGGACCCAATTCGGTCTCCTGACTCCATGTACAGTTGTTCTTTTCTCTGAACCACAACGCCTGCCAAGTACTTGGCAACCATGCACCCATCACTTAATACCCACTCTAAGGGGGACCGTGGGATGGAATAAACAGAAAGAATGGTAACGCATGGTCCCTGCCTTCCTGGGATAAAGTAATAGTGGGGTGACACTGTCAGGCAATCAGGCTTTTAGAAAACAGTGTAGCATGTGCCCTGACAGAGGTGCGCAGACGGTGCCCTTAGCAGGTGGAGATCACAGCGCTTTACTGCCTGGAAAGTCTTAGGAGAAGATGATATTTCAGTGGAGACTTTAAGTATGAGACCAGTAGTTTGTGTCTGAGATTGGATTCACCCTATAAATAGAATCTGAAACAAGGATTTGAGGGCAAAAAGTTTATTCCGGAGGTATGTGAACACCAGAAAGAGAATAAGAAATAGAGAAAGGGAATCTATAAGTCAGCTATCACACTTTGTGGAGAAACTCTGGGAACAGGCACCAAACACATGTCTCAGAATTATGTCTCCTGAAGGGCAAGGGAGCAGGGGTATTTATACACCAAGTCATAGTTGAGATCTGCTCCTGGTGGGGAATGTTGGGTGCCTGGCATTTGTGGGGTGACAGGATGGCCATCTCTGGCTTGATGGAAGCCCTCAGGTATAGAAGCACAGATGCTTGCAGTTGCGAGGCTGTGGACACCATAACATGTGAAGGTATGAGGGCACCGCCAACATTTGTTCTAGTGGGCAGAGGGGAAGCCATTGCCAACAATGCAGAGGCATGGAGTCAGGAGAGAGAGCATGGTGTGTCAAGAGCAAAAGAACTAGAAAAAGAGTTGAAGCCTAAACTGTAGGAGCAGGAATAGGGAACAATAAGGATAAAGATGTAGACCGTTGAGACCATGGGGCTTTTTTGTGCCTTATTACATAATCTAAATAATCACATTTTGTTGCCCTGGTTGATTACATATACAACAGAAGAAAGGGAGGACTCAAATTTCTGCAAAAGGGTTTAGAGAAAGAGTGCACCCAAATCCTGAGCCAGCACAGACCAAGACTCAGTTCCTGGAGGTGTGGTGGGATCTGGGTCCCTTCACAAGGGTTTCAAGGACTCTAGGCACTAGGAGGAGGGAGCAGGTGCAGAGCACTCTCCAGAGCCCCTGGCCTGACCAGACAGCAGGTCTCATCTAATTCACTCAGACTGGGACTCAGAGTTAGCCTGGGGCCTGAAACAGGGCAGTGTCAGTTGGTGGAGCTGCTGCAGCTATCTTGCCAGCTCTGCAGCCCCTCCCAAACAGCACTTGACCACTCCAGACTTGCAAGTTCATGATTTGGGGTTTCTATGGATACTTTGGAAACAAGTAAACAAAAATATTTAACAAATTGCTCTCAGAACTGCCTGTGGCTAAGGAGGTTAGCAGGTCACAATGACATTATTTCCATCACTCAATAGCCCTAGCCTCTGTCACACCTGAGTCCTGCTCTCAGCAATGAGAAGCAAGGAATAGTTGTTCTTAACCATCAATGAGTTAACTTGCATGCAGTGATGTAGATTAGACAGGACTCCTGACTGTGGGGTTTAGTCTACCTGACATTTAGTAAGTATTCAATAAGTCCCAGATATTGACTGAAACAATACTTTTTTTTTTATTGTTGACATGATTACAGATGTCCTCCATTTTGAAATAATATTGATGGCTCTACAGAATTTCATTTTCTGGAAATTTATGAAAATAAGCGAGATGTTCACCTCTATAAAATGATGTAGGAAGAGTCCTGCCTAGAGGCTGGGAGGTGGACTTTCCAAACTACAGAACTCAATTCAATCAGAATAGAAAGGAAGGGGGTAGGTTGAGGGAGGGAAGAAGGAAAGAAGGGAGTGATGGAGGTGCGGGGGGAGAGAAATTCTCTGGAGTTCCAGAGTGACCAAGTCAAAAGACCAGGTGTCATTAAATCTGTCATTTGAGAGGAAGAGTGGACCAAGGAGTTAAACAATAAATGTGGGGACAGTAAAAGTGGCTCCCAGCCCTTGATCTGCTAGCAATAAGATTTGTCACCTTAGCCAAGTTATTCAGCTTCTCTGAGCATGAAGGTACATGCCCATATGGTCTCAAGAAACAGAAACATGTCAGGAGGGTGCATGCAAGGATTTGCCCTCCATCTCCATACACAGAGCTGGCTCATTCTATTGATTCTTGAGTGAGTGTCCACCTTATAGCATAACAACCTGCCAAGCAGGTCAGACACCTTGCCCCAGTTGCGGCTCTCTGTCCCCTGTAGAGGTAATAGAGACTGGAGCTCTTCTTTACCATGCCTGGCGTTGTACATGAAGAAGCTTTTGCTTCCTTCTGGCTTAGCCCCCAGGTTACTTGCCTTGTCTGAGAGATGGATGGCAAACCATTTCAGCTGGTTTTGCTGCCAAGTCCCTGAGCCACAGCCTCTGTAGCACAAGGTGATTGAACTGGGGAGGCTGTACCTCCAGACTCTCCCAGAGGAAGCCCTTTTTCATTTACATTTCTAATTTCTAGGCTTGTCAACAGTTTCTGCCTCTCTTCGCCAAGAACAGAAACTAAAAAAAAACAAAAAGTTTGCTTGTTTTGTTTGCTCATAGACTATGGTTGCTCTCAGAACTGCCTGTGGCTAAGGAGGTTAGCAGGTGATAATAACATCATTTCCATCACTCAATAGCTCCAGGACAGGACAAAGAGGGTAAAGGAGAACAAGTATATGGGGATGGGAGGAGACTAGACTTCAGATGGTGAGCACATACCGGGATATACAGATGATGTCTTATAGAATTGCACACCTGAACTTATATGATGCCCTTAACCAATGTCATCCCAATAACTTTATATTTTTTAAAGGTAATTTCCACTTTAAACTTCCTGGGGGACTCAGCATCCCTAGCTGTAAGACTCCTATTTGCCAAGAGAGAAAACCTCCTGTGCTTTGTCACCATGTTCTCAGGGTGAAATCTCAGGGAATGAGAATAGACCCCCCCCCCTCTTTAGCTATGTCCTGGCCTAACTGTTCCCTCCTTCAATTGACCATTCAAAGCACCCTGGGTCTATGCCACTCATTTCTAAAATTTGAGATGTAATTCACATACTGTGAAATTCACCTTTTTATTCATTACCTCCAAAGGAAACACTGTAGTCTTTGAGCAGTCACTCCCAATTCTCTGCTACCCAAGCTCCTGGCAACCACTAATCTTTCTGTCTCTATAGATTTGCCTATTTTGAACATTTCATACAAATGGAATTATATAATATGCAGCCTTTCTGTCTGGCTTCTTTCACTTAGCATAATGTTTTCAAGGCTCATCTATGTTACAGCAAGTATCAGTATGTCATTCTCTTTTATGACTAAATAATTCTCTATTGCATGAATATGCCACATTTTATTTACCCACTCCTTAGTTGATGAACATCTGGATTATTTCCCCCTTTTGAGTATGATGAGTAATGCTGATGTGAATATTTGTGTGGCAAGTTTTTGCGTGAGCATATTTCAGTTCTCTTAGCTATAATCTAAGAGTTTAATTGCCATTTTATATAATAACTCTATTTAAAAAATTTTGAGGAACTGACAAACATTTTTCCAAACTGGCTGTACCATATACATTCCCAAAGCACTATAAGAAGATTCCAATTTTTTCATCTTCTCGCCAACACTTGTTGTTTCTACCCTTTTTTATTATAACCACTCTAATGGGTATGAAATGATATCTCACTGTGGTTTTGATTTGCATTTCCCTGATGATCAGTGATGTTTTAGCATCTTTCCATTGGCTTTTTGTGTATCTTCTTTGGAACTATGTCTATTCAAACTCTTTACCTATTTGTAAATTGAGTTATTTGTGTTTTCTTTCTGAGTTGTGTTCTTTGTATATTCTGTATACTAGACTTTTATCAAAGGTATTATTTGAATACATTTTCTTCAATTCTGTAGGTATCCTCTGAAGTACAAGTTTTTAGTACAAGTCCATTTTTTTTTTTTTTGCTTTTGTTTTAGGTGTCACAGCTAAGAAACCATTGCCTGATTCAAGGTCATGAAGATTTACATCTATGTTTTCTTCTAAGAGTTTTATAGTTTTACCTCTTATACTTAGATCTTTGATCCACCTTGAGCTAATTTTGTATATGATGTGAACTAAAGGACTGACTTCATTCTTTTTCATGTGTATATCCAGTTGTCTCCCACTATTTGTTGAAGAGACTATTGTTTCCCCATGAATTATTGTGCCACTCATAACTTCTAGTCGATCCTGTCTCCTGTGATTCACCTGCTTGTATTAAGTTTCTCCTCTCTCAAGGCTACATGGTCAGCCAACTGAAGGCAGAAACTGGGGACAAATTTTTGACTCCCCCATGAGGTTGGGTATAGGATTATTCAAAGCTTCCCAGTGCATACATTAATTGAATCACTCTGGAAATTGCTACAGACTCTTCCCTTCTGAGTATTTTTCACCTAGAGGTTCTAAGTTTTCCTGTATAGCCTGCACCAATGTTTAGTTTAACAAAGTTTAATGAAGTCAGAACCAGAAGCAGCCATGGGAGAGGGGAGAACAGTGGCTTCAAATGAATTTATCCTCCAAAGCCTATGAGTTCTTCTTGGGGAGGTCCTGGCAATCTCGTGCCTTCACCATCACTTCCAACTTCTCAAAATTACCCTGGAGCATGGAGGACCATAGGCCTTCTCACTCAGCCAGTGAGATCCAGGAGGAAGGGGAGTTTAGAACCAGACAACAAAGGGGGAGGAAAAAGAGTTTAGAGGAAGAAGGGCCTTCCTTAGAAAGGCCTTGGGAGCAGAGATATGGAGGGGAAGATGGAGCCAGAGAGCTAGAGACTAGAAAGGTAGTCATTGATGAGCTACTCATTGAGGGTAGGTCTCTAGACCATCTACATGTACTGGAAGCTGCCCTGGGAAGGCTAACTCACCCAAAAAGAGAACATAGGCAGCCTTTGCCTAGTCCTGGCAACAAATTGTTAAAATAATGGGTTTATGTTTCAAAGGCTTTTCCCCCCTGTGTTTGATCAATAAAATGTTCTTTAGATCAATACAAATGTAATTTTGCTGCTGGCAGTCATTTATAGCATACAGTGGAGGGGCCACTGCCCAGCAAGCCTGGCTCATGAGCATCATGCGAGCATCCTGCTCTGCTAGCCTTGGCTGTGCTTGAGAACAGAGGGCAAACTGATGAGATTACCCACCAATAAGTTCAAGGTTGGCACCAATGCCCTGGCGCCTGCATTAATCTCTCCAACTCAAGGCCTCCAGGAGAAAGAATCTGGCTCGCCTTAATTCATTTTTTTTTTAACTAGATAATAAAAACAGTGTGGAATTGATGGTGTTTATTTAGTATTTTTCATGTGCCAGAAACTGTTCTAAGTGCTTTTTTATGAATTAATTCATTTAAATCTGACATAAACCCAGTGACATAACCCCACTATAGCTCTCCTCTTTTTGATAAGGCAATTGAGGCACAGAGAGGTTGAATAACTGGGAGCCAGGCCCACAGCTGATGAGGAGCTAAACTGGGACTTGAACCCAATAAGTCTAATGGCAGAGGCTCTAAGCACAGCACTGAGTCATCCCTCCATCTGAGTATCACCTGTTGCCCCTGACACTTATTTATTAGATGCTAAACACATGCCAAGCACTGTCATTCATACTTTCATGTGTTGCATGTACTTTATTCCCCTGATCCTTTTTTTATAGATGAGAAACTGAGGCCTAGAGAAGATCAGAACTTCCCTACGTTTCATTGCCAGGAAGTGGCAGAGCCAACCTTTAAGTCTGGGCACTATGAGCCTGTGCTGTGCTATACTCTCGCCTTCAGGGAGGCAGCCAAGTGGTCCGTGTGTTTTCTTCCTCTCCAGCAGCTGCCCCGGTAAAAGACAAAAGATTCCTGCCCAGGGAACTCAAAATGAGGAAGAGGCCCCTGGGGGTGCAGAACAAGTGACCCAGAGGCTCCTGGGGTGCCCAGCAGCGAGAGCAGTGGGCCATCAGGGTAGGACTGCTCAGAGAGAAAGGCTGTTGAGCTGAAGTCCCTGTCCTGGTGTGCCCCCTGCTCTGTAGCTGATGTAGGGCCTGAGACTCCCACAGGCTGAGAAACAGTTCAGCCTGAGTTCAGTTCTCAGACGTTCTCTGGGCCTTCACTCTCACTGCCCAACCCAGGCAGGGCTCTTAGCAAATGTGACTCTGGATGTCTGACCTGCTTTCTATGCGGTAAGCTTCATGAAGATGGAGCAGGTAGAGTCGGAATCCATGTGTTTGGGTCCCAACTCAGCAGTGTATCACTTTCCTGTCTGTGATACAATGAACTGGGACGATTCATCTCTAAACTCTCTTCCAGTTGAAACACTACACAAATCAGTGGAAAGGAAGAAGGCCAGAGCTGCTAAGACATAGATTAATCTTTCATTTATTCAGCAATATTTATTGAATTCTCATCATGTACCAGCCAGGGAATTCAGCAGTGAGCAACAAAGACAGTGTTCCTTGTTGTCCTTGTGAAGCTTAAATTTCAGTGATTTGTGAGGTGTCAGGGTCATTCACTAATTCACTCACTCGTTCGTTCATTCATTCATTCATTGTTACAGGTGCAGTGACAGGTGCTGAGGATTCAAAGATTAGAAAGACAAGGCCCTGCCCTGGAGGCACTGAAATGTCAGCAGGAAAGTGAGGAGTGGCAATAAACACATCTCCATCTTGACATCCAGACCAAAGCCATGCTTATTCTGAATCTGTCCCCAACATTATGTAAGAACTCGCCAGAGAGTAGGATTTAAGAGCTAGCCCCAAAGTGGGGCAGTGGAGCAGGGAAGCTAGGGAGGAAGACAGGAGGTAGCCTGCCAGAGTGCCTTGGGCCAGGGCAGGCACCCACAGGAGCCATCCTTGAGCAGACTCTCATGGACATGTCAGGTGAATGAGGGGGGCCAGGAAGGGCAGACCTCAGTGAGAGCCCTGCTGCCTACTAGTCCCTACACTGCTGTCTCCAGGGCATGCAGCATTGTGCAGGTGCACTCTGCCCCTTCTTGGAGCCCATCAGGAAATCCAGGATGCTCAGGCTAAAGTTAGGTGATGGCCCATCTCTGCACCCGCCCCCACTTCTAGTAGAGCCTCTGAGTCTGCTGGGTCTCCCCAGAGATCAGTCTCTTGGGAAGAGGAGCCCAGACAGTGTAGGTACCTTTGCCTATGGCATCTCACTTCCTGGGAGTCAGACTTTGTTCATGTGCCCCCCTTAATTCTTCAAGGGATGCCTGAGAACTGTACCTACCATTCCACCTTCTCAGCATCCATGCCTGCTTTCCTCCAATTCCCCCTTCCATGAGGTTCAATATTCCTTTGGGTCTTGACTGCCACAAACTCTGACACTATCATTTTATTAAGGGCCACAACCTTTGACAGGTCACTTTCCTCCTCCAAATCCCATTTCCCCGTCTATGAGTGGAGAAAAATGTCACCTGTCTTGATGACTTGAC
Source organism: Eptesicus fuscus (assembly GCF_027574615.1). Lineage (NCBI taxonomy): Eukaryota > Metazoa > Chordata > Mammalia > Chiroptera > Vespertilionidae > Eptesicus > Eptesicus fuscus. Next base: position 29,201,909 of record NC_072476.1, read on the forward strand.
AGAGCTGTGTTGAAAATCACATGAGATAAACAGAAAATAATAAACCGTTAAGTGTTATGTATAGAGGTTACAATAATGATGAGGATATTTATGACACACACCAAAGTGACAGGAGGTAGAGATGTGGAACCATTTCTTTCCCCATTGAAAGATTCAGATTCATTAGCCATCCCTGAGCACCTCATGTGTGCCAGGCACTGGGACAGTTGTTTTGTGTTCTGAACCTTGTTTAAACACCACATCATTCCTTTCCATTTACAAATGAAGAGGCTAAGGTCCTGAGAAGTATGTTTTCCCCAAGGACCCAGATCCTTAAGCACCTGGGTTTCCCAAAGAAGTCATCTGGCTCTTTAATCCACAGTTCCACAGAACACTAAACTTGTATCTATGCGGTTTCTGGAAAAATACAAAGTGTGCTATACTCCTACCTTTAAATACAAACCCTCTGCTTTCAGACCCAATTAGGAGCAGGTAATTACCTGTGGGAAGTGGGGAGTTGGGCAGTCTGCTGGATCGAACAGAGAGTCTAGAGCTAATCTTTTCTAGTTATCAATAAAAGGCTACAACAAAAATCATTATTTGGCAATGTGTTTATTTAATATTTCATCCCCTGGCCCCAGGATGGAAAGCAGCCACAGTTATCCTCCTATGATAACAATTTTTGTTGGTGCCCTTGGCTTCTCTGCCCGTGTTTGGCAGAGATGTGCCCTGCTATAGGATGACCCAATTTTCCCAGACTTCATAAAGAGCGTTGTATGGTCTCATACACCTCAGCTTTCCCACCTGGAGCCCTTGGTCTCACCCCTAGAGTCTCAGCCTTGAATGGCCCCTGAGATGATCCTGAGTGAGGCAGGCAGAATGTCAACTGCATGAGCCCTGCTGCTGGAGGCAAGAGAGATTAACTGAGCTGCTGTCGCCAGGTGTCAGGTGCACTAGAGTGAGCCCTTGGCATCCTGTGCTCACAGGATCTCACCAGAACAGACATGCACCTGGGCTTCCAGCTCAGCTTTCCTGCCCAGCCCTCCAGGCACCTGCTAGGAGTACTCTATATGCTCAGTCTGCTTAACCTCTTCCCCAGGGGACTGAAATCTGCTCCCAGCCCACCTGTGACAATCATTATCCTGCTGCCTTCTGATTCTGAGTATTGTTTGTCTCCTGGTCATGGACACCTGCCTGAACTGCACTTGAGCTTCTTGACCCCGCTGATCTCCCTGGAGCAGCTGCTGGCTATGCACATAAATGTCACTTAGTCCGGTCTTCCTCCTGCTATGCCATCTCACACCACCAGGGCCCTGGCATGCTTCCTGTAAGAGCTTAGCAGCCCTTCCAGGCCTCTTCACCCTGTCTTGCTGGAATAATGTGACTGCCTGTTTGAAGGACATTTGAAAGTCACTGAGTGAGTAAAGAACCATTTGATGTTCCCTGGTCCTTTCTCCTCTGGGGTTCTCTAGGTGTTGGAAACGTCCGACCTTTTTGCTTGATCCTGGAAACAGAATATAATTGCAGAGTGAGTCGACATGATGACAGAGTCCTGGGTATTGTATGAAACAGCTAGCTATAATTTTGGGACTTTCCCTGAAGGGCAAGAGGAATTGGTTCTTACTAGCCTTAAATATGGGAATGTTCCATATTTACTCTGGGCAGGGAAAGAGTCAGAATGTAGTTTGCCATTAGCAGGGAGTTTTCCATTTTGGGTTCCACCTTATTAACTGCAAGGCATGATGGGCCAGGAGAACCTCTTGTCAACGCCTGACTAGCACACATTGCTCAGGCTTCATTCCCTCGCTTGTCCAAATAGAAGCATCAATCACACTTAATCTATACCAGGTTACCTGTGATAGATGTAGTTATGAGGTTGACAAGGTCCCTGAACTCACAGATTCCCCAGCTCAGCATCCATGAAATAGTGGTGTATGGGTGGGCAATGCTGAGGGTACCCGGGGCACTCCAGCCTTCTCTCTTGACTTCAACAGCTGGTCATCAATTCTATTTTTTTTCCTTCAGTTTGGCCAACACTAGTGAGGCCAGACATCTCTAAATTCCAGATGAATGTGTGTCAAAGCAGAAGAGTAATTCCACAGATGATCCAGTGAGCCAGTGAGACCCTTGGAAGATTTACAAATTCTATCAGATCATTTCTTTCAGAGTAGACGACTGGGGATCTACACTATTTCTATCAAGAAAATTTTTTTCCAAGCACACTGGTCACTTTGTCTGCATAGTGTCAACGACTAATCCAATAGCCAGTTATTTTGGAGAGATGTAGACACAGCCCCCCTGGAATTTGGGCCGAAGAGTGTCTTTGTGGAAACTGAATATCTTGGTCTCTTGCCCAATGGCAGACACACGTGAACTCAGCTTTCCTTCTTTTATGAGGTTTAACCAAATTCTTGCTATGATCCAAACGACAGTGATCCAAACAACAGGATTAGTGTCTTCTGAGAATCATAGTGTTAGGGTGTCCTTTAGGTGATCTAATCCCAGTTCCCATTTGGCAATATTCCTTCTCAGAACGATCCTTCTAATTTGGTTTGCACACCCCCTATAACCGGAAGCTCACTCCACAATAGGTCAGCCCCTTCCACGGTGAAGTTATTCCAAGTGCCAGAAAGTTCTTCCTCGGAATGAGCTGAAAAATGCCCCCTGGAGCTTTCGCCCTGCTGCTCCTATTCTGCACCATATGGACTAAGTCTACTTCTTCTTCCTCATGAAAGCTCTTACACTTCCTGAAGATGCTCAGTCTGGCTTTCCTGAAGCTCCAGCTTGCAGACCATGCTATTTCTCAGCCTCCATCATTGCATGAGCCAATTCTTATTCTCTCTCTCTCTCTCTCTCTCTCTCTCTCTCTCTCTCTCTCCCCTCTTTGGTTTTGTTTCTCTAGATAATATACTCCATATGTTTGAGGGCTTTATTTACCATGGCTGCTATCCCATTACCCAAGCATCTGAGACCATCCTCAGGGGACTTTCTCTGAGGAGGAATTTGTCCTCATAAAGCAATTGGAAAATTGTGGGCTTTGTGGTCTGGCTCTGTACTCACACCCCACTGAGCCTTCGGGAATTCTCAACCTAAGGATGTTTGCAAAGCTGCTACTTTTCCGCCCTGAACCTCGCTACAGAGGCAGGGAGGAGAAAATGAGAAAACAGAAAGTTCTGCACAACAGGAAACCACGTTAGAAAGCTGTGAAAATCATGTATCCTTTTGAGTCGTAATGGTTTTAATTTTCTCGGGCCCTGATCTCCCTGGCAACAATTTAGAAGTGCATAAGCATTTAGGAATCAAAGTTGGGCATGTCTGAATGTTTAATTATATGTCATTGGATGGAAACCTTCCTTTTGATCTTAGCATTTAAAGGGATTTATGCTTTTACAATTATATATTTTTTTCTCCTCCCAAAGTCAGTGCGGGTTATTGAATAGTATCGGTACATTTGTGGTGGGGAGGATGCTGAGAAAGCCATAGAGATTTCTGTTCAGCCTGAAATGTAGTGAAGTGCTGCCCACATGCTCCTGTTCTTGAGATATAAGTGAGCTGCTGGAACTGCTCCACTATACTGTGAGCATCCCTATCAATAATGCCCCTCACTCAGTCCAGAGGATGCCAGGCCAGCAGACACCAGAGCTTAGATCTAAGATAGGATAGGGTCTCCTTACCTTGTACAAAAGTGACCCCTGATGAGCCTCCAAATCTCCCCAAAGACAGATTGATTGTAGATTTATTCCACCTTCAGAACAGATGTCAGTGGGTTGCCTAATGGATATCAGATATCAGATGGACATATCAGAGACAAATAGAAGACTATCCTCAATAGAATTTAAATTGTTTTTCCTTCTTTTTCTAAAACATCTCTCTCCTCTCTTTCTTCATCTCTAATCCTTCCTTCTCCCCCTCTCCTAATTTATTCCCTCCACCTTCCCTCCCACACGTAATATATTTCAACTAGAGGCCCGGTGCATGAAATTCGTGCACGGGGGTGGGGTGTCCCTCAGCCCAGCCTGCACCCTCTCCAATCTGGGACCCCTCAAGGGATGTCTGACTTCCCGTTTAGGCCCGATCCTATAGGATCGGGCCTAAACGGGAAGTCAGACATCCCTCTACAGGATCGGGCCTAAACGGGAAGTCGGACATCCCTCTCACAATCCAGGATTGCTGGTTCCAAACTGCTTGCCTGCCTGCCTTCCTGATTGCCCCTAACTACTTCTGCCTGCCAGCCTGATCACCCACTAACCACTCTCCTGCCAGCCTGATCAATGCCTAACTGTTCCCCTGCCAGCCCAGTCATCCCCAACTGCCTTACCCTGACAGCCCGGTCACCCCCAAATGCTCTCCCCTCCATATTACCTCTTTAGTAGATAGGGATTTTTCTTTAACATATTGGACAGTGTACCTTCCGTGGTCTTCACAAACCAGTAAAAATGTAAACCCAAACTAAAAGTGTCATAAAATAAACTTAAACAGGAATTTCATGAAAGGTGATATGATGTGGTTGTTTCTTCCTTTTTTCTTTCTTTTTCTTGATGTTTCAACTTTTGTCCTTTCTTTCTTTTTTCCTTTTATTCCTTTTCTGTCCTCTCTTTCTCTTAACTTTTCCGTTGGTAGAATTGTCAGTACTTGAATCTGTCTTGCTTCCAGAAGATAAAGAAGAGGGAAACACACAGTCATCTGAAGAAAAAGATGATCTATGATGGGATCAGTGGTGTTTCTGGTTTTGCTCTTTTCCCGGTTTGATTGTCATTTCTGCCGGCCCCAGCATCTTCAGGACTTGTGCGTGGGCACTTCTTATTCATGTCTACAAAACATCCCTGCCTTGGTGAAAACTGTAGGGGAAAAGGCCTTCCTGGGTGGGCTCAAGCCCTGCCCAAGGTGCTGAGGAACCAGGGTGGGGAGCACTCTGCACCGCCGCTGCAAGAGCCAACCTCCGGACCTCGGGGTACTCTCCAGTAATGTAACTGCAATGTCCAGGTTTGCCTTCAGAAATTAGTTGTAAGTTACTTCCCATGTGAACCCTACCTCAGACATTTCCATGTGGTTCCTAAAGATTTTAAACAAAACCCATTTACCTCCCTAACCTGGTCAGAAGTTTCTACCCAATGGGAGTGGTTTGCTGGGCAGCATCGCCCAGATATCACAGCCCATCTGGAATCACTCTGCTGGCGGCAAGGGAAGTTCCAAGGCTATAGTGTGTTGGGGGGATCACTCCATGGGGGTGCAGCCTGACACCCCAGGCTGCCTCTTGGAAGGAATAGCTCTGGGGGGCATGGCTGCCTCCCAGGCCTACACCCCCAGCTGCAGATGGGAGCTGATCTCAGAGGGGGCGGGGTGGGGGGATGGGGAGGGAGGTGTATAGGCAGCTCCTGGGTCTCCCAGGCCCACAGCCCAGGCTGGGACAGGCAGCAGATGGCTCCTGCCCTGCATGGGCCGCTGTGGGCAGCTGATCGCGCTGGCCTTGCGCAGTCGCCTCCCAGACCCACAGCCCGGGCCTCCACAGGCAGCTGATCTTGCCTGCCAGTACTGGCGCCTCCCAGACCCACAGCCGGGGCCTCAGCAGGCAGCTGATTGTGCACGCCTTGCACGGGTGCCTCCCAGACCCAGGGCCAGGTTCAGGGCTAGGAGAGGATCTGGCCAGATGGCAAAGCCGCCTCCTAGGCCAACAGGCTGGGCTGCTCGCTGCCTGCTCTCAGCGGTAGCCTTCCCTGGGACTGGGGGACTCCCGCAGGCCTGAGAGGACTGGGCGCTGCCATCTTGTGTCTATGGGCGCCGCCATTTTGTCGCGGAGTGATGGTTAATTTGTATATTACTCTTTTATTAGATAGGATGATTCTTCTGAGTCAGACATTAGGAACACACATTGAAGGAACTGACCTGAACTGTTTATTCAGCTCTATATTCACTCAGACAGGCATCCATCTATTTAAACATTATTTATCGAGGCAGTATGCCAATGTCATAAGGCTGTGAGGCAAGCCGGGGTTCCCTCCTGACTCCAGCATGTACGAATTACTCTTCCTCACTATGCCTCAGTTTTCTCATCTGTAAAATGGGCATGATAAATTCTCACTGGGTTAAAGTGAAAATTAGTGCCTAATAATTTAGACTGCTTGTCTTAGTTCCTGGAGGTCACAAACCACTCCCAAACTTATAGACTAGAACAGTTGCAAATTTTTTTATGTAAAGGTACACAAAGTGAATATTTTAAGCTTTGCAGGCTATGCAGTCTGTTGCAGCTACCAACTTTGCTGTGCTAGTGTGATTTACAATAAATATATGTTTTGACTTTCCTCCACATTGACTCTGAGCTTCCCAAACCTTGTGATTTCCTAAGCTAACTGGAAAGAACAATGGAAGAAAATTTTGTTATAATATTTGGTATTTTGTCCTCAGTTCCTGGAATTTATTCTGAACCACAAAATTGAAATGGGTGTCTTATTATTTATAACAATCCCTTTTCAACCATACCTGGTGAGCTAGTAACTAAACTAGTTTCCTGAGTTCTATGAGCTGCTCCAGCAAATTAATTGAACCTAAGGGGTGGTTATGAGAACCTCCAATTCATAGTTGGTTGGTCAGAAGCACAGGTGATAATCTGGACTTGCAATTGGCATCTGAAGGGAAGGTGGTCTTGTGGGGCTGATCCCTTACCCATGGGATCCGACACTAATGCCACGTAGATAGTGTCAAGATTGAGTTAGATTTGTAGGACATCCAGCTGGTGTCACAGAATTCCTTGCTATTTAAAACAAACCCACACATCTGATGTCAAAAGTGTTGTGAGTGTGGCAATCATGTAAAAGTAAAGGGAACACATGGAAGTGAGTTTTTCCTTTAGAGCAGCTATAGACAATACATAAACAAATGAATGAGGCTGTTTTCCAAGAACTATATTTACAAAAACAGGATGCAGGCCAGATTTGGCCAACAGGACATAGTTTGCCAAGCCCTGACTTAAAACCACAACCATTTATTTGCCTCACAGTTCTATGGGTTGACAATTTTGATGAGAATCCACTGTATTTTTCCTGGCCTTGGCTAGGCTTACGCATGTGTCTGCAGTCAGCTGCCAGGCCAGCTGGGGCTGGCTCATCTAGGATGGCCTCAGCTGCTCCATGTGGTCTCTCATCCTTGAGCAGGCTTGCCTGGGACTGTTCAAATGGAGGCTGGCCAGGGCTCCAAGAGACCCAGCAGAAATATGCAAGGTCTATTGAGACCTAGGTGTGCCACAAGCACAATGTCTGGGACTTTGGCCACATTCTATTGGTCAAAGTAAGCCACAAGGCCCACCCAGAGTCAATGGTCAGGGAAACTAACTCTATCATTGGATATAAGAGCCACAAGTTATACTGTAAAGGTGAATGCATACAGGAGGGAGTTTATCACAGGCATTTTTTTTGCAAGCAATCAACTCATTGGCACATAAGTACTCCATAAATGACAACTGTTAGCTTGTAGTTCTTCTGTGGTAGAAATAGGGGAGATTATAAAGCTGTAAAGTCCTAGCTTTGAGATGCTCACAGCCTAAAATGTGAAATAATGTCTGTTCACAAATAGCTACAACAAAGAATAAAAATAAGAAGTGGTTCTCCAGCTTGGGTTTTAGAACTCAAGAGATAAAAGCATCTAACATTTAAGAGATAAAAGTTCTGGGAAGTTTATGTACCACTTAAGGACTATATCTCAGAGTTCTTTATGACAAAACAGTCTTATGTAATACAAGAGGCCCGGTGCACAAAACTCGTGCATGGGGGGGTGGGAGAGTCCCCTCAGCCCGGCCTGCACCCTCTCACAATCTGGGACCCCTCGGGGGATGTTCCAGTGCTGGTTTAGGCCCGATACTGCAGGGATCAGGATCAGGCCTAAAGCGGCAGTCAGACATCCCTCTTGCAATCCGGGAATGCTGGCTCCTAACCACTCACCTGTCTGCCTGCCTGATTGCCCCTAACCACTCCGCCAGGCTGCCTCATCGTCCCTAACCACTTGCCTGCCTGCCTGATCACCCCTAACCACTCACCTGCCTGCCTGATTGCTCCTAACTGCTCCACTGCCTGCCTGCCTGATCACCCCTAACTGCCTCTGCCTTGACCCCCGCTGCCATGGCTTCCGGAATGACATCCAAAGGTCGTTCGGCTGTCCAGTCTAATTAGCATATTATGCTTTTATTATTATAGATTCTAGGCCCAGACATCTGAGTTGATAGTGATATAGCCCTCAGGCTCATGATTGCCTTTCACAGTCACTTTTCTAATCTGTGGAGGTGAGAGAGTCCCAGCATTATCTAACCCACTGGTTTCCTTATTTCAATTGCACTAACAGAAGAACCATGTAGGAAGCTGTAAGATGTTAGCCCTGTAGGTGGAAGAGTTAAAGTAAAACCAGGGACAGCATTTCAGATAGAGAGGTCAGTAAATGCAAAGGCCCTGAGATGGGAGCATGCCTGGTGTGTCTAAGGAACAGTTAAGAGACTGGTATAGCTGGATCAGAGTTAGAAAGTAGGACAGTGGTGATAATGGAGCTAGAGGATACAACTAGCTGAACCAGATTATACTATAAGGGGATAGACTATAAGAGACAAGAGTGAAAGCAGAAAGACCAATTAAGAGAAGTGCTAATGTCTTGGTCTAGGATGGTTGAGGTTGGGATGAGTTGTCGGATTGTAGGTATATTTTGCATGTGAAATACACAGGATTTGTCAATATATTAGTTAAACAGAGCAATAGAAAGGAATCAAGGACTATTCCAATGTTGTTGACTTGAACATCTATAAAGTCAGAGGTGCCCTTGTCTGAGATGGTGTAGACTGGAGCAGGAGTTAAGTTGGACAAGAAAATCCCAATACTTATTTTTGGCATAAGAGAACTACTATGTAAATGGTGATGTTGAATAAGCACTTGGAGTGTAGGAGGGGTTGGTTTGAAGTCATGAATTTAGAATCCATCAATGCATATATGGCATTTAAGGGCTCAGAATATATGAGATCTCCTGGAGAAGGAGTGAGGATGGAGGAGAGGAGGGAGGTGAGGTCTGAGCCCTGTGCACTGCAGTGTTCTGAAGTCAGGAAGACAAGAGGGCTCTAGAGGTTAAAAGGAACAGCCTTGAGGTAGGTAGGAGGAGAACCAAGAGAGAGTGGTTCCCTGAAATCCATAGAAGAATAGAAGAATAGTCTATTCAATTTATGGAACATTGCTAATAGGTTACAATAATTAGATTACTAGTACCTATGGAAAACATCGGTAACTTGACAAAAGTAGTTTTGGTGCCATTGTGGGGAAGAAAAACTAGGAATAGTGTATCCAAGAGAGAATAAGAGAAGAGGAATTGAAATTTTAAAAAGTTAGTAAGGATTTTTCTTTAAAGGAGAGCAGAGAAAGGGGCTAACAGTTAAAGGAATGTGTGACCTCAAGTGAGGGGTTTTCCTAAATAGAAGATATCTCAGCATGTTTGCATGTTTGGGAGAAAACAAAAGGGCAATTTCAAGAGCAAAGTTCTCATCTTGTTGGCAAGAGAAGATAAGACTAGTACCTTGAAGGTTGGCCTTGGGTGGGGGCAGGGACAGGTCATCCACTATTATAAGAGGGAAGGTAGGTACACATGAAGATAATATAGGCTTGGTAGCAGTAGGAATTCTTCCAGGTGATGCACTGGAAGAGGAAGAGAGAAGGTATCAGAGGTTGGAGGAAATAAAATGTAAAATTGTCTCTCCAGAGAGTGGAGGAGTAAATTGATTCGAGAATTGTGGAATTGCTAAGCAGTGCTGAGGCCTCACTTATGTGGTCATTAATTTAAAGTGAGACCAGCTAATAAGATTGGGTGTTTCTATCCTTCCACATTCAGCTGCTTAGAGGAAAGAGTGGAGTGTGCAGGATCGAATTTTAACTAGGCTTGGTGTTTTGCAATTCAAGTGAGAAAATGAAAGGGAAGCAAGAACATGGAGAATGTGTACTTGGGAGTTGAGGGTACATGAAAGAGAGTGAGAGCAATGATGGGCCAGAGTGTAATGATGCAAGTGAGTGTAATGATTCAGTGAGTGTAATGATGCAAGGAGGATGCTGTGGTCTGAGGGTTGATGGGTTGGGTGTCCGAGTGGAATAAAAGGACTCCTGGAGTGTTGGTATTAGAGGGAATGGGACAGAAAGGTGAGGTGTTATGGTCAGAGAGTGAGAAGTTTGAAACCCAGATGACAGACATCTTGGATTTGACCATGGCTGAGGTGGCTCAAGGACAATCTTTGGAGAGGAGGAGGTCAAGAAACTGTGAAGTTAAGTTATTGCAAGGATCATTTGCATAGTTGCATAAATTACCAAACAATATATTGGGAATATTGGTGGAGAAGATGGTGTTAAATCTTCCATGAATGTAAAAGAAAAGCCCGCAAAGCTGTAGATAGTTGCAATAAGGAGAAGTAGTAGACAATATGGTATGGTCTTACAGAATGAGCTTCTGAGGAGCTGGGTCTTCAGGGAGAGGGCAGCAAGAGTAGCCTGGAAGCAGCAATGAAGAATGAAAGGATGCTGGATGGGGAGTAGGTGCTGTTATTTTATAGGGCTGCACAGGCTTCTCTCAAGGGCCAGCTTAAATTCTGTAAGAGCAATAAGATAATATTGGAGAAAGTATTTAACATAAAGGGCTTTAGCCTGGTGATATACCATAAATTTCAAAGGAAACTTTAGAAAGATTTAGGAGGTTGGTGGGATTTTAGGGGTTTTCATCACATAAGAATTGCTGATGTTGATATGGATATCTTAGCTTCTTCTAGTGACCAAAGTAAACAGAGAAGAAGTAAACAGATGATATGATGATGTTGGTTCTGGTCGTCTCTTATGGATAGATAGGTGATGATAGATAGATAGATAGATAGATAGATAGATAGATAGATAGATATGAAAATGGCACAAGGGACAGTACCAAAATCATTAAGGATATTATGGTCAGACCGTGGGAAGTTTTAATCCTGAGTCATAGTGGGTAAAGTTTAGGAGCACAAGCCCATGGCCAGAACAGAGAGCTAAAAATCAGGACACCTGAGGTTTATTCCCTTTCTCTTGTTGAGACTCAGTTTGGGTGTGTGGTTGTATGGGTGTTTGGTTGTATGGGTGTGTCAGTGTTTGGGTGTGGGTGTATGGGTGTATGGGTATATGGGTGTGTGGCTGTTTGGGTGTATGGGTGTGTGGGTATATGGGTGTGTAGGTATTTGGGTGTGTGGGTATGCTGGCGGGGGAGAAGGAGTGTGGCTCAGATAATCTCTAAAGTCTGTTCTAAGTTGGGTGATCTGTGATATGATTCACCTGCCTATTTAATTTTGATGTGCTTCTTTACAGAATGTCTCAGCATCTGGGAGCAGAAGCCTGGCTAACACTGTCTCTCATTTCACCAAATTGAGCATTAAACTATCATTGAATTAATGTGTGGCCCTTATACTTCTCTATCTACACTATTAGCAGACTGTGCAGCAGTGAAGAGAAGCAGCCCCTTCCATAGGCTCCCTTCTCCTGCATCTCAGGGCAGATTCAGGGATACCACAGTCAACACAGCTTCCCCTGTGCCTTTCCTCCACAGCACCCTTACCTTTAGCTAATTATTTCCTCTTTGTCTTTTCTAGGACAAAATCATCTCCAGGAAAGCAGGAACCATATCCACTTTTTAATCATTGTATGCTCACTAAATATTTGTCCAATAGATGTACAACAAAAAAGTGTATGGGAGGGAAGTTAGAATCATTCTTGGTGTCACCAAAAGATTCAGGTGAAAAGAAGGAATAAGATGGACCTAAGAAGAATTTATTAATAATTACAGTGGTACAGTCAGAGGACTGTCTGTCCCCCAGAGAATGAACTCTTGTCCATTTTTCAAACTACAGCTACATGTTCAGGCCACTTATCATGTGATTTTCTGCACTGGGTCAAAAGTTGGGTAATAACCCTAACAGTTATTAATAACCCTAACAGTTCTATAATTCAATGATACCAAAGCCCTAACATATCACCTGTCACTAGCCTCAGATCTTCATTCTCTATGAAAAAAGTACCCAGTGAGAAATACTCATGCTCTGGGGTTAACAGGTTGTTTAATCATATGAATTTGAATTTATCCATCCATTTATTCATCCATCTATTCAACCACCCATCCAACTATGCATCCATCTAACCAGTCATCCAGCCATCATCAAACAGGTAGTCAAAGCCATTCCAGAACCTGTGGAAACATATATATATTTCTGCCGTAATGTCACGACTGCTCAGGTGGGTGGGAGGGGACTGCGTGTGAGGTGAGGCAAGCCACAGATGCCGTGGTGGCTTGAGCAGGCCGGAGCAGAGACAGGGGGCCTGCCAGCCGCGGCATGCCAGCAGTCCTGCCTCTGCACATGAGCTACAGAGGAAACACCTTTTCTGACCTCTCATTGGCTAAGTTCCTGGTACACCACTCACAGTGTTCTTGGTAACTTGGGTAATAAAAATCCAAGAAGGTGAGCTAGGATTTTTCCACCTCACTCCTGGAGGAAAAAACAAAGGTCCGCTGCTAAAGGGGTTAAGAAATGTCATATCTTGCCCTAGCCAGTTTGGCTCAGTGGATAGAGCCTCAGCCTGAGGACTGCAGGGTCCAGGTTCGATTCTGATCAAGGGCATGTACCTAGGTTGCAGGCTCCACCCTGGCCTGGACCCAGGTCAGGGCTCATGCAGGAGGCAACCAATCGAAGTGCCCCTCTCACATTGATGTTTCTCTCTGTCCTCCCTCTCTCTTCCACACTCTCTAAAAATCAATAGAAAAATATCCTCAGGTGAGGATAAAAAAAAAAAAAGAAAGAAAGAAATGTCATATCTTATGAAAGAGACATCTTAAAAATGCCTAAAGAAAGTTGTCATTTTTTCGTGGTGAAGGGACTGGAGTCCATGTTGATGAAAACACCTTGGTGGCTGTGGTGGCCAGCAGTGGCAGCAGCAGAAGGGTGATGGGTGTGGCGCCTTCCCCTGATCAGCCCAGTAGCCTCCCGCAGAGGGCAGCCAGACTGTGGCTAAGGCCTGCTCCCCGCAGGAGCGGGCCTAAGCTGTCAGTAGGACATCCCCTGAGGGCTCCCCAACTGTGAGAGGGGGCAGGCTGGGCTGAGGGACCACGCCCTCAATGCATGAATTTTGTGCACCGGGCCTCTAGTATCTACATTAATAAAGAGTAAGATGCAAATTGACTGTACCTTCATTATGCCCACCAGCCAATCAGTAGTGGGCATGCAAATTAACCCAACAAAGATGTTGGGTTAATTTGCATACGCAGGCACCGAGCGGCCAGGGGCGGGGTGGGATGCTTGCGTTGTCGCCATGGTGATGATGCAGGCATTCCACATTGCCCCAGCCGCTCCGGGCCTCTGGACAGCGTGGGAAGGCAGAAAGGCGGCTCAGGCTGGAGCAAAGGCGGTACCGGAAGCCAGAGGAAGGAAGGCCCATTCTTGCACAAATCTTCATGCATCGGGCCTCTAGTATATATATATTTTCTCTGAAGGGTTCACATTTTATTTATTCTTATTATTAGGATATAGAAACACATAATACTACAATTAAAATATGATATTCATAAAGTATTTTCTATGTGATAGGCACTCTCTAAATGTTCTACAAATATTAATTCTTTGTCCTCACAATAACCCTAGAAGGTAGATACTTTATAATCCCAGTTTCATATGTGAGAAAACTGTACTTAGAGCCTCCATTCAATTTACTTTTTGTTTTAACATTATGAAAATAGCCCTGGTTGTGGTTATAGCCACATAGATTTCAAACAAATATTCCTAAAAATAAACTTTTTTGAGTAAAAATATTTCTTTCAGGCAGCATTATAGAAAGGAAATAGCATTGGTTTAAAATTCAACCCTGGGTTCTGTGGTTAGCTGTGTGATTTTTGGACAGCTACCTTCCCCTCTCTGGGCCTCACTCTCCTCCTCTTTAAAGGATTGTATATCTGTGGTGGTAGTGGTGGTAATGATTGGATTTAGCAGGATCAATGAATACAATCATGCAAGCTTTACAATGCACAGCTCCTGAGGCCACCACATACAGAGGCCAAATGTGAATGGGGCCACCTGATTCTGTTCAACACATGACCAGTCTCCCAGGTGCCTTCTGCTTCTAATGATTTTGTAACTCAGTAATGGTTTTTCCCCATTCAGATGAAACATAATTCTTTGCATTTTGGGGTGGGTAGTATTTTTCTTCTCAAATAGTTTCTAGCTTACCCATTTGGGTAAAACTTAAGTGCACTCAGAACTGTCCATGTAGAAAACAATCTTCTCCAAACTCCTTCAGCATCTCTACTTGCTTTCAAAATTTCCCCAGAGAAATCTCCCTGCTGTGCAGGAATTTGTGCATACTGAAACCAGAAAACCAATTGGAAGTTCTGTGTTTTCACAGTTGAGTAATTTCAAGCCAAGCCCAAAGTACATTAGCAGAGGAGCAGGAGAATCCACCATGGAGACATGGAGGCAGCCTTAAGCACAGCAAAGTGGGTGGTCCTGTTGTGCCACAAGTTCCAAGAACCCAGAAAGGTATAGTCATATGTACCACCATCCCCATTCTCATCTCTCTGGAACTCACTTACTGATGCCTGGATTGCTGTTGGTTTCCTTTTTTAAAATTTTTTATTAAAACTCAGCATTTGAAGACTTCTGTTTCTTCTGTCATGCAGATTGTGTCTCCACCACTTTTTATTGAGAACCTATTGAGCTCTATGCATACCTGATTACATTAATGAATTCTAAAAATCTGAGTGGGCAAAAATATCTATTTTAATAAAGTTAATTTGTCCTATTATATAAGTTTAATGTGCTCATTATAGAACATTGAGAAAATAAAATTTTAGCAGAGTGTCTTTTGTTTTCCTTTGGCTTTCTCCTTTCTTCTTTAATTTTAAATTTTATACACTTTTTGCTTTGACTTTCTTTGAATCTATTTGATAAAATCATGCTACATATAAATTTTCTGACGTTTTTACTTTTTATAGCATGTGATTATGTTATCAGCAATTTAGCTCATATTATCACACTCTCTTTGTAAGCACAATTTTTAATTAAAAGTTTTACTGAGATACTAATAGATACACATACAGTTGTAAGAAAACAGAGTACTCTTTACCCAGTTTCCCCCAATGGTGACATCTTGCAAAACTATAGTACAATAGTACAACCAGGATATTGACATTGACATAATCCACTGACCTTTACTCAGATTTTCCAAGTTCTATTTATAACTCATGTGTGTGTGTGCATTTAGTTTTACACAATTTTATCAGATGTATAGACTCCTGTATAGATCGCAATCAAGATAATGAACAATTCCATCACTACAAGGATCCCTTACTTTCTTTGATAATCACAACAACCTTCCTCATCTCTCCCACCCCGGTCTCTAACTCTTGGCATTCACTAATCTGTTCTTCATTTCTAAAATGTTGTCATTTTGAAAATATTATATAAATAGAATCATGTAGTATGAAACATTTTAAAGTTGACTTTTTTACTTAGCATAATTCCTGGAGATTCATCTAATTTTTTCTGTGTATCAATAATTTGTTCCTGTGGAGACATTATGGAGGTTCCTCAATGAAAAACAGAACTACCAGATAATTCAGCAATTCTACTGCTAGGTATATATCCGAAGGAAATGAAATCAGTGTCTTGAAGAGCTATCCACACCTCAATGTTCATTGCAACATTGCTCACAAACAAGATTTGGAAACACCAACAGATAAAAGGATAAAGAAAATGTGGTATGTATGTACAATGAAATAAGTTATTCAGCTATAAGTCAGAAGGAAATCCTGCCATTGGCAATAACATTGGGTGGACCTTGAGGGCATTATGCTAAGTGAAAAAAGCCAGACAAAGGAAAGAAGTCAGACTCACAGAAACAGAGGGTAGTGATGCAGTTGCCCAGGGCTGTTGGTAGGGGAGGAAAATAGAAAGTGTTGGTAAAGAGAACAAATTTTCAGCTATAAGATGAATAACAACAATTTGTTATATTGAGGTAATAATGGTATTCCATGGCAAGTATATACCACAGTCTTGGGCTATTATTAATAGTGCTGCTATGCGCAAGATATTTTGTGGAGATACGTTTTCATTTCTCTGAGATAAATGCCCAAGAGCCCAATTGCTGGATCATGTAGTACTTGTGTATTTACCTTCATAAAAAGCTGTCAAATTGTTTTCTAGCGTGGTTGTTCTATTTTACATTCCCACCAATGACTGAGTGATCCAGTTTCTCTACTTTCTCACCCACATTTTAACATTGTCACTATTTTATTCTTTTTGGTCATTCTGATAGATCTGTCATGGTGTCTCTTGTGGTGCATTTTGGGGGAGCTTTTTAAATTACAAATTCAATTTATTTAATGGTCATAGGACAATTGAGATTTATGTACTCATCTTGGTTGGATTTTTAGCAGTATGTAGTTTTTGAGAAATTGGTCTATTTCTCTTAAGTTATTGAATTTATAAGTATAAAAATCACTTTTCATATTTACTTATAACTTTTTAATGGTTACAGAATCTGCATGATATACCAGAATATTACATGTATATAATATTATAAGAATGTAACATATTACAATCTTGATACTGGTGATTTGTGTCTTCTGTCCTCTTATTTATGCTGGCTTCCTAGAGATTTATCCAATTTATTATTTTGAAGAACCAGTTTCTTGTCATTGATTTTTCTTATTGTTCAGTTCTTCTTAAATTAATTGATATCTCCTCTTATATTTATCATTTCCTTTCTTATGCTTGCTTTGGGTTTATTTTCATCTTCATTTTCTAGCTTCATGAGGTAAGAATTTATATTATTCATTGAGATTTTTTTCCTCTGTTGTAATGTAAGCATTTAATGTTGTAAATTTCCCTGTCAGCTTTGCTTTAGCTGCATTCCACATATTTTGATATTTTTATTTCATCTTTTATCTACTTGTATGAATTTTTATTTCCTTTGAGACTTCCTATTTAAGCCATGGCTTACTTAGGAGTGTGTTGCTTAATTTTTATTGCTCAGAGCTTTTCCTGTCTTTCTTTTATTGATTTACTAGAGGCCCGATGCATAAAATTCGTGCAAGAGTAGGCCTTTGCAGCCATGGTGGCTGCCTCAATCCCTCCCTATCAGCAGCGGTGGCTGCCTCAATCTTGCGGCTGCATCCCTGGCTTTGTCCAGAAGGTCGTCTGGAAGGACGTCCAGAAGGCCGTTCGGTCGATTTGCATATTACACTTTTATTGTTATAGATAGTTTGCATCCATAATCAGAGAACACACTTTATATGATTTTAACTATTTTAAATTTGTTGAGGTCTGCTTTATGGTCCAGAACATAGTCTATCTTAGTGACTGTTCCATTGGTACTTCAGAAAATTAAGTATGTTCTTCTGCTGCTTCTTAGAATGTTCTATATATGACATTTAGTACCTGTTGATTGATTGTAGGGTCAGATCTTCTGTGACATATGATTACAGGTATATAAAGACCAAATAGTAGAGCCACAAAATACGTGAAACTAGAATTGATAGAGCTGAAAGGAGAAGTAGACAAAATCCACAATTACTAGTATAGTTCAAGACTCCAACACCCCCCTTCTAACAATTGAATTACTAGATGCAATCCCACTTTGTAGTAATTTTCTTTGCTAGGAAGTCTACTTTAGCTGATACAAATATAACAACATTGATTCATTATTTTTCCATTTGTTTACTTTAAACTTATCTATATCATTGAATTTGAAGTGAGTTCTGGTAATCAGCATAGAATTGTGTCTTATTTATATACTAGAGGCCTGTTGCACGAAGATTCATGCAAGAATAGGCCTTCCTTCCCCTAGCTGCCGGCACCAGTTTTCCTCCAGCACCCAGGACCCAGGCCTTCACTCCAGCCGCCACCTTCCGCCTTTGCTCCAGCCAGAGCCTTCAGTCTTCACTCCAGCCAGAGCACAGCTCCTGTAGCTCCCTCCGCCCCCCACCCTCCCCGTCATAGCAGGCATCCTGCCCCACCCGGCCACTCTGCGCCTGCATGTGCAAATCAACCCACCATCTTTGTTGGGTTAATTTGCATACTCACTCCTGATTGGCTGGTGGGTGTCATGGAGGTATGCCCAATTTGCATATTTATCTTTTATTAGTGTAGATACTCTGCCAATCTCTGTCTTTTTATTGGTGTATTAAGACCACTTACAATTAAAGTAATTTTGGTATGCTAGGTCTTAAGTCTTTTATTTCTGTTTGTTTCTTCTGTTTCTCTTTTCCTGGATTTCTGTTAATTAATTAAACATTTTTAGGAATCTATCTTCAATTATTTTTAGTGCTTTTGAGTATATTTCTTTGTATAGAGTTTTAGTGGTTACACTGGGTATTACAATATACACAATGTGACTTATCACAGTATTTTACTACTTTGAGTGAAGTATGGAAAACTTACTTCTATTTAGACACACACACACCCTTTATGGTCCAAGAGTACCTTCTGGACCAGAAGCACCTATGGTGGTGGAATCCTCCTTCTGGTGTCTATAGTCCCCAGTGTATCTATGAGATGAACTTACTCTCAGGTCTATGGGACAAAGAGGCTTCCTGACCAGGCTGTTTGTTGTGGCAGGTCCCTCTTGCCAGTGCCACTTTTCTGCCCCAATACCTCTCAGTGGGGGAGTGAAGTATGTGGCCCAAAGGGAAAGGAGGATGCCTGTCTTGGCCACTATTCATCTTCATTGCAGTTGAGCCAATCTCTGCTTGTGTGATAGGTAAGACTCTCATTGATGCAGGGGAAGAATGATCCTATCTAGGCTACCATCTGTTGCTGGGTTGGGGATTGGGAAACATGGAGCTGGGTTGCATTCTGTTGGTAGCATAAGATACTTTTCTACTGTGTTCTTTCTCCAGAGCTGGGATCCCAAACCAGTATGCCTTCCTCTTACTAACTTTCAAAGTTTTCCTGTAGTTGCATTATTTCCAGACTTTATAGTTGTATTTGGCAGGGAATAACAGGAAGTTATGAGTATGCCATTTGTCTAGATGGTTTCTCCCAATATTTTACTACTTTAAAAAAAAAATCATTCTTTGCATAAAGGTTATTTCCATATTTTGGATTCTAAATCAGAGTATATTACCAGAATGGAAACAGTCCTTGAAAGAGTACACACATTTTTAAAGGTCCACTAGTAGGGCATTTTGATAATGTTCTTATTATCTCTAGTTGTGCCATAGAACACCCTACGCTTTGTGGCATAAAACAATAGCAACTGCATAGTACTATCTCTCATGGGACTGTGTTTAGTTGAGTGGTTCTCACTGGGGTTCTCTCATGTGGCTGTAGTCAGACCATGGCTGAGTCTACAGTCATGTTGAAGGTTTCCTCGTTCACATGCCTGCCTAAGGGTTGATGCTGATTGCGACCTGGGGCTTCAGCCATGCCATTGGCCAGAACACTGACATAAGGTTTCTCTATGTGTCCTGGAATCCAGCATGGGGCCTGAATTCCAACAGCCAGTGTCCCAAGAGAAAGTTCAGGCTAATGCTGTATTGCCTTTCATAACCTAACCCTGGTTATCACACAGCATCACTTCTGCCACATTTTATTAGTGAGAAGAGAAAGGGGAGACACATGCCAGTTAGAGATATTATAAGTCAGTGACCAACTCTGTAGACAAGAGAAGAAAAGTTGAGGTGAAGCTCATCAATTGTAGGAGAGGGTTTGGCAGGTGAGCTATAGGAGTAACTCTCTGCCATTTGTGTAATAACAGGCAGGAATCAGAAAATCTCTTGACATGAAAAAGTGGCTTCTCTCAACCATTGGGGTGAATTCCACATTTTTTATTAAGTAGAAAGACTATGTTTCTGTAGAAATTCTAGGCTAAAAGAAGAAAAATATGGCCATGGTGAGTATTCGCATACACCAGTACTTTGATAAGCTCTGCTCCATGTAAAACCTTATTATATTCTTAGAGAAATCAATGACAGGGTATTGATTGTAACACCCTGAACAGAACATTTCCAGTGGTATTTAGTATTATAAGAGCACAACGGGGACATTATGAGACTCTGACTACAGTGGCCTAAGTGTTCAGATAGAATATTTCATCCACACGGTGACTCAGGAAGAGGAGGCATGAGCTTGTGCTGTTTTTCTCATATATTATAAACTGCATGTCTTACGTTTCAGTTCTATGATTGATGTAGCTTTCTCATTGATGATGCACTTATTTATTATTTTGTTCTAAAGTCTCCTGCCTTTTAGAAGAACACTGTGCATTAGTTTTAATAATTAAACTAGACAGGTATAGAGAGAAAACAACATTATTCTATCTGCTACTGGCTTCAAAATTTGATTCTCCCCTTGTCCTCCATCTGCACTCACGCTACATGAAATTTCAATTAGGTGCTTCAGCTTTTCAGGTCAGTGTAGGGTAATAAAACATCCCTCAATCATTTTCAGGGCAAAAAAAAGAGAGAGAGAGAGAGATAATAAAGAATGTCGTTTTCTAGGTGTTTTAAAAATCCAGTGCATGGGCATATCCAGATCTAAATTATCATTCACTTAAAATGTCTTCCCTGGGCTGGGAAACCTTCAGTGGGCAGGTGGGTTAGGGGGCAGTTGTCTCCTTCTTCCTTTTCACTCCACCACTTTCTGGCTGAACTTTGGGTGCCTCCAGAATTGGAAAGGATTAGGGAAGAAAGACAAGGGGCAGCAAAGTTCTTACTTGATTAATACCGTTGGTTGTCATTGAGCCTTCTGCGTGCAGAAATTCTCTTTTTCATGGGGGAGTTTTGAGAGTTCTTTGGAGATCCCTTCCCCATCACTTCTGCACTTCCCTTAAGTGGGCAACGCCTGCTTCCCCAGGCTATTCACTCCCAGCCTGCAGTGCACCAGCTGTTGGGGTCACCTTGCCCTATTGGGGGGAGTCCCTTTAGCAGGTCTACATCTGTCACACAGAGACCTCCCCAGACTCTGCCCTAATCACTCGAGACATACTGGCCATTACAGTGCAGTCCTGTCAGCCTTGCGGCCAAGAGTGAGAGTTCAAGCCTCTCCCCACGGCCATTCAAGTAAGTCAAGCACCTACTTCCCTCTGTCCCTAACTCCAGGGTCACAAGGAATACTCCCTGGTGGTTCTCTTCCAGCCCCTTTCTCCTGACCTGAGGCCCCCATGGGAAGGGGAGGCAGGACGCACTGATGACTCTCTCCAGAGAAATCCTCCACATCATCCTTAATCAACCCCTACATGGACAGCCTATGCTGTGGGGCTACTGCTGGCTGAAGTAGTTTCACAATCGCTGAGCATGTCCTGCAGGTGGCCTGGGACCTTAATTAAGGGTACTTGGCACCTCTCATGCTGTTCTTTTGGCCTGTGTGGTCGCTGCCAAAAGTCTGAGTAACATGGTAACATCTATTTAAAATTTTTTCTTTGACACTTCATTTCACTGGAGATATTGACTAGGAAGCATGAAAAAGAAGACCCTCATAGAAAGGGACTTGGCAAGCGGCTAAAATGAAGAGATGTTAAGGAAACCTTACTATGTATTTCAAAACCCAGACAAACCATTTTATGTATTAATCTTTTTGTTTTATTGCTTACTTGTTTCAAATTATATTTATTTTATTATTAATAGAACTAAACTTCTTTTCAAATATTATTACTCATTTTTATTTTCTTACAAATTGCCCATTCATGTCTCAAGCCCATTTTTTTATTGGTTAATAAGAGCTCTTTGTATCTTAAGGACCTAAACCAACCTTTTATTAGAGCCATTTTGATTTATCCATTAAAATAAAATTTCCAAGTTAGACGTTTGAATTTTATTTAATGTGTAATGGGAAGCCAGTAGAAATTTTCATGTATGAGAATGACATAATCTTATATTTTTTATTTAAATTGTTTAAAAAAGTATCAACTTTTGAAAGGCACAATTCACCTAAAACTATATGTACCTATTTTTAGGTGCAGATTGATGAGTTTTGACACATGTATACTTCTATGAAACCACCATCACAATAATGGCCGACATTCCTATATCACCACCTGCCCATTTACAGTGAATCCTCCCATCCCCACCCCAATCCCAGCCTTGGTTTCTGTAGACCCTTCACCCAGCTTCCCCTAATGTAACCACCTTACATAACCAATTATACCCTAAAAAAGCTGGGGGAAATTAAATAATTAACAAAACAAATGCAATCTTGAATTGGATCTTGAAACAGTAAAAGGACATTAGTGAGAAAATCTGATTAGAGTTTATAATTTGGTTAATAGTTTTATGTGATGATCTTACACACTTAAGGGCCCTGTGTAGGCTCTTTGTTGGACATGGCTGCTTCCTGGGATCCAGCACTTAGTGGCTATGACAGATTCTGCAACTTTCTTCTGTAGTTAGGACAGGGGTGAGTCTGTCTAGCCGGGACTTGAGAGTTGAAACACAATAGCAGTCCCTTCAATTACAAATGTAAATGAATTGCTTTGAAAGGGTGTTTCAAGTACTCTGTCCTCATGCCAAATAGATTCCAACAGGAAAAAATAAAAATAAAAAACTGTGCCTTGGGCCAGGCAGGGAGAGTCCAAGCCCCTTCAGTCAATTGTGATTGATTGTCCCATGGGGATAACTGGAGTTAAAAAAAAAAAAAACACAAAAAAACAAAACAACAACAACAAAAACCAACAACAACAACTCCTGGAAGCTAAAATATTATTTTTTTTATATTTTTACTAAGGAAACTTGCAAAGCTGTAGCCTGGAAACTCAAGGTCTGACCCTATGGTTGGCGACAGGCAGACAGGCACTTAAGCTGGTTGTAAAGAAAAGAGGAGAAATTGTTGATGTGCTGGCAGGGGCCAGCACCCTGGCCAGGCTCCGCTCTGGAAGGCTCTGACTGGCACCTTTATCAGGTGCAGCCAAGAGACCTGGAGATGGGCCAGCGGTTGCTAGGAGAAGACGGGGTAGACAGAGCTTTGCCCCCACCTGCCGCTTCCTGACATCCTTTCTGCAGATGCAGTTTCAAATGGACTGATTGATCCTAGATTTTTTTTTTCCCCCCTCTGTCTGGCAGAGCCAGCCAAGTAGTTTAGACATTTCTATTAGATTAGAAACCAGGAAATGAGAAAACCCTGCCTCACAGGGGAGTTGCTCTCAGGTCACATGCCTGCCTGGTAGAAATGCAGAGAAATAAACAGAAATGTTTTGTTTTGGGGGAACCAAATAAATGATCACCTTTGTCATTTCTCTGTTCTTCCTACCACCTCCCACTCTCACTCCCCTTCCCACCCACCCCACTATTCCCACCCTTGCTGCGGAGTCTGGAACACTGCAATTTTAGAATCACTCTGTCACAGGATCACCGAAGCCCAGACTCTTAGAATCCCAGAATGTTAAAGGCTCAATGGAGTAGAAACAATGTGAACTTCTTGAGTTTGGCAGAACAAAGGTGCGAATCCTAGTTTGCTGTCATTAGCTATGTGACTGCAGTTGAAACTAAGCCCAGGTGGTCCTCTGCCCCCTGTTATGCTCCTGTGATGCAGCCAGGTACAGATGGTACCAGCAAACTTAATAACTATGTCCTCTGACTGATACACTTGGGATTGGCCAGTGTAGGGGACTGGACTCTAATCTGAAGGTGTTTGTGCTTAAAAACTGTGGATAAATGCTACTTCATACTGCCAGAACTCTTAATTGGGCTCCAGAGGGCCTGAGACCAGTGAGCATTAGTCATTTTGCTTTTTTGTTTGCCTCAGAGAGAACATCTCCTTTAGAGACTCATCATGGTGAGTACCAGGGTGTTGCTCAGGATCTGAGCATGCTTAGGCTTCATGATACCACATTAACACCCTCAAGTTTCCTAATATTTCAAGTCATCGATGATGGGCAAAGTCTTTATTTTTCTTTCTACTTACTGATTTGAGAGAAACATTGATTTGTTGTTCCACTTATTTATGCATTTGTTGATTGATTTTTGTACGTGCCCTGATCGGGGAATGAACCTGCCTTCTTGGCATATCAGGATGATGCTCTAACCAACCGAGCTACCTGGCCAGGGCATGGCCAAAGTCTTTACCCACCGGTACTCAACCACTGACATAAACAATGGCTAAAATCATAAAGTATTCTGATCTCCAGCTCCCCTGTGTCCCAAAAAAGTTCAAGAGCATAGGACTTATGGTCAGGGAACTTGAACTTGGTTAACATGCTGGTCTTTAGCAAACACTGAACACTTCCAGTGTTCCACACATGGTGCTGCAGGGGACAGTGTGTGTGTGTGTGTGGGGGGGGGGGGTGCAGGGCAAATAGATCCAACAAAGTCCTTGTCCCACAGTACAGAGGGTCTGGTCCTGGACACGGACTTGGAAGTAAACGTGTCATGCACAGAGCAACAAAACCCAAAATGGGGACATAGTGCCTGACAATATTTTTTTTCTGAATTGTAACTTTACTTACATGAAAAGTCTGTGGTAGACACTATTTGTTACCTCTCTTGTAAGCACTTCTCACTCTTTTTTTTATTCTTAATAAAATCATCATTTAGAATGCAGGTGGCGGTACTACATCCTTTGATCTCAAGAATATCCCTCAGCCAGAATGAGGAATGAATCCCCATTTGTCTAAGCCTGACATGGTGTGGTAGAGATGCAGGCTACAACCCAAATCTGTTCTGCCAACCTATTGCTGCAACTGTTGCCGACCCAAGTCCAACCCAAGATGCATTTTCCAGCTGTGTTTGGCGGGGATGACCATGAGACTATGCTCCCATCCATTAAACTTGAGCTTAACCGATATATGGAACTTCTATCTCACTTGCTGAAGAGGGAATCCGGACTCTGCACTTCTGTTCTTTCTATCTTCCCACTAACAGGAAGGGCAATGCTCAGAGCAACTTTGAAATCCATCAACTTGGATTTGTGAGTTACTGTATGGAACAAAGTGGCCTGTCATCCTGAAATGCTCAACTGGGAAGTTCTACTTGAAAATAAAGAAAACTTTTCTATTTATTGAGTAATAGAACTTCTAGGTGTGTGGTTTTTGTTTTTTGTTTTTTTAGATTACTTTATTTTGGAGTCCTTTTTACAGCAGTTTGTCACTACCCAACTAGTTTATATGGAATTTCCTTTCTCTTTGATAGATTTTAACTTTCTAAGTTTCTCTTTTAGATAGAGACGGACATGTGATACAATAAAATAGGAGAGGAAGACTCATTGGAAAATTTCCTTCTCTGAGTTAGAAGAAAGGGAAGTAGAAAAGAAATCTGAGGGTATCAGAAGACAGGCCTGTCATAAACAAAAATTTATTTTTTGTTTTTAATGCTTTCTTCCTACATATGATTCTCATGTGTGGTCTTGATGCCTGGAGCTGCTGCAGCTATCTTGTGACTATATGGAAAAGCCAAGAGAATTCAAAGATTCCAGGCCAGTGTTCTGACACCACTGAGACGAGGAACCCACCAGGCAGCACCTACCTGCAATGTTCTATATGTGAAAAAGTGTAATCGCTTTCTTGCTTAGGCTGCTGTTAGTTTGACTTTATATTTCATACCATTCCTACAAGATGCAAAGTCTTACAAAGATGAAGACTTGACATTTATTTTTGTGATATATTAAATGAATTGCCTTTCATTTAAAAATCACATATTGATCAACGTTCATTACTTGTACAGGCAAATAAAGAACGTGCATGGCCCCTTTTATCATTCATTTCTGTTGTGGATTGAGAGTAGCATTGCACTTGTTATTGGAAAATCTCAGCTTGCTAAGTTATTAGCACTGTAGACTGGATTCACTCAGTCAGTATTTCCAGAAATACAGCATTTCCAGAAAAGGGGAGGTATATGAGAAAATATAATTGGATATGAGATTATCCTAAAACATCAAGCATACATGGCAAGTCTAGAACATGTGTATTTTATGTTACATGTGTCTAGCTCACATGCAAAGTTGTCTGAGTTCCCACGTCAATGGCTGCTCATGAAGAACTCAAATGCCTCCTGCCTACCCACCAACCGACCTACTGTGGGAGCAGCAGACCCAGTACAAGGCTCCTGGCTAATTACAGACCTTCCTTGTAGAGCCCTGGGAAGCTTAAAGAGGAGGCCTGCAGACATTTTAGTACTAGTTTAAGGCCATTTCTTTAAGTACCCCAAATATATATAAAGGGAGTTTAGGATAAAAAATGGTTTGCATCTAGATACATACCAATAGATTTCCTGTTACTTAGAATCCCTAGGACATCTTATTCCCTGAAAACAAGAAAGAATATCTTATGTTCATGACATCGTCCTCTGTGGACTTTTGTCTCACGATGATTTGAAAGTAGTCATTTTCCCCCTAAGAGCGTGTTTTCCCTAGTGCTTCTTAATAGTATAGTCATTTTATTTACTGAAGTGCAGAAAAGGGATTTTTTTTTTCTCAAATAGAAAATGCCTCTCTATGAACCAAGTGCATTCTTGTTACCTAAAAACAGTTTCAGGCACACTCCACAATGCAAAGAATTTACACATTCATAGCTTCTGTTGCAGGTATAACCAACCCTAGTGGGAAGGTCCTGAGTAATCTTTGGAAGAAGCTTCTGCTGACTTTGGAAATGTTGCAATTCCACGGGGACAGGCAGAGAGAGAAATCTGAGTCAGGCTGTGTGCCATCGGCTGCAGAAGTTGCAGCTCAGTAAGTGATGTCCTGATGTGCTGGAAACAGGTTAGCAGGCGAGAGCACATGGAACAACTCTGGGACCCAAGAGGGTATCAGAAGACAGGGTTCAGGTTGCAGAAAGGGGTGTAATGTTGAAAGGAAAGGATGAGAGCTTACCGGGCTGGCTTCCAGCCCCAAAGCTAAGCCATAGTGCCAACCGTTTGATGCAAGATTTTCCTGGGTTTCTGATGGGAGTAAAATCAGAGGACGAAGCCCAGGACCAGACCAGACAGATGGTGAGCCAGGTTGGATATAATAGATAAGCATGCAGCAAAAAGGATGCATGAAGTATGTGAGCATTTCATTATAAAGTCCAAGTCTTAGAGCAATTGATAAGGTGGGAATGGGTGCGCACCCCAGGGCCCAGTTAGAGGCAGGGCCAGAATCCAATGCTGGGATTTACTGAGGCCTGAATCAAGGTGTGAACATGGATTCATGACAGGCCTGTCGTGTAAGGTCAAGCAGACAGAAGTGGGTCACAGAAGGACAGCTTGACTCGGGTACACTGGCGTAGAGCCCAGGCAGAATTCCTTGGCATATGATGGCCTTGTCACAGGTACCCTTTATCCACCTGATTCCTCCTTGCTGCTAGTTTACTCTTCTGTTCCTGTTTCCTCTGCATCTTCTGGTGCCGTATCATTAGCTTCTCTATCTAAAAAACACCCCAAAGTTAGTGACTTAAAACAATTACACTTCTGTGCATTGCATAGGAGGTCACTTTGCTGATTCCCTCAGGGCTCCTATACACATGGCTGTACGTTATGGGAAGTAGTTCTGGTTGTAGCCAGTAGTTTTAAGAAGTGGCAGTGCCTCCGCTTCCAAGAAAAATGCAGGAAGGACCATCTACTATAGTGAGACCTTATGAGTGGAATTATGAGTAAAGCAAGACCATTTTTTCAATGGGCCTGAAGTCCTCCTAAAGAAATAGAGTGTATTCTGACGGGTCTCAACAATAATCACAACTAGAAGGCTGCTCTAGTTTCCATGAACTGAGTCTGTGATGAGCAGCCAGTTCTTAGTTATCTTCTGCTGAGTTCAACTGAGCTCCTGCAGCTTCAGAAAAAGTCATTATCCCCAGTCAGCCCTTCTAGTTGACCTGTCAAGACAAAGGTCCTCAGTTCCCCCAGCTTTTCAGTCTCCTCCCAAAGGGGTTCAATGTCCCCCTGCCTGGGCCACCTGCTCTAGAGTTCTGTGGAGCCCCCAGCCCTCTTCTGCCCCCTGCTGGGTTAGTATCCATGATGCTCTCTGCTGTGTTTCCAGCATCCATGCTTCATTTCCCTTATCACCAATCCAGATCTTCCTGTCTGTCCTCTCCGCTTTCCAGGATCCTAGGGAGAGGGGGCTGAAAATGTGACCCCACCCCCAGATTTTATATTTCATACTTAAATGAGAAGGTGGGTCATTTGATCATATTTCTACCTGTTGTCTAGTTTCCTCATCAAAGGTGTTCCCATTTAGATTGTCTTTCCTTCTATAACCTATTGCTCTATCTGAACATTCATTTTCTGGAGCCTTTTTCAACCCTACTTTGGTTTATGAAGATTGTCTCCTAACACCAGCCTGGCATCCCATGTTGGGGTGAACCATAGGTGCCCATCTCAGCATAGGTGCCCATCTCCTCCACAAGGAGGCCATTGGAGCCTGAGGGGTTGCCTGCCCTCAGGTGTGAGGGAAATGAAGCAGATCCCCAAGGCAATCAATCTCTGGGGTGCCCCAACCATGTCTTGTACTTTGTTTAATTTTCATATCGTATTTCCCCTGGTTCCATTTTCATTGTTCTTATCTGGGGAGCTTGAAGAGGAGGCAGATGACTAGCATAAGAGTTGGTTCGCAGAGGAAGTAGTAGGAAACAGCATGCCTGGGGAAGCCAGCTGATGAGGGCAGGCACAGCCCACCCTCTTTCCTTGACTAGAGAAACAGAAGAGCCCATGGAGGCACAGAGCCCATGTCTCACCAGAGTCAGAGGCTCCAGAATTCCTACACAGGACGGGCTTCAACCCTGAATAGGTGCATGAGGCGGTGAAGGTAAGTTTACAGAGCACTTCCTATAAGACTGAGACAATGTCAGACAGAGGTCCACATCGAAGACTGGGACAGGGTTCCCTCTGGGAAGGACTGCTTGATGGCTTTTCTATGCAGCATCCAATTCACTTCCTACAGGTACCATTCTGTCTTTGAACTTCATCTCCAATACCAAGTGTTCTATCTTGTTTTACTGTGACTGAGACTGCTTCTTGCTTCTTATCCATTTCCTCAGATATTCTGAAATAAGGCCCTCTCCTATTCCCCCAATTCTGCCAAATCCAATCTCTGTGGCAGAATTCTGCATAGTAGAGTTTTTCATATTAATGCCCAACTTCCTGCTTCTACCTCTGCCAGTCATCGATATCTTAGAATCCTTGTTCAACCCTCCGTCCATCAATGAGGCATTTAATGAGTGAAGCACTGGAAACCCAGGCATAAACTCCTGACACTGCGTCTGAATCATCTGCAGAGACCTTTCAATACTCCTAATGTCAATAGCCTCCCTTCTTGCCAACTGACAAAACCTGTCCTGCCTGCGTGTTCTTCAACCTGGGTGTGTGGCTTCCGTTTCCTCATGTGTCTGAATGTGGTTTGGATTGAGCGGGGCAGGAAGAAAAGGAGGAACATGGTTGAACTGCACCCATTTTGTAGCTTTATCCCATCCACAAGGGATAGATAAGCACAACTCTTCTTTATATGCAAATTGTCATTGTGTATTGCCTGGGACCCTCTTTCTCCAATATCTATAGCACCTGCCATCACCACTTAAGGTCTTTACTCAAAGGCCGTCTTCTCCATGAGGCCTTCCCCAATGGCACATTTAAATGTCAAACACCTGTCCTCCCACCCACACTCCCTGTTTCCTTCCCTTTTATATTTCCCTCTATGGCAGCTATCTCCATGTCGTGTCACATTCTATGTATCGTACTTAGTTGCTGTTGTCACCTGTACTAGAATATCAGTTCCATGAGAGCAGGGTTTTGTCTCTTTTATTTGGTGCTATCACCCCACCGTCTAGAAGTAGGGCTGGCAGGAAAGGTGCACAAAGAATTGTTATTGAATGAAGAAAGAATGTCTGCAATCTATAATGCATTGTCCTGGGGACTCTCTCTCTCTAGTTTCTCATTCAATCTTTTCTCTACCCTGTTGTTATCCTTCATCTAAGAGAGTCAGAATGTCATAGAAAGTGTGTGGGGTTGCTCAACTTGCAAGTGACAGGCCTGGGATGTCACATGCCTGCCTCCAAATTTACTGCATTCCTCGGTAACATGTGTGGCCTCATCCTACCTAATAATAGAGTAATATGCAAATTGACCGTACCTTAGCTACACCCACCAGCCACGCCCACCCGGAAACCGTCGCAGGGACGCTGGGGTGCAGCCGAGCCCAAGGCGGGGAGCCTGCACGGATCGCAGGCAACCACCGGGGGTTGGCTCTTGCAATCCGTAGCAGGGAGGCTGGGGTGCAGCCGAGCCCAAGGCCGCCGCCCGGGGCCAAGCCCCGACCCTGAAAGAAGGCAGAAGGCGGTGGCCACAGCCAAGGCCTGGGTCCCCGGTGCCGGCAGAAAACTGGTGCAGGCAGCCAGGTGAATGAAGGTCTATTGCACGAATCTTCGTGCAAACGGGCTGCTAGTTATGAAGATAAAGAGAGAAGAAAGGAGAGAGGTAGGAGGAAGAAGGAGACAGCTAAGAGGTGGCAACAATACTGGTTTACACCTAAACCCTGGTCAATTCCAGTAGACTATTATGAGTTTCATGGCTAGCACAATGTCATGACCAGTTTGTTGTTTTGTTGTTGTTGTTGTTGTTGTTTTTAAATGTATTTTATTGAT
Organism: Eptesicus fuscus; assembly: GCF_027574615.1. Classification (NCBI taxonomy): domain Eukaryota; kingdom Metazoa; phylum Chordata; class Mammalia; order Chiroptera; family Vespertilionidae; genus Eptesicus; species Eptesicus fuscus. The sequence continues at coordinate 29,232,427 of NC_072476.1, forward strand.
TTTTTACAGAGAGGAAGGGAGAGGGATAGAGAGTTAGAAACATCGATGAGAGAGAAACATCGATCAGCTGCCTCCTGCAAACCCCCCACTGGGGATGTGCCCGCAACCAAGGTACATGCCCTTGACCGGAATCGAACCTGGGACCCTTCAGTCCACAGGCTGACGCTCTATCCACTGAGCCAAACCGGTTTCGGCCAGTTTGTTGTTTTGTTTGTCCACTGAACTGACTGACATTTTAGATAGCTTCAACAGAATGGATTCCACACTGTGCATAGGCCATACGGGCAGGAAGAGAAGCTTTGTGAAGCAGAGTGATTTCTCCTTAGGAATCACACATCACCAGCGTCTCCATTCCAGTGGCTCCTCAGAGCCACAAAGAGATGAAAGAGTTCAAGACACGCAGCACCTGCTAGTCTGCCCGAGGGGAGAAGGAGAAGGCGGCCCAGCCAAATGTCCTCTTTTAAAATCTCTTAAGGAAATGCCTGATGTATGAGCCATTCAGAATACAGCACTGCCTCCATGTCTGCTAAGTGAGTGCTGCATAGGAGCAACTGTTGCTGGAGCCAAGATGCAGGGGCCGGGGGCTGGGGGGCGGGGGAGAAGGGGGGACATCTCTGCGCATAGAGCCCTTTTTATATTTTTAACAGAGAAGGATAGGAAACCAGTCTTTGGGCTAAAGATGGCCTGGGAAGTAGAGATTGCTTTCAGAGAAGTATGATTCGACCTTCCTGCAATGAAATTTGAATACTTCCAGGTTTACAGTTTTCATGTTTGATAGATACACTGAAACTTACCACGATACACAGAGAACTCACAATGAAACATGGAAAGCTAACAAGACTGTGATGGGTGTACTTACCCACAAGAACAAATATCCTGTTAGCACCACGTGTTGCTTTGAAATCCACCTCATCCCTGGGCAAAGAAGCCCCCTCTGAGGAGACCCTGCAGGATTCTCCCTTCCGGGACACGTGGGCTGTGGCTGATGGTAAGTCTGCGTGTCTGCTAACCAGCACATGACCGACCTGTCATCTGCAAGTTAAATTCTCGGGACTGTTCCACTAAAACGTTCTTTGTTCTCGTGACACTGTGGTTAAAATATGATGTTATTTTGACTGCTCAGTAGTCCTGACTGTCCTTCATCCCCACTTACTCTGAATGAGAATTTCTCCCTTCTCTAACTTACCTGAAACATTAGCTTGGCTGATTATCTGACACGTCTGAGAAGGATGAATACATTAGTATTGACTGAGGTAAGGCCACTTGCTACATTTCCACAAGTCCCTTTTCTAATCTCTCTGGGTCTCAGTGCTGGCAAGGCTTGGCTATTTACAGGTTTAAAAAAGCTGCTCAAAAATGGCTGATGTAACAAATAACTGGGACACATAACCAGACGTTATATTTCTTGAGATTTAAATAGATATCAAACGACTGAACTCTAAGTAGCAGTTAGAAGTTATTCCAAGTCAAGCTCTTTTGGTACGGAGCCACGACTCTGGGTTAGTGGCTGGCGGCTCCGCAGGGTGAGCTGCCCTGTCATTTGTTTCCCATGTCCTTCCTCAGAACAATAAACTGCGCTGTGAGCATCCCACCGCTGCTACAGCTATTACCAGCACGCTAATTGAGTTTGCTGGCCTTGAAAATGCATCAGTGTAGGTAATGTGATGATGTAATGCTGTGTTCCTGTCCTCTGGATTCCCTCCCTGCCATTACCGGGGCCTTATTTATGAGACTGGGAAGAAAAACAGAAAGCAGGGTGGCCTTTCAACGTGACTTGGACGAAGCTGGAGCAGAGCACAGCTTAGCTTTCCTTTGTCCTTCTGTGCATCTGAGACACAGGGGTTCAAGTTAAGGATGGGGGTTCCAGGAGGCAGGGGGTTGTGTAGGGTATGTTGCAGCCGGGGATGACACCTGGAATGGGGGGGCAGGGGGGAGGGAGAGAGCAGACTGAGAAAATGCTGGAGCTATAGCCAGCAGACCTGGATGGATACACGACCACCAATGACACATAGAGTCAGAATGGGACGACACAAGGTCAAATTAACCCGGAACACATGGAGATCGATTTGAAGAAAGGGGAGGGAGGGAGCCCCTCCAAGCCAAAGTTAAAGGAGGAGAAACACCTCAGTTAGGCTGACTTTGAAGGCAGCATGCCTGTCACAGGCCAAGCAGGAGCCATGCAAGAGAAGAACTAGAAACAATCCCAGCCAGCCAGTCGTCAGAAATTCACAGAACCCCTCTGGGCCAAGGGCTAGGCTGTAGGAAGCCAGGCCTATCACCCACTCTTAAGGTAGTTTTCTTCTGCCCTAGCTGGTTTTTCTGAGTGGATAGAGCATCAGCCTGCAGACTGAAGGATCCCGGGTTCGATTCCAGTCAAGGGCACATACTTCAGTTGCAGGCCTCTTCCCAGTCCGGGGCCCTGGTTAGGGCTCGTGCAGGAGGCAACCAATCAGTGAGTTTCTCTCACATCAATATTTCTCTCTGTTTTTCCTTCTCTCTTCCACTCTCTCTAAAAATGGAAAAATATCCGTAAGTAAGAATTAAAAAAAAAAAAGATATTTTTCTTCAAGTGGTGAAAAATGATGGAGCATAAAGACAGCCATATAGACCAATGGAATAGAAGACAGAGCCTAGAAATAAACCCTCATCATGGGCAAATAATTTTCAACAAGGGTGCCAAGCAATAGGAAGCAACCTTTTTTTAAATGCAGGGTGCTGGGAAAACTAAGGAATGATGATGGACCTTTATCTTACAGCATATAAAAAAATTGACTCAAAATGAATCAAAGACCTAAATGTAAGGGCTAAAACTATAAGACTCTTAGGTGAAAATATAGGGGAAAGAAACAGGGGGAAAGATTGTTTCCGGTACACACGTGTGACAAAGAAGATTCAATAGAGAACTGTGGCAGAGATGGAGGGGGTGGTCAGCATTGGTGTCAGGAAAGTTGTCTCAGATGGCAGAATTAAGGTAATGACAGGGGATGGCAGAACTGAGCTCTGAACGATTAAAATGAGCCAGTCCCGCCATTATCTGTGGAAGTGCTCCAGGCAGGAGGAAAAGAAACCACAGAGGCCCTAACAAAAAGTGGGCTTGACACTTTGAGGAATAGGAAGATGGCCAGTGTACCAGGGTGTAGGTAATGAGCGGGATGAGCTGGGAGACAGAAATGGGGTCCAGAAGATGCAGGTCTTCGGGCAATGGCGAGGCGTTTGTATTTTGCTCTCAGGAAACCATTGGAGGGTTTAATCGGGAATGATGTAATGTCACTTAAGACTGCAGAAAGGTCCCTTCCCTGCTGTGCGGCGTGTGGATGGGAGGAGCGCTTGGAGGCCGGGAGCCCAGCCAGCAGTTTGCTTGGAGCAGGGCTGCAGCAATGCTGATGGTGAGCTGCATTCTGGATAGAGTTAGGGATGAGTAATGGACGGGATGAAAAGTGTGGGGGGAAGAAAGAAAAATTGAATTTCCAGATTTGGGGCCTGAGCAACCAGGTAGATGATGGTGGTGCCATTTAAGGAAATACAAAAGTTTGGGGTGGGTATTGATATGGTATTTTTCAGAGAAATACAGTAGTTCTGTTTGGGCCACATTGAGTTTGAGATTTCCATTAACTTCCTAGGGAGATTTTGAGTAGACAGCTGGATTTATGAGCCTGGAATTTAGGAAGAGATCCAGGGTGAAAATAAAAATTCAAGATGTGTGTGTGTGTGTGTGGGTGTGTGTGTGTGTGGTGAATACATATATGACTTTGAATAACGTAATGCATGCATATAAGCATTTATTAGAAGACTATGTGTCTATATGTTTATATATAAAACATGGCTTTGAATAATATATATGTGTATGTGTGTGTAATATTTATGTTATTATATGATATTGTTATTTTATTCCAAGTCCTGGTAGTGAGTGAGATCCCTGGGGCCAAAGCTTGAGCTGCAGAGAGCAGCCTGGGTTGGGGGGTGAGGGAGCCTGGTAGAAGGAAGGGCAGCATGAGGTGGCGAAGGAGCAGTGAGTGTGGGAGCCAGGTAGAAGGAAGAGCAGATGAGTGTGGAGGTCCAGAGGAGAAAGGGAATGCGTGGCAGGTTAGAAGAGACCATTTCCAGGATACATAGCTCCTCTCTACTGTCTACTATAGGCTCTCGAAGTTGAAAGCCCAAGAGACCTGCGCATAGAGAGCCAGAGCCTCGTCCCCTCAGATGTGGGCTGTAGTCCCAGACCTCCCAGCACGTGGATTTGCACCCTCTCCCTGCTCCATCCTTCAGAATGATGCAGAAAACAGCCTCTTCCTAACCTCACCAGCGCCATACCTTGCCAAGCTGGTTTAATACACTGTGTGGGCCAGAGAGCCTTCAGGTGCCCAGACACTTCCTGTGGGTGGCCAAGAAGGGGCAAGGACTGGGACGACTCTCCCAGAAGAGTTCAAGCACAGGAAGCATCGGTCACTTTTTTGCTGGCAAAACTGGACTGGCTGGCTCGCATGGGTCCACCTCTTGACATCCCAGGCATTCTCCCATGTTGTCAAGAGACCAGAGATAGAAATCAAGCTCTGCTATTTAGGAGCCACATGGCTTTTTGAAAATCACTCAATGGCTGTGCACCTCGGCTCCTCGTACCTTATTCAGGCTACTGGAGACCAAAGGAGAGCATGTGCATAGTACCTGGTAGATACAGGGGCTCTAGGAAGATATCCATTTATTTCAGTTGGGTGTTTTTTTCCCCCAGAAAGCCTCCTGATAAAATTAATAATGAAGTATAAATGTTCATTATGAATTTTACACTTTTCTCTCCAAATGCAAGGAACAGAGCTTTTAAATTTGCCCTTGAAACATCTCACCGTTTTGCTCTTTAACTTCTGCACCATAATTAATGGTTGTTTATGCAGCCTCTTCTCTAGCTGCCTGCTTGGTGCGGTAGCTACCTACATCAATCCTTGTGAATGCAAAGATGCTAGCAGGTACTCACAGATATTCCCCCAAGGGAATGAATGATGGTGATATTTGCAGTCCACCCCACCCTTCCTCCCCGCACACACACATACTTCCAAAGAATGTGATCATTAAAATCTTTTTTTTAAACCCACTACTTGACAAAATGGGGGGAGGGGATGTCACTGAATTGGACTGTGAGAGCTGAGCATAAACACGCCGAGGATGAAAGTCCTGCTTGCTCCATTTCTAATGGAAGAGAAGTTTCTGCGGAAGGAAAACTAAAAGGCAACCTGAAACAAAAGCAAGACGAATCGCTTTGGCTCTGAAAGGAACACAGTGAAACAATGGTGCTAAATGAGATACAATTCCTGACAAAGATCTGCTCTGTTCTCCAAGGGCTTTTATGGTGCTGCGTGTACGAGAGTTATGTTTTATCTTCCCCGAAAAGAGTCGGTGTACTTTATTTTATGCGTGCTACCTCTCTTTGCCTCGCCTCCCCACTTGCTGAGATTTAAGTAGGCTGCTGTAGCGCTCTATCTCTGATCAGCCTTAAAGATCTGAAAAGCCCAGAGTTGGCGAGAATAAAAGAAGGCCTTCGCGTGCGACAGTGATAGATCCTGCTTGTCCCCTCCGGATGACATTCCTGCGTGATGAAGACCACAGATCCTCCGGATAACAAGCTGCCGCTCTTGCTTGCTGGTGCCTTTGTGGAGAGGTCAGGGCGCCTGCAGGGGGAAAGGAATTGCCAGCGAGCTCTGGGTACTCTCACCCAGTGCAGTGGGGGCAGCTCCATATAAGATATGACAAGTGTTGGGTGAGAGAGAAGGCAGCGATACAGTCTCCGAATCTAAAGATGGAAAACAGGTTTAAAATGCAAAAACAATCCTTTACCCTGAAACCTAAATCCCCACTCAGCTACTTTCAAGATGTGCACCTTCGCCTCCTTATACTCAGTTTCCTCATCTCTAAAATGGGCTAGTAGCAGCATCTGTTGCGAAGGTTGTTGCTAGGAGTAAATGTGATCACACGTGTGAGGCCCTCATCGCTGTGGTGAGGGCTAGAAAGGTACCACTTGTTAATACTTTCACAGACTGTGAGGTTTTTATACCCCTACCATTTCTTGGCTTAGTCAGTGGTTAATATCTTTTTATTTTTAACAAATGAACCATTAGAACACAATTAGGCAAAGAGATGCTGCATTCCTCTTCTTATTAAAAGCCCAGTACCCAAAGGATGAAGTTCAAACTCTTTAGCATGACTTCAGCATGGCCTTCTGTCTGTCCCCAAGCTCTCCTGCCAGCCTCCTCCCCACCAGTACAAGCTCTGAAGAGCCACCCAGTTATCCACGCCCACTGAGCCACTCACCCCACCTGAACTCATGCGCCCCATCTTACCCTCGATGACCATGAGTGAGTTGGTGACCTCCTTTACAACCTTCCACGCTTACCCAAGTGCCACTGTCCCTATGAAGGCTTCTCTTAACTGCCCCAGAGCACTGACAGTTTCTCTCCCCTCTGGCCTCACACCATGTTCTACAACAGTGACTCTCAAAGTGTGGTTCCTGGACCAGCAGCGTCAGCATCAGCTGAAAACTTGCTAGAAATGAAATCCTTAGGCCCCATCACAGACCTACTGAATCAGGAACTCTTAGGGAGGGGCCCAGCCACCTGTGTTTGAATAAGTCCTCCGGGTGCTTCTGACTCCCACTCAAATTCAAGAACTACCACTCCATGCAAACTACTATCATAACATGTCTCATACTGTATTGCCTCAACTAGAGTGTCCTCCTTGGCTCTTAGCCAAGCTATTTCTTTCCCATGTCCTAACTTTTCTCATCTGTAAAAATGGGCATGATCATATTACTTTGCAGAAATGGTTAAGAATTAAAAATAATAAATATAAAGTGGGAGATGTAGTACCCCAAGTACTAATCTATTACTGACCTCTCCACCCTCATCAACTCCTAGCTGTTTGTTGATATTGACTAGCATATTGGTTGTTATATAAAACTTCCCACTGTCTTAGAAAGGAGACCCAGCTGACAAGTCTATTGCTAGGTGGAAAATACTGTTAGGCTTTTGGGAATTGGGAGGTCTGTCCCAAGCATCGACAAGGACCACTCAAACCATCACTCATTAGTTAGATAGAAGTTAATAGAAACTTTTCAGCACAAAACTGAGAATTGGGGAGAAAGAAGGAAGAGTACTTATGCCTGCACACAGGTGGGGATGAGTCAAGCTGGGACCAGGTAAGGACCAGTTAAGAGAGTGGATGTGTGGTTATGGGATGCACAAGCCTTTTGTGCTTTTGGCTGGGCTGCCTTGCATGGAGATGTCTCTCTATCAGTAAATGAGTGTGCAAGAGGATCCCAGATTGCACTGTTTTCCCAGGAGCCTGGTTCTAAAACCATGGAAGCACGTGAATGATGGGGTTACTGAAGGCTTGGTGGCCACAGCCACGTCACTGATGCAGCACACACACCAGGATAGGTGCTCAGTGAAGCTTGCTGGCTGGAAGAGTCATGCGTGTTTGTCGATGCACATGGTTACGCCGTGGCATTATCAAACACAGGTGGCCTGCAGTAATGTAGGAAGACGTCCCAGATGTGAGCCATAGGGTTAAGAGAGCTGAAAGTGATGTGGAATTTGTGCAGCATATTTCAAGTGTGATGAAGGAACCAGGCTGGCTGACCCAGAGGGTCTATGTTGATGAAGCAGCAGCTGGTGATCAGGTAAGATGGGGCCTAATTCTACAAGGTTCTGAAATTTTTGCTGGAACATTTGAACTTGACTCCATGGTGAATAGAGAATTGTGAGCGTCTAGAAAACAAGAATGATTCCCCGCTAATTCAGCACATTTATTGAGTACCTAAATGGTGCCAGACATCATGCAAAGTTAAGTCAGAGAGCACCCCCACATTAAAAAAGTCCGGACTCTGGATGGGAGCCATGGTTGGTGTACATAACCAAAGATGGCAAAGGACAGGAATGATGAGTGCAAGTGGAGAAGCAGCTGTATGGTGCTGGAGGGGCTCCAAGGGAGATGTCAGCTTTCCAGGGAGCACAGAGTGTCTGAGCTGGATGTGGAAGGAGTACCACTCAGACATAGAGAGCTGGGCAGTCAGTGAAGAGGCAGCCGATGAGGAGCTAGGGAGGCTGGGAGACAGCAGGTGTTTGAGTTTGGCTAACTTATCTTTGCCTCCCCACAAAGTTTAGCGTAATGAATGCATTGCACATTGCTGGTATTTAATGAACATGATGTCTGTTGCATTTTCACTCTACATCCTTGAGCAGGACAGTGACAGGGGAAATTGTAAATATTTAATATGCAACTTCATCAGAACTGTAACTAATTTTTGCCTACCCAAAAGACAATTCAACTTGCAGTGGGCGCTAAACGTTGGTCCATCCAGAGGCAAAAGGTGTGTGTGAGATATGAGTAGTTTCCCACAGCCAGAGAATTCATACGGGAGCTATAAAGGGGGGCAATGACAGCCCACGGCTTACACTGTGTTAAGAGTTTTTTTCCTAAGAGCAGCAGAGAGCGTCTGGAGAGTTTTCAGCCAGGGGCATGAGATCAGAGCTGCATTTTTGGAAGATCACATGCCCGCTTGGGAAGGATGGGCTGTAGCATTGGGGTGCCCTGTCTCCATGATCCCATGGTAACTGCCCTTCTCTCCTCCCTCATCATGGGATCACAATTATTTGCATATTTGTCCTTCTCTTCCACCAGAGAAAGGGAAATTTCCTGAGGTCATGGAGTAGATTTTATTTATTCACAAGTGGCTGTCGAGTAGAAAGCACTCATTATTAAGTTATTTAGCAAGATTGTAAGGAGGGATAACAAATGGGAAACATTTGCAGTAATTCAGACAAGAAATGACAGCATCCTGAGCTTGGGTGGTATTGGAAAGGATGGAGCAGGGGAGACAGATGTCAAATACACTGAAGTGCTGAACTATAAAAGGCTTGTGACAGATGGGGTGGGGTGGGGTGAGGGAGAGGGCAGAATTAGGGATTTGAATGACTTAGCAAACTAGTGGATGACGGGTGGCCCTTTGGGACAGGAAACAGGGAAATCACATTTAGAGAAGCACAGCACAAGTTCCATTTGGACATGTATTTAATAAACCAATGGAAGTTTGAAGTAGAGACGTCTAAAAATGCGTTGGATTTGCAGTTATGGGGCTCAAAGACAGACCTCAGCTAAGTCATCTAATGACTCCCAAATCAATGGAGTAATAGATGGAGACATGGAAAGACATGAAATCACACATATCCTAACATTTGGTATTATTTACCTTTCTAATTTTGCCATCTGGATGATAATAAAGTGGTATTTCAATGTTGTTCTAATTTCCATTTATTTGATTGCTGGTGAATTTGAGCATTTGTTTGTATATTTATTGCCTACCAGGACTTCCCCTTCTGTGAATTGTCTTGGGATATCTTTGGCCCATTTTTCCATTGGCTTCCCTTGTCCTTTTGTGTTGGTTTGAAGGATTTGTTTGTATATTCTAGAAATTATTCCCCTGACTGCTTTAGGCATTGGCAATATCTTCCCCCAGTCTGCTATCTATTAAATTCTTATTTGAGATTCCTAGTCCATGCAAGGGAAAGAAATACATTAACTGAGCCCCAGAAATAGTAGTAGAAGCATATTTTGAAGTAAGATAATGAGTGAAATACTGGACTAGGTGATTGAGGAGGGGAGGATTTTGATAGGCAGGGCTGGGAGAGAGAGACGTGCCCCTAGGCATGCTCAAGGAGGCACAGTGTCAGAAAGGCCCAGGTTGGTGAGAAGCAGTAGAGAGCAGGGTTTAGCATGAGTGAGATATTTACATTGACAAAAAGCTGAGGGCTGGGGTGAAAGGATCTCAGGCCACAGTCTACAGGGCAGTGAAGAACTTGGCCTTCATCTAGCAGTGGACATCAAGCAGAGGAGAGACCTACAGAGATGTGCTTTAGTGAGCTGTGTCCGGAAATGGTATAGAGGGGGCTTAGAGCAGGGACAGATTGGTAGCCAGGAGATCAATTAGGAAACCTGGCAATAAGATACTGTGATGGTGAATGTTATGTATCAACTTGGCTAGGCTACAGTATCAGTAATCAAACACTAATTTAGGTGTTGCTGTAAGGGTATCTTGCTGATGTGGTTAACATCGACAATCAGTTGATTTTCAATAAAGGAGTTTACCCTTGATATGGTGGGTGAACCTCATCCAATCAGTTGAAGGCCTTAAGAGAAAAACTGAAGTTTCCCAGAGAAGAAATTCTGCCTCAAAACTGTTAACACAGAAATCCTATGAGTTTTCAGCCTGCCCTACAATGTTCGAAGTTGCCAACCCCCACAATTGCATGGGCCAATTTCTTAACAAAAAATAAACCTCTGTGTGTATGAGATATACATTTCCTAATGGTTCTACTTCTCTGAGGATCCTTGATTGATCCTGGATGTTGATTATTGGCCTCTGAAGCTTTTTGTGCCTGCCTGCCATTAATTAAAATGAACATGCACTCCAATAACTGTATGTATTTATTTATTTACTAGAGGTCCAGTGCACGAAATTCATGCAAGAGGGTGGGACGCAGTTCCCTCAGCCCAGTCTGCACCCTCTCCAATCCGGGACCCCTGCAGGATCGGGCCTAAACCAGCAGTTGGACATCCCTCTCACAATCCAGGACAACTGGCTCCTCACCGCTCAGCTATCTACATGCCTGAACACCCCTAACCCCTCTGTCTGCCTGCCTGATTGCCCCTAACAACTCTGCCTGCTTGCCTGATCGCCCCTAACCACCTCTGCCTGCCTGCCTGCCTGATCGCTCCTAACTGCCCTCCCCTGCCAGCCTGATCGCCCCTAACCACCCTCCCCTGCCAGCCTGATCACCCTCAACTGCCTCTGCCTCAGCCCCTACCACCATGGCTTTGTCTGGAAGGAGGACCGGACAACCAGAAGATGTCCGTCTGGTTGACACAGTCTAATTAGCATATTACCCTTTTATTAGTATAGATAATTTACTTACATGTACCCAAGTGCTAATAGGTTGTATATATTACAAAATACAAAACATGGAAAGATTTTAAAGAATAAGCTAGAAAAAGACCTGGAAATCAAACCTATTGCATATCTTCCTGCATCTGCAGAGGGACGTCCTCAGTCCTTGGGACTCAGCTGGCCAAGACAAAAGATGACAAAGACTCAACTACAGTGTACTAAGGACAGAACTAGGACTCTCCGAGACAAGCTAAACACTTTCTATTCAGCATTTACTTATCCATATTTAAAACAAAAAAGATTTTACCCAAATACATTCTTTCAATGATTTTTTCTACTTCTCCTCAAAATTATACACACACAATTAGAATTCTGGGCATCCAAAAATAACCAGGCTGTTAGACCTTTTAAGCCAAATGCCAGATTTATGTCAAGATTATCCTTACACACCCTCATGAGGCTGGCTCTCGTTGGCAATAATATCTGGCATTTCAAAAATAATGTAGCTTCCAAAGCAGTTTCATAGAACTCAACTCAACATAGCCTCACAATGAAGACTGGAGATGGGAAATGTTGGAAGGATGTTTCCCTCTTTGCAGGGGGGTGGTGCTAATAGTAGGAAAAAAAATAGTCAAACCCAGAAACAGAAAATAGAACAGTGAGTGGTTGCTAGGGACTGGAGTTCAGGGTGAGGAAGGGAGCTGTGGGTATAGAGTTTCAGTTTTGTAAGATGAAGTTCTAGAGATCTTCTATACAACAAGGCACATATTGTCAGCACTATTGTACCATACACTTACAAATGGGTATGGTGGTAAATATTATATTATGTGCTTTTATAGCACAATTTAAAAAATAAGCCAACTGGAGTTTGGGGAGGTTAAATAACTTGATTGAGGTCACACATCAATCAGTGGACCGATTCCAATTAGGTTCAATGTCTTTTGATGGCCAGCCCAGTGTTCTTCCCATTAAATGGACTGTGCAACATATACATAGGAATTTTCCCACCCTTTCTGCCCATGGCAGTGTAAATTTGGAGGAGTCAAGACTGTCTTTGAGATAACAGTTACTTAAGTGATTCCAAATATTTCTGTTTTTAATCCTCCGTGTAAAACATTGACTTATCCAATCAATCGTTAAAATAAATCTCAAGGATTTGCTGGATTATTTGTGCAGTGCAGTAGGGAGCTCTTCAACTTATCAGTAAGTAAACAGGTATAAATCGAAAGGTAGACGAGGGGAGAGCAAGCCCCCACAGCTGGCCACCATCCAGGTATGTGATTTAACTTTCAAATGACAAACCAATGACACGTGGGAATTAAGTAGCTGGGGAAGCTCTGCCATCACTCCCTCAGAGCAGAAGACACACCTGCTGCAGACCCACCAGGTGAGATCCACAGATTGCAAAACTCAGGCTGTTGTGACTAGGGGGCAAGGAGGCTGCTTTCCAGATGTTCTGCCTGTCAGTCTCAGACTGGTAAGCAAGTACCCATAATCCTTTGAAATAGGTGTTTTATTTGTTCCCTTTAAAATGTTTTACCATTTCATTTAACTCCTCCCAAGGTCAGATAAAGAAATGTTTACTGAATACATTCTACCAATAGAGTGAGATCAAATCTTTTTTTTAAATTTTTTTAATTTCTTTATTGATTAAGGTATCACATATTTGTCCTCATCCCCCCATTCCCATCCCACACCCCTCCCCACACATGCCCCCACCCCCCTGTTGTCCTTAACCGCTGGTTAGGCTCATATGCTTGCACACAAGTCCTTTGGTTGATCTCTCCCCTTTACCCCCACCCTTCCCTACCCTCCCCCTGAGGCCCGACAGTCTGATCCATGCCTCCTTTTTTCTGGGTCTGTTCTTGTTCATCAGTCTATGTTGTTCATAAAATACTCATTGTATTAGGCTGCTAAAGCTGCCTTAACATAACACCATAGACTCGGGAGCTTAAACAATAGTCATTTGTTGTCTCAAAGTTCTGAAGGTGCCAGCAGGTGTGGTTTCCCCTGAGGCCTCTGTCCCTGACTTGCAGGTAGCTACCTTCTCCTTGTGTCTGCACATGACCTTTCTTCTGTGTGCACAGAGAGAGTGAGCTCCGGTGTCTCTTCCTCTTCTTATATAAGATCACCAGTCCTGCTGGATTAGGGCCCCACCCTTATGATCTTATTCAACCCTAATTACCTCCTTAAAGGCCCTATGTCCGAATACAGTCACCTTGGAGGTTAGGGTATCGACACCTGAATGGGGGGGGAGGAGGGACATAATTTGGTTCATACACTCATATTTTTTTGTTCTTGTTTTCTACCCTTTGTTGTATATGCCTTACAGTAGTCATTTAAACTCATCTACATTGCCTTGAGGCGAATTAGATTGTTTTAACAAAAATGTAAATTAAATCCAAGACCAACTTAATTTTATAAAAGAAAATTTTTAATTTGTCTGTAGGAAAGGAGAGAGAGAGAGAGAGAGAGAGAGAGAGAGAGAGAGAGAGAGAGAGAATGCAAGGGGATTGTTGAGAGCAAATAACCCTCCTGAGATTCAAAAGGAAATTACTTTCCAGACTTCTAAGTGCCTTTCTCAAGAAGTTACTAAATGACATGTTCTGCCAACATGAGGGAGTGTGCTAAGAAAGAGGAAGGTCTGGCATCCAGAAACACAGGATGTAACCTCAGAGAGGGAGTGCCTTGGCTGGAAGATAATGAGGGGAGAACTCTGAAGGGGGGCTGGGCAGCAGTCCCAGAGACTGGCTAATCCCAATGGGAGCAGTTCAGCACGGTGGATTCCAGGCCTGTGAAGCAGGAAGGTACCCAAAAAGCTACATCAGTTGTGGGGGTGCCCATAGCTGCCATGTTAAACATGCGGAAAGCCACATAGATGCTCATGTTAAGAATATTTCACTAGATGACATTGGTAGAAGACAAAGAGCCCATAGGGTCCCTGAAAAAAGAGGTGGTTTGGTTCCAAAACGTGAGAAGAAAATTAGCAAATGAAACATTATTAAGTGTCTAATTAAATGTTGACAAAACTCAAAATGACAAATTAATCAACTGCAACCCACTCAATCTGTAATGACATACATGCGTGTGTGTGTGCGCGCGTATGTGCGCGTGTATGTGTGTTTATTGTGGGATATGAGTACATCTTTATATATTGTAGGATGGAGCCTCCAAAAATAAGTTTGTGCAGGGCCTACAAATATCTGAAAACAGAGTAGCCTAATAAGCTAATGATCTGCACACCCCCAGGGTTAATGACCAACTGGAGTTACATCATATGGGTCAAGTCTTCAGAACTGAGGCTGGTGGTACCCACATCTTCAGGGCCTGGTGAGCCAGAAGATTCTGGACTCCATCTCCAACAAATATCCCCTCTACTCCATGCTATCTGGAAAATTTTCCTGACCAGAGTTCACCCAGGACTAGATCAGACCAATCAGCAGGTGGGGGCCGGTAAAAGCCCAGTTTGCAGTAGCTCTGAACACTTAGAAAGGGATGTTATTTCCTCTGCCAGGGATGCTGGACTATGGAGGGGCCAGTTAATTTAGAGCATTTGCCTACAATGTTCACCTTCAAAGAAAAGTGCTAAGGGGCTATTTTGTTCTATTTGGTGACCCATACTCCTTAATGTTTCAAGTACAAAAGGAGATAAAATATAGACATAAAGGTCAACAGTTTATAGAGATAGCCTCCAAATATTTTAGAAGAATAGACAGAATTATAGTCTGAGTCAGTGGGTAAGGCATTCAAAACCTTCGCTGTCACCAAATGAATAAAACCATCTGATACTGTCCTCCTTGTCTCAACTCCTCCACCCGCTTTGGGTCACACTGACTAGAGTATGTAGTAGATTGATGGTGGCACCAAACTGTTGGTATAGAAAATTGATCAGGGTGTAAATCAGTGATGGGCAACCTTTTGAGCTTGGTGTGTCAAACTTCGCCAAAAAACTGAGCATAACTCGGGTAGTGTGTCACTTTGAGGAAAAAACTAACTCCAAGACTCTAGTCGCAAATGTTTCATCCTCAGAAGCAGCAAATGTTTCATCCTCGGCATGCGGCCGCGTGTCATCAGAAATGGCTACACGTGTCAGTGCTGACACGCGTATCATAGGTTCGCCATCACTGGTGTAAATACAGTGCTTCTTCTTAAAGGTCCTGTAGGAAGCTTTGGTTACCTGTCTGCCAGCCGCTACCTCCAACACACACACACACACACACACACACACACACACACACACACACTTCCTCCCCTGGGAGCAATGGACTGGGACCTAAGGCTGTCAGATCATGAGCCAGAATTTATCTAAAATGACACTCCTTTGTCCTTGAAAGTATTCTGTTACTGTCATTCAGAATCATGCTTCAAATAATTCCTCAAGACTTTTGTCTGCAACTTCAGAGTTTTGGGCTTTAAGAAGAGAAGACCAAGAATTTCAAAGTATACATTATAATTCTGCTTTAGAAGGAATAGTTCCTGGTCTCTGTCCTCAGGTGCCACATGCCACACATATTACATGCATTCACATATTGACTTATTCATCCACTCAACCAATGCTTACTGAACGCCGGCACTGGGGCCGCAAAGATGAATGAGGCAGGGTTCCCACCCCTGGCTCATAGTCAAGTACAGGAGGTAGTCATGCAACCGTCAATAGAAAGTGCTGAGCTTGGATAATGAATAGGATTCTTTCAAGTGAGAGGAGAGAGCCGGGCATTAAATCAGGGAAAGCAGGATGTGCACACAGGCACTGAACCCTGGGGAAGGAGGGGAAGTGGAGGTCTGAGTGCCCAGGTCTGCAGAGTGGCTGTTAGGGAATAGAGCTGGAGGTATAAGAAGGTCCAGATCTGTGACCTGCTGTAGCAGCCAGCGAGTAATGAAATGTTGGATTTGTCTTGATCTATACCTAGATTCTAAACATTACTTGTGCTTATGGTAGGAGGAATGGGGTCATGGGAACCACTCATAGGCTGTTAGGAGAGCCCAGACCAGATAGGATGAGGGTCTGGATTGAGGCAATACCAGAAGATGGAGAAAATGAACTTGGCTCTAGAGATTGCAGAGGTGGACACTATAGGATCTCGAGGCTGATTAGGGGTACTGGGTTGGTGGGAGGGGCTTGATGCCACAGTAAGACCCATGGTCACAGGCAGAACAGGACCAGGGATGCTGATTGATTTGTCCAACATCCCCACAGCTATTATGTCAAACCATACAAAACTGCCAACGTTGATCTATGAAATGTCAATTACACATAGTTCAACCTAATCATAAAAAGTAAGGCTTGATGCTTTCAGATTTCAAATTGATTAATAAATTATGTTTTTATTCACTGGAAAAAAGTAGGGCAAAGGCAAAACTGTGGCTACAGTAGAAGATTAGTGGTTGCCAGGGGCCGAGGGGTGTGTGAGATGAGCAGGTAGAGCACAGAAGACTTCTAGAGCAGTGACTACTCTGTGATACTCTGATGGAGGATACATGCCGTTGTACATTTGTCCAAACCCACAGAAAGTACACCACCAAAGTGAACCCTAATGTAAACGGTGGACTTTGGGTGATGATGACATGTCAGTGTCGGTTCATCAATTATAATAAATTCACCCCTCTTGTAGGGATGTTGATATAGGAGCTGTGCATGTGAGAGTACATGGAAAATGTCTGCACCTCATAGCTGCTTTTGCTGCGAACCTAAAACTGCTCTAAAAAAAAAAATGAATCCATTAATTTAAAAATAAGTATGGCCAAGACTGGAATCCAGTTTTACTAAATCAAAATATTTTTCTTTCTTCAATGTTGCCCAAGATTGAACATTTTCCAAAGCACTGCCAATCTCAGGAAGTCAATCTGCTTGCTCTCTTTAAATAGTCACTCAAGACTTTAGCCCTTAAAGGGTACATCTTGGGGGCGGGGGGGAAACGATGTATTGAAGGGAGAGAATCCTTGTGAGAGAAAGAAAAAAAAAAAAGTCCATATGAGCTTACAGACTTTGCGAAGACATGTATGTCCAATTAGGCTTACTGCTGTCCTCATGCCTGCCCCCAAATGTTCCCATTGGCCCCCTGAGGGCGATGGGGCTATGTTTCCCCCAAACACTGTGGCTTCATCTGACCTTCCCTTTCCTAGAGTCATTCCTACTTCATGAACCCACCATCACACACAGCATTCAGGGTGTCAACTTTATGGAAGCCACAAGCAAGCCACTGATAATACAAGACGGGGGAGAGTGGCATCCACAAAGACAGAAGGGCAGAAGCCGGAAATAGACACAGGAGAGATTGCAAGAGCCAGGGGCAGACTCCAGCTCCCTTTCCTTTACTCCTTCACCCTCTTGCAGTAATAACTGTGGACACGGTCTCTGGCCAGCACTTGACTCCCTTCCATCTCGAACCCACGCAGTGATCCTATCTCCAATGCTTCCTCCTCCCACTCCCCCATGAAGCGGAGGGTACTTTCCTACAGACCCTCCCATGTAGTGGTTTCACCTACAGCCTTGCCTCCCATCTCTATCTCACCCCCTGAGCCAACAGACCCCACTCCACAGGGCTGGCCATGCCCCAGCCTGAGCAATCCCTTGCATGATGTGGAAGGCACACCAGGCTGGGTGGATTTTGTTCCTCTTCTTTCTCTTGGCTAATTTCAGGCCAGCCACAGCCTGAGCAGGAGTCATTAGGCAGGATGACAGCCTGACACAACCAGCTCCAACCCCAGACTCTGCCAGTGAGCAGAAGGCAAAAGGAAGGAAGCCCACAGATGGCCAAGTCTGCAACCTCCCCTCGGCGGAGGAGTGCTCAGCCTGGACTTGGGCTTGAGCCAGGGTCACCATCCTGTCTGCCCTGGGGGCCCTCCAGAATGTGAGTGCATGTTCCGGGGCTTCATGCTGGTCAGCAGATGCACACAGGTGTGATGGTGATGGCCAGACCTTGACCTTGAGCACAGCATGGAATGACTCAGCTCAGAAACAATGGGGTGGTTCTGGCTGCTGTATAATTCCGATTGGCCAGAACAGTTTTCATGTACTATTTTCTAGTCTTATCCTAAGCGGGGGAGGAGGGGAAAATCCACTGCCCAGGAAAGGATGAGAGGGAAGTTGTCAAGAGAGCTGCACAGGTGTTGAAGGGGGTCTGTGCCTCAGTCTGAGGCTGGGATGTGTCAGGGGCTCTGTGGGATCTGTGCCAGCACCAGCCTTCTCTGTTTCTCCCTCTGATAATTCCTGCCGCCTCTGTCTCCGGAGGGTGTGAGGAAGCTCCAGTGAGATAATGAGTGGAGAAGTGCTTTGAAAAGGGCAACGTGCTATGCCCAAGTGCATGGCGTTAGTCCGGCTGCACTAAACCACCCGCACAGGGTTCTTGGAGGACTGGATGGGATAATGGATGTGGAATCCCCTTGTAAATTATAAAACGTGAACTAGAAGAATTATTAGTTGTAAGGCATGATTATCTATGTGGTTCTGATAACAACACCATTTTGCCACCTGCTGCCCAGATATTTCTGTAACTGCATGACTTTGCAAAGACATGAACTTTGCATGCTGGGGTTTGCCCAGCTGTAAAATGAGATCCCTCCAGGGATGGCAAACACAGCCGGCTCTTAAGGATCCTCCGGGACAGCCAGGAGATGAAATGAGGAGGGGTGGGGCCACGGGCTTCAGAGAGGCCTGCTAAATGAAAGAGGGTTGCCTCAGAGGACAGCAGGTTTGGCTCAGGGCAACATTAACTAACACCTAATTATCTCCTTAAACACCTTCTGTCTTTGAACCAATTTAACCCTGTCAGCTACCCTGTGTAATCAGTTCTCTTATCATTCCCATTTTACAAATGAAGAAACTGAGAGTTGAAGGTTATGTCCAAGGTGACACAGCTTTGAACTTGAAACAAACAGGATTTACTGGCACAATGCCATGACTGCACAGCCCATGCTTTTACAAGAATGTCAAGCTATTTATAACTATGGTAAGAGCCACGGTTGTTGAGGCATTGCTTTCTGCGTGCTGTCATAAATGGGTGTTTCCCGTTGTGCAGAATGTGTAAGTCTGGGCCAGACCAGCCCCTCTGGGATTGTTGCAGAAGTGTGAAGGGGTGAGCCACATTAAAAACACCATAAAAAGGGGTGAGAATGCAGCGTCCCAGGCCCTGCTCCAGTGGATCTGGGAAGTAGCTGAGGATGTCCATTCTGAAACTTCCCCAGGGGAATAGACCCATTCCTCACTGAGACACCCCCACAAGGTAATTTTGAGAGCCTGTCCGAGGTCAAATTGTTACCGGGAAACCTCCAGGTGGGCTCGGGCTGCCTGTCGCTGTGTCCAACAAGGAAGGCAGGGTTGAATCATATTAGTTGTTTACTGAGAAGGCTAGCCAACCAAGAAGACAGGGCACTTACAAGCATCACATCCTGCCTTCCCAACAAGGTGCAGGGGCCAGGAGTATATAGGGAAAGGAGAAGAGACAGGGGAAGGGAAGGATGAGTGAGAGAGTCTGTTCTGAGAAGAAAGCTGAAGAGAGATTAAAAGCAGGGTGCTGGAGCCATAGGATTTTCCTGTCATCATCATCATAGGAGAAAAATGAGTTTTGCACAGTTATTCTTGGTTGTGTGAGCTGCCTGAGTCTGAATGACCTGCACGGTCACGTTAACATCCTTACATAGCTTTATAAGCATCAGACCCTGGCACACAGGCCTTGAGCCACACCTGGACACATACCACTGCTTAGCATGCCCATAGCAAAACAACTTCCATAACCCCAAAAGGCAAAAGGCTCATCTTCAACTGGCATTCCACACTAGCCACGGTCCGGCTCTAGGCCGCCTGCCCCCACGCTGGATAGCTCCTGACTTCCCATCTCCTGAGGCAGCTGGCTTCTCCATCTTCATATGCCTCCCTTCCTTCTCCCTTATTACTCAGAGATGCTATGGCTTATGGCCTCCGAAGCCTTCCTGATCAGCCTAACTATGAGAAATTTCCCCCTTGGGCTCACTCTCTACCCCACCACTAAGCTCTTATGCAATGAAGGGCACAAGCCAGGACTGAGTTCAGGAGCTTAACCTTACCTTCTCAAATACGTTTAGAACTCTTACAGACTAGGACTAAGGAGAAACTTTGCAGCCATGACCCCCAAACTTCGTTGATCATCAGAATTATCTGGGAGTTAAGAAACAGATGCCCTGGTCCCAGCCCAGACCTGCAGCATCAGAATTTTAGAGGTAGGAGCCCTGGAATCTATTTTTAAAATGTTCCCTGGGTGATTGTGCTGAATAGTCATAACGAAGAACCACTGCCCTCCAGCATCTATTTAGCACACTGTGAAACACCTGGACCATTTCTTAGCCTATTTGTTTCCTAGTGATTGATGGATCAATCCCGCAGCAGCTCACATTTCCTCAGGCCAGTCACACCTGCCTTGGAGTTGGAATTGTGGTGCCACCAGCCAAGGTTCTGGAAGCCAAGGAGAGCCCACCCATCCTGCAAACAACCCCCACATGAGCTCATGGTTGCCCCCCCTTGGTGGCTGCAGGGTGATCTTTCCAGATTATTCTCAGCAAGGCTGGGGAGCAGCCCACTCACCCTGGAGCTTCCACTGCCCCTCCAGAAACAGCTGTGTGACTCAGCACCGGGTTGCTGTGGGACAAGCATGCCACTCATTCTCAGAAGCCATAACAGCAAGGTCTGCTACAGCTTTCTCTGCCTTGCATGCTAAGTCAAGGGTATCTGCTCCATATGGCAATGCATAATTTACAACACAATTTACTTCCTGCTTCTATAGCCTATTTCATACAAAGCTTCCATTTGCATATTTATTAATTTACAAACTTAATGCCGTTTTCTTAGTCCCTTACAGGATGTGTCTCTGGTCCCTGTCTTGGAATTAATTTTCATCTAAGGTGGAAACATTTGTTAAGGGAGTTGGCTCATGCCAAAGTAATCAAATGCATTTACTGAGAGCCTAACTATGCTAGGCTCCAAGAAAATTAATGGTGCAGAATGTGGGTCTCCAAAAACATCCGGGTAATGACATAGTGTTTCTATTTTACAATAAGGAAACTGAGACTCAGAGAGTCAGTAGCTGGCCCATTGTCACAAAAATCAAGAACTAGGGTTTTCATCTGCACTGATTTCCATAGTGAAAAAGACCATTCCTCTACATAATTGATGTCATTTTTTTAGAGAGAACGCTCAACACTCCAGATAGTTCAATGCTCACAGAGATTCTCGCTACATAACGTAACACGTTGGGTAGATAGGAGTGGTAGATACTGACTGAAAATCTTACTCTGCCTGTTGTTGCCAAACCGACTCAAACAAATGTTTTGGTACATTCCCATCTGGTGGCACTGAACTTTTTTCAACAGGAAGGCAAGTCCATTTTCATTGTTTAAAAAAATCTCCTACCTTAATCCTCTCTGCCCCTCAAACCTAAGCCTCCTTCTCCCCATTACCTAACTTCTTGAAGGTATGGTTCTCCAAAGTTCCTGTGCTCCCTCACTGACTCCTCAATCTGTGGCAATATGGTCTCTGGCCCATTAATAGCAAGGACATAGTCACCACCTGAGCCTTCCAATGTCCTTTCTACCTGTCTTTAGGTCAGATCACTCCATGGAACTTGTTACCTTTAACCACTCCTTCCTCTACGGCTAAGCTGCCACACCATTAAGAAATGGTCTAAGAAAAGATCCAGGTGTTTCACATTGTGCCGAATAGATGCTGGAGCGCTTCTCCCTCATGACTATTCAGACTTTATTTACCCTTGAGCCCCTCTTCAGTTGGCACCTATCTTTCTAAAGAGGGATGATAGCAGGGCGAAGAGTGCCTTTGTCTCCACCCAAATCAAAGGACAACTTAAACTTAGGGCCCCTAGAGCCAAACATGAAGCAAAGAAGAGAGAATCCCCCAAAATGTAAACTTTTAATTAAGGAAAAGTCTTAAGAAGCCAAGCTTTGCCCTTATCCCTGAAACCCATTTCTCCATGCATCTATTTCTTCATTCAGCAAATATTTACTGAGCATTTGTTAGTTGGCTCACTCTGTGCCTCTCAGTATCTTTGCCTTTGACCCAGACCAGCAAGGATGATGAAGTCTTGAGCTCCCCCTAGAGGCCAATAGTAAAGCCAGGAAGGGAAAGCGAGAATTCTCTGCAGGCCAATATAAATGACAGTTATTAGATCTCTTCCTGCAAAGGAACAGTGAGACGCACAGGGACACCCAGAAGTGAAGGGAGCAGGCCCAGGGGCATCAGCCCAGGAGGCCCGATCACAATCCATTCTGCAGGCAGAAGGGTGTTGTAAAGATATTTCAGCAAAGCAAGCAATTAGAGCTGTGAATTGTGAATTTCAGCCTTAGAAGGCATCCTGGAGAAGGGAGAAAGGAGATTGCCCTCTTCTGAGTTTTTGCTTTCTGCTGTTGTGTGCAGTATGTTTTTAATCCATAAATCATAATTCAAATGATTGCTGCTTTTAATCCCCACAATAAAACTGCTGGCCAGGTATTGTTTTCCTCATTTTGCAGTTGAGAAAAATCAAGAGCCCAACTTTACACTAATAATAGGTGTGAAATGGAATTGGAACCCTAAATTATTATACTCCAAAGCCTACACTCTTTGTATTTGCCATGCTGCCTTTGAGGGAAGAAAAGTCTTAGCTGTAGCCACTGCTTAGGATTGTATGGTGTATGTTTGATAAGCTGACACAGGCACTTTCATTGCCTTAACAACCATCCTGGCCTCTGTGTGCAAAGACCTTCATGTATATTTTATTTCAGTCTTCACAAAAAAGCTGTGGAATGAGTATTATCATTATCCCATTTCCAAAATACTGAATTACCCAAGGTCATATCTAGGAAGTAGTGAAGGTAAATTTGAACACAAGAGATGACCTAGAGCTTTGAATTGTAATGAGAAAGCAGCCACACACAATACATAAACAGTGGGCATGGTTTTTTTCCGATGAAAATTTATTTATAAAAACAGGCAAAGGGATGGATTTGGGCCACTGGACACAGCTGGCCAACTCTTGTGCTAGACTCTTCTTTGTTTGGTTCACAGATAGTCTGGAGGAGGGTGGATCCAGAAGAGCCTCACAGGTAGCGGTCTCAGACATTCCCGGCACGGGCATTTGATGCACAAAGGCACGAAGGTGCAAATGTGTTTGCATGTGGTGAATGTCGGGTAGAGGTGTCCCTGCCTGAACAGATGGACTGCATGGAGGAGGGGCAGAACTGCAAGGAGAAGGAGCCACATGGGGAAGACACTGTAAACTATGCCAGGGAGTGACAAAGGTCCAAAGACCAACAGGTTTTAAATAAGGGAGTGACCTGGTCATCTTAGCAAGAGCCCTCTGTGGGCTGAGGCAAGTGTAAGGAATCCTGAGATTGGGGCTGGAAGACCAGTTGAGAAGCATCACATGCAGAGAAGAGTTAACAGTGTTGTCAAATGTCCATCAAAGGACGAATGATCCATCTACACGATGGGATGTTATTCAGCCTTAAAAGAAAAGGAAATCCTGACACATGCTACAACAGAGATGAACCTTGAGGACATTATGCTAAGTGAAATGAACCAGTCACAAAAGGACAAATACAATATGATTCTACGTATATTCTAGTGAGAAGGGCTGAGTGAAGAGTTGTTGTCTAATGGATACAGAGTTTCAGTTTTGCAATATGAAAACAGTTCTGGAGATCTGTTGCACAACAGTGTGAATATATCAACACTACTGAGCTGTACACTTGAAAATGGTTGAGTGTGAAATCTGTGTTGTGTGTGTGTGTGTGTGTGTGTGTGTGTGTTTACAATTAAAAATAAAATACAAGAGCTAATGGGTTGTGAACTACACCAGCAGCAGAGAGGAAGGTGAAGAGGGGCAGACATGAGAGGGAATGGAGAGGCAGAGAGAAAGATGACTTGGCCCCAGGCAGGCACACACTCTTTCAGATGCAGCACTGAGCCTCCTGCTGGCCTGGCTCCCTTGACTCTTTCCTCCTCCTCATTCCTGCCTCCTGGCATCATTAGGCTCCTATCACGTGAATATTGTCCTTAACACTCTGCCCTGGACCCTCAGCCCTGGGGCTGGGCGCCTCTCACCCGAGTCCACTCAGTGTGGTGTCTCCTGCCATATGTCGGGCCACCCTGTTCATTCATCATGCCTCCTGAAAAGTCTCTTAATTACATTATGTTCACAATCCATAAAACATAATTAAAATATGTAAATCTATTATATTCTTTAATGAGCACATTGAGACCTCAAATTTTTAAATTAGATATAAAATTGATGTGGACCTACTACTATTGATTGCTCATGGTAATAAATCACACTCAATTTGGATTGAGATAGCTTCCCTCCTCCCACTGGATTTTTTTTTTCTCTCTTAGCCTTTCCTAAGACTTTGAAATTACGTGCACTCTTTTAACGGTGGCAATGCCTGGCTTGCTCTAGCTTGACAAGACCAGTAGCAATAACTGATGTTTGGGTTGGTACTCTGGAGCTCACAGAGGGATTGCACAAAACATTTTCTCCTTTATGCTTCAGCAATATTTTCGTTTTCATTTCAGTATAAATATACTGATTTTTCACTCCTATGGAAGAGATCAGAAGCATCACCAGGCCTTGTCTCTCTTTGTCCTCATTTGCTGCTCATCCCCTGGCCACATCTCACACTTCAACTCGAACAAGCCAATTACTATTCACCAGATACCTGTGTTGCTAGATGCCCCCACGTCTCTGCAGGGGCTGGTCCCTCTCAGCGTGAAAGAGTGTCCTCTCATCTGTCTGTAAAATTTGTATGAATTTCCAAGCGCAGCTCAAAAATCTCATTTCCTGAGCCATCCTGACAATGGTAGGGACTTTTCTTAAGGCCTGCAGCACCTCTCTACTTTCTAAGAATGCCTTCCATGGCAGCATTTTTATGTGCACTATCACTTTTTTCATTGGACCCTCATAATGGCCATGGAAGACAGTCATTAAGGTATCGCCCTCATTTTACATTTATAGGTATCGCCCCTTATGCCTGTAAAGCCCATAAAGGATCATTGATTTGTCCTGGGCCTTGCAGCCTTGAGGGAGGGCCTCTGCCAGGTCCCAGGCGCTCAAATGCCCAGGCCTTGCTCTGTCTGAGAGAGAAGCTGCCTCCTTCTTGCAAATCTTTTCCAAAGGGCCTCTCTCTCTCCACCACCCCCACACATCTGCTATCAATATGCTACAGAAGCTTTAATAAAGTACATTCTTCCCCTTTTGATCCATTTTCTTCCCACCAGAGCCTGAGGGTTTACTTTTATTTTCATAAGCTTAAAGTTGGTTTCACAGTTCAAGCTAGAAGTTAAGCACACACAGGTTTAAAGCCACACAAAGCCTGAGCTTAAATTCCAATTTGCCCACTTATTAAACGTGTGCCCTTGGCCAATTTGTTGAACCTCCAGTCTTGGTACCTTCATCTCTAACTGGGAATAAACAATAGTAACGACCTCAGAAGTTGCAGGATTCTCTCAAACAACACATATAAAATGCTTGCCTCTTAGTCAGTGATCACTGATAGTTAACTTTGATAATTATTCCCATTATCATCATTATCTATTCCTAACCTAGAGAATCATCTTTCTTTGTGGGTAGGGCTCTGCTCCAGAATATTCTTTTAAACATTTCTATAACTATAGACAGCAGAGAGAGCCAAGAATGCTACCCACCAAGGGAGGTTTTTCCCTAAATACTAAAGGTGCATTATGCTAGAATACATCTGGAGGGGGCTCAAGAGATTAATTTGAATGTCTAATTCCTTGTTTTTCAAGATCAGAAATCTGAATCCCAGGAAGGTAATGCTTCTCTCATTCTTCATTTCTTTTGATAAACATCTATAAATCGCTTAACATGTAAGTACCCAGGTAAGCCAAGAAAAGCATATTTAATACAAAATACCTAGGGCCATAATAGGGCCATAATAGGCTACCATCTTGATCATCAATGTACTTATCCCCAGTGCCTACCATTGCAGTACAAACTTAATAAATATTTATTGAATAATGGTACAATTACCATTACTACAGCATCTAATATCTCATAATAACATTATTTCTTTGCAATAAATTCCACTCAAGTCATCAAAATTACATCTAAGAAATGTGGTTCTAAATATTTAGAGTTTATCAGTCTCACCTGGAGGGTTTGTTAAACTACAGATGGCTGGGCCTCATCCCAGAATTTCTAAGTCAGTAGGTCTGGTTCGGGACCCAGGATTTGCATTTCTTACCTATTCCCAGGTGATGCTGATGCTGCCAGACCACAGAATACACATAAGCATCTACTGGTCTCAAAGTTGGATGGAAGGAGCTTGGATCCCTGAGCCACTGCACCCACCCTGGACCATGAAGGAGAAACCAACTTAATAGTGTTAAATCACTAAGAGTCAGGGTTTGTCTGTTACCAACACTGGAATTACCTAACTTACACAGGACCAAAGGTAGTTGTTTCTGTGAAGGAGAGAAAGGTATAATACATTTAGTCTTCTAGTTATTATTTCTTGGATTAAAATGGGGTATATGGAGTATAACTTTCCTTACTCCAAAGTCTCCAGTCAACCCTCATGCTCTCTAAATTCTAGGTCCACTGTGTTCTTGGAGGTATATGGAGGAAAAGAGACAAAGAGTCACCCCAGTTAGCCAAAAGAGAGCCTTCTGAAAGTTTAAATATAAAATCAGATTACAGGGAACTCCATAACTCATTCATTCTTTAAGAGATATTTTCTGAGTGCCAACTGTGGATAGGCACTGTTTTAGGATGTATAGATAAAGAGATGAACAAGAGAGATGAATGCTCAGAGCAAAGACACATAGAAGTGTGTTTTTTGGGGGAGGAGGGGTACTGACCGCTTCCAGATGAAAACAAGACATAACCATGATTTCAATTAATGGGTTACAAATTTCAAGCCATTATACGTCTATTTTCAACCAGAAGGGTCCGCTGTTGCTCAGTGTGGCAAAAATTCAGGGAGGTATCCTTTGGCCCCAGTGACGTCCCTGTCCGAGAGAGAAAAAGCACCGGAGTCCCTTTGTCTCTTCTTATTAGGGAAGAGTAAGTGTTCCTCAAACTGTCTTACGAGAGCAGCCATCTTCTGTGCACCTGTGTATAGGGGCATAGGTGCTGATATGCTGGTGGAAGCACCCCATCCTTACTGTTCGTTCGGTTTCTCAATGGAAGGTGACACAAGCTTTCTGGGTATAAACCAGTCTACAAGAGTGGGGCTAATGTGAGTTCCCTTGAAGATGGAATCCCCTCACAAGTGCACTGACAAAAACGAAGTTTCGAGGCTTGCTCAGCCTAAAGGGCAGTTTTACAGGCCATGACCCCATGTGAAGCCTCATGACACCTAGTCAGCCACACTTCCCTGTTGACTTTCCACCTTTACCACGTGCCTTATTCTAGACATGGACCCAAACCGGCTGCAGTTCTGTTCTTTTCAGACTGTGTGCTTCTCTCTCTGCCTGCCATTGTCAGGCTGTCTTAGCCACCTGGTACACTCCTACATTTCCTCAAAACCCAGCTCAGCTATCCCCTCTTTGTGATGACTCTTATGTGTCTTCTTCTTCTGAATTTTCCTTGTACTTTGGACACGCCTTTGTTTCTAATGACTTATTAAATGTCTACAAGACAGGCCCTGATGTTACTATTAGGTATTTAATCCTAATGGAAACTCCTCAGTGATAAATGCTGTTATGTATATCCCAACTTAATATGATGGATTTAAGCCTCAGAAAGTTTAAGCCCAAGATCACAAAGTTAGTGTGTTCCCTGCACTGGGATTCCAACCTGGCTGTGTCCATTGCAAAGCTATAGGCATAGCTTCTACTATTTACTTACTCGTCTGCTCCTCCTTAAGACTACAGGAATCATGACTTTGCATTCATACCATACACACCTCTCACTGATGGCACAGGACATGCCATGTGTGTGTTGAATGAATGAGTGGATGAATAAATGAATGATTCTTTCATATGTCAAGGATATGGTCATTTGAGGATTTTTTACAAATATTTTCTTTTACTGTCTTTAGCTTCTGCCTTGCTTAGCTGATATAATCTGTTTTTTTTCTCCTCCGTCCCATTATAAATGATTCCACTGAGATATTCATGGAAAGATGCTCCTCCTGGTCCTTTTAGGTGAATTGTCCAACCACACAATGCTAATTTCATGCAGCTTAAATGGCCCGGACATTTAGCTTACCTCTCTCATTTGTGCTTGTTTAAGAGACAGAAGGAGACAGCCTCTAATCTACACATGATTTCTTCTCAACTGCTCTCTCTCTAGAATGGCAGATGGTTCACAGGCCTTCTGTGAATGTTATGATACTTAATGCATAGGAAGAGTCTAGTGGGGAAGGAAGAGAGATAAAGATAAGATCGGGGACAATTACCATTTATTTATACTTCAAATCCCATTTGCAGGAGGAGCTGCTGCTCAAAAATGGAGGGTGGAAATGGGGTGAGAAAGCCAGTTAAGAACAAGATAAAATCTGGAGAATTAGGCAAATATAGTTAACTGAGAGCAAAGATGTTTATTTCATGCAAGTACAGACCTGGTTTCTTCTAATCTGCTTAATTAAATATCAGGGTTTCTCTGAGACACACTCCATTTCTTGCATAAAAATTTCAGTTAAATAAAATGATTAGTAAAATGTTTTACAACAAATATGACAAATGAATAATGCCCTTAATAGTTATTTACCTTCTATAGATCATATCAATAATTTAACAAAAAATACTTAGATCCTCCCATAAAACAAAAATAAATAAAGTAATTCTTAATAAACTTTTAAAACAATGTATAGCCACATTTCTGATTGCAACAGAGGCCAATTTTTTTTTTTTTTTTTACAAATTAGTAAACACACGAAAACGATGATCTGACCCAAATTTTACTAAATATAATGCAACGTGCATCCTCATATACTTCTGGTGAGGATATCAGTTGATTATATATTTTCATAAATATCTGTAAAGAATATTAAAAATACACATAAACATTATTCTTAAATTCTACCTCTGAAAAATTGTCTTAAAGAAATAATTCAATATCAGAAAAAGAGGGAATGTTTATACAAAAAGATGTTCATCACAGTATTGTTATTAATAAGGTAAAATCAGGAGCAAATCAAATGCCTCCTAAGTCTGAAAGTATAGTTTAGTCCCAGTATAACCCCATAATAAAATATTCTTTCACCCATTACCTTTGTTGACACTTAGAAGTAAGGAAATATCCATGTATATTTTCTTTCATTTTTTTTTGTGTGTTCTCATTCTTCCATTTAACCCTTTATTCTATATAGACTCTATTTTTATTGAGCTGTGAAGAGTCAGAGGATATGGGCCTAAATTCTGTCATTACCATCAGCTGTGATACATTGGGCAAATAACTGAATCTCTCTGGGTCTTAGTTAACTTGCCCATGGAAAGCAAAAATGATCACAGTTATCTTACAGATTGGTTGTGAATCTGAAGTGAGTTTATGCATATTGAAATAGTGAGCATTGTTTCAATTGGCAACCAGGCTCAGGGGTGAGGGTCTAATGGGTAATCACTCCATCTTCTGGATCCAGACAGAGAATCACAACTGGATTAGCAGGGGAGATCTTTCTGGAAAACCCTGAATCTAATATTAAATATAGGAAAAAAGACTCATACTTCCAGCCATGAGGGAATAACAGGGACTAGAGTTCTGATCTAATCTAGGAAATCAAATAAAATAAACCAGGAGTTCTCTAGGCAGCACAGGGCAATGATCCCTGCAAGAAGGGGAATAAATGAGATGAGCCCTAGGTGTACTCCAACTCTCCGCCTGCAGAGAGGTTCATTGGCTAGGCATGTGGCGCGGGACAAAACAAAGCCAGGTGGCCTCCCCAGACTGAGGAGACAAGAGTGTGGAGTCTGGGCTGAAGGGTGAGAGACCAGTATAGGCATGGGAGGTACTGGAGAGGAGAAAGCAAAGAGAGACCCAGAGGCCCATGGAGGGCGGTTCTCGTGCCCTTGGCTGAATACTGATCTGCGCATGTATGGGAGGAGACTAACCAGTCTGGGAAAGAACCTCTGGCAAGTCAGCAGAGTAACTCCTAGGAATCACAGGCTGGGTGTAATTCATATTCCCTCCATGCAGAGTGAAACGATCTAACATACCGAACACAGATTGTAGTCCTCAGGACTGTGTTACTATCTCAGAGCTGGTCTGCCTCAGGCCAGTCTGTAGTGTGTGGGTTCTTGACTTCGTGCAGGAAAGATTTCACAATAGGAGTCCAGGTGATTTTGAGAGTACATTTATTAAAGCTGGAGAAAGTGACACATGGAAGGGCTTATTAGAAGAGACAACAAGAGAGAGTCTAGGTGGAGCTCTGCTTTGGCTCCCTAGAGATGTTATAGGAAAGAAGTGAGCCATGGCCGACTGCTGTCAGCTCACTGGAAAGTCAGAGAATTAAAAAAAACAACTATATGATTACATAAATTATAAAAAAAAAACAACATTTGATCATTCAACATTCATTAAGAATTTTAAAAAACTAATTTCTAAGCCTCAGCAAAGTAAGCTTAGAAGGGAACTTACTCACCCGATAAAGGGCTTCTAGAACAATGAAATGGTTTCACCCTAAGACTGGGAACAAGGCAAGATATCTGCTCTCACCATTGTTATACAGCACAGAGCTGTAGGTCCAGCCACACAACAAGGAAAAGAAAGTGAAATAAAGTCAGATAGATTGGAAATAAAGAAATATTATGGGTTACACAAGTATCTATACAGAAAATCCCAGAGAATCTGAAAAAAAAATATTCTAGAGCTCAAATGACTTTAGCAAATCTGTAAAAATAAAAATAAGTCCAATGTTCAAAACTAAATTATCCTATATAATAAAGAGGTAATATGCAAATTAACACTCACACCCTCACAAAGATGGCTGCCTACAACCAGGCCGGCAGGGGGGTTAGTGAGGGACGACCAAATGACTGAAAAAGCAGGCTGTGTGGGGCAACCATGCTGTCAGTGAGGCCGTGAGGGGTGACCAGGCTGGCAGGGGAGGCAGTTAGGGATGACCAGGTCGGCAGGGGAGTGCAGTTAGGGGCGACCAGGCTGGCGGGGGGGGGGGGGGGGGCAGTGAGGGGTGACCAGGCCAGCAGGGAGGGGCAGTTAGGGATGACCAGGCATGCAGGCAGATGAGCTATTAGGAGCCAGCAGTCCAGGATTGTGAGAGGGATATCCGACTGCCAGTTTAGGCCTGATCTCTGGAATCAGGCCTAAACTGGCAGTCAGATATCCCCTGAGGGGTCCCGGATTGGAGAGGGTGCAGGCTGGGCTGAGGGGAGCCCCCTGCTGTGCATGAATTTCATGCACCAGGCCTCTAGTATTTTAATAACTAACAATGAACAATTGCAAAATAAGAAACACATTCAGGTCTAAATCTAAAAAAAAAAAAAAAAATGTGTATGGTATCTGAAAACTACAAAACACTAAGATAATAAATCAAAGAGAACATAAATAAATGTGGAGCCATATCTTATTCATAGATTGAAAGGACCAATATTGTTAAAATGTCAGTGCTACTCAAACTAATCTCTAGATTTAATGTCAAAGTCCCAATAGGAATTTAGAAATTCGTAAGCTGATTCTAAAATGTATATGTAAAGGAAAAGGACCTAGAATGGCCAAAACACTTTTGAAATAGAAGAATAATATTGAAGAATTTTATACCTTATTTTTTCACATTTGTTATAAACCTAGAGTAAGTAAGACCATGATGTTGACACAAAGAGAGATATATAGGTTAATGGAATAGAATACAGTGTCCATAGATAAGCTTACTTGTATGTGACTAATTTATTTCCAACAAAGTTGTCAAGACAATTTAACAAATGTTCCTGAAACAATTGTATAAATATTTTCCAAAAAATTGAACCTTATCTATTACCTCATACCACATATAAAAATGAACTTAAGCTTTGATAGGTAGCTCAGTTGATTGGAGCATAGTCCTATACACCAAAAGGTTTTGTTCAATTCCTGGTCAGGGCACATACTGGGTTTTGGGTTCGATCCCCATTTGGGGCCCGTGCGGGAGGTGCATGGGTGAAGGGTATGTAGAACTCTCAGTACAATTTTTGACTTTCCTGTAAATCAAGTTATTTCAAAATAGAAAGTAAAAATAAAAATACTGTTAGCAAAAATTAAAAGTATGTCACAAACTAGAAAAAATATTTGAAAAATATACATCTTACAAAGGACTTACAGCCAGAATGTATAAGGAACTCTTACAATCCAATAATTAAAAGACAACCTCTGTTGTTTAAATGCACAAAATATTTGGACAGATACCTCACCAAAGAAGATATACAAATAGTTAATAAGGTCATGAAGAATGTCCAACCTCATTAATCATTTGGGAAATCTAAACTAAATCCACATTGAGATACCATTACATACCTATTAGAGTAACCTAAAAAAGAAAAAGAAAAAGAAATAAAAGTCTGGCAATACCAAATGCTGGCAAGATTGTGGAACAATTATAACTCACACATTGCTGTAGGAAATTTAAAATTATACAGGCACTTTGAAAAATAATTTAGAGGAGTTTCTTATGAAGATAAATGTATGTTTCTGATATGACCCTGCAATATCCACTCCTAGATATTATCTAACAGAAATAAAACCATGGGTTCACATACAGATTGGTATATGAATTTTCATAGGAGTTATTTGTAATAGCAGAAAACTGGGACCAACCACCTGGTAAATGGAGATACAAATTGTGGTCCATCCATACAATGGGATCAATAGGAACAAGCTAACTGGAACACAGGAACATAGATAGATTTCCAAAGTTTTACCTAAATGGAAGAAGCTAGACACAGGAGGCTACATACTTTATGATTCCATTTATATCCTTTTTCATACAATGCAAAACTATTATGATAAAATAAAAGAGGGAAATGGCCAAGAGCTAGCGAGTCCTAGGAGATGGAAGGAGACTGACTATAAAGAGGCACAAGAGAACTGCTTGAGGTGATGGAAGTGTTCTATGTAATAATGGTGGTGACATGACTGCATGCATTTGAAAAAACTCATTGAATTGTATTTTATGTAGATTATACCTCAATAAACCTAACTGAAAACAGGACAAATAAGATAAACTAAAAATACAACAGCCATTTATTAAAAATGAAAGAAGCCCTGGTCGGTGTGGCTCAGTTGATTGTAGCATTGTCCCATGCACAGAAAGGTTGCCAGTTCGATTCTGGGTCAGAGCACATGCCTTGGTTGCTGGTTCAATCCCTGGGGAGGGATGTGGGTGGGAGGCAACAGACCCATGTTTCTCTCATACATCGATGTCTGTCTCTCTGTCTGTCTGTCTGTCTGTCTCTCTCTCTCTCTCTCTCTCTCTCTCTCTCTCTCTCTCGTGCACACACACACACACTCACACACACACACACACACACACACACCCTTATTCTCTCTCTAAAATCAGTAAAACATATCCTTGGGTGAGGATTAAATATATATATGGCTTCATTGATACAATACGAATTTTAAAAAGAAGAGGTAGGATTTAGACAGGTGGAATGAAAAGCAGATAAATTCCTGATTCTTCTCATCCTCTGAGTGAGCAGAGCTGCTAAGGGCAACCTGGGATTTTAAATGCAATGAGATCCTCATCAAAGGCATTGCCCAAATGCTCATACCTTGTAATGCCTGTTGTTCCCCAGCTTCTTCTTCCTCACGTGTTTTCATACTTTGTGTTCCCTTTAATTATTTAAATTTTCTGAGTTTTCTCCTAGGAGGTTACATACATATCTTTCTAAAGAAAATTTCTGCCCAGTGGAATATATAAACTGCACTTTGCAAATCTACACCGTCCCCGACTATCTAGTCTATTTTGTATTAGCATGTACAGATAATGTTGATACGGGCTGCCCAACCCAAACAACTCTAAACTTAGGCCTTGGTTGGCTATCCTTGGAAGTTTTATTCATCATGGGTTGACCCAAGAAATGCAGATTCCCATACTTACCACACGGGTACCATTCTAAAGATGGTAGAAGGCTTGGGTAGGCAATTGTTAAGTTACAATTAAGTCATAATTAGAGCTCACCTTAATGTGTTTTCCTTTGGTACTACCGACCTGGCCCCCAACCCACTGTCAAATTTTCATTTACCTGGAACACATATCTTTGCACAAATACATGCCTTCTGAGACATGCTGTAGTTCAAACATACCATCTTTCCCAGCAAATGAAGAACATAAACATATGTTCATCCCAAAGGTCACATCCTGGCCACAGATACACAAAGACCACTATCAGCACAACTCTACAATTCTCCTTTCACCAGAGAGGACTGAAATTCGTTGACATAAATATTTTCCCCACCCAGCCTCTGCTCCTGGTCCTTTAGGGATATCTTCAGCAAGCATATCCAGCACGATTCCTCCAGGTCCTCATCATTAACTAAATACCTGGAAAATCAGAAACTAGCCTTTCTGTGCTGGACACCAAACTTGGCAACAGAGGCCTCGTCTCTTGTGTCAGAATTTAGTTTAAAAAGCTACATGTGTTACAATCTGGATCTCTGGGAATACAACTTTGCTTCCACATTAAAATATGGTCTGACAGCAAAACCATATTCCAGATGATATATAGGACAGCCAAATGTTGAAAAAAAATTGTTAAGAGCATAGCTGTTAAACCAGGGTTTGAGGGCTGGTTTTGCTACTCACTTGTTCAGAGACTTTGAAGAAGCTATGAAATATCTTGCAGCCTTGATTTACTCATCTATAAAATGAGAACTACAGTACCCAACTCAGTAGGATAATTGTGAGGATTAAATGAGGTATTTTAGGTAAATGTGTTTTCCGTGACTATCGTGAGCGCTAAAAACACCATTAAATGCACACTTATGCCTGTCAAGCAATTCAATACCATTGGGCTCCAATATATTATTGACAATTTTTCTGTAACTTATTAGCTTTCTAAGCTATCACTTCTTTGATGACAGGATCCACTTATGTGACTTAATGAGTAGGAGGATTTAGTTCAAATCTTCCTAAACAGTCTTCATCATCATTAGCTCATAAAGTTCAAAATATGTGAATTCAGCCAAGAAAAGTTGCCGTGCCTTCTCCCCACAGGGAATGTAAATATGCCATGGAACATTTCTGAAGGAAATTCTAAAAGAATGTTAGCTTTTCCTTCTCGTGGTGAAGTATAACTGCCTGTTTCTTCTCTACTTTTCCACATAGACATTTTCCCTTAATGGATCTCCTAAAAAAATACCTTCTGATTCTCTTAATAACCAAAAGTCAAGAAAACCTTAATTGCACATGCAGGCTCAATATGGCAGTGAAAGTCTTCTTATTCAAGGTGACCTAGACCCTACCTTCACTAGATAACTCCCCAAATAACTGAAACTAATACCCAAAATAAGGAAAAATCAAGAGTAATGACAAAATGTATTTTCCACAAGAAATCATGTATTATTTTTATAATAAAATCACAATAATCATCAGCTTATTTGAGCATCTCATATCAGCCATAGCTAAACATCTACAACTTACAGTTGTACATTCTGTTCTGAAACGTGAGCCACTAGAACAAACATCACATTTCCTGTCCTTTTCCTACTTAAATTTTAGTCCGGTTCAATGATTTCTGCAATTCAATCTGGTCATAAAAATCTGAGGCTCTCTCAGAGGAACATTCAGTCAGATTCAAGTTTTTTTCATCCTCTCAGCACTTTTCCACTTCAGATCCTTTCTCCACCTCTGTGCCTAGCTAACTCTGAAGACTGGGAGCATTTCGCCCTCCTCTCTAACCACTGCACACCCAGCTACCAATCAGCACACTCTCCTCTGAGCTCAGCTCCCTACAAGTCATCTCTCCTAGCTCCCAGAGAGGCAGACAACCAGGTAAGTTTGCTCCTAGCATGGAGGCAGGCTGACCTTCCACATTAAGAACCAGGGCCCTGCCCTAACTGGTTTGGCTCAGTCGATAGAGCAACGGCCTGAAGGGTCCCAGGTTTAGAGCAATGTACTGAAGGGTCCCAGGTTTAATTCAGGTCAAAGGCACATGCCCAGGTTGCGGGCTCAGTCCCTAATAGGTGGCATGCAGGAGGCAGCCAATCAATGATTCTCATCATTGATCTCTCTCTCTCCCTTCCTCTCCAAAATCAATAAAAATATATTTTAAAATAAAAAGAACCAGGGTCCTTTAAATTTGGCATTTGCATGGTTAGCAATATATTCTCAAAATCATACTGTTTCCACTATAAGTCCTTCAATAATCCCTGATTGAGAGGGATGGGAAAAAATATTTTATCTTTATGGCGCACTTATTTTCATATCTTTGTGACCTTTAACCTATTAGTTTCAGGACTCAGCCCATCCTCCACAACTCCGCCTGGCCCCTCCTGCCACAGCCCCTGGTTCCCTGTCTGCCGGCAGCTCCGCTCCCACTCCCACACACTGATAGCGCTGGCCCTGTTCACACCCGCTGACACCGTGAATCCATTGGGGCCAGCGCCAGCAGCAGGTGTGAGCCAGGCCAGTGCCATTAGCGGGTGCAAGCGGTGGCTGCCAGCCCTGATCGCCCCTTAGGAGCAGGGGAAGGTGGAGAAGCCCTCAGGGGTGATCAGAGCCAGCAGCTGCCGCTTGCACCCACGGACAGTGCCAAGCAAACAGGCTGGTGCTGGGCGCTGGCAATGGGTGCAAGCAGGGCCAGCGACGGCAGCAGGTGCAAGCGTCTGGCGAGACCATGGTGCACGGGAGCAAAGAATTTTCAGTAACCATCAGAGGCTCGCCCTGATGACAGTGACTGGCACCCAGCCTTGGTCTGGCGCCCCCACTCACCTGCTCCACCATCCCGCCGTTGCCAAAGCCCACCATGTTCTGCACACACCCCCTCGTGGTCAGCGCAGGTCATAGCAACCAGTTGTTCGGTTGTTCTGCCATTCCATCTATTTGCATATTAGGGTTTTACATATATAGATACAGTTGTATCTTGGATTTTTTTTTATATATATATTAAGCTACTCTATATCTTTTGATTAGGGAGTTTAATCTGTTTGCATTTAAGTAAATACTGAGAAAAGGACTTACTGTTGCCATTTTGCTCATTGCTTTATGTGTCTTGTAGTTATTTTGTTCTTTATTTCCTCTCTTTCTGCCTTCCTTTTTGTTTCATTGACTTATTTTAGTTACATAGTTAAGTCCTTTCTCATTTCCTTTGTGTACTTTATATAGGATTTTTTGTGGTTGCATAAAACAACTTATAGTTATAACAATATATTTTAAGATAATAACAATTTAAGTTTTGTTTGTCTGGGAAGGAATTTACTTATCCATCTTTGTAGGATGGTTTTGCCAGATATAGTATTCTCAGTTGGCAGTTTTCTCTTTATATCAGCACTTTGAATATTATTTCATCCCCTTCTGCTTTGTAATGTTTCTGCTTCAAAATTTTCTGATAATCTTATAGAAACTCCTTTTTATGATATGTGTTGCTTTGCTCTTGCTAATTTCAAGATTCTACCTTTGTATTTGACTTGTGACAGTTGGATTATAATGTATCTCAGTATGGGCCTCTTTAGGTTCATTCTAGTTGGAGTCTATTGAGCTTCTTGAATTTGGATGTCCATTTAGAGTCCTGTTTTAGTGTAGGGCAATGCTATTGTTTTTTGAAAGTTTAGACAGTTTCCACTTTCAAAAAATGGGAAATTTGGGGGGGGGGGGGTGAGGGAACCTCTTTGCTTTGAAAGACACATTAAAAACTTCTTAGGTTACAGGAGGTAAGGCCTGGGCTAAAATGATTGGTTATGTAGGAAGCAGGGTGATTTTCATAATACACGGATTACCACTTTTTCCCATTGAAGGCTTAAGTAATACATCAAAGAGCCAGAAGACCCTTTGATCTCAGAGAAGGAAGGAGATGAGGAAGTCTGAAAGCAAGGACCAGCTTGGCCATAGGCCAATAGGACAGACGCCTCAGAATGGAGACAGCTGTGAAGATACGACTACACGATGGCAGAGATGGCTGTGAAATTTTAGGAATGATGATGTATAAAATTTAGTTTTGAGTTATTTATTTTTTATGCCATTAACTGCCACTACCATTGTCAAATCTTCAGAAAACTTTTGTCACTGACAATAGCATTTATCCATTAATTCACTGAGTATGACTTTAAGTGCTAAAGGTACCATACTATATAGGACAGGAAAAAATACCTGGTCTCATAGGGTGTTTCATGTTTGTAATTGCTTGAGAAATGGATGAATTGGACTGGGACAGCAGAAGTTCTCACAAAAAAATAAATAAATAAAAGCATATGAACCCTGAACGTCCTCTGGATTTGTGAGTTGGGACTCTGGTTACTATATTTGGATACTAAAGGAAAACAAATGGGAGGATTTGGAAATACTCATGTTACATCTGTAATAATCCACATTTTATTAATGCTTAGTGTCTTTAATCATCCATATAATAACTATATTTCAATGACCATCTGTTGTTCTTTAAAAATTTCAATCACTGTTCAAAGTATTTTCCTGTGATTTTTTTTTTTTTTTCAAAAAAGCATTTGGACAACATATATCTGAGACTCTACAGATTTGAAAATGCCTTTCTGGGCTTCAACATATGCTCACTAACTAGACATTTAGGTATTGATTATGGCAGAAAGAAAATCTGAAACTAACTTTAACTACTCTGAAAATAAATGTTCTTTTTGAAGCTCACAGGATTATCTTTTTATCTTTTACATTTTAAATCTTCACAAGGGATTTGTCTTGTTTATTTTAACTATTTTTGGCATTTCAATTTCTAATTTTTGGGTCTTTTCTAAGTCCTAGATTTTTCTCTTCCATATTAGTTTTGAAGAAAAATATTTTATTTTGAAGAGAAAATATATCTATGGTACTCTTTTATGTGTGTGTATATGTGCAGATTTTCATAACAATCCCCGTTTGTTTGTGCATCCTCTGCCACCTCCCATTCACTGTTGACTCAAAAGACCCAATTGAAAAACTTTATGAATATTCAACTTTGTTTAGTCTGGGTTTTCCTATAACAATAAAGCAGGTGGCTGTCATATACTATAAACAGATCTAGCAAGCACTACAGGCACAGAATTCTATTGTTTCACTAGCAAAACACAAAATGTAGCATTATTTCAGTAGCTACATAGGAAACTGGAAGAACCTACTCTTCTCTCTATCTATGCCATCATGTCCTTGGCCTTGCTCATTGGTGCCAGACTTGAGATAGTTTATCACAATGTGCATCCTTTCATTTTGGCTTATAAACTGTGATGTCAGACTTTGTTGTGCTTATGGAGAGATTTATTCCGGGACTATGACTACACCTGATTAATAACAGTTTCTGTAATATGCCTGTATATCCTAAAAATCCAACAGATCCCATACTCAGAACTCGGTTTAATTTCATAAGGGGGTGAAGCATTAATTTTATAAGGGATTGAACATTGTTATCTTCTCTCTATGTATCACATTTTCCTGTTTTCTTGTCGTCAACTTCTCTTTTTCCTACTGTATTAGTTTCCTGAGGCTATTGTAATAAATTATAAACTTGGTGGTTTAACACAACAAAAATTATTCTCGTACAGTTCCAGAGGCCCCAAATCCAAATTTAGTTTTACTGGGCCAAAATCATGGTTTCCTCAGTGGCACTCTCCCTTTAGAGCAGTGGTTCTCAACCTTTCTAATGCCGCGACCCTTTAATTCAGTTCCTCATGTTGTGGTGACCCCCAACCATAAAATTATTTTCGTTGCTACTTCATAACTGTAATTTTGTTACTGTTATGAATCGTAATATCTGTTATGAATCGTAATATCTGTGTTACTGTTATGAATCATAAATATCTGTGTTTTCTGAAGGTCTTAGGCGACCCTGCTAGCGGCTCTCAACCTGTGGCGACCCACAGGTTGAGAACCACTGCTGTATAGCCTAAGACCATCGGAAAACACAGGTATTTACATTACGATTGATAACAGTAGCAAAATTACAGTTTGAAAGGTTGAGAACCACTGCTTTAGAGGCTCTACAAGGAAATCCATTTCTTGTCTCGTCCATCTTCTGATGGCTGCCAGTATTTTTTGGCTTCTGGTCACATCACTCCAATCTTCAAGACCATCATTTTTAAAGCTCGATGCTCCATCTTCACATGGC
Source organism: Eptesicus fuscus (assembly GCF_027574615.1). NCBI lineage: Eukaryota > Metazoa > Chordata > Mammalia > Chiroptera > Vespertilionidae > Eptesicus > Eptesicus fuscus. The sequence goes on from NC_072476.1 coordinate 29,272,530, forward strand.
CTTCTCCTCTGTGTATATACTGAATCATCCTCTTTCTCTTATAAGAATAGTTGTGATGGCATTTTGGCCCTCCGGGTAATCCAGGATAACCTCTCCATCTCAAAATCCTTAACTTAATCACATGTACAATGCTCCCTCCCTTTTTTTTTCAAACAAGGCATCATTTACAGGTTTAAGACCATTGTTCTGTCTAACACACCCATTAAGAATCACTCTCCCATGTCCTAGCTGGTGTGGCTCAGTTAGTTAGGCATTGTTCCATGCACTGAAAGATTGCTGATTTGATTGCTAGTCAGAGTACATGCCTGGGTTGTGGGCTCAATCCCCAGTAGGGGGTGTGCAGGAGGCAGCTGATCGGTGTTCTGCTCTCACATAGATGTTTCTACCTCCTTCTCTCTCTAAAAATCAATAAAATTTCTCTCTCTCTTTTTTCTTAAAGAATCACTCAGCCAATACCCAATACCCAACTCTGGCCAACTATTTCTCCAAAGCTCTCTCCCCTGAACTATCTATATCCTTTGTCCTGTTAGCTTTGTTTGAAAAACAAATTTTCTTGAGTTGCGTTGGGGAATTTTAGTTTGAGTTGAGGCTGAAGGGCAGTTTGGTTATAGAGGTAGTTGCTGAGACCATGAGCATATGTGTAGTTAAGCATAAAGAAAAATTCCCATGTCTAAAGCCATAAGATGAATCATGGGTTGACCCTCTGCTACTTATTTTGCCTGGGCTCTGGCTGGAGAATAAGTCACAGAGAGGGGCTGGTCCTTATTCCTCCCTCAGGAGCTTGTATCTTGGTATTGGTACCTCTGATGCAGATCACCAGCTGGTTTTGGAAATATAAAATATAATCCAAAAGGATTACTACTATCAAGATTTAATGAATGGGAAAGTCACAATCTCATCCTGATTGGTGGCATTTTATAAATGTTTCTTATGTTCCCTGAGCTAAGAAAAACATATGGGGTATTTCTATCATTTAATATTATGATATTGACAGTTATTATGCCACTTTTACAAAAACAACAATGAAGCCATAGAGAGGTTGTTAATTTTTCCTCGAAGTGATAGAGTTTGAACTTAAGTCTAGATTTAAGAAATACTTGAAGTCACAAAGCTGCCAGGTTTCAACTCTCCCTTCCAATAAGGAATAGGGACAAGTCAATGTTGTGTTTCTAAAGGCTTGTGGCAGTGGGGGCATAGGCTACCAAGGAGACAAAACTGAACCTCACGTCACCCTGCTTGGCCCCGGAGGATGGCTGGTTAGCCAGAGACGGGTAAGATTCCTCAAGGAAGGAACAACCTAAGACAGGCACAGTCGCAGAGGGGCCATCAGGATAGAATTTTGGGATCAACACAGGTGGGGCACAGACCCTCACCCCACCCAACATTGCAGGGGCCTGAACCCTATCCCCTTCTGAGGGAGGTCTCCTGCCCCCATGGCTGCTTCGTGCTTCCCATGCCCAGTTCAGATCAGGACCCAGGTGACCGACAGAGACTTGGCCGACAGCAGCTGCCCTCTTACTCCAACAAGAATTGTTTGAGTTGTCTTGTACCCATGGTGAGGGGAAGTGGGTTTATGATATCTAAATCCAGCCTACCACCAGGAATGCTCATGACCTACTCAAGAAGGCAAATAATCCCTTCCACTAATATTTACAGGGTAAAATAAGATTGTTGTTAGAGTAATAAATTTGATAGTAAAATAGTAGTCAAGTTTTCAGGCAAATTTAAATTGGCTAGTTGAAACAAGCGAATATCCTAGAAAAATTAATTGTACTGGACAAAAAGGTGTTCCTAAAGTGTTAACTAAAATTTTTATTGGTACTTCATCTCATGATAAAATTGTGCACCATGTAATGAACCTAAAACAGTAATATTACAGTGCAAAAAATTAAAATGTAAAAGCCATCAAGACTACATTATAAAATTTTTAAAAGCCTCCTAACATTTAAATCAAAAAAGGAGGGTATAGTAGAAGAATATCATGTAAGGAAAAATAACATGTAAGTAAATTACATCTAGAAAATTAATACTTTAGAAAATTAATTGTAAGGCTAAAAGCAAGACACCCATGAAAACACACACAAGGTGTCAAAACAAGCCAGAGGAAAATCATTTGGGCAAAAAATGAAATAGGATCCCAAGTCAAATTTATAGAAAATATTCCTTTATTAACTTTTGGTTGAGAATATGTTTGTGTATTTTCAGAAAACAACTCCAAGACCATGTGGATTCCAGCAACAGAGAGGAATCGACAGGACTACTCCAGCCATGAAGACAGAAGAGAAGCAGTCCAGAGATGGAAGACGCTGACGTGGTCTTCCCATACTAGCAGTTAGCAGCTGTGCATCACTGCAGGTTGCCCAGGACCAAACCAGAGAGAGTCGGACCTGCATTACCACCATTTGTCCACCATCCAGAACTGTAATGTCAGTGCTGACATGTACACATAAGGAACTGTTGGACATTGTAATTGGGTCTCAAAAGAACTGTTGGCCCAGAAAGAAACTCACTACAGACTGATTCATTTCCTGTCACTATAACCATTATTGCTTGTCTCATTTTCGGTTCTTATAAGTGTATTTTTAATAGCACATGAAATCACTCATCTAGTGGAAATAATGAACAACATAGACTGATGAACAAGAACAGACCCAGAAACAAGGAGGCACGGATCAGACTGTCGGGCCTCAGAGGGAGGGTAGGGAAGGGTGGGGGTAAAGGGGAGAGATCAACCAAAGGACTTGTGTGCAAGCGTATGCGCCTAACCAGCGGTTAGGGACAACAGGGGGGTGGGGGCATGTGTAGGGAGGGGTGTGGGATGGGAATGGGGGGATGAGGACAAATATGTGATACCTTAATCAATAAAGAAATTTTAAAAATAATAATAATAAAGGCTTGTGGCAGGAGGAGACCTTCACAGAAAGGAAAAAGGGCTGGAGGAAAGGACTTGAAAAATAACACACAACTGGCCAAACTGAAGCAGGAGAAACTTCTCCAAGATTGTGGAGAGAATTACTGCTGTACTAACTGGCAACTTGGTGGACCTCAGAGATGAACGGGCCAGAGTCACATCTAGGTAATGAGGCCCAGGCATGTGGGACTCTAGTCTCATCGAAGATTCTGCTCCAAGTATAACACACAGTGGTGGACATGCACTCATGAAAGGGATTCCTTGTGCTTAGAAAATGACCATATCATGAATTTCCAGCATAAACCTGCATTCCAGAATCCTTTCCAAATTCCATCCTAGGCTTGGTGGAATTCCAAGTTTCTCTCACACAGTCATGAATTTAGGGGCAAGGAATTCCAACAATGACAGTGATTGAATTTCTCAGCACCTTGTTGGTGGAGAGCTCAGGCTGAGATGGACTTTGATTTGGCGTGAATAGAAGGTGTCTAATGCTTCTCTGCTTATCACATTCAAATTTGGCAGTGAGAAAATCATAATGGCTGGACACAGGACTGAATGTAAATATGGTGACATTTCAGAGACAGGCCAGATCCTGTGTTTAGTGTAGCCATTATTAATAAGAGTGGACATTACCTGCCTGGAAGAATGGACCTTGGGGAGAATGTTTCTGTGGTTGCCCCTCATGCCACCACTTTCCCTGAAATCGATTTGTCACAACTTAATTAGTAAACAGGGAAGAAAATCTGTGCCAACAAATTTTCTGAATCTCTGAAAACAACAGTGTTTAAACTTTTTATAAATTCAAGCAATTACAATTTTTTATTTTTTTTCATCTGTATTATTTTATGATCCTAAGGGTCCTAATGGCTCCTCCTAATGTCTCCTTGTGAGTTGTGCATTTTCCTGAAAATCCAAGATGTCTGGGGTACAAATTCTCTTATCTTTATGGTTTTTCAGCGGCTTCTCATATCTCTAGTAACTCTAGGACCTATTATCTTTTTGGTTTTTATACCTCAGTAGCCACTTAAGTGCTAGAGTAACAAGATATAAAACATTTTAAATAATAAAATACTCTAAAGTGAACCCACAGTCACTCTTATATTCACTGTTGTTTTGCCCACCATTGAGACTCATCCTCTAAAAATCCTGTGTCTGAAAGAAACATCTAGAAACCTCAATTATGCCCAAACAAAAGAAGTCATCATTTTAAGGCTGCTAAAGTGTATTTGGCATTTCCAAATGAATCTCCTTTATCTCAATAAGCAACAATTACTCCAAGTTCTTATTTTAATTCTAACACTACAAAGGGCTGCCTCTGAGCCTGGAAACAAGTTTGCAATGTTGAGGTCTCTGTGAAATATTTCCTTCTGAGTTTCAATTGCCTATTTTCTGAGACAGAGATTGAGTGACAGCTTAAAAGAGTACAGATTATAAACCCATTTAAGAGTGCTGCATTTTTTGAATTTGTCAGAAATGGAAGGAAAAACCAGGGTGACACAGGCAAGGCTCAAGTGCCAACATGTGTCTTTCTGTTTATTCATTATTCAAGGGTCAGGCCCTCAACCAGGGCCAGAGAGAAATGACAAAAATAAATACATATCAGTGCAACAATCTGCAATTTAAAATAATGAAAAGCAAGATTCCTATTCATTTTTATGGCGCAAACCTGACATCATTTCACTCCAATTTTCTATAATGGAACCAGCTGGGCTCTGGGAGGGAACTAGTAATAGGTTTTAATGGATAAAATCTGCCATCGAAACTGGCCATTTTCTAACGCGATCTCAGTGCTTGGCACCCAGCCCATCATACAGCATCATGCTTTCTGAAGTGCTGCACCAGCTTGTGAGCCGAGAGGGCTGTGTGCACAGAATCACTGAGCTAGGAGGAGCCTCCCCCTCTTCACCAGGGAGAGTTCCAGACCCCAGTTCAGGGTGCCATAGCCCCAGCTGAACAGAACACTGGGGAAGAATCAGGGAAGTGTCACTGTCTTCAATACTAGAGGTTTGCAGAGCTCATGGTAACAAGGTTCTAGAGAGGCAGAGAGGGCCAGGGTGGATGAGGGCACTGCCTTATGCAATGGCGGGCCCCCCAGTTGATGTCCAATTCTATGTGGTTACAATAGACACAACTGGGTTTTGCCGGATCTGAATTAATCATCAGTGAGTATTTTTCTCTCTCGTCCCCTCTCATCCTAATAAACCATTCCTCCTCTCCTCCTATTCAGCTCTCAAACTGCTGTGAACATATGAAAATAGCATGCAGAGAATGGAATGGGCTGACTGCCATGGAGATAAAAATGGGATGTTCATTCTGATTTATTGCATGGCATCACGCCTTCTCTCTGCCTCTGTTTTCTTTGTTAAGCAGCTTGATTGCCTCTTTGAGAATATGACTGGTCTGGCCCTCAGACTTGTGTTTGAGCCATGGTTGAGGTTAAACAAGTAGCCAGCTTCTGGAGGTTGGACACAAATCTGACCAGTCACCATGCTCAGGTATACTGGGTACAGGAGAATTAGGCTTAAAAAAAAAAAAAAAAAAAAAAAAACTCCGGATGAGGCCTCGTGCACCTAGGCCCGGGTGAGCCCAAGTGGCCCTGGGTCTGGGAGAGGCCAAGCGTCCCTGGGTCCGGGTGAGACCATGTGTCCCTGGATCCGGATGAGGCCTCGTGCACCTAGGCCCGGGTGAGGCCACGTGCCCCTGGGTCTGGGAGAGGCTAAGCGTCCCTGGGTCCGGGTGAGACCATGTGTCCCTGGATCTGGGTGAGGCCTCGTGCACCTAGGCCCGGGTGAGCCCAAGTGGCCCTGGGTCTGGGAGTGGCCAAACGTTCCTGGGTCCGGGTGAGACCGTGTGTCCCTGGATCCGGGTGAGGCCTCGTGCACCTAGGCCCGGGTGAGCCCAAGTGGCCCTGGGTCGGGGAGAGGCCAAGCATCCCTGGGTCCGGGTGAGACCATGCGTCCCTGGATCCGGGTGAGGCCTCGTGCACCTAGGCCCGGGTGAGCCCAAGTGGCCCTGGGTCTGGGAGAGGCCAAGCGTCCCTGGGTCCGGGTGAGACCAGGTGTCCCAGGATCCGGGTGAGGCCTCGTGCACCTAGGCCCGGGTGAGCCCAAGTGGCCCTGGGTCTGGGAGAGGCCAAGCGTCCCTGGGTCCGGGTGAGACCATGCGTCCCTGGATCCGGGTGAGACCATGTGTCCCTGGATCCGGATGAGGCCTCGTGCACCTAGGCCCGGGTGAGGCCACGTGCCCCTGGGTCTGGGAGAGGCTAAGCGTCCCTGGGTCCGGGTGAGACCATGTGTCCCTGGATCTGGGTGAGGCCTCGTGCACCTAGGCCCGGGTGAGCCCAAGTGGCCCTGGGTCTGGGAGAGGCCAAACGTTCCTGGGTCCGGGTGAGACCGTGTGTCCCTGGATCCGGGTGAGGCCTCGTGCACCTAGGCCCGGGTGAGCCCAAGTGGCCCTGGGTCGGGGAGAGGCCAAGCATCCCTGGGTCCGGGTGAGACCATGCGTCCCTGGATCCGGGTGAGGCCTCGTGCACCTAGGCCCGGGTGAGCCCAAGTGGCCCTGGGTCTGGGAGAGGCCAAGCATCCCTGGGTCCGGGTGAGACCATGTGTCCCAGGATCCGGGTGAGGCCTCGTGCACCTAGGCCCGGGTGAGCCCAAGTGGCCCTGGGTCTGGGAGAGGCCAAGCGTCCCTGGGTCCGGGTGAGACCATGCGTCCCTGGATCCGGATGAGGCCTCGTGCACCTAGGCCCGGGTGAGCCCAAGTGGCCCTGGGTCTGGGAGAGGCCAAGCGTCCCTGGGTCCGGGTGAGACCATGTGTCCCAGGATCCGGGTGAGGCCTCGTGCACCTAGGCCCGGGTGAGCCCAAGTGGCCCTGGGTCTGGGAGAGGCCAAGCGTCCCTGGGTCCGGGTGAGACCATGCGTCCCTGGATCCGGATGAGGCCTCGTGCACCTAGGCCCGGGTGAGCCCAAGTGGCCCTGGGTCTGGGAGAGGCCAAGCGTCCCTGGGTCCGGGTGAGACCATGTGTCCCTGGATCCGGATGAGGCCTCGTGCACCTAGGCCCGGGTGAGGCCACGTGCCCCTGGGTCTGGGAGAGGCTAAGCGTCCCTGGGTCCGGGTGAGACCATGTGTCCCTGGATCTGGGTGAGGCCTCGTGCACCTAGGCCCGGGTGAGCCCAAGTGGCCCTGGGTCTGGGAGTGGCCAAACGTTCCTGGATCTGGGTGAGACCGTGTGTCCCTGGATCCGGGTGAGGCCTCGTGCACCTAGGCCCGGGTGAGCCCAAGTGGCCCTGGGTCGGGGAGAGGCCAAGCGTCCCTGGGTCCGGGTGAGACCATGCGTCCCTGGATCCGGGTGAGGCCTCGTGCACCTAGGCCCGGGTGAGCCCAAGTGGCCCTGGGTCTGGGAGAGGCCAAGCATCCCTGGGTCCGGGTGAGACCAGGTGTCCCAGGAACCGGGTGAGGCCTCGTGCACCTAGGCCCGGGTGAGCCCAAGTGGCCCTGGGTCTGGGAGAGGCCAAGCGTCCCTGGTTCCGGGTGAGACCATGTGTCCCTGGATCCGGATGAGGCCTCGTGCACCTAGGCCCGGGTGAGGCCACGTGCCCCTGGGTCTGGGAGAGGCTAAGAGTCCCTGGGTCCGGGTGAGACCATGTGTCCCTGGATCTGGGTGAGGCCTCGTGCACCTAGGCCCGGGTGAGCCCAAGTGGCCCTGGGTCTGGGAGAGGCCAAGCGTCCCTGGGTACGGGTGAAGCCAGATCCTGGGTCCGGGTGAGGCCGTGCGCCCCTGGATCCATCCGGGTGAGGCTGGGTCCCAGGCCCGGGTGAGAACACGCGCCCCTTGGGTATGGGTGAGGCCACGTGCCCCTTAGTCCGGGTGACGCCGTGCCCCTGGGTTCGGCCGAGACCAAACCAGAGGGAGTCGGACCTCCGTTACCACCATTTGTCCACCATCCAGAGCTGAGGGGTCAGTGCTGACATGTACACATAAGGAACTACTGGACATCGAAATTGGGTCTCAAAAGAACTGTTGGTCCAGGGGGAAGCTCGCTACAGATTGATTCATTTGCCTGTCAGCATAAATATTATTGCTCGTCTCACATTCAGTTCTTATTAGTATATATCTAGTGACATATGATCTCGTTCATCTAGAGGAAATGATGAACAACATAGACTGAGGAACAAGAACAGAACCAGAAGCAAGGAGGCATCGATCGGACTATCGGGCCTCAGAGGGAGGATAGGGGAGGGTAGGGGGAGGGTGGGGGAGGGGGAGAGTTCAACCAAAGGACCTGTATGCATGCATATAAGCCTATCCAACGGTTAAGTTCAACAGGGGATTGGGGCATGCGTGGGGAGAGGGGTGGGATGGGAATGGGGGGATGAGGACAAATATGTGACACCTTAATCAATAAAGAAATTAAAAAAAAAAAAAAAACTTGCAGCAGATTTCAGACTAAACAGTCTCATTTTTGGTGAAATCTATAGATTCTAAAAATGAATGATGTTTACAAATAATGTATACTCATTTTACCTTAAGCATATTCTACAACGCCTGTTCCAACTACCTCATGGCAATAGTCCATAGCACAGGTTCAAAATTCAAAAACAAATTTAAAATGCTTTTTGGATGATAAGGCATGACCCAAGCAGAAAATGTAGACACACGCAGGATACTTACTTCCTAAGCACCCATGTATCTTTGCGAACATTACCTGATTTTGGGACCATGTGCCTTCTCGGTGCTGCCTCCCTCGAATAACTGTGGCCATGCTCTCAGCACCAGGTTTTGTCACCATGGGAAAGAATAGGAGAAAGGCACAAGGAAACCGGGTTGTAGAAGCATTATCTTGACCAACACATTAGAAACTCTCAATTGTAATCCAGGGCCAACAGCCTCTGATTTGAGTCTAGCACAGAACACAGCTGCTGTTCTTTTCTTTCCCCTCCTGCTTATGAAGTCACTGACGCTGCAGCTTCTGTGTTCAACTGAAAGTGCTGCATGATGTCTCTGACCTCCCCAGAGCCTCCCTTTCCACGCTGCCCATCACTCATGCTGCCGTCTAATCTAACTGTGGATATTCTTTGATCTTTGGGGTCTCCCTACAGTTAGCAACCCTGGTGAGTTTCTGCCCCTTCTTTCCACAAGCCGTAGGGCAGCTGCCCCAAGCAGAGCTGCTTTCTCTGTTCTCACGACATGTTTATATTTCTAATTATCAGCTGCCCACGCTGCTACCTGGTGAGCATCTGAAAGGCCAATTCTCCAATGTAAAGAACATATTCTGACATGTACAGGGTGTTTAAGAAGCATTTGTTACATGAATGGATGAAAAGTGAATTGAAAGTAAAAGATCCTTAAAGCCCCAAACCAATGGCATTCTTTTCCTCTAGATGTTCCAGAGATACAGGAATTGGAGCTTGGTTCCCCACTTGGTGCCGGTTTCTGATTGTAGATCTTTCCAGGACAGTCAATTCTATTGTGCATACTAAAGGAAGATGGCAATGGTATGAATAATAATAAAATAGGTATTTCAAAGATAATTTTTCTTTGATATTCCTAATAATATGTTTTAAAGCAGTTTTTCTTTCCAACTCAACTTAGGGGGAATGTAATAGAAAGCACTCTGAACCTTAATATAAGTGATGCAATTTCTGTCTCTTGTTTTGCTGACTTCAGCCAACAATGCATGGAGCAAATGAAATGTCCGGCTGATCCACCAAATGGTGATAAATAATAAATCATTGTTGTTTTAGGCCATTGAGCTTTGGGGTTGTTTGTTACACAGCAATAAATAACTAATACACACCCCAACAACTGATTGTCTGAAATTATATTGACCGTTCAGACTCATAACTCACGGCTCAGGCAAACAGTCTAGAAGTAGAAAGGAGACAGATTACCAGGTTGGTACTAAGCACAAGTTGCAGATAATCTCCCATGAATGGCTAAGAGTTTATTGTATTTTATTTTTTACCCCTATTTATCTCTGTCTTATTCTGTATTTACTAGAGGCCTGGTGCACAAAATTCATGCACTTGGGGAGGGGGGGGCGGTGGAGGGGAGGCCTCTCAGCCTGGCCTGCGCCCTCTCACAGTTGGAGAGCCCCGCAATCAATCGCCCCAAAGAGGTAGGCCCTGCCTACCTGGCCAGGGCTCCACAATGGATCACCCCTGCAGAGGGAGGCCCAAGCTACCCCCGCAGCACCTCCAGCTGGGTAGCTTGGGCCTCCCTCTGCAGGGCGATCATGAGGCAATGGCGGGGCCCCCGACCAATTGCATCGCACCTGCCTTGGCTGGCCTGGTGCCAGTGGGTGTCATAGCATGGTCGTCCGGATGGTCATTCTGCTGTTTGGCCATTCATTCAATTTGCATATTATGCTTTTATTATTATAGATATTCTGCCAGGGCATCTAAATTCAAGTGGAAACATTTGGCCAATTAGCTGCTCCTTATTCTGTGTGGAGCAAAATACTAATTTGTGGAGTTTTAAAGCTAGAGGACAGTCAAGAGCAGGCCCCTCCCAAGGAGTATAAGGTACAGAGTGTTGCAGTGAGAAGCTCACGTTTGTAGAGCAAGCTATTGGCATTTGGGGACAGAATAAAGAAATGATTGACCAGATGTTTCCCTTTCCATTCCAGCTACTTGGGAGAAAATAGAGAGTACCTTAATTCTATTGCTTATGAAAGGCACCTAGCAAAAACACACACACACATTACTTCAGTAGGTGTTTGGTAGACCCACTGGGTAATCCGTCAGTGTGAAATACTAGGAAAACTCATAATGAATTATATTTGACACAATGCCAGATTTATTATGGAGTAGGTCCTATTTGAATTTAAATTCCACACAAGAAGGTTTCATTAGAGAATTTTTTTTAAAAATCCTCATCGTAACATACTCTCATCTATAAGGTATTACCAAAATCCTGATTCAGGAGACAAAGAGGAAGAGGTATCATTGCTTTGAATGAAATTGAAAGGATGGACAATTTGGTATATATGAATGACCAAAAGACAAGTTTACAAATATATATATATATATTTTTATATTGTTTGGAGCCCTTTCCCTCTCTCCAGAAGTGTGACCCTCAGTCAGCCTTTAGTACCTCCAAACTTTTGACAAAGTTTATAACTGAGCTCTTGCTGTTGAGATGTATTTGAGAAACAGCTTCACTTCTGGGTTTCCATGGAGACCACTTCCCAACTTGTGGCTGAAAGTAACCTCTGTTGACCATGGCTGGGGGTAGTTATCAAGCTGTCATTGGCAATTTTCCCCCTCATTTACCAGAAGCAACATTCCAGAAAGAAAATAACGGGATGACATGGCAAGAACACACTTTCACTTTGAGACTGCAATTTTGGGAAGACTTACACTATCAGCTGCAGGCTCCTGTCCCAGGGGAGTATGGCCAACCCCTAATCTGGGCAGCAGAGTGAGTAAGGAAAATAGCTCTGGACTTGTGGTCAGACCAAATGAGAGCTCTGGCCCTGCAGTGCTAGCTGTAAGAACTTGGGCATGTCAGGACAACAATAGGAGTATTCGTTTCTTCCTTCCTTTCTTACGAAGACAGAAAATACTGTTTTTGCCTTGCTTACTTCAAAAAATTCTTGAAACAATCAAATGAAATAATAGCATTAAATGTGCTTTGTAAACTGTGATGTGCTATACAGATGTGAGGCTTTGTTCTTATTTCTGACTTTTAAGATTCTGTGTTTCAGAGACCACTGGGCCATTTGGATTACAGCACCCTATATTATTTTATTTCCTGAAAATAAAGCCTAGGTGTGTGCACCAAAACTGAGCTGACAGATATTGTGTGTTAGATTTAAGAGCAGCTAGGAAAAAATGAGAAAGTAATTCATGGCTTTTTCCAGGTTAGAATCCATAGATACCCACATGGAGTCTATTAATTGTATGAACATCTGTTAAAGGAATGAACTTGCTAAAACTTGCTTTCCTTCACATAGAGAAATTGCTATAATATTTTAAACTGCGAAGGACAGGTTTAATTTATGCATGTTTTCTGAAAACACAGGCTACGTATATTTTAAATGCAGCTAAGATTTGGCAAGTGATTGTAGAAGAAACAATCATACAACTGAATAAGGTCTTTTTTGAAAGAGGCTTTGTACTTTTAATGGCTTTCGATTCTCAGACTATTTGAGCTGAATGAGCAGGTGAAACTGGATATTAGACATTTGCAGCTGACTTTTTATTCAGTAATCTCACTCCAACCCCTACTTCTTTTCTGTTGCTGAGGAAATGCGATACCTTGGTATTTTACGTAAAACTGAGTCTCAAGGATACTCACTGAACTGGGGGGAAAAAAGGTCAATTAAATAATGAAATTTTTCATCTACATAATATCAATTAAATAATTCAATGACATATCATTAAAAAGGCATTTATTTAGTGACATTCTATCCCAGGTAAGGTGGCAAGTGCTGGAGAAACAAATTGTCATGAATTGGTCCTCAAAAAAACTGACAGTTCAGTGAGTAATTATGATGTAGTGTTATCAGTGCAATAATAAAACCACATACAGGAAGTAAAAATAACCAAATGAAAGAAGTTATTGATTTCTGGGTTAGACAAGAAAAATCCTTGGAGGATGTCTTGGGTTTGTCTTAAAATCTCCTAAAGGTATGGTAGTTATACAAGTTTACAAGAGGCAGACATTTAGGCCAAGGGAATAGCTTGTGCACATAGTAACATTGTCTGATAAAGCATATTTGGAGAGTGACAAGGTATTTGATGTTACTAAAAATGCAAGACAGGGAACAGTGGGGGCTGGGACTGGAGAGGTAGTCAGGAGCCGGTGATGGAGGCCCTTGTGTGCCATGCTAAGCAACTTTGACTTTATTCCATAGGCTCATAGCATCCAATGTGGATGACCCTAGCCTAGACTATTTCAATTAAAATTTTAAGAAATGAATTCAGTTTCTTAATCTCACCAGCCACTTTTGATGTGCTCTATGGCTACATGTGGCTAAAGGTCACCATCTTGAACAGCTCAGTTGCAAAATATCCCCATATCACTGTCTACTGCATAGCACTGCCTTAGATATTTGGGAGACTTTGAAACAATATAATTGGGAAAATGCTATGCTACTATTTGCATTTTAGAAAAATAGGTTTGGTAGGAAGATAATTTGGGGAGAAGTAAGAAAAATTAGCATGCTAATCTCAACAAGATTACACAAAACTACAAGGGCAGTAGGATGAAATAGAGGTAGCAAATTTGAGAGGTAGAGTCAGTTCAAGGTAAGTGTTATCACTGAGGTCATCAGTTGTATGATGAAACTGATCAGGGATCACAATCAAGGCGGTCATTGAATAAGAGAGAGAGAGAGAAAGAGAGAGAGAGAGAGAGAGAGAGAGAGAGAGTTCTAAAGGACCCAGCTAATTTTGTTTGTGTATGGAAAGTGGAGTAGGCAATTGCTGGAGATAATAGAATGGCAAGAATCAGCCAAACAGGTTCCATAGGCCCATGTAGACCATGAAGTTGACAGCCTGAAATTTTCATTTTCAAGCAATATTTTTTATATTTCTGAAACTACAGGCATATTTATCTTCACATCAAAGCACTAAAACATCTTTATAAATCCTTGAGAAGTTGAGAGGCAAGTTTAGAGAATGAAGTTCTCATGAAAATCTTACAAGGAAGCACGGCTCAATGTTCCCAGTGTTCTGATCTTTTAGTAATGTCTTTGTCCAAGTGTGACATCTTTCTACTGTGCCTTCTGATTGGACCGATCAGCTACAGCCCATTTGATGAGTGACCCCATTAGCCAAAGTAATGTTTGAGGTTTCTGTAGATTATGCCACTTATAGACAGAAGGAAGCTAACAATTCAAGCTTTAGTATTTGCAAAATTGTAAAGTTGGGAGGTTAAGTCCCCTAATACCCCTGACCCCCTTCCTCTCAACATTCTCCTTCTCTTCACTATTTCTTCCCATATGCCAAAGTATTAATCTACACTAACACTACCAATAATAATCATAGCTATTATTAATTGAGCACATGTTATGTGCCAGCCCTGTATTTAGTTCTTTGAACATTGTGTCCCCATGCTACCTCAGCTATGAGTGGTTGAGTTAAATCTCCAATTAGGTCTCTTTGATTCCAAAACCATGGTGTAAATTGCTCCATGCTGTCCCTTCTCTTGAGAATGCTGTGGGTCCCATTGGGTCCTCTGTCAAGGAAATGCCAGCAGAGCTTGGAACTTGGCTATCATTTCCATAGCCATAGGAGTGTGGATGTGTTTTTTCCTTAATGAGTCTGACAAAAAATGCAGAGCCTTAGCCAGTTTGACTCAGTGGATGGAGTGTCAGCCCTTGGACTGAAAGGTCCCACGTTCGATTCCAGTCAAGGACATGTACCTCAGTTGCAGGCTCCATCCCTGGCTCCATTTGAAGCATGTGTGAGAGGCAACCAATCGCTGTGTCTCCCTCACATAGCAGAAAAACTGGCCTGCAGTGGTGGAGAGAAGAGATGGTAATTGGCTCTGTGTCTCTGAGAAGGCTTGTCCTTTTCTTCCTCCAGGATACGGTGGACACAGTATGACAAGACAAATCTGGGAAAGTGGTAAAAAAAAAAAAAAACTAACTAAAATATGTGGATCCAAAATGAGGTGTGGTATTCAGCTAGGACACTTGGGGTCACCAAGGAAGCTGGAAACATACAATGACAACAGGACCAGACCAAGGTAGATTACATATCTCTCAACCACTTCAGTCCTTGGGAGGTTAAAGGTCATTCAAAACAATTGCAAAGAAAAAATCTACTAGACAGAGATTATAAATATCTACTAAACATGTGAAAAACATGCAAGCCTACCAAACATTAACCACATACCATGTTATGCCTTCCAAAGTGTCTAGAACTTTTTTTGATAGGGGTATGCTGAAATGGGCAATCACATATAATGCTGATAAGTGGGTCAATATGAACAATTTTCTAAGAAAGCAATTTTGCAATGTTTGAAAAGGTTAAGTGTGATTTTCTTTCATTCTCAATTCTACCTCAAGAAATATATTCTAAAGAATGAACTCAAATACAAATAGATAGAAAGTGAAATGAACTTCAGGAGAGAGATGGAAAAGTAAATTCTGGAGTGTTCATAAACTGAATTTTTTACAGTCAATTAAAACAGATTCCAACAATATAAAGTGTGCATTAATAAATACTGAGGGCAATTCAATAAAAAGCCATTTGTGATGGTTCTAGATTTGAGGATTATCGTGCTTTCTTCCTCATTTTCTCTATAATTCCTAAGTATTTGACAAAAACACTATAATTACAATTAGAACATACTAGAGAAGTAATTAGATGTAGTGGAAAGAGCACTGGTTTGGGGATCAGATTTCCTGGATTCAAATACCAGTTCTATACTCATTAACCATGTGACTTTGTGCAATTTGTTTAACCATTTTGTGTATGGGATGATGATTGTATATAGCTCATAGAACCATCCTATGAAATGGGATGTTGATTGTATATACCTCATGGAGATTAAATGAATTACTATATATAAACTGCATTTTGAAAACAGTGCCTGGCACGTAGAAGATTTATTACTGTTATTCATATTAATATTATGACTTACTAAGGAAGATCTGCATTTCAATCAAAGCCTGGCTATATATTAGCTGTTTGACATTCAACAAGCTATCAATCCTTACTGAAATGCAGGTTTTTCATTTATAAAACTAGAGGCCCTGTGCACGAATTCATGCACAGGCGGGGTCCAGCGGGCCTGCCCTGTTCGGGGCTAATAAGGTCAGGCTGGCCAGGGGGAGGGGCTGCAGGAAGTTGGTGGGCCAGTGCCATCCTCCAGTCAGGGTGGGGGGGTAGTCAGGGGCAGGGCTGGCTGGGGGGAGGGGCCACAGGTAGTTGGTGGGCTGGTCCCACCCCCTGGTCAAACTCCCAGTTGAACTCCCAGTGGAACTCCTGGTCAAGGGGACAATTTGCATATTAGGCTTTTATTATATAGGATGGGTGTAATAGTGTCAACCTTGTTTTTGTGCAAAATTATGATTATGAATAATATATATTTATAATATACACAGTATGATAATATGATATGTGATATATAAATGGTTGCAAAGATTATTATCTATAGTATAACCTACATATACATGGTTTGTATATATAACATATACTAGTACATCATAGTATAAACAAAATACAGAAATCACTTGTGCACATATTATAAACTAAGTAAATTATAGTTGTTCAGTTTAGAATCAGAAAAATATGTTGTGAACCTGAGAAGCACATATGTAAAGAACATTTGGGGTCATCATTCTGTTTTAATATCTTATTTGTGTTCTGTAGTGTTTCTAATGAACAGATTTCTTGATATATTCTGTGCTGAGTACTTATTTAGTACATTGTGTGAGAAAAAGAAACACTACTTGGTTCAGTATCCTACTAAATATTCCCAAATGCCCAATCACATGTAATAGCAACAAAAGTCACAATTTAGCCCTTTGAGATAATAATAGCCACTTGGAAATGATGACTCTTTTTAAAGGGTTCATGTTAAATAAACAAACAGCTAAGGGATTACCCATTCCGGGAATTTACAGTTTAAAGAAGGCTGTTTCAGAGTTAGAGAGACAGGAGCTGAGCAGAGTGTGTCCTTGGGGAGTGGAAAGTGTGTGTGTGTGTGTGTGTGTGTGTGTGTGTGTGTGTGTGTGTGTCCTAAAGGGTAGAGGGGGGCTTTCCTAACACCCTTTTCCTCTAAGACACATAGTCAGTGATCTGGTCTTTTGGTCTTTGCCTGATTTCTCACTGTGGAGGCGGTTGGCTCTTGATAAAACACCTCACAGAGAAGACCAAGAAGTATGTGTGGCTGTCCCCAGAAGCCTCAACTCAATTGTGGCTTCCCAGGTGGCTGCCAGCGCCTTCCAGTGCAGCAGACGCGGTGCATCCCTGTGTCCCCTGACGCATTAGCATCAGGTCTCTGTGCCCTGTACATTCGTTCTAAGTCATTGGCACCTATTACGTACAAATTATCCCCCTGAATAAGAAAGCTCCATACTCAGATGGACACTATTGATTTCCAATCTACCACCTAAAAGACTCTATCATTAGGCCGCATTAGGTAATTTGCTTCAATTTTGACTTTGGGATTTGGGCCTGAAATTCATTGTCAGGTGGTAACATTGTGTTGTTTAATTAATTTTAAAAAATAAAAAAGTAAAAGAACTGCTGTAAACCAGGACGTTTATTCAGGTTTCTAGGATCACCTTGCCTCTCTTGTTCCTTGCATGTTCAACTCTTATCAAGAGTGTGTTAAGGAACTTAACATCTGATTCTTACTGGCGAATCAGGAAAATCATTAACTGCTGCCTCCAGTCTGGAAAAACCACCTGTGTTCCTCCTGAAAATTAACACTTTATTGCACACTGAAAAGGTATCAGCCTCTGCCTTAAAAATGCCATTCCCCCAAATTATAGTATATGATAGACAAAGGATAAATTTCCTAAATACATAAGGAGCCTTTATAAATCAGTCTGAACAAAAATCAGTAACCAATCTCAGTTGGCAAATACAGAAGCCTTGTCTGTTTTGATAACCACTGCTCTTCTATTGCTCAGAGACCATACCCAACATGTATGCAAATAACATAAAGAAAAAAACATGTAAGCAGCATGAATAAGACAAAGGACATGCTTAATCTCACTAATAAATAAGGAAATGTAATTAAAATAAAATGCAACTTTTATATTGACAAAAATGGAAAAGGTTGATAACACCCTGTTTGTGGCAGAGGTTTGAAGAAAACGGATATTTCAAACATTGTCTGTGAAGGGTTTAAAGTGATACAATTCTTGGGTTGGAATTGAGTGATATCAATCAAAATTTTAGATGTCCATACCTCCATTATTTTAGTCTGCAGACAAACAATTATCATATAATAATATGTATATAAGTATGCTCATTTAAGGAATATTTTGTAAGAGTGAAATATAGGGAAACACTCACATGAATACATACTTTTATAACTATAGACAATATTTTCTGAGCACTCATCTGGTACTTACCTCTTCAGTATGTGTTTTACAGGCAATATTTTATTTAATACATTCAGGAAACTGATTCTATTAACATTCTTTGGTCTCAGATGAAGACAGTTCCAAAGGCAGATGATTACATAGGAAAGTCTTAGGGCTTAATTTTTTCTCCTCTTTCTTTTAATACCTAGTGCAACATACCATTCTAAATGTTCTATGGCTTTCAAAGCATTTAATTTTTTGTAAGATAGGCTTCTTAGCATTTTTCTCATTTTCAGTGGCTGCACCAGTTTACAATTCCACCAACAATGCATGAGGGTCCTTTTTTCCTCACATCTTTTACCAAAATGTGTTCTTTGTTTTTATTGTTGTTTAATAATTCTGACAGGTAAGGGGTGATATCTCATTGTGTTTTTAATTTGCATGTCTCTGATGATTAGTAAGGTTCAGCATCATGGGAGGGGTGGGGATGGGGCATGGGCAAAAAAGGTGAAGGGCATTAAGAAGTACTAACTGCCAGATATAAAATTAGTCATGGGGACGTAAAGTGCAGCATAGGGAATATAGTAAATAATATTGTTAGAACAATGTATGGTGCCAGGTGGTGACTAGACTTAGTGTGGTGATCACTTTGTAAGGAAGATAAATATCTAATCACAGTGTTATTCACCTGAAACAAAAAATATAGTACTATAATTTAAAAATAAATTTTAAAACAATTTTATTGTATGGATGTAACACAATTTGTTTATCCATTAACCTGTTGGTGGACATTTAAATTGTTAACCTATTTTGGCTATTACAAATAAATATAAATATCAATGTAAATATAAATATTACATGTAAATATTAATGTAAAATAATAAATATAATTTATAAACCCCTAGCTAGGCTAACCAAGAAAAAAGAGAAAAGACAAATTGGCAACATCAGAAATAAAGAAGGGTTATCACTACTCATCTTATAGTTGTTAAAAGAATAATAAAGGAATACTATGAACAATTCTATGCCCACAAATTTGACAACTTAAATAAAATTGATCCATTGCTTGATAGACACTAGTTACTAAAACTCACACAAGAAGAAATAGATCATTTTAATAGGCCAATATCTATTTTAAAAATTAAGTTATAGTTAACGATCTTCCAAAAATCACCAGGCCCAGATGGTTTCACCAGTAAATTCTAGCAAATATTTAAAGAAGAAATAAAAGTCAAGGCTTCACAACCTCTTGCACAAATAGAACTAGAGGAAACACTTCCTAACTCATTCTATGAAACCAGCATTACCTAAATAATAACACAAAATAATGACACTGCAAGAAAGAAAAGCTACAGACCAACATCTCTAATGAAGATGGATGTAAAAATTTCCCACAAAATATTAGCAAATTGAACAATGTATAAAGAGCATTATACCTCATGATCAAGTGAGATCATTTGCAAGGCAACCAAATATGTGAAAATCAATCAATGTAATATACCACATCAACAAGCTAGAAAACGAAAATCATATAATCATATCAATTGATGCAGAGGAGCTTTTACATTTTGTTGACAAAATTTAACACCCATTCACGATACAAAACTCTCATTGAACTGGAAGTAGAGTAAACTTCAATTTGATAAAGAACATTTACGAAGAACCTATGGCTGACATCAGTGAGAAACTGAATGGTTCCCCTTAAGATAGAGAACAAGGCAAGCATGTGCTTTCTCACCATTCTTATTCAGCATTATACTGGAAGTCCTGCCTAGTGCAATAAGATAAGAGAAAGAAATATAATTTCTATAAATATAATTTCTGGCTAGTACAGTAAGATATATATGAATGACAGAAAAAAAACAAAATCGCCTTTATGCACAGATAGGATGATCTATGTAGAAAATACAAAAGGATTCACAAAAAACTTCCTGGAACTAGTAAGTGAGTGTCACAAGGTTGCAAGTTATAAGGCAAACATGCAATAGTCAATTGTGTTTCTATTTTTCTGCACGAACAATAGGAATTTGAAATTTTAAAAAAGACTATTTTAATAGCTCCCCCAAAACTGAAATGCTTAGGTGTAATACTAGGTATAAATCTAGTAAAATATGTATAAGATATATGTTCATGTCCTTTAATAGGCAAATTGATAAACAAACGAGTATATGTATACAATGCAATATTTTTCAATGATAAAAAGAAATGAGCTATCAAGACACAAAGAGACATGGATGAATATTAAATGCATATTGCTAAGTGGAAAAAAAGCTAGTCTGTTACAGTTACATAATGTATGATTTCTATTATGTGACATTCTGGAAAAGATAAAACTGTAGAGACAATAAAAACAAATCAGTGGTTGCCAGGAGCAGGGGTTCCAGGGGAGAGAGAAAATTTGAATCAGTGAAGCACAAGGAATTCTTTTTGTTTTTCTTGTAGGATTGTAAACCATTCACTATGATACTGCGATGGCGGATGCAAGACACTAAGCATTTGTCAAAGCCCATAGAACTTTTCAGCACAAAGCATGAACCTTAAAATATGTACATTAAAAAAATAATTTAGTAGTACAGAAGATCCCAGATGGAATTCAGAGTACAACAAAGCAATCTAAGTGTATTACAAATGTATAAAATGACCTCACTGAAGAAGGTTGTGGGGAAATGTGTGTGCTGAAAATAAATTAAAGACATAAGAAACTATCCATAAGTGATGTACTCTAGTTCATAAATGTGTATACTACAGAGTATATAAATGAACTATTCTGATACTGCTCTATACTTACATTTGAAACCAACAATGAGGTAAATGGGTGGAGCATGGTGGGAGCCAGATTTCTCACTGCTGGCAGTGGCACGTACATATCTGCAAGGAGAGGAGGCCAGAATAACCACTGTGGTAATGAATTGGAGTTGGAGATATTACTAAGAACTCGCATTTACATTAATATAGATAACAGATGGTTACATACAGAAACATGTAATAATATGATCTCCGAACGCATAATAATCTGGCCACTCAATGTGTGTGTGTGTGTGTGTGTGTGTGTGTGTGTGTGTGTGTGTGTGTGTATTAGAGGCCCAGTGCATAAATTCATGCATGTGTGGGGTCCGGCCAACCTGGCCAGCGGGAGGGGAGATGGGCGGCCTGCCTGCTGGTTGAACTCCTGGTTGAGGGACAATTTGCATATTACCCTTTTATTATATAGGATATACACTGAGTGGCCAGATTATTATGCGTTCAGAGATCATAATAATCTGGCCACTCAGTATATATATATACCAGTTAGCATACACACATACATTTCATTTGAGCACACCTAGCATCCAGATCTTGGTTTTCAATACTCCTCTGTAGGAGAATGAAGCTCCTTGGAGAAGTGGCTGATTCTAGGACTAGCGCAGAAAATATGTAAGATGAGCTGGGGCACCCTGAAGTGCTAGAAGGTAAGAAATACCCCTCATAAAAAAATAAAAACAGCCCTAGTTGGCTTGGCTCAGTGGATAGAGTGTCAGTCTGTGGACTGAAAGGTCCTGGGTTCAATTCCTGTCAAGGGCACATTCCCAGGTTGTGGGCTCATTCCCAGTGGGGGGCATGCAGGAGGCAGACAATCAATGATTCTCTCTCATCATTGCTGTTTCTATCTCTCTCTCTCTCTCCTCCCCCTTCCTCTCTGAAACTAATAAAAATATATTTTTAAAATAAAAATTAATTAATTAGTTAATTAATTAAATGAAAAAACAACCCAAAAAAAGAAACACACACACACACACACACACACACACACACACACACAATGATGGGGATATGTCAAAAAAAAAAAAAAAAACCGGAGTGGACTGAAAGGATTCCCAATGACTGATGCTGAAACAGTCTGAGCAACAAAATAAATAAAATAGTATTCAATTATAACCCTAAGTATGAAATAAATATTCATGAGCCTAAGCTAATATAAATAATTGAATGAGCAAATAAATGGGGGAAAATAGACAAATCTTGCATGCAGAAGAATTCCAAATAATTTATGTAGCCACTCCATTTTCCAGGAGGGGGAGCATAAACCCCCACTCCTTAAGTGTGGGCTGTGCGTAGTGATTTCTTTCCAATGGAAGGGAGAAAAAGAAAAGTAAATTTACAGAGGAGAAACCTGATAAACACTACTTTAGCCAGGTGATCAAGGTCAACTTCAACAATCATAAATCATGTTGGTAGTATGCACCCTTGATTATGTGAAGACAAGGGCACTTTAGCCCTGTGCTCTTCCTCCCAAAAACTTGTAAAAAAAAAAAAAAAGTATAATCATAAGAAGAATATCAGATAAATGCCTACATCTTACCAGGGCTCCTCAAAATCATCAAGGTCACCAAAGACAAGGAAGGCCTGAAACTCACCTCAGCCCAGAGGAACGTAAGGAGACATGACGACTAAGTGTGATGTGGCGCCTTGGATGGGATCCTGAAATAGAAGTTTTCCTTAGGTAAAAACTCCCGAAGAAAGCATGGGCTTCAGTTAATAATGTACAAGTATTCGTTTATTGTAACTATACCAAATAGATCACACTATTGTATATCGTTAATAGTTGGGGGAAATGGAGATGAGGTACATGAGAACCCTGTACTGTCTTCTCAATGTTTCTGTAAATACAGAACTCTTGAGATAAAATTTTAAAAAAAACACATTTATATAAAAATATTGTTCTGACTTAACTCCCACGTGGTTTGTAAGAAATCGCTCAAGCTGCCCACAAAATGCCTTGGCACGTTCTGCCGACTCTCAAGAGGCACCTCTAAGGTCCCTTTGTCTACTCGTAGGACTTCTGCCCTCTCGTGGGCTCTCTCCACAGTTGCCTATGGCAGTGTCCCCTGCTGAGATATTTTTCCCCAAATAACAACTCTTCCGTCCATGTTTGCTGAAGACACTGCCACTGCTTCCACCCGAGGAGGCACCTCCACAGTGTCCACTGATCTCCCACCAAAGCTACAAAAGCTGCAGGTACTTAGTTCTTTGTGCGCAACCCCTTTGCCGCCTTGTGTCTTCCATCGGAGCCATGGGGCCTGGCCGGGATTTAGGCGCAGAGACTGTCTATGCTCAGAATCGTCAGCCTTCCTCTCCAGCACAGGCTCAGTAGCTTTGCTCCAAAGCTGCAGTTTCTCATTCTCTTTCCTTTGCACAAGTTCTTTCTGCAGAAACACTTGGGCCCATCTTGTGGACGAACCCACCTCTCCTGGCCTCAGAGCGAGGCAGCAGCGTGGACTGCTGGAGTGAACTCAGTTTAGGATATGGACCTGAGGTTTGGAATATTTGAAAGCAATACTGAGTTGATGGATGTGGAGGTTCTTAGCACATTTCTTAGTGCATTATAAATGCTCAGAAGTCTCTGAGTGTGCTAGTTCCCCATATGCCTTCTTTTTTGATTGCCATGAGGTCTTCACAATAAAGTGGAAATGAAAACAATTAGTATCTAAAGACTCAGACTGGGGACTTTTTAGCAAGGAGTTACCTCTGCTTAGGAAAACACCTTTATGAGCCATGCAAAGTAGAAGACCAGTCCCTGTGGAGGTGGGAAGGCAATTGTGCTACAAAAGAAACGGATAAATTCTCCTGTAACAAAATGAATAGAAATTAGGGGGAGAACAGAGAAAGAAGAGAGAAGAGAAAAAGGGTCTGACTTAGTGAAGGTTCAGTGGACTTAGAACAGGATGCAGGACATTCTATTTTAAAATGTTTGCATTCAAATACCCAGAATAGTTGGCTACAAATAAGAAGGCCTTTTATAAGTGGGGAGGGCTTGTGGGAAATCAAGCTCTGAGAAGAGATGGTATCTCTGTCTGTATGAGGTGAAGCAGCATCAAAAAGTATCACTGAAAGAATAAACACCAAAGCTTGGAGCCAGGGTGGTCAGGGAATAGACAGCCACTCAGAATCTTCAGACGTCTTTAGGAGACATTTTGTGGATTGTCTCACAATTTACCAGATGGGGTTGCAAACAAAAATTAAAATCTAAAGTTGAAGGGGAAGAATAATTCAGCTGACATCTGAGTTACAATAGCATCCATTTGAGACTGAGTAAACTGAACTTCGGAGTAGTTAAGTGAACTGCTGATGTTCAGAAGACTGGATCAGATTGGAACAGGGATTCAGCTCACCTTATTGGTGAGTGTCTATGAAAGTGGCCACTTGGAAACCTTGAAAATGAGCTTTTGTCTTGACTAAAAGTCCAATAAACTTCTCCATCTTGTGCCCTTTTAATGAATCATTTCTGCCTGTCAGGTACCAGATGTTCCTTTTAGGACATCAAGACATAAGAACTGACTTGAAGAGCCTCTAGAAAGCAATCCAGACCATGACAGACATCTTTAGTTGGTATCTTCATGTCACTCCCACTTTCCTATTCCACTACTTTGCCTGGGATTCTTTGTTCCTGGCCTATGGTTCACACTCAGGGTTATTCCTTTGAGAACCTGCCTCTGCCTAAGTCTTGGTTTCCAATTTCCCAGCTGTGTTTGCAAATTTTTAGTTTTTAGGATTTGGCTACCTTGCCTGACCATGCCTCTGAAGTCATCAGCTAAACCTCCCTCTCACATAAAGATTTTTTTAACTAAATTTTTAAATTTCTGGTTTCTAGATACAAAAATTTGTAATTATAACATTAAGCATTTATTGACCATGTACTATAATGCTGACATAAGCACAAAATTCAACTACCTAAAGACTCCCAAAGTGGGAGCCTGGGTAGGTGAGATTAGTACATAGAGCTGTGGGTTGGAGTTAGGAAGTAACTGCAGTGAAGATATTCCCTGATTTCACAGAAGAAGTAGAAGGAAGAGGAGGGCGAGGGAGAGGATGCAGAAATCCAGTCTGAATCTGACCCAATTTCTTGCATAGCTGTTTGAGAACAACGAGGAATATGAAACACTAGTAGCAATTGAAGTTGAATTGGGGAAACGGGAAGACAGAAGTGTAAATATTGGGCAAACTCAAGCATCAGAATGAGTTTGGGAACAGGTTAGAAATAGAGTGAAAGGGTCTGTTAGGAACATGCCTGTAGAAGCTGGGTTCACTTTGTTAGTAACTGGCTGGCAAAATATCTCAAGGCCATAGGGTGAGAGTGGCTGGAACTCTTTTTCTTTGTGCAACCTCAGAATTGATGCAATCTAGCAACTTTGTGAGATGTTTTCCCAATGGGCTGCCTGCAAATTGAAATGGACTCTGAGATTGTATTGTGGCTCAAGTCAGTGAAATGATTCCTGCACCCGGGGGAGAAAAGCTCTTATAGACTTCTCACATCTCTGGCTCTCAGAATGCAGATCATCTCTCCAGGTTGAGTACTATGGGATGGCCTCTCTTCACTTCTGTCCCAGGCCACTAACCTCAGAGCTCTTCTTTCATAGCTGCTTCTCACTTCCTTTAGCTATTGCTTTATGGGAAATAAAGCATCACCTCCCTCCTCAGGGCTCGGCACTTAATGGTTCTGTTATGGTTAACTTTATGTGTCAACTGGCTGGGCTCTGGTGCCCAGTGATGTGGTCCAATAGTCCAACACTAGCCTGTATATGTACACATGTATATGGATAAGAATATATAGGGTATATATGTGTAGAGGCTCCTCTGGAGACACCTAACTGATTGATACATATTCCAAACCCAACTCAGTGAGAAAATTAATGATAGTGAATGAGCAAAGGTGTTTTATTGCCTTGAGTTCCACTGAGTCATTTAGTGGGAAGAAATACTGATAATAGTAGGAAGAAAGAGAAGGAGGAGAAAAAGCAAAATGGAAAGGGGAGCAGGAGTGAGAGCAGGAATTAGAGGAATTGCCCTGAGGTATACATTGAACTTGTTTTTCTGATTGAAAGGAAAATAAAGTTTAGGTGCTATTCTCTATTTGTACTATGGACACCAGTCACTGTTTTATCTCAAGCCACAAAAGGTGAATAAAGATAGAGGTAAAGATAGAGATGAGAGAGAACCAGTGGATTCTACAGCATGAGCTTGACTTCTAGCATCATTAAGAGAAGAAAAGGGACAGGAGCACACTCTGCTCAGAGCGGGTGGCACTCCAGCTCTCTCATCTCTGCTTGCTAATGGACCAGCAACCTGGGCATGAGCCCTGACCTGGAATCGAACTGTGATCTCCTGGTTCATAGGTTGACACTCAACCACTGAGCCATGCCAGATGGGCAAAAATATATTTTAAAAAGGGAAAAGAAAACCAGTCAACTCTTTCATAAATTATTAAATAAATCTTAAAGAACCATTTTTGTTCACATTTATGTTAGAGAATGCCTTTTTGTTACATGACAATCATTTCAGAAAACATTTTTTAAATTTGATTTTCAATTGACACATTTTAGAATTTCCAGATTTTGTTTTGTGTTTTTTTTACATAATATACTTTGTGTTCAATTTAGTGGTAAGCAAATGTTTAAATGTAGTTTTCTATATTTAATGATCAGTTCAGTTCAAATTCTTGCCTTTTGAAATTTTTCCAATTTAGTAGTGAGATCGTTTTTGCATGTTTTTTCAATTTATATTTTGTCAGGCCCTTTGATATATAAATTTCTCTGATTAAAGTTTAACAAATGTACCCTCATTTAAAGAATAATTAGTCTTCGCTTATTTATTCATTTATTATTTTTTTAGTATCTACTATTAAAAACCAAATGTTTTTTAAGAGTTTCATTTCCTCTATTAATCCAAAACAGAGTTCCCAAGGTCTTAATGTAACCCATGCCACTCTGCTCATGTAGAAAATGCCCTATCTGTTATTGCCAAAGGGATGCTTTCATGGTGACAAGCAGAAATGTCAGGGCACTTACATTTTTGCCCAAGACTGATCCATTTATAGCTTGGACTAGTAAGAGGATATTATTCTTTCTGCCAAAAGGGGTTTGAAATGTCTATTCCTTATTTTCACAGACAAGGAAGAAAATGCAGACTCGCTCCAAGATATAGATCTAGTGATGAGGTTAAAGAGACACCTGAAAAATCACGTAGCTATTTTTGCTAAGATGTAAAATTCTGCTAGCATTTTGCAGAGCATATTGAAGTAGGGAAAGTTTCCATACGATATAAGAATGATGAGTTCATGGATGATGATTGCATTATTAAGACATACTAATTAACAAATAAATAATTAAGCAACCCAAAGCCTGTGCATGGACCAAGAATGCATGTCTTATGAATCAGGGATTATGATTAATCCATTCTGTGCACCTGAGCTCACTTCCACACAAAGCAAAACAAAACCTCAGTGGTTTTTGTTTCAAACTGAGCTGCTGAAACAGTTGCTAAGACCTTCTGACATGCATAAGACAGGCTCTGAGGCTGACGCACAGTGTGGACACATGAGGTCTCCCAGAACCAGCGGGTTCTGCACAAGATTTAGAACATTAGCCATAAGTCCAGTGAGTCTTGCAGTTCTCACAGAGGATGACCTGGAGCTCCATGGTTCTTTTTTTTTCTGGCTCATTCTTTGTGGTTCATTCTTTGTAGTTCATTGCATATACTTATGGAGAGAAAAGTATATGTTGTTCATTCTAGCAAATATTTGTTTAGTAATTCTCAAAATAATTGTTTTGCCATCAATTTATTATAAACCTGAGTTAAGATATCCTTCAATTTTTTATCTTTGTTTTAAAATGCACAGGGTAAACCCCACCTGATAATTATAGTCTTGATGTTTGGTACCCAGAAGTGTCAAAACCTGGTCATTTTTTAAAAATATATTTTATTGATTTTTTACAGAGAGGAAGAGAGAGGGATAGAGAGTTAGAAACATCGATGAGAGAGAAACATCGATCAGCTGCCTCTTGCATACCCCCTACTGGGGATGTGCCAGCAACCAAGGTATATGCCCTTGACCAGAATCGAACCTGGGACCCTTGAGTCTGCAGGCTGATGCTCTATCCACTGAGCCAAACCGGTTTCAGCAAAAACCTGGTCATTTTTATCATGGGAAAAGAGATCCAAAAGAACTTTAGAAAATATAAAGCATGTAAATCAAAATTCCACTGAGAAGCCATGGCAGGTATTTCAAGTAGCAGAGGCTTTAACAGAGGGCAGTAAAAGTTTAGTAATCATTGGAAGGCCTGCAAGTGCAAGTGTTAGGGAAGCTTGGAGAAGGAGGTCACAGCTGCCTAAGGTACCACCAACAGGTGTTGTCATGCAAAATAGCATGTCTGCCCAAACCCTTGGTTCTACTCATCACAATGAAAATGGCTTCCTTCAAATCTTGCATGTGAGCAGAATATACACCATAATCCTATTGGTAAGGGATGGGAGGAAACAGGTTCCCATGCTTTTGGCACCTGCAATATGCAAAGAGTATATAAGAAATCAGAAATGATGCTGAGTGCCAACAGGTGAGTGTTTAGCCCATCAGGGTACACTTTCCTATTATTCATTTATCCTTCTTGGTACTGTTCACATGATGATGGAATTTCCTCTAAGTTCATTTGTCTTGCTGTAAACTCAATACCTGGTCCATGGCCTAACGCTTAGTTAGGGCTTAATAAACATTGGGCATCAGAGGATGAGTACCTGGGTTCATAACTGTGAAAGCCAACCTCTCCCACTTTATTCCACTCTACTAGAGGAAAGGAATCATTCCATTTCTGCTACCCATCAGATCGGAGAAGACAGGAACTGCTTTTAGTACTTCTTTTCTGCATGAAGAAGTGACTCGATCGTGTGGCCCAGCCTACTCACATGAACGTCAGCTCTCAGGTCTGTCAAAAGGTATTTACTTCACTGGGAGGAAGGAGGAAGAGAAGCCTTTATGAATACAAGGAAGCCAACCTTATCAGCTGCTATAATTTCCCCTGGTTTTTAAAGGCCTCATTACAGAGATGGAGGCCATGATTCCATAGGGATTTATACACTCACCAGGGAAATGGCAGGGAGGGAGATAACAGGGACCATGAACTATTAGCTGAGTTATCACTGAAGCCACACTGTATATAGCTGTAAGCACTGTATATCGTGGCTTAATTAGAAACACTGGTTAACCCAGAGTCAGACTGACATTTTATCTTCCAGTCACACTTCCATTCCTCAAATGGAATATGTGGTAGCAGCCAAGAAATTGAACCTTGACATTGCATATGTGAGCCCAAAAGAAATCATGCAAGAGGCCTAAAAGATAATGAGACAATAGCATTTACACCCATTTACTCATTTATTTAACACATGTGTTCATTCATTTAACAAACAGGCATTGTGCTAGGCACTCTAGAGAAGATTTTTGTAAGAGATGTGGTCCGGAGGCCTAGCAGTCTTCTAGAAGGGCAAAGCAGGGGAGTCACTTAGTCTCCCTGAATCTCTTGGGAAATTTGAGGATAACAATAGTACATACCCCAGAGTGTTTTGGAAGCAGTAAGAGGTAAATGCCACAAAAGCCTGCTGCAGAGAACATATATTCAGAGACATCTATATAATAATAAAAGTGTAATATGCTAATTAGACTGGACATCATTCCAGACGTCCTTCTGGACGAAGCCAGGGCCAGAGGGAAGCCCGGGTCCCGGGTGCCAGAGAGAAGCTGGTGCCCGCAGCCAAGGGAAGGAAGGCCTACTCTTGCATGAATTTCATGCATTGGGCCTCTAGTAAACACATATGAACATATATGTGTGTAAGCATCAGGGGTGACAATGACTCTAGGGGTTCCAGCTTAAAGAAGAAGCTGAGGCAGACATGAAGACTGCCATAATTTTTCTTTTTTTTAAAAAAAAATATATATTTTTTTATTGATTTTTTTACAGAGAGAAAAGGAGAGGGATAGAGAGTTAGAAACATCGATGAGAGGGAAACATTGATCAGCTGCCTCCTGCAACACCCCCTACTGGGGATGTGCCCACAACTAAGGTACATGCCCTTGACCTGAATCAAACCTGGGACCCTCAGTCCGCAGGCCAACGCTCTATCCACTGAGCCAAACAGGTTAGGGCCATAATTTTCAATGTGTTCTCTGAGCCACACAGATCCATGACACATTGTGAGACATTGTCACCCTGGAAGCTTTGTGAAGCACGTGTTTGATAGGAGGAGAATTAGATCTGTGGGAAAGGCATTCCAGGGGCAGCAGGTGGAAATAGGCACTGTGCATAGCATTGATGAGCTGCAGGCCCCGACTGGCTTGAGCAAAAAGTACTCCAGCAGAGAGAACTGGATGTGGCTGGGCATGGACGGCAAAGAATGGTAATGCAAGGCATTAGCCAACCAGGAATCCTGGGAAGCCAGCAGAGCCTAGAAAGTTTAGGCCATGGTCACCAGCTGGTAAGTAGAGGCAGTGAGCCTGAGGGTCCTGGTCCATGCTGTGGGACCTCTGGGGAGAGTGATGAACAGATATTTAGAAATAGCACCGTATTGTTATTACTGCAAATTAAGTCTCAAGGAATAATCATAAGAAAGGTGTCCGACTTACAGTATTTCCAAGTGCCACCAGGCCTCTTGCAGGGCCTGTAGGAGTGCCGCTGGCAGCTGACCTTGAAACCAATATGGGCCTGGCCAGCGAGATAACCCCATGGGAAAGGCGGGAGTCCCTATTGTGCTTCAGGAACTGTCTCTAGCGGAGTGGTGGCAACACTCCAGCAGAGGGGAGCCGAGGGCTGCGGGGCAGAAAACACCCAGGGCAATCAATGGCTTTGTGGCATTGTACAAAGGAAAGCCTCCCGGATAAGTAAGGAAACAAAACAGAAATCAGACTGGAGCAGCCAGATCAGGCCTCATGGGGAGGCGGTTGACAGGCATGCAGCAGGAGGTCAAACACAGGAACCAGAGTGGAAAGAGTTCCTAAAGAGCTGCATGCCAGCTGTCAAAACTGGCCGTCCTCCTGCTGCTCAAGGCCGGCCCCACCTGGCTGGAATTTCCAGAGACAAATGATGAAGCGAAGCCTGCAAGTGCAATTGAAGGTTTCAGCCCAGGTGCATCCTCTGGGCCAGTATAGACCCTGCCTGCCCAGTCTCTTGCTCATTAGTAGGCACAGAGCAGGTGGGTAAGAAATACTCTTGCAATTGGGTGAGAGAGGAGGCGCTGTGCCATGCTCAGTTTCAATATCAGAGAGTGGTTCCCAAGGAAAGTACTCTTAGCTGGGGACCAGGAGGTCAGTGCCATGGTGCAGAATTCAGCCTAACGAACCAGCAAATTTGGATTCCAAACCAAACACTGTCTCAGAACCAGATTATGACACAAGGTCCAAGGGTGTGCCAACCTGTCAGACTAAATCACATGTGTGGTCTCCATTGTCATGGTAGAGTACTCTCCTTAAATAAATGTTAAGCTGAAACCGGTTTGGCTCAGTGGATAGAGCGTCGGTCTGCGGACTGAAAGGTCCCAGGTTCGAGTCCAGTCAAGGGCATGTACATTGGTTGCGGGCACATCCCCGGTAGGGGGGCACATCCCCGGTAGGGGGTGTGCAGGAGGCAGCTGGTCGATGTTTCTCTCTCATCGATGTTTCTAGCTCTCTATCCCTCTCCCTTCCTCTCTGTAAAAAATCAATAAAATATATTTTTAAAAATAAATAAATAAATGTTAAACAATTATTTTAGAAGGATGCAAAAGTTATACACTTATTCTGTTAGAATAAGAGATAAAAATAAGGATAAAAAAATTATAACCTTGTCCTGGGTGCCATGCCTGTCTGTCTCTGCCTCCTTTTCCCCTATCATCTGAGGCGGTTGTATGTCTGCAGCCTCCAATTCCTGGCCTGCACTTGGCCCATAGAGCTGTTTGAGAAGGAAGTGGTATGTTCAGCAAATGGGGGTTATATGTCTGAGTTCTGCCAGTGGGTGTTTCCTCTAAAGGAACTCACCTCTCCTGTCTGAAAGTCAAGATTCTTACATGCAAAACGAGGGGTTTGGACTAGAGAGCCCCTACGGAATCCAGTTGAGCTTTCTGTTTTCCGCTGCTGTGTGTCCCAGAGCAGCACCAGGTGAGGAACAAGCATTGCTCCTGGTAGCACCTGGCAGCAGGGAGAAGTGATTGTCCCCAGGTTACTTAGAGTCCTGGACATAAACTATAATGCAACACACTTACTTGTACATGTTTATTATGGACTCTGAGATATTTTCCTTGGAATAGACATCAAGCAAGAAATAGCTGGTCACATGTGTACACATATACAATTTGCACGGGTGGTGTCACATGACTCTCCACAATTGCAGTACTAGCCCATCCTTCCATCAGCAGGGCATGTGCCCACCCATAACCCCACATCCCTGCCAGTGCTAATGCTAATGCTACCCAGCTCTCTAATATTCACCAGTTTAGTAGGCATAAAGGGGTAGCTCCCTAATATCTGATTACCAATACTCTTGGACTCTCACCTTATGCTCAAAACTTTGGTGGGTTCCTTTTCTATAAATGTCCTTCTCGCTGCTTCTCTTCACTGTTCTATTGGAATTGCTGTCTTTTTTTTTTTTTTTTTTCCACTGATATGTGAGAGTTTCCTGTATGAGCATGTTAATGTGTGCGTGTCAGGGGCGCTTTCTCCTACTGCTTCCCAAACCACAAATCCTCAAAATGCCAGTCATATGCTAAATTCTGAGTCAAGAAGGGGAAACTGACTCTCCTACTGACTCTGCCTCCCACTCTGCCACCAGCACCCTAAGCAGCTGTGTTTGTGCCCAGCGTGTCTAAAATCTCTCAATGCAACACTTCTAATGGCTGCTGTCCTCACCCCCTGGCTGAACAATGGATTGCAACCAAAAACTGCTGGGGTGGCAGAACTGGAGGAAAGAGGTAGTATTTTGTTTTCTTAAGTGAGCCAAACAATATCTATCATTTAGATTTATCAACTAAAACAATTCCTCATTAGGAGAGGTACCTCCATTAATGTCAGTGATTTTCACTAATTTCTTTTTACCACGAATTTTTCATCGGTGACAACTTTCTTGGCCTCAGCATTCTGTGATGTCATAATAGGCAGCTGGTGAAGAAAGAGCCGGATGCTCAAAGAAGATGGAGAAATCTGGGCCAAGCAAAGCACACATATTTTTAATGAAGAGTTTCTTGTTACGTGCATTAGAGATTTCAAAAAGGTCTGTGTCGTATCCACTAGAAAGTGAGAGTCCTCTCATCCATATTATGTTGCAGCTTGGTGTGACAGTCAGTCATTCTGAAGCTTCCGTTTCTGAATCTGCACTATGGGGACAACACAGTGTGTACATAAAGACAGGGAGCTTAACAAGATGTTTGATTGAGTTTTCTGCTTCAGCCTAGAATTTATTTATGTCTACACCCTTCATGCCCTGGTCCTTCAACCTCTCCACCCAACCTTTGTGAGAAATATCTCATAGGAACAGCCATGATTACTGACTCAGCAGCTGTGGTCAGTAATGCTGGAAACGAAGCCTTTGTTGATTGAGTTGTGCTTCTGTAAACCTGGAACGGGCTGCTGTTGGAAGCCCAGTAGTAATTGTGCATCTGGACTATCCCCCTCCTGCTCCAACAGGCTGTCACTGGCAGAAAAACATGCTCCATTGGTGAAGACACGCTTCCAGTCACAGCTTTCCTGAGCAGTATTTAAAGTCCAGAGCTGTGATTTGCAGCTCAGTACAGAGAGAGCAGAGAACCGGGATCTGTGGATGAGACCCAAGCTGCAAAAATGACTCACAGTGAGTGACAGGGTTTGAGATGCATAAGGAGAGGAGACGAGTGCTTTCAGGATCTCTAATGCCTCAAAGGTCTGTTCCTCTCTTCCCCTGGAAAGCTTCTCTGTTAAAAACAGCCTACATTGATCTCTTCCCTCCCTGATTAGCTGTATTAGTCTGTGTTCTCCAGAGAACCATAGATAGATAGTCAGGGTTTTGTATATCTATCTATCTATTGTCTAGATATATTTATCTATAATATTTATCTACCTATAGATAGATATTAGAATCCTGACTAACACAGTTGGTGTATAGGTGGATTTGTTACGAGGAATTGGCTCACGTACTTATGGGGGCTGAGAAGATGCACAATCTGCCATCTGTCAGCTGGAGATCTAGGAAATCTGGTGGTGTAATTCAATCCGAATCCAAAGACCTAAGAACCAGGGGAGCTGATGGTGTAACTCCCAGTCCAAGGTCAGGAGAAGATGAGATGAGCTGTCCCAGCTCAAGCATTGAGGCGAGGGAGGAAAAAGGCCTGTGTGGGGGAATGAATTCTTCCTTCCTCTGCCTTTTGTTCTATTCAGGTCCTCAATGGATGGATTCTGCCCATCCACATCTGTTTTCCTGAGTGCTCAATGGAATGCTGTCTCATCCAGAAACACCCTCAAAGACACACCCAGAAATAGTGCTTAATCTGGGCACCTCATGGCCAGTGAAGTTGACACATAAAATTAACGATCACACCAAACCCATCCGACATTAGGGTGACCAATTCATTTGGGTTTCCCTGGGATTGGCCTGGTTTTCAAGCTGCAAGTCCAGTCTCCTAGGGAACTCCTCAGTACGTGGCACCACCCTGCCCATAATGCCTGTATTAAGCATTTTTTCACTTGATAATATTGGACTTAAAAATTTAGCCACAGTACCAACAAACTCTTATTGGGTGTCTAGGGAGTCAGATGAGCTAAGCTTTGAGGACTCCCTGCCCCCATATGGCTTTATGCCTCTTTATTTTCCCATAACATTTTATAAAGTGCTTTTTCCATATCTCACACTCAGACCTTGTTTACTACATACCATTATACAAGATAAGGAACCATAGATCCTTGGAGAAGTGGTAGAATCCAGGACTGGGCCAGGGAATATTTTCCCTGTATCCAGATGATTCTGGAACCACTTGTGATGCCATAAAGTTCTAAAGTAAGTGTGTTTTTTAGAGTGTAGTGCAGGAGCATGTGGGAAGAGCACAGGAGACAACATGAAGGAGCCCCTAATGACCAAATCTGAGACAATTTTAGCAACAAAATGAATAATAATGATCCATTTTAACCCTTGAAATACAGTAAATGCCCATGCTGAGATAGATAGATAGATAGATAGATAGATAGATAGATAGATAGATAAATTTAGTAAGATAAATAATAAATGAGCATAAATTATTATAGCAAAAATCCAATCAGTGGAATATTTGAGGTGAGTCAGGCTCTTCTGGGGCATTCCCCAGCCACAGCAGGCGTGCTATGGATGTCCTGGGCATTGCTGTCCAATCAGACCCCTCTATGGACAGTGTTTGTTTTGGAGCCTCCCATTGGGTTTGCCAAGGCTATATCAACACCACATCAAGATCCTTGCTTATCTTGCTTCCTCTCCCTTTTCCTGTCACAGGTGTTGTGTCTGCACTGTGGACTGAAACTTTTCCTATCCAATCTTGTGCTTCCTCCTCTTTTGTGTCTCATGGGCATTACCCCCCAATATTCCCCTTGCACTCCTCTGTCTGTCTCTGTATCTGCTTCCCAGAGAAGCCCAGTGGCCCATGCATCATATGAAAGCGAATAATGACATCAGTGATGTCTGGGATTTTTTTCTAAATAAAAATCCCCTTCTCTTCTGCCTGCAATACTACCCTAAAACTCTCTTCCAAGTTACTTAACTCTTTGAGTTTCAGTTCTCTGATCTATATAAAAAGAGACAATGTCCACCATAGTATTAAGAAAAGCATATTGATGAATATCAAAGCATTTTAATAAAATACTATGTAAATGCTTGAAGAAAAACACAAAGTCCAGGATAGTGTTCCCCTCTTAACATATTATTGCACATTAGTTAAATGAGAAAACAAACAAACAAAGTGCCTGGCTCATAATAAGTGGAATGGGAGAATAGACAAAAAAATGAACAACTCTGAGAGTAAATACGATAGATATATCAAATCTACACAAGACATGGAGCTCTTATATGCTGATAGTGGAGGTAAAAAAAGATTTTGGAAAACAGTTTGGCATTAACCCTCAATTGAAATAGTTTAGTGATTCAATTTATTTAATAATTCTGCAAATATTCAGGCTTTCATATTTCTTCTTCCCTTGGTTCTGATAAGTTAAATTTTCCTAGAAACTAATCCATTTCACCTAATTTTCAAGTTAGCATGAAGTTGGTCCTATGTATTATCTTATTTTTAATTGCTGATTATATCTGTAATTATACCTCTTTTACTCCGGATACCATTTGTGCCCCTTCTATTCTCTTATTCTTCTTTTATATGTGTTTATTCTTGACCAAGTTTTGTCAATATTGACAGCTTGTTTCAATGATCCAAACTTTGGATTTTTCATGGCCCTTTTAGCTGTTTTCTATTTCATTGATTTTCATTCTTATTTTATCCTCTTGCTTTCTAGCTTCTTTGAATTTGCTGGATGTTTTGTGGGTTGTTGTTTTTTTCAACATCTTGATTTGGACACTTACATTTATGCTTTAGCCTTTCTTTTTAACATAAATATTTAGGTTATCAATTTCCCTCAAAGCATTCTTGTTTCTGCATCCTACTAGTATATCATCAGCAGTGAAGAAACGCATTGTCAACAACCCCATCCTCCTCTCCAGAGGTAACCATGATGCTGATTCTAAAACCATAAATTACTCTGGCCTATTTATAATGTCTATCATTGAAATTATCTGTGCCTGTTTTTTTTTCTTCCTATATTTTCTATAATCCTTAACTTTTCTTTTCACTTATTCTATTTCTTCATTTTTGCTCTTTCCATAGGGAAGAATTCAACAATTTGGTAATTAGTTCCTTAGCTATGTGGGTTCTACTCAATCTCAACTATTGCGGTCTTGTTAATCCTCACCTGAGGATGTTTTTTCCATTAATTTTTAGGGAGAGAGTGAGAAGGAATGGGGAGAGACAGAGAGAGAAACATCGATTTGTTGCCTCCCACACATGCCCTGACCAGGGCAGGGTATCGAGCCTGCAACTAGGTAGATGCCCTTGACTGGAATTGAACCTGGGACCCTTCAGTCTGCGGGTTATGCTCTATCCATTGAGCCAAACCGGCCAGGTCCTATTGCAATCTTTATTTCAATAATTATACTTGCACATCTAGTATTTCCACTTTGTTATGTGTGTGTGTGGTGTTGGTGTTTTTGTTTTGTGTTGCTATTTTCTTCCCTACCTCTCTCTCTGCATGTCTGTTATGCTCACTTAGTTTGAAGGCTCAGTCTGTCTCCTCTAATACCTCTGATGCCAATGGGATCTGTACTTGTTTGTTATTTTTCTCTTGATACAGTTGTGCTCTTCAGATGTCTCATTTTAGCCTCTGAGCTTGTCTTCCCCTGGAAGTAAGGCGACTCTAAGAGGCAATGCAAATGGGGAAGAAACAGAGGCCAGACCATCAATTCAGATGAGTTTAAGGAGCCAGGAAAGAGGGAGGGTGAGCCCTAGGACAAAGAGAGCTTGCTCTGCACACCCCAAAAACCTTCTCAGGCCAGGGCTTTTCTCTCAGTCCCCATGGAGAAGCAACAGGTGGAGGAGGCTGTTCTCAGAATGCAAGCCACAGCCTTGAGGTCTGAAAGTGGGGGGTGAAAAAGTAAGTATCTGAGGCTATTCTGTCCTCACTTATTTCCTACAGCTCTTCACCCATTTGGGCATCTGTGCTGCAGAATCATCCATGAGAACGCCTGCCCAGGTTCTTGGGTGAAGAGGAACAACAGTGGAATTCCAAAATTTGTCCTCTCCCAGCCACACTGTACACAGATAATCTCAGCTGACAATAGCTCTCTGTTCTCCAGGGAATCAATGGTTGCTCCCTCCTTGACAGTTTCTCATCATAGATTCTCCAGGTTGTTTTGGGGAGAGGAAACCAGGCAAATTAAAAGTGGCCAAGAGACCACTTTTAAACTCAGACTCAAATAGTTGGCTAAAGATTTTGGACAAGATAAATCAAGTAATGGGGATTAAACCTAATGTGTTTGAGGAGGGGAGGGCCATAATACTCACAGCACACTATACTCATGGTCATAATTCCTGAGTGGTTTACACAAGGGCCAACATCCTGATTCAAATCCTGGTTCCACTTCTTAGTAACTTGAGACTTTGGGCGACTTACTTGGTCACTTTAATTCTCATTGTTTTCATCCTATATAATAAAAGCATAATATGCAAATCGTCCGAACGATGGAACAACTGGTCGGCAGGGGGCAGGGCCAGTGAGCAGGCAGCACCAGGCCAACCAAGGCGGGTGCCAGCGGGCAAAGGGAGGGACGACAATCGGGGCAGGGTGGTGGTGACTAGTGGTGGTAAAGGGGTGATCAGGGGGCAGGGCTGGCTGCTCGTCGACTGGGAGTGTCCTTTGATTGGCCCGCGGGTTGCCTTCCGCAGAGGGAGACCAGACTGTGGCTTAGGCCTGCTCCCCACAGACATCAGTCATCAGTCGGACATCCCCTAAGGGCTCCTGGTCTGCGAGAGGATGCAGGCCGGGCAGAGAGATGCCCTCCCACCCCCCTCAAGTGCATGAATTTTCATGCACTGGGACTCTAGTCTATAATGTAAAAATCATCACTGTACACCAGTTTGTACTAAATATGTGAATGAATACAAAGCACTCAGAATAGTGCTCAAGATTTTATTTATTATTATAGTCTAATTGCCTTTTTTAAGGAATCTTCATCAGTGAAATTATGACAAAGGAGCTAAGACTAAACAATAGGGAAAGGATGATCTCTTCAATAAGCGGTACTGGAAAAATTGGACAGCCACATTCAAAAGAATAAAACTGGCCCTAACCAGTTTGGCTCAGTGGATAGAGCATGGGCCTGTGGACTGAAGGATCCCAGGTTCGATTCCCGTCAAGGGCATATACCTTGGTTGCTGGCACATCCCCAGTAGGGGGTGTGCCGGAGGCAGCTGATCGATGTTTCTCTCTCATCGATGTTTCTAACTTTCTATACCTCTCCCTTCCACTCTGTAAAAAATCAATAAAATATATTTAAAACAAAACAAAAAACAAAAGAATAAAACTGGACCAGTATCTTATCTCACATACAAAACATTAACTCAAAGTGGACTAAAGACTTGAATGGAAGCCCTGAAACTCCTAGAAGAAAACATAGGCAGTAAGTTCCTTGACATTGGTCTTGGTTGTGGTTTTTTGGCTCTGACACCAAAAGCAAAGGGAACAAATGCAAATATAAACAAGTGCAACTACATCAAACTAAAAAGCTTCTGCACAGAAGAGAAACCATCAACAACAAAAAAAGGCAACCTACCAAATGAAAGAAAGTATTTGCAATCATACATCCAATAAATAACTCACACTAATCAACAGCAAAAACAAATATAAAGTAATAATCTGATTAAAAAGTGGGCAGAGGACCTGAATAGACATTTCTCCAAGGAAGACTTACAATACAGATGGCCAACAGGCACATGAAAAGATGTTTAACCTCACTAATGATCAGGAAATGCAAATCAAAACCACAATGAATGGCTATTATAAAAAAGACAAGAAATAACAAGTGTTGGAGCGGATATGTTGAAAAGACAACCCTTGTGCATTGTTGGTGGGGAATGTTAAGTTGATGCACCTTCTATGGGGGTTGTCTGAGGTGGGAGTGAAGTGGGTGAAATGAGGAAAGGGAGTCAAAAGGTTAAAATTTCCAGTTATAAAATGAGTAAGTCATGAGGAGGTAACATATAGCATAGTGACTAATTAATAATACTGTATTAACATATTTGAAAGTAACTAAGAGAGTACATCTTGAAAGTTCTCATCATAAGAAAAAAAATGTAGCTATGTGTGGTGCTGGGTGTTAACTGGACTATTGTGGTGATCAATTCAAAACATATCCAAATATAAAATTATTATATTGTAAACCTAAAACTAACTAATGTTTATGTCAATTATACCTCTATAAAAGCTAAAGTATTATATTATAATTTCCCTAATGGAAATGCAAAAGAATAATATAAAAGGTTATAACACAATAGTTTTATTTATTTTTGTTAACAGTACAAACATCCTTTTCTGATTTCACCCAAAATTATTATTAATAAAAGTTCAGAGAATATAGTTAAAAACAAAGGAATATTAGAAACTGCTTCAAATGAAAAAAGAAGGGTTGTCTAGAATCTGGGAGACCATTCTGTAATTTGTTGGAGGCCTAGAACTGACCATTGATCTTAGTTGTCTTTTTCTTTCTTTCTTGCATCTTTTTTCCCCTCTTTCATCGCCCTCTAAGATTGCTGGAGTTCAACATCTGTTTAACTCATGTTCTTGACTTGCTGATTCAGAAGATATAGAGTGGCCAATATTTTTTTTTTTAGGTTTAGAAATTAAAATTGCTTTGCTCATTTCTGCAAACAACTGCGGAAGAATATTCTAGAAATGTATTGCACTGGAATAAATGTGTTCTTGGTGAATCATTGAAAAAACAATAAACATAAACATGAAAAGCCCTGCTGTGTGCAAGAGCTCCTCCCCCTGCTGCTCCACTAGATGCAGAAACCTCCTAGGCCGGGGCGTGTCTGCACCAGAGCCGGGAAGGGGAGGCTGCAGCCCCTTCCGCAAGCAGTGAAACTGGAACCTGTGCAACACCATTGCTTGTGCCTCAAGTCCCACAAAATCCCCTCACAGTCCTCTGGAGTCTGACTGCACCCTCCATCTCTCTTCTGTGTCCACCCTTGTTTCTGGGGCCAGGCTAAGGACCGGCATACTTAGGGCCTCCAATTCTCTACTTTCAACAGCATCCTCCCAGGAAGCTATGTGCAGAATGATGCTCCTCTTTGCCATTATCCAAACAACATTCACAAATAACTAGGAATTCAGACTTCACCTGCATATCAGCAATAATAAACATAGATGTGGGGGGTCAGAGGACCCTATCCTCCAGTCTCCACTTAAATTCACCTGGGGTTGACCCTCTACAAATTGAAATCCTTGGAAAATTCTTAGCTTTGCTAAGAAAAAAAATATATATTTTATCCTCTTTTCTTTCAGTGGTCATCTTCTCTTTCTTTATATTTCTCCTCTCTAAACTTACTGTTTATTTTTGTTTTCTGTTTGTTTTTCCATCAAACACATTACTCCCAGCATCCTCTCTGGCCAGTGGGCAACTACAAAGGCTGTGGCAGGTGTCTGGGTCCTGTCTATGCCAGGTCACAAGATGAGATAAACACAGAGTGCATGGCACAGAATTTTGGGTGAGAGACTGAATGGATACACTCACAAACAGAATCCTTTCAAACGTGTGGGTCACATTCCCACAGTGTGGTTGAAGTCATGCGATTCTGTGCCAAGAGCAGATAATATAATCGGACATTTGGTGCTCCCCTTGCTCATGGGCCAAGCACTGTTCTAAGGGATGGCACATCTCATTGGATGCACATATTAAGTTCCCAGCCCAGTACCATGAGCAAATGGCATAGACAGTATCCAAAGTCATATAGTCCGTGTGAATCCAATCTCGAGCATGCCACCACTGTGCCACATAGGGAATTAAGCTGCAGGCTGTTACCTTAAGACCTGCTCTTTTTCTGTGCACAATGTCCTCCTTAATTAAACTCATGGTAGGCCTCCCTCATCTTTCAAGGGAGAAGAAATCATCCTCCTCCACCCTGCAGAGGAAGGGTAATGCCCTGTGTCCAATTTTCTTTTCATTGCTATTTTTATTATGGAAACACAAATGTTCAGTGACTTCAAAATGAAAACAGGGAAAGTTAATTTTGTCATCCTTATCTAATAAAATTCTTAATGGGTTTCTCACCCATTATCATAAATACTTTTATTGTTTCTAATTTTTTTTCTCAACTTCACAGCAGTATATCTTGCCTTCAAGAAATATTAAAAAATTTTAAAAGAGACATGTTCCTTTGGTTTTTAGATTTCTTAAGTATCATTAGCTATTTGGGATTTAGTTTTATTTTCTCTCAATTTAGATTAGAATTGTAGGTTCCAAAGGTAGAGTTCACATTTTTAGCACAAATTTTATGAGTGAAAATTTGGGCTATTTGACATGAATCATGAACATGACTTAGGACCAGTCTTTTGACTTATCTGGGCTCCATTTGCCCATCTCTAAAAATATATCCTGGACTCTTTCCTTCCCTCACTCTTCCCTTCATTCAATAAGAATAACATATGGTTAATTTAACTGAAGAGTTAATAGTTTTGTTTCAAATCTCAGAGTTGTCAATTCTAGATAAGCTTACTGTGTAGGTGGTACTGGGTGTGTGGGGGTGATGGTGAACGCTTGTGTATTGAAAAAGGTATCTCTTTTGTAGAACAGTGGTTCTCAAAGTGACCAGTAGTATCTGCATTGCTTGGGAGCCTGTTAGAATGTCAATTCATAGGCTCCACCCAACACCTACGGGGTCAGAAATGCTGAGGATGAAACCCTGCAGACAACCTTATATAATAAAAAGCTAATATGCAAATTGTCCCCTCAGGAGTTAGACTTGGAGACCAGGAGTTTGATCACTCGCTATGATGTGCGCTGGCCACCAGGGGGTGGCATGGAACATGACGGGCGACAGACACAAGTGGTGGTGGCAGTGCATGGGTGGTGAGGGAAGGAGGAGGCGGGGAGGTGGGGAACCTAATTGGCCCAGATCACTGGCCAGGCCTAGGGACCCTTCCCGTGCACGAATTTCATGCACTGGGCCTCTAGTGTTTTAATAAGCCTTACAGGTGATTCTGA
This sequence comes from Eptesicus fuscus, assembly GCF_027574615.1. Classification (NCBI taxonomy): domain Eukaryota; kingdom Metazoa; phylum Chordata; class Mammalia; order Chiroptera; family Vespertilionidae; genus Eptesicus; species Eptesicus fuscus. The sequence continues at coordinate 29,315,006 of NC_072476.1, forward strand.
TGCATGTTAAAGTTAGAGAACCACTGTTGTAAAAAAAACTCTGTGGTCAGTGTCTCTTTCCCAGGCCTATTATCCCCAAGTCTGCTTCCTCTCTCATTCTTAGCCATAGGAAGAATTTATTCCTTCAACAAATATTCATTAAGTGCTTGGTTGTACAGCAGGTGATGTTCCAGGCACTGAGGATATGATGCTGAAAACAACAGACAAAAATCCTTGCTACGCGAAACTAACATTCTGACAGGGGATGACAGATAACAAACAAGTAAACATATATTGTATTTAATATAAATTTAAAAATTATATATCCATATAATGTCAAAGAGTGACAAATGCAATAAAGACAAATAATACAGGAAGTAGAATAGTGGATACATAGAAAATATCAGCTTGACTCCAGAACCTAATTTGGATACAAGAAGAAGAAAAATCTATAGTTAAAAAAAAAAAAAGTATGCCATGAATTCTAAGTAAAATAAAATAACTTTGTGTTTATCCTCCAAACAGTACTCACTTTTAGTATGATACATCTTTGGGGAATTATGTACAAACCTGTAAAATAGACTGCTATACTTCTACCACCATCACAAACAAGAATGTCACCTGACATTCAGGTCAATATCTCATATCCAGAAGCATCTTGGATCAGAACCAAAGACTTTTAGAGTCCCAATTAATATAGGGATCATATAAGTTCAGTTGTTGTTGTTTTTTTCACTTATTTGTTCACATGTCAGATGACACTAGCACATTTTGATCTCCACAAGGGGATTATATATATTTTCATGTTCCTCAAAACAATTATTTGAAACTCAAGGAGAAATAAAAACATACTAATCTTTGCTGTCTTAGTGCAATGCCCAACATGCACCAAGTGCTTAGCAAATGCGTACTGACAGTGATGATGAGTATGCTCAGTTTACTAGATTCTCATTTACTGAAACATTTTCTGTACTTGTGCTTGAAATAAAGTATCTACTGTTGGACCCTAATGCAATCACCAAGTTATAACCAGAAGCTATTTCATTCTGGTATTCCAGTGAAGGTGATAGTCTTAATGCTATAATATAAAGCTACTAAATATATTTAAAAATATGCCTCATATGAGCTTGGTAGTTTTCAAACTTTACCTGATTTAATGATCACAAAAATCCCATAAGTGTAGATTTAGTGAAGCTTATGTTGGGTACCAGTAAAAGAAGTACACTTCAAATAAACTTTTTATTAAAAAATGTTTAATGTTAACATTATTGCAGGAGTTCTCCTTTCACCCCCCTTTGCCCACCTCCACATACAATTTATTGTAATCCTACCTAATAATAGACAAATATGCAAATTGACCATACCTTCGCTATGCCCATGATTGGCCAGGAGGCACGGGGGGGGGGGGCGGGACTCGGGGTGCCCGGGGTAGCTGATTGGGCCGGCGGGACGCTGAGCTGCGTTGCCAGCAGCGGCACGAGCTCAGTGTCTGCGCCATGGCTGTGCTGCAGCACAGAAGGGGCCTCTGGGGCAGCGAGCTGACGTCCCACTGCGAGCTGACGTCCCACTCTGGCTTCTGAAAGGCCTGCTGACTGAGCGGACAGGCACTCAGCTCCCCCACAATCGAAAGCAAAAGTGTGGGAGCTGGGTGCCTGTCCACTCAGGCACCAGGCCTTTCAGAAGCCTCCGGCGCCTGGTGCACCAGCGGACAGGCACCCAGCTCCCCTGTGATCGAAAGCGAAAGCATGTAGGGGACCCTACACGTGCATGATTCAATCATGCACTGGGCCTCTAGTATAATATATTTGAAGATTACTTAGGTATTCAACAAAATTCAAATAAGGGTTTTATAATAAATAGAAGAATCCCTTCCTTTTTGAAGAGTTCTCTCATCCCAGCCCCTAAATAATGAGAGGATAGATCAGAAACCCCTCCCATAGGTAGGGCCCTAGCTATATGAAACCCTCAATGCATAAACTAAATAAAATTCCTATTCTAGAGGGAGAAATATTAGAAAAATTGCTGTTCTCTTTTTTTAGCTTGGAATGGAGTGGATGAAAAGATTGTTTTGCCCAGCTGGTTGTAGCTCAGTGGTTGAGCATAGACCTACGAACCAGAAGGTCATGGTTCGATTCCCAATCAGAGCACATGCCCTGGTTGCAGGCTGGATCCCCGGGGGGGTGGGTAGGGGGACGGGGAGCAGGGGAGGAAATGTGCAGGAGGCAGGCAATCAATGATTCTCTCTCATCATTAATGTTTCTATCTCTTCCTTCCTCTCTGAAATAAATAAAAATATATTTTTAAAAAAGGAAGTTTTTTGAAAATATCTAATTAAAACATGTATAATGAAGATTTGGGAGAAAATTAATACCATGTATGTGTCCTGGAAAAATCCAATTCACTTTTTAGTTAAAGCAGACTCAGACAGATGAATCATGAATTTCTCTGTGATCTGATATAAGCAAGCATAGTCTCTGGAGGAAACAATCACTAATAGTAAGAGTCCACAGACACAATGACTGTAGGATCAGACTTACAAAGACTATAGATACTGGAATTACTAACAACGCTATAGAAATATAGTGTGCTTGACACATTTAAGTGGATAAAAATGATGAAGTAATAAGAGAATATAAAAGTAGCCCTGGCCAGTTGCTCGGTGTTAAAGTTTTGGACCATGGGCCCAAGGGTCTCGGGTTCGATTCTCGATCAAAGGCACGTACCTTGCCCTAGCCAGTTTGGCTCAGTGGCTAGAGCGTCGACCTGCAGACTGAAGGGTCCCAGGTTCCATTCCGGCCAAGGGCACATACCTGAGTTGCGGGCTTGATCCCCAGTAGGGGGCATGCAGGAGACAGCCAATCAATGATGCTCTCTCATCATTGATGTTTCTATCTCTCTTTCCCTCTTCCTTCCTCTCTGAAATCAATAAAGAAATATATATACTAGAGGCCCAGTGCATGATTGAATCATGCACGTGTAGGGTCCCCTACATGCTTTCGCTTTCGATCAAGGTGGAGCTGGGTGCCTGTCCACTGGTGCACCAGGCCTTTCAGAAGCCTCTGGTGCAGTGGAGCCTTCTGAAAGGCCTGGTGCCGGAGCAGACAGGCACCCAGCTCCCATGCTTTTGATGGTCCGCGGCGGGACATGAGCTCGCTGCCCCAGAGGCCCCTTTTGTTCCTCAGCACAGCCATGACGCAGAGGTGGGCCCAATCGGCTATCCCAGCCACCCCGAGTCCCGCCCCCTGCGCCTCCCACTGGCCCAATCGTGGGCGTAGCGGAGTGATGGTAATTTACATATTACCTTTTTATTAGGTAGGATAAATATATATATATATATATATATATTTTTTTTTTTTTTTAAAGGCCCGTGCTTTGGTTGTGGGTTCACTCCCACCCCCGGTCAGGGTGTATATGGGAGGCAACCAGTCGATGTGTCTCTCTCACATCAATGTTTCTCTCTCTTTCTCCTTTCTTCCTCCTGCACCCACCGGACACATGCCTGGAGTTTTCATTCCTTTGAAGAAATCTAATATGGAGCCTTTCCCACACTGGCGCTGGCTTGTTCCCCCTGACAGCTGGACAACAATGGAAAGAATTCAAAGGTATTTTGAGACTGAAAATAAAAAGAACAGTAATTGCCTGTTCTGGCAGCTTACACACAGAATCAAAAGACCCAGTTGTGCAGGTTCCTTGGAACAAATAACATTTGCCTTCAGTAACTGTCTAAGGCTCCATACCTTTCTACAAAGGTTATTATTATTCCTGTGTATTTATCTAAGACTAGTAGGAATCTTTTCACATCTACAAATTAATAGAGGGATGATATCATGGGTTTTGTCTACCTTTTAAAAATAACTTAAGCTTAAAGTAAATCTCACATTTGGGAAGAAATTCTGGTCTGCTTCCCAGAGAGTTAGATAATAAACTCTCAGGAGCACATAATTTACTCAGTGCATTTTCTGCAGTACATCTGTAAGGCTGTCTACTGGAGAGACTATTTGGGCTGAATTGATTAATTATGAGAAAAATCATAGAATTCTATACCTGGGAAGAGCCCTTGTTTGACAGATGATGGGATGAAAGCCCACTACACAGCTAGCTTGTGGCACCAGGAAGATTGGGACAGAGTTTAACTCCTTACTTAGGATGTCTGTGACTCCATGTGTTTGGTCACTATTAAGGAGCCGTTACAGTAACCCCAGGTATCAGAGGCAGGCCACTGTTTTATGTGGGTTCTTTAATAGTGAGAGACACATAATCACTAGTCACCCAAAGAAAGGAAGGAGATATACGGGTAAGAGTGTATCAGCAGCTCTCTGTGGTGCCCCTCTCTCCGTTACATCTTTTTGTCCCCACTGGTGGTCCTGCTGAGACCTCTCCAAAGGATGCTGCTGTGGCCACAACACTGAGGCTACTCTGAGGGGCATGGGGTCAGGGTCTAAAGGCAGATCCAATGCCGAGATCAGAGCGGAGACCCTACAGTAACTTTACTTGGTTCCTTCCTGGCCTTGTTTTGTGGATTTGACTGGAAGGGAGATATTATGGGTTGTATCATGTTCCCTTAAAAATATATGTTCCCCCAGTACCTAAGAATATGATCTGATTTGAAAATAGGCTCTTTATAGAGGTAATCAAGTTAAAAGGGGGGCAGTAGAATAGACTGTGGCCTTATAAAGAGAGGGCATTTGGACATAGAAAAACACACATAGAGGGAGATGATGGGAAGACACAGAGAGGATTATGTATAAACCAGGGAATGCCTGAGGCCAGATTCTCCCTTGAATCGAGGTAATCAACCCTGCTGACACCTTCATTTCAGATTTACAGCAGCGGGAACTGTGAGACATAAGCCCAGTCTGTGTGGTCCAGCAGCCCAAGCAGACCAATACAAGGGGCATCATTGGACCTCACAACCTCTCATTGTCAAGCTCTCCCTACTGGCAAGCCCTTCTTACTTCTGTCTCTCGCCTCAGATTCTTTAGAGAAAGAATCTATTTGCTCTAGTTCTTTTTCTCATACAGGATGAGTCTACAGATAGCTACCTTCCGGTAGGGCCCTGCACCTGGTTCAATCAGCTGTTTTCAAAAACAGATTGTGTCCCTTCAGCGGGGCCACAGCTCAGGCAATGTCAGTGACTCTGGAAGGGGGCGAGGCCTTTAGGCACATTTTGTAGCATCGTAAGGAAAACCACATGCAATGTGTCATGTTGACAATTTGTAAAGCTGTGCTAGGGGACAGAGAACCTCCAAGCCACAACAGTAAGAAGAGGACCTGAAATTAAATATGTTGCATAGCAAAGGAAGCTATAGTCTAACCAATTATAATAAAAGATATGTCTACTTTGGGAAGCTATGTAGAAAAATCTAGGAAAACAAGAGCAATGATCAAGTGTTTTGTGCCAGTCTCAGCACAAATGATGCTATTGGCTAGAAATGACTGGGGGCACTCACCTGGGCCCATGTGCCACCCTCACTCCCAGACATTTCCCCTTTAAGAATCAGTGTTGTTATTGGACCAGCCCTTGTGGTTTTTGTTTTTATTATGATTGCAAGACGCTCTTGTCAATATTCATCAGAGAACTTTGAATAAACAAAGTTTACTACTCATAAGTCCTGGAGGGTACATGGCACAGCCAGAGCCACCCAGTGAGGCTGTGGGAAGAGAGAGATAGAAGGTAATGTGAGCCTGGGGTTCACACTTTAATTGGGGTTGAGGGTGGGGTCCTAGTATTTTGTGGGTTCACTCTTTTTTCCTTTTTTTAATCCTCATCCTAGGATTTTTTTCTCCATTGATTTTTAGAAAGAGAGAGTAGGAGAGAGAGGGAAAGACAGAGAAATATCAATATGAGAGAGACACAGCAATTGGTTGTCTCCTGCATGAGCCCCAACCAGGGCCCGGGCTGAGGAGGAGCCTGCAACCAAGGTATATGCCCTTGACCAGAATTGAACCCTGGACCCTTCAGTCTACAAACCAACACTCTATCAACTGAGCCAAACTGGCTAGGGCTGGGTTCACCCTTTATTGGCAACTTAAGACATAAGAGAGGGAATTAAAGCAGCAAGAAGGAAGAAGCAATCATTCAAATGGTCACTTCTCTCACTCAACCAGAGATCTCTAAAGCAAAGGGAAGTTCAGGGTTGAGGCAGCCTGGCTCTTTACCTAGTCATATGAGTGGTAATGTGTTTATTTGAGCTGGATGTCTTTGAAGTGAATGCCTTGGCAATCAAAAGCTTAATGTCAGACACTTGCATTACAATAAAAAAGGCCAATTGTCAAGGCTCACACTACAGTAAGACCTGACATGCCTTACTCAGCTATGTTTAAAGAAGAGAGACACTAAAACATTCTCATCACACAAGAGGCCAAAAAAGAGTCATCCATGAGTTGTGTGTAGGATTAGTCAAAGCTGCCTTTCAGCTACTTGGGCTCTGATTTTATGCTTAATCAGGCAACCTTCTACTTAGTAATTCAACCTATCAGGCTCCTGGGAAGAGGATGTCCTAGAGCAGTAGTTCTCAACCTTTCTAATGCCGCAACCCTTTAATACAGTTCCTCATGTTGTGGTGACCCCCAACCATAAAATTATTTTCGTTGCTACTTCATAACTGTAATTTTGCTACTGTTATGAATCATAATGTAAATATCTGTGTTTTCTGATGGTCTTAGGCCACCCTGCAGGCGGTTCTCAAACTGTGGGTCGGTTGAGAACCGCTGTTGTAGAGCCTAAGACCATCGGAAAACACAGATATTTACACTATGATTCATTAACAGTAGCAAAATTACAGTTATGAAGAAGCAACGAAAATAATTTTATGGTTGGGGGTCACCACAACATGAGGAACTGTATTAAAGGGTCGCGGCATTAGAAAGGTTGAGAACCACTGCCCTAGACAATGGACATGGAAATTTTGACCATTCTCTTACAAGGAAATAGATTGTCATTCAGACTTATACATCAGTCTCTTGTGAGTTTAATCAATATGAGTCAGTTCCCCTGAGACTCCAATATCTCCCTATGGCTGAAACAATTAGCCAGCAGAACCAAAGCTAAGGACTAGACTCTGACCAATAGTAAGTTCTACTGTTGGTGAGACCTCTCTGAACACTCCTCTGGCTTTCCTTTCTACCCCTTCTTGTTCCTATCTCCTAATTGCCAATAGGGGTCTAAGAGAATGTTGAACTGAAAGGAACTCCATGTAAGAAAAAAGAGAACTAAACTTGGACTTGGGCAGATACAACGTAAGTTCTGTCTTGCCACTGATTTCACATGTAATTCTGAGCAAGTTGCTTAACCTTTGTGACCTCCATTGTCTCGGCTTTAGACTGGGAATATTAAAATCTATCTCACAGGGCTGGGAGAGAGGAGGCATCTTGCGCAGAGGATAGCACAGAATGCATGTGTAACAGGTGATAGCTTCTGACCTCGGCCTGCAGATCGTGCCTGATACTGAATGAATTTACCACTCACTCTTCCCAGTTATCTCCTCTTACCAGTAGCTGGTGGCTGTTCAGGGATTGAAAATTAATTTTTACATTAGCCCAAGCAAAACATAATTAGGAAGTCAAATCTGTTGCTGTAGCAGCCACAACAGTAAAAATAGGAATGTGCATCATAGATAATGGCATCTTTAGCAGCCTGCAGTGTCCTTGCAAGCCCGTCCCTCACACAGATGGCTGAATTTATCGAGATTTGAAGCCCAGCAAAGAGCACTGGGCTTCAAATTTTAAAACCTTCATTTTAGTCCTGCTTCTGTCATTTTGTGGAGACCTTGGGTATATCACCTCTCTGTGTGTGCTTCCATTTCCTCATCTTAATGTGGCCATACTCCCAGCTTGACTAGAACACATGCTTATCATAGGAGTCAGGGAAGCTTGGAAGGATGAGGAACTGTAAAATAGATATTCTCAGGGTCTCTTTAAAAAAAAAAAAAATAGAGGATGTGGCAGCTCAGATCTCTTTTCAAGGGAACCTAACGTGAAGAATAGTCGGTGGTCAGCCCCCAGCTGCTGCCCCTTCCTGATCTTCTCTGAGTCGTTCTGTGAATGTCTTTACATCATTCACATGGAAGCCACGTTTCCCTCCCAGCTGCTCCCATCCAAAGGCTGGACACAGCGAGGGTGCTGGAGCCAGGCTGCTTCTGCCCACTCTGGGCTCCTCTAGCAAACAATCTTTGTTTTGGGAGGGTGGTAGCCAATCACCAGGATAGCCCAATGATCCTCCAATGAGCATGGGACATTGAACCCTGTGTAGACCCCTTTGACAATGGGCTGGCCAGTAGGAGTCCACAGAACCAGTAGTGTGTGACTTCCAAAGCTAGAGTGTAAAAGACATCATAGCTGCTGTCTTGTGTCCTCCCGGGTCATTTACTCTGGGGGCAGCCGTTCTTTGGAGATGCCTATGTGGTAGGTAAATGGAGGCCTCTTGCTAATAACCAGCATCAATTTGCCAGCCATGTGAGTGAGCCACTTTGAAAGTACACCCCCCGACACCCAAATCAAATCTTCAAATGACGGTAGTCAACGTCTTGACTGCAACCTCATGAGAGGCTATGAGCTAGAATTACCCAGCTAAGTTGCTCCCGAATTCCTGACCCACAGGAAATATGAGATCAAGAAAGTTTGTTGTTGTTTTAAAGCATTAAGTTTTGGGGTAATTTGTAACACAGTAATAGATAACTAATTCAGGGATTCCCGATGGACCTTCCCAAGACTCTCAGAGCTGTGCTGCAGTCCAGTGCTCTTCCTGCCTGGTTCCTTTCCTTCCCTCTCTCCTTACACCAGTGCCTGACCTGCACAGTGATTGATCTGAAGGCTCTCCCTACCTACTCATGCTGCTCTCCTCTTTATCCTTCAGATGCATTTCCCCCTATAAATCATCCTCTCTAACTCCTTCTTGACTTCTGTTTCTCTGGAGTCTTGAAATGATACGGTAGGGGTGGAGGTGGGGGAAAGAGAGACACAGAGTAATCTGAGGTGCCCAAGTTTGTCTTAAAACTGCTATTGTTTATAGATGAAATATCAGTATTTCCAAGGACAGCAAAGTGTTTGTTCTCCAGCTTGCTTCTGTAACTGAGAATGAGGATGAAGAGAGTACAGGTAGACGAGCTCCTTTCCACTTTGCTCGTTGTCCCTCTGTTGCTCTCTCCCTTTATCTCCAGTGCTCTGGAAGGAATTGGACCTGGACCTCCTCCCTCAATCAAGACCCTTATCCTAGCTATTTTCTATTTGGGATTCAACTCCCCCACTCTGGCCATCTGGTCAACACCCAATAGTACCTTCCCAGGTGAAGCAGCCTCCTCTGAAGCCACAAAGCACAGACTCTATGGTTGTCTGTAGGACCAGCTTGTACTGTGTGAAGTTATAGATGACATCTGACATTTTCACACAGGCATCCTTGGCAGGAGCATTTGCTTAGTACATAGTAGGCTTGGTATTTATTTATTGAACAAATGAATGAGTGAATGCCTCCTGGTGAACGTGGGGTGGGGAAGAAGCAACAGTTATTTTAGCTGGGGAGACTGGGGCCGGCAGAGCCTTCTATCCCCAAGAGTTTTCAATATCTAGAGGGCTGAAGATAATTAAATGGAAACCATCTATTCAACTGTTCACCATGACAACTGCCCTTGATTGATGAGCCCTGAGGAATAGCCTGGAAAGATTTCAATCTATCTGAGAGGATCACCACCAACCAGGGATTTTTCTGAGCTGATTTTTCTAAGATCTGCAGATAATGTTGTCACTAAGTTTGATGGAACGACAATTTTCAATTCATCCCACTAGCACCTCACAGTTTTATCTGGCAGCCCACATGCTAGCTAAATGGCATTTTAGTGTTAATGCAGTGGCATTATGGTCCTGTATATCTCTTTCCTCTCATCTGGTTTAAGGATATCTCTTTAAGGGAACAAAAAATAAGAAAGCACCGAATCCTCACATGATAATATTTGCAACTGAGAACTGCATAACGGTGCTGTGTTATTATGAAAAAGCCAGTAATGCATTTGAAGAATGTGCATCTTATTAGACATTTGTTGAATACCACTCACAATACAATCTTTTACTAAACAGGTTTAGTAGCAATGTTTCATCTCAAGATGGATAGAAATATGTGGACTTTTTGTTCTAACTCCGAGCACAGCCCGTCCCTCACCTCTGCCCCAGTAGTCTGTGGCACACAGATTGGAAATTTACTCATCTTTTCCTAATCTTTCTCAAGTTCACAGTTCAAAACTGACAGTCCCTATTGAGTGCAATCCAAGGAACTCAGCCACCGTGGGCTCCCTGAGTGTGATTAGCTGCCAGAGAGTTGCAACTAACTTCCTGGGTCATTTGTACTTTCCCTCCTACAGCCCAGAACATTCACCTGCAAGTGTCCCAGCATGTTGAGAACCCCACCAGTGAGGGTGTACATGTTCTGGAAGGTGTAGAAGATGTCCTCCTCCCAAGTGGAAAATGAGAACCAAACTTTACACCCTATCCTGAGGATGAGGCTCCTCTGTACCCTCTGGTGACTCCATTATCATTTTCCCATCTCAAGGCCTCCAGCATTGCCTTGCGTCATGACACAACTGCCTGGATATCCTCATCCCCTATCCCACACCCAGCCCCAAGCACAGTTCCAGCTGCCCTGCTCTTGTAGAGCTAAGATTCTTCAAATTGCTCAGGTTAAAAATCCTATGGCTGCCATTAGTCCCAAGAGCAATCTCATTTCAATAGTTAATATGCCATAAGGATGTCAAGTCCAAACTTCAAACTGTGTATAAAATTGAACTTTTCTATGCTCCAGGTGTATTTGCTTCAAGATGGAAAGTTGGGAGGGGCTGCAGCAGAGTAGCAGCCTGTGAATTCTTCTCCATTTCCCTGCCAGGTGATGCTGTTTTCCCTCTACCATCCATAGGCTGCCTTTGCTCCTTCTACTTGAGAAAAGGAGTCGAACACCAGGGAGAGGAGGGGCAAGACTGATCAGAGCCCCTGTGTTGCCTGATGGTCTCCAATGCCCAATCCAGACATTTACTGACACCTCTTCTCATGGATCATTTGTGGATCCCTTGAGCTCCCCCTGGGGACCCACCTGATTCTATTCCCTTAGCAGAGCAGGGCCTCCTTCAGCAGGCAGTTTATAGCCAACCCCACCCCCAAGCTTCCTTCTGCTGAAATTGCCCCTCTCTTAGGAGGGTCTGCTTCCCAGGGCCTCCCACCACTTCAAGGAAACCTGTGCCTTTGCCCTGCAATCAGAACAGGTGGTCAGCTTCCGGTATGGCCACTTCTCTTCACGCTCAGCCACCTGAGAAACTGCACTCCAGGAGACCCATAAGGAGCCTCCCGAGTGGTGACCTCCCTTAGGATCCTCTCCATAAACACCCCACCCATTCTCCATGGAACTGGGGGCTGGACTCACTCAACCCTGTCCTGGACTCTGTGAGCATTGGGCTAAGAGGCACGGGATCTGGTGTCAGTCACCTTTAAGGTTCTAAGCCATTCTCACATGATGTGGAATCTCACTCAGGAATGCAAAGTGCTCGCCACCTATGGTTTTGTTCTCGGTCTTTGGGGCTTCAGCTGAAACTGGGGCACAAACTGTCCCATTTTAATATCCCGTGGCACACAAAACACAGACCAATTTACAACAGTACTTACAAATGTATCTTAATTTACACAAATATACAGCAAGGCCCCTAAGGACTTTATTATTAAGCTACTAGAGCTGAATATATGCATTTTCATGAGCCAGCAATTTCATTCCTAAGTATATACCCCAAAGAAATATGCATATATTCCCCAAAACACACAAAAGGATACTTTCACCAACATGATCCATTTGTGTCTCAAACTGGAAACTACTCAAATGAACAAAAACAGAAGCTAAAAGTGCTTGTGGTTTATTTGTCTACTAGAGGCCCGGTGCACGAAATTCGTGCATGGGGGTCCCTCAGCCCAACCTGCACCCTCTACAACCCAGGAGCTCTCAGGGGATGTCCTACTGATGGCTTAGGCCCACTCCCCGTGGTTCTCTGCTCTCTGTGGGCCTGGAGGTTTCGCTGCAGCCATGGAGATGAAGCCCCATGCCCTGCTCTCCGTTTTCTGCCAGCCTCCCCATGCGCCATGCGAAGGAAGCCCCAATGTCCTGCAGTGTGCTCTGTCTGCCAGGCCTGGGGGCTTTGGGGACACCGACACACTAAGGAAGCCCCTATGCCCTGCTGTCCGGGCTCTGTTTGCAGGGCTTGGGGCTTCCCTGCTGCCACGGAAGCCTCCTTGCCCTGCTGTCCGGGCTCTGACTGCCATGTCTGGGGGCGGATCAAAAATCCCTCCAGAGGTGGATCCAGCTTCGCTGCTCCTGCTGACAGGCTGGACACTCCAGCAGCGGAGCTGAGCAGACTGGGCGCCGCCATCTTGTGGCTATGGGGGCCGCCATTTTGTCACAGAGTGATGGTTAATTTGCATATTACTCTATTATAAGATAGGATGGGAACACTAGGCAGCGAAGAGAATGGACAGCGACACGAAAGATGAATGAAGCTGACAAGCATGACGCTGAGCAAAACAGAAGGCTAATAGGAGAACATACTGTGGGGCTTCATTTCCTTAAAGGTCAGAAACAAGTCAAACTAACATGTGGTATTAGAAATCAGAGTAGAAATAGTGACTGACAAAAGATATGACAGGGCTCCAGCATGCCAGTAGGATTCTGCTTTGATCTAGGAGCATGGGGCGTTTGCTTGTGAGACCACATCACACAGCACATGCATAATGTGTGCACTTCTCCACATGCATGTTAGACTTTAATACACAAGTTGCTCCAAAGAAAGAGTTGATTGCAGGCAGAGCACACTGCAAGGGGTTGAGAGACTTGAGAAACAATGAAGGCAGCCACCCTGAGCAGGGGTGGCAGCCCAGCCGGGGCCTTTGGTGAGGAGGCTGTGAGCCCCAGCAGCCTCTACCGACCGACGCCTTGTTTTGCCTGCTCTGCTTTTCCCACCATAGTGTCTGATTAATATCCACCCTCTTCCATCTTCTTAAATGTCAACAGCCTTGCTTCTCCTGCAGGGTGATAACGAGGAGAAAGCATGGGATTTTTTTAAGACTTTATTCTTTTTAGAGATGTTCTAGATTCACGGCAAAATTAAAAGGAAAGTACAGAGATCTTTCATCAACCCCCACCCTCACACATGCACAGCCTCCCTTATCATCAACATCTCTCAGCAGAGTGGGACATTTGCTACAATCGATGAACTTACACTGACAGGTCATTATCACACAAAGTCCACACTTTACATCAGAGTTCATGATTGATGTTGTACATTCTATGGGTTTGGATGAATGTATAATAACACACATTTACCTTATGATGTCATACCCAGTATATTCACTGCCCTAAACATCTTCTGTGCTCTGCCTATTATTCCCTCCCTGCTAATGTCTAGCAACTACTGATTTTTTACTGCCTCTATTCTTTTGCCTTTTCCAGAATGTTCTATGGTTGGAATCATACAGTATGTAGCCTTTACAGATTGGCTTATTTTACTTAGTAATATGCATTTAAGATTTCTCTATGTCTTTTCATAGCTTGATAACTCATTTAATTTTAGTGCTGAATTATATTTCACTGTCTGGATGTCCCAAAGTTTACTTAGCCATTCACCTTCTGAAGGAAGTCTTGATTGCTTCCAAGTTTGGGCAATGACGAATAAAGCTGCTATAAACATCCATGTGTATGTTTTTGTGTAGGGAGCATGGGATTTTAAAACAGAATAGCTCACTTGGAAGCCTAGTTTCTCCACCTGCCGGTTTGGTTTCTTGAGCAAGTTACAGAATTTCTCCAAGCCTCGGTTTTTTTAATTCTGTAAAATGGGGATAATAATGCATAGTTCATGGGAGATTAAAAGAGTTAAAGGCTCTGAAATCATTCTGTACAGTATAAAGTGATGCACACATTCTAGGTCACTATCACTGGTCTTTGCTTTTAGGCAGGGAGTTGGCCCAGGGCCGTGGTCAGCAAACTGCGGCTCGTGAGCCACATGTGGCTCTTTGGCCCCTTGAGTGTGGCTCTTCCACAAAATACCATGGCCTGGGCGAGTCTATTTTGAAGAAGTGGTGTTAGAAGAAGTTTAAGTTTAAAAAATTTGGCTCTCAAAAGAAATTGCAATTGTTGTACTATTGGTATTTGGCTCTGTTGACTGAGTTTGCCGACCTGGCCCAGGGCAGGGTCACCTGGCAAGCAGATGGAGGCCTGTGGTCACTGAGAGAGGGTTTGGAAGCCACTGACAGCCGGTCTCGCTCATCTCTGAGCAGCATGTCAGGCCCCTGCAGAATGTCTTCACTCCAGGGCCTCTCAGTCCTTCCCCTCTCTGTCCCCTAAGAGAGATGGAGCGCCCTGGGGAAATGAATTGCCACCGCTTGCCACTCCCGACAGGAGGAAAGGCAAGGCTGCTCTCTCTGGCAGTCCCTGCACTTTTTCAACTGGTGATTAATAGAGTTCACTCTAGGCGCAGTCAAGCCATGGAGCAGTAGATAAATAACAGGCAGAGTTTAAGAAGATGCATGTTCTTTGAGTTAATAATTTTAACAGCCGGAGAAATGCTGTGGTTCTCATGGTAACAGGGACCTGCGAGTTAGTCTCTAATTTGAAAGCCTTGGGCTAATATGTACAGATAGTGATCCTACAGGAACCTCTTCCCTTCCCTTAATTGGGGCATTTCTAATGGCGCAATGGTCTTATGCAATTTGGAGAAACCATGTAGAATAGACTAATTTCCTCTAAATATGTCAATGAAATGCATACTTGCAAACATTTTCTAAGGTGATGTGGGGAGCTTATGGCACTGGCCTCAGAGCTTTAGTATGAACTTGTGTCCCTTGCAGAATTTCCTAAGGCTAAATCTGCTGTTTGTTCCTTTAAGTCCCAGACATTTCAAGTGACCACGATCCTCTTTTACAATTAGGATTTAGAAAATTCACTTGCTGTAGCTGACAATGTCTGGGATGGGATTTGCCTTCCAACATATATAGTGAGAGAGGCAGAGCAGGAAATATCACCCTTACCCTACAAATGGGGATGGGAAAGACTGTTCTTGAAAGAGTCTTACTGATTTCCTTGACACAAACTAAACCAAACAAACAAGTCTTGAAAGTTGGAAATGTACAGAGAGCTGCCTTTTGGAGACAGTCAACTGGGCCGCTCAGCCCTGACTGTCTCTTGTAAGCTGCCTCTTGCTTAATCAGTTTCTGGCTTGTAAGGAAATTTTTCCTAGCTGGGTGGTTTCCTGTATTTGCACTTGTCACTTCCCTCCAAACATTCACAGCATGCCAACCACTTCTCTTCCTGGAGTGATCTAACTGCCCTTTGATCATGCTGAAAACATCTTCTTCTGTTGTCGCTCCTCTTCTCAGGTGTTTGGAAGCCTGACAACACCTTCCCTCAGGCTGAGCGGTACTTGGCTCACAGCTGCTGAAAGCTGCATTCAATCATGTGCACATCCAAGCATTGCATTTTCTTCATCCCACTGGCCGCTGTGTGCGCACGTGGCTTTGTGCTTGCAGTGGTCACAGTCATGACTGGGTTCTAGGGATGAGTTCTGGATGATAATAAAGTTTGAGGAGGGGAAGATGGCAAGCCAAACCAAGCCATGGGAACTGGGCAATTCTTTTTATGTTAACATCCCCTTTTCCTCGTCACTCTCTTTCATGTTACCTCTGATGGCACCATGCTTGAAAAGTGGGGGTGCAGGGAACTCCAAAATCCAACTGTGGGAACCATGCCAGGTCCCCGGATAGTCAAGGCTGGTGGGAGCACAGATTCCTTATTATCAATACACCAGAATGGCCAAAGGCTGCTCTGGGCATATGCCTAAACAGGATGTTCAAGGACTCACTGAGTCTGAGAATCCTAATCAGGCCAAGATACCATGAGCGGCTGCAAGGCCACAGCACTCTCACCCTGTGCCCTTCAATAGCCAATATGATTGATGTAACTATTGGCATGATGCCTTCTTTGTATAAATAGTATAAAAGTAGGTTACTGGCCAGCAAGTAGGCTGGAGTATGGAGAGAAAGCAGCTAGGACGGAGTGTGTGAAGAAGTCTGCTAGAGAGAGCAGCTGGGCAGAGAGACAGGAGAAGCTGCTGAGCCAGAGAGCACAGGTACCGCTACGATGTGAGGCGGTGAGTCTAGGAGGCGTCGTGCGGCTGCTCAGATAATAGCTGTGGGTACAGAGACTGATGCTGCTTTATGGGAAAGCTATATGTTCACCAGCCGGTATCTGGCTGCCTGCCTGTATGGACTTTGCTGTGAGGACTGTTCTTGTCTGATGGCTATATGGCCATTGGTTTCAGCAATAAAGACTCATTCTTATACACCCACAACCTCTCATGGCTTCTCCGTCTGAGACCCGGTGTCCTAAGAGGTCCAGCCCCAGGCAGAGGGGCTTGGACCCAACACCTGTTACTATGAGCAGAGGATAAAGGAAGAACTTGGACTAAGTTCCCAACAGTTAGTACAGCGGGCAGCGTTCAAGCAGCAACCAGCCCTGGAGTAGTCGAATGGGAGAATTTAGAATACATGGACTCAGAGCCAGTCAGACCAGCAGAGCTGTGCGGTGCTCTTGCTGCTGGCTCTGACACCAACCCCAGATACATAAATTCCTCATTAATAACTCATAGTGCAGCTGTCTGCCAAACCTGAGTCACGTGCACAAGGCTTTGCAAAAGGTGTTAAATCACAGACAAGGGAGAACAGAATCACGAAAAGCTAAAAGCCTGGTTTATGGTGCAGTTTGTTTCCTGAGCCTCTCAGGCCCTTCCCTGTTCTTGGAAAACCCCAAAATAGAAGGGATATGGCCCAGAGCCCTCCTTTTTAAAAATATATTTTCATTGATTTCAGAGAGGAACAGAGAGGGAGAGAGAAAAAGAAACATCAATGATGAGAGGGAGTCATTGATTGGCTGCTTCCTGTAGGCCCCCCATGGGGAACTGAGCCCACAACCCGGGCATGTGCCCTGACCGGGAATCAAACCCTGACCTCCTGGTTCATAGATCGACGCTCAACTACTGAGCCATGCTGGCTGGGCCTTCCTGCCTTCTTATTCCCCCTTCTCTTTGGTCCTCACCAACCTGTCTGGCAGGGCAGCCCCACGTGCATCAGGCAATCTCAGAAGCAAAGTTTAACCTCAAATCGGGGTGCTGCTCACAGTCAAAGCAGAAGTTTAACCTCGTACTTGGGGTAGGGAGCTGCTGTCCCAAGCCTTTTTCCCAGCTGCTGTCCAGTTCAATGTCTGCCTAGAGAGTGCAAAGAACTTTCAAACAGCCATGGAAAATCATTTTTAAACATGGTAAAAACCTAAATTAGCAATTAAAAAATAAATAAAACAACCCATTAAAAATCAACATGGTTTGGAATCTTCTGCTGTCTTGCTTTATCCATAATATAGTCTTCCTATGGCAACATCATGGTGTGAATATTAAAGAGTTACTAGGTTGAAATGGATGAGCTATGCTTTCTCTCTGGCAGTAGACATATATCGTACATATCTATGTTAGAGTACAAGCCATAATTTTTGAAGTAGCAAAAAAAATGATCCTAAGTGTGACCATTGAACATGCTGCCAAACTCCTAGTTCTAGAGGATCTTTTAAATTTAATAGCATGACCACTGGCCCCAGACCTTACAAGCAGCTTCTAGCGAGGGGAAAGGACCTGAAGCCCTGCTCCAGGATGATATTTTGTTGTCTCAAGGTGTGCGCCTCCCCTCTCTGTTTTCGGAGCTAAAACAACTGGCCCCACCGGAGTCTCCAGAATATTTGGCACGTCAGGCTGTTATCGTGCGTTAGGATGGCTCTCTTTGACAGTTCTGTCAAAGCTTTTTGTAGATGTAATTGGTTATAGTTTCCATGTCCTTAGAGCTGCTAAGCTAGCAGTTTAATTTATCCTAATTCAGAACCTAATTGTCTTGCACTGCTGGCTAATTAAATGTTCAAAGAAGTGATAAATTAGGCAGGTTGATCATTACAGCACAAGTAATTAGCCAGTTGATCTGAAGCCAGCCAGGTTTTTAGGACAGGGCTCGGAAGGGGGGCCATGTAGAGTGACAAAGCTCTTATGTCACACCGATTTGCGATAAGGAGGGTCAGTAGGTATGTCTTGGACCTGCCACCCCAACCTCAGGTAAGGGTCTTGTCTTTCCAGGCTAAGAATTTGCCAAAGTGTTGGGTAGGCCTAAGTTAAGCTACATTAGCCACCCAGGGTTCCCTGTGGGCATGTCAGCAACCATTGAGGTTTGGCCTGGGGGCTGGCAGAGACACCGTCTCTGGGGAATCCATACAGCTGAAGCAGGTGGGAATTGACCCTGAAAATTAGAAGCACATTTCTGGACAAGGGCAGGATGATATGCTTGAAGAAAAGCTCAATTAGCTTGGCCCAAGGCCTCAGGATCCCAGAAAATGTTTGCTGAAAGCAGCATGACTGAAATTGAATGGGAAAGAACACCAGATTGAGATAGCCTGAAATATGTCAGGCGGGGCTGGGCAGTGGTCAGGTGAGACAGATTTGAAGAAGCAGAGGTGACCACTATCTTGGCCTTAAGGAAGCAAAGCCTTTGTAGGAGTGCGAGGAGCAAGAAGGAGGGTTCTAGTTTCCCTGATGTTGGCCTGAGAGTCTCCTGCAAGACTCCCAGTAAAATTGAAAAAGTTCTATCATGCACATAAACAGCCCTTGAAGTTGGAAAGTCACAGCTCCGCTCAGCCTGGCTCCTGAGCTGTGAGTTTCCTCCTCTACTCAACCTTGTATCTCCACACAGAGCATATCCGTTCCTCACAGCGCCCCCTACTGTAAGCTGAGGATCCCTTTACTCTCTGAAATATCCACTCAATGCTTGCTTGGATGCCCCAGATTTCACTGAAGGCTTGGAGCAGTGCTGTTTCACAGAAACAAAAGGTAAGCTACAACATAATGTAATTTGAAATTTTCTCATAGCCACATGAACGAAAAGTTTTGAAAAAGGTAATATTTGTTTTAATGATGTATTTTATTTAACCCAGCATATCTAAAATACTATAATTTCAACTGTAGCCAAATATTAAAAAACTAGAGGCCCAGTGCACGGCTTCGTGCACCGGTGGGGTCCCTCAGCCTGGCCTGTGTCCGCTCACAATCCAGGACCCCTCGGGGGATGTCGAACTGCCAGTTTCAGCCTGATCCCCACAGGCCCTGCAGGGATCAGGATGTAGTAGTGCACAAAGTGGCAGGCAACCAGGGAAGAGCCTGAGCCTAGGCTGGGCACCTCATTGCTCCTGCTCATCCTGGACCCACTGCACCTGCCACCACTGCCACTGGATAGCACTGCTGCGGAGGTGGGAGAGGCTTGCACCACCATAGCTTCGCTAATCAGCCTTGAGCCCAGCATCTGACACCCATCAGCTGAGCACCAAGGGACAGCTCCTGCATTGAACGTATGCCCCCTGGTGAACAGTTCCCATCATAGCGATGGGTCAAATGGTCAACTGGTTGAATGGTCGACCAGTTGCTTAGGGTTTTATGTATACAGACTAGAGGCCTGGTGCACGAAATTTTGTGCATTGGTGGGGAGGGTCCCTCAGCCCAGCCTGCACCCTCTTGCAGTCCGGGACTCCTCGATCCTTACCGCCCGCCTGCAGTGGAGGCGGGAGAGGCTCCTACCACTGCCGCTGCACTCGCAAGCCCTGAGCCCAGCTTCTGGCTGAGCAGTGCTCCCCCTGTGGGAGCTTAATGACCACCAGAGGGCAGCTCCTGCATTGAGCATCTGCCCCCTGGTGGTCAGTGTGCATCATAGCAACCGGTCAATTTGCATATTAGGGTTTTATTATATAAGATTATTAATGAGATACTTAACATTTCTCATTTTATCTTATATCTTCTAAATCGAGTGTATATTTTACATTGACAAGACATCTCAATTTGGACTAGCCCCATTTCTAGGATTCAGTACCCACATGTGCCTAGTGGCCACCATATTGGACAGCACAGGTCTAGAGAAATGGAAGGAAGCTTATTTCATAGGACATATGGGAGGCAACAACCTCCCACCCCCAAAATGTTCACATCCTAATCCCTGGAAGCTGTGAATATGTCACATTATGTGGCAAAGGGGATTAAAGAAGCAGATGGAATTAAGATTGCTGTTTAGCTGACCTTGGATGGGAAGATTATCCTGGATTACTTAGATGTAGAAGAGGGAGGCACTGTCAGAATGATGTGATCTGAGACTTAATTGACTTGCTGGCTTGGGAGATGGAGGAAGTGGCCATAATCCATGGAATGTGGACATCCTCTCAAAGCTGGAAAAGGCAAGAGCCACCACAAAAATCTCAGCCCTACCCATACCTTGATTTTAACCCAGTTAATACCCATTCCAGACTGCTAACCTCCAGAAATGTAAGATAATACATTTGTGTTTCTTTAATTCACTAACTTTGTGGTAATTTGTTATAGCAGCCATAAATACAGGCAGGGCAACAAATATCTTAACTTTGGATATCAGACATCTCTTCTTAACAGTTATAGGACTCTGGTCTTGGTCCCTGCGTGCAGATCTCTGGTGAGATGAGAATTGAGCTCCCTGTGTTTCTTCTTTGAACTGAATAATGCTACAACATGAAAATGGCAATTCCCAGCTCTATTGCTCCCAACTCACTTCCCATCTGGACCCCTGACCATCTTCATAGAATGTAACGTGCCTCTGCCAGTCCCCTGCTAGCGCCAATCATGCCACTCTGCAAGTTGTATCTCAAAACACATATATTTCAAATCAGCTTTCCATATATAAAAATAGGGAGAAATGTATCTTAGGAAGAATCCTATCTCTTAAGTGGAAGGAAAGCTTTAATTAGCCCATTGGGTAAAAGTTGGGACCCCAAAGGGCAGGGATGCAACCCAGCTCCTAGACTTCAAGGAAAAGAGGTAAAATTGTTCCTCATGCCACCAGGAGAGACTCTGCTTTGCTCCTGCTACACAGAGCCAGGAAGCTGATAAGAGCTGTGTCACATAGGATGAGACAACAAATAAGTGAACATAATGTTTGCTGAATGTTTATGTCCTTAGGAACATAAATATTCAGCAAGCCTACTAATCCTACAGAAGGTTTGGTGGGAGTGGATTTGTGAATAGGAAAAAGTAAAGAGTTCAAGAGAATGAATTAAACAGGGACTATGTAGGTTGAAGCAGGAACCACCTATAAGGACGCTACTCCAGCTGGTAGGGAGACCTCGGCTGTCAATGCTAGAAAGCCCAGAACGGGCCGCCCTGTGGGTGTGCCAGCCACAGGTGGCTCAGGGATGTGCTCAGAATGGATGGCCCCGGGTGTCAGTGGCAGAGCTGAAGTGAGGTTAGTCATTGGACACTGCCCTGCCATTCCGTTTCTCCTGCAGCCAGAAATCCCCTTGCATGCCGGGCTCACATTCACATCTCCCCGTCTCTGCTCCTATCTCGCTCTGAGGCCTTCCTCACCCTGACGCTCCTGGTCATTCAGTTCCTTACAGACCCTGTCTGCCTCAGGAAAACAGTCTCTAAAGAACACCATTCATTGCAGCACCTCCCTTGCTATTCCTGGAACAGATCACATTTAGGAAAACACCATGTTGGGCACATTAAGAAAATAATAATAACTGCAGAGATCTGCTGGGCTGGCCACAGAAGTATCACTTGAGGAGTTGACTAAATATAAGATACCAGGACCCCACCCCAAGTTACTCTGACCTAATGACCTTCTCCCGGTGGGGGGAGGGAAGTGAGGGGGACCTAACATAGAGCCGGGCTTCTTGGTTTGCTGTGGGGATGAACTGCACCTGGAGCTCCTGCCTAGCTCCTCTGCATCAACAGAGTTCCTTTCAAACTCCCAAGCTATTCCAGCCGGGTCTATGGTCCTGCTCCCTCCCCCAGCAGGCTGTGACCTCTCCCACCTCGTCCTCCCTTGATGAGCCTCCCTTTGATTGGCACCGGAGCTGCAAGGTTCAGAGATCAGGCACAGAGGATCAGAGGGCCTCAAACCAAGCAGGATGCTCTTTCATCGCCACATCTTTGGAGATCATTTTCTTGGCCAGCCCACCCTGTGCCACAGTCCCCCATAGAAAGGTATTTATTCATTTCTGGTTTCCAACACTGTGTGGAAGCGGATCTTGGAGCAGCCTTTCTAATGGACTGGATCTAACTTCTAAGCCCTATAATGAGCTGGGTGTCAGAGAAGTTCTTTCTCGTGGCCCTGACCCCACAGCGCCTGCAGGGGTCATGGAGCTACTGTCACCTCCTTCAGGCGGGCTCACAGTCTACAGAGGGAACAAAAGATGACCCCACACACAACAACTGCTGGGCCTGGCAAAGCTGAAATATCACACGTGCTTGAGGCCATGCTCTTCCCTATGGCTTTCCCAGAACCCCCAGGCACTTGTTCCACTGTGCCTGCGCAGGTCAGAGGTCAGAGCAGGAGGCCCTGTGACTGCTGGACTGGCCAAGGGCCAGGCTGGTGGCCGCATGGCTCAGGGGCCTGTGCATTCATTCAACAGCCCTTTCCTGCCCCAGGTCTTGGCCGGGAAACAGCCTGACACATTTCAGAGAACCCAGAAGATGATCGGGAGGAGGAGGAAATCTGGAAACAGTCCAGTGCAAAAAGCAGTCAGGTCCTGTATGTTCTCCTTGAAATTTTTTTTTTAAGTTAAAAATAGATGAAGGGCCATGGGGCGAGAAGTCTGAGGAAGAGATGAGCAGACTGGGTGTATTAGTTTCCTGAGGCTGCCGTAGCAAGTGCCACAAACTGGGTGGCTCAAACCCACAGAAATGTCTTCTCTCACAGCTGTAGCAGCTACAAGTTCAAAATCACAGTGTTAGCAGGGTCATGCTCCCTCGGAAGGCTCCAGAGGAGAGTCCTTCCCAGATGCTTCTCGGTTTTCAACTGTATCGCTCCAGTACCTGCCTCCATCTCCACGTGGCATTCTCTCTGTATCTCTCTTGTCACATCACCTTCCCTCTACTATATGGTCACTGGTCATTGGATTAGGGGCCCACTAGACTCTAGAATGACCTCCTCTTAACTAATTATAGCTGCAATGACCTACTTTTAAATTAGGTCACATTTGCGGTAGTGGGGGACATAAATCAACCCATAACCTGGGTCATAATAGGTTTGTTCAGACATCTGAGTAGTGTTTTCATGAGAAAGCAGTTAAGACAGCGTAGCTCCAGAGGGAGAGCTAAGGCCGTGGGTGTTGTGGAGGGAGTGGCTTGGCTGACCCAAAGGAGAACCCTGGAAGCAGGGACAGCTCTTCAGCCACTGCATTCACTGCCCTGTGTGTAGAGTTTGTACTCACCCTGGGCCAGCATCATGGTTTACGTATGAGTGGTTTATGTATGAGTCCTGTTCATCTTTACAACACCCTACGATGACATTATTTACCCCTTTTTACTTGTAAGATAACTGAAGCTCAGAGGGGTTCAGTAATGTGCCCAAGATTGCACAGTTAGTAAGTGTAAAACTGGGTTTTGAACCCAATGTATATGACCTCCAGATCTGACTCCTCCCCACCAGGCCACACTGCCTCTCAAGCAGATTTCACGGAATGCCACTTCCAACTCAGGTTGTTGCAGAAGTGGAGGTTGGAGACCCAGTTAGTCATTCAAATAATATGTTAGGCACTGTGCTGGATCTCAGGAACAATACTGACCAAGACATGCACAGTTCTTGTCTCGTCTCCAAGCGTTTCAACTAATTTGAGCCACTACATTCTGCCAAGCACTATCATAGGCAAAGAACAATTATTCTACAAAGTGTTGGAATGTGTTTAGTTCCAAATATTTCAGCTGATGTTCTCCTATATTTATGTGCCTCAAGATATTGTTGGATGAGAGAGAAAGAGAGGGAGAGAGAGGAGAGAGAGAGAGAGAGAGAGAGAGAGAGAGAGAGAGAGAGAGAGAGAGAGAATGGAACCACAAAACAGAAGAGTCACCTGTCTTTTTAGGGCAGGAACTTAGTTGATTTTCATTCACTACAAACTGTTGAAACAATTATGATAATGACAGTATCATGATTTTGACAAACATAAAACATGGAAAAATTCTGAATTAAACTTTACTTTGATGTGGAGAAGCTGCTGTGGGCATCACTGATCATCGGGGAAAATGCACTCACTGACAGGACAGGGTCTGGGGGCCAAGGAGAGACGGGTTTAGGACATACATGCAGCGGGCAGATACAGGGGTTCAGGTTGAAGAGAGAAATGATAGAAGGAGGATTGATTGAGGCACACAAAAAATGGCAAGTGCCCTTTCACCATCTCCTTCATTTTTCCTTCTCTCTATTCCAATATTCCCAATGCCCAAAGCATGAGGAAGACAGAATCTTACAGATATTCCAGAATCCACACACTTCCCTGTTCCTGGTCAGCCATACTCAAAGCTTTGGCTTTGTTTTCATAGGCTGAATCAGCTGTACAATAAATCTTTAAATTGATGCTGCCTTTACAAATCATCAGTGAAAGCAATGCCACTAGTAGCTTTCAAGTTCTTGTATGTCTGTGAGACTGGACTCTAAGCACTTTGTTTATTTCTAATAGTAAAGTGTTCATCAAGCTACATTTTCTTTTTAATTGAGCTAATATATTCACACCTGTTGTCTGGGTGGAGTCACACCAGCTATAACCTGATCACATCTACTTGGACAAACTCTGAAGTAACAAGTGGTACCATAGTAGGAATAGCAGCAGAATTAGCATGGGAGGGTCTGTTCCTGCTCTGTCACCTACTTGTTGGGTGTCTCTCAGCAAGTCACCCAACCTTTCTGGGCTGGGTTTATCTTACACAAAATGGGGGAAATATCTTCCTTATAGGTCAATATGTTAAAGGGGCATGCAGTAAGTGATAAACAAATGCAGTTTGACTTTATTTCCAACTACAGGCCTGGTGCACGGATTTTTGCACCGGTGGGGTCCCTCGGCCTGGCCTGCAGGGAACAGGCTGAAACCAACTCTCCAACATCCCCCAAGGGGTCCCAGATTGTTGAGAGTGTGGTTCTCAGGTGACACATCCTGGAATAGGGCTCTCTCCTCTCTGGTTCCAGGTGCGTCACCTGAGAAACGCAGCTGCCAAGTCACCACAGCTTGGCAGCTCCTGCATTGAGCATTTGCCCCCTGATGGTCAGTGCATGTCATAACTACTGGCTGGTCGGCTGGTCAGCTGGTTGGCTGGTCGCTTAGGCTTTTATATATATAGATTAATTGTGTGCCAAATATGACCTCTCCAACTCGTAATCTTCCTTGGTCACTCCCCATGCATTTAATGAAGTCTTGCTTCTCCTTCTGATCCTAGAAAGGATCATTCTTATTTTACAAAATTAGAAAATACCAAAAAAGTGCTTCCATTTACATAATGTTCCATACTTGGAATTCTATTCAGTAATGAAAAGGAACAAACTCTTGATATAATAACCTGAGTGAATCTCTAGAGAATTTTTCTACTCTGCTGAGTAGAAAAAGCTAATTTCCAAAAGGTCACATATTCTATAATTCCATTTACATAAAACTTGAAAAGACAAAATTATAGAAATGGAGATTATATTAGTGATTTCCAGGGGTGAATGACATAGAGATGGGAGGAGTGGGAAGTGAGGGTGTCAATAAAAGGACACATGAGGGATCCTTGTGGTAATTAATATGTTTTGTATCTTGACTACATCAATAGCAATGATGATATTGGCTTGTAAGATGTTACCATTGGGTAACATGGAGAAAAGAGCACATGGAATCTCTCAGCATTATTTCTTATACCTTCGGTGTGAATCTACAATTATTTCAAAATAGGAAAAATAATTTTAAAATAAAAATTAAAGCAACAAAGATTATTCTTTTGCCTATGAAATGGATGAAGAAATAAATTATCTATACTAATAAAGGGTAATATGCTAATTAGATTAGACATCTTCTAGATGTCCTTCCAGACAAAGCCACGGTGGCAGGGGCTGAGGCAGAGATGGTTAGGGGCAATCAGGCTGGCAGGGGAGGGCAGTTAGGAGCAATCAGGCTGGCAGGGGAGGGCAGTTAGGGGGCGATCAGGCTGGCAGGGGAGCAATTAGGGGGTGATCAGACCAGCAGTCAGAGGCTGTTAGGGGCAATCAAGCTGGCAAGGGAGCAGTTAGGGGCATCAGGCCAGCAGACAGAGGTAGTTAGGGGCGATCGGGCAGGCAGGCAGGTGAGAGGTTAGGAGCCAGCGATACTGGATTGCGAGAGCCATGTCCAACTGCTGGTTTAGGCCCAATCCCGCAGGGGAGGACAGGGATAAGGCCTAAACTGGCAGTCCAACATCCCCCGAGAGGTCCCAGATTGGAGATGATGCAGGCTGGGCTGAGGGAACCCCCTCCGTGCACGAACTTCATGCACCAGGCCTCTAGTAGATGATAATGCTGGGTGGTGTACTAGTATGATGATATCTGAGTTCTCCAAACAGCTGATGGGAATATGAATTGATACCTATTCTGAACAGCTTTCTGGCAGTACGTATGTATCCTTGACACAGAGAGAGGAAGGGAGATTTAGAGAAAGAGAGAAAGAAAAAAAAAAAAAAAAAATCTATTGGTTGCCTCCTGCATGCCTTCTACTGGGGCATGTGCTCTGAACAGGAATCCAACCAGCAATGGACAATGCCCAACCAACTGAACCACATTGATCAGGGCAATTATTTTTTTTATTTTAGCTGTTATATAGGTGTTCAGGGATATCTCATTGGGTTTTAATTTGCATTTTCTAATGTTAAATAATTTTTTAATTTTTTCTGATAAACTTTAAAATCATGATCCAAAAGTTCTCCCCCAAAAAATCCCATTAATATTTTTCTTATATTATGCTTAAATGCACTTTAAATTGAGAATAATTTACCTTTTAGAATATTCAGTCTTCCAATCAAGAGATATATTATCTTTTTCCATTATTCATTAGTATTTTTCTCAGTAAAGTTTTATATTTCTCTTCCTATAGGTCTTACACATTTCATATTATATTTGCTACTAAGTTTTTCTTTGCTCTATTCTGCTTTGTTTCATTTTTGCAACTTCCCTGGATAGGATTTTTTTACTCTATCTTCAAGCATGTTGGTAGACAATAGTAAATATATTTATTTTTGTCTATTTGCTTTTTATTCAGTCACCTTACTGAACTCTATTATTAACTGTAATAGCTTTATAGTTTTTCTACAGACACAAATATATGAAATGAAAAATCATGGTCTAATAGTTAATATTCATTGAGCATTTGGGTTGTGCAGCTAGGTACTGCACTTTACAAGCATTAATTTACTTAAATCCATTTGTCATCTTAGAAAGGCTCATCAGCTAGATATGCCTCTGCTTAAATTAATTGTGCCTGGGGTTGGTGTCTACTATTAATTGTAATTACAGGTTGTTGTGGAATGTGAGTGTATACACATTGGGCAGTTAGTCAGATTGGAAGCCCCCTCTGAACAATCCTCCCTCAGCCTGGCATGTGTAGTAGGAAGGGATGCAAAAAGATAGAAAGTTCCCACTGACTAAAGAAGTGAGAGAAGCAGGAGTTTTGTTGGGCAAACATAAAGGACCAGGAGTTTTATTTAAACAATCTGAGATTTCCCCACTCCTCCATTACACCCATCTTTGCAGACTCCATGGACCAATTACAGAAAGCAGTTAGATTCTAGCCCTGGCTCTCCACCCCTTTCCTTCTTTCCTCCCCTAGACCTCCTTGCCCAGAAGGGGAGTTTCTGATTGCTTGAACTGAACATTAGAACATTTCTTCAATTGAAGCAAAAATTTGTTTATTTATATCCTTTCTTGTTTAAAATGTAAGTACATGGATGTACACATTTATCTCTCACTTCTACTTTAACTGCATTCCATGAGAGTTGAAAGGCATTATTTTATTGTCATTATTTTTTAAATGACCTATAATTATGATTGTGATTTCCTCTTTGACTCAAAACCTTATTACAGTTTTTAATTTCCATGTAAGTGGGCCTTTTAAGCATTTATAATCATCACTGTTATTATTTGCTTTGTGATCAGAAATATGAACCCTACAACTTCTGCTTTTGAAAATTAGTTTCCTTCAAGGCCTGGTACATGCTTAATAAGAAGGTGGGTTATCTGTAGCTTAGATTAAAAAGGACTATAGATACAAGGATATGATAGAAGTAGATAGATGGATACATATATATACTAATATATTTAATCTTAATTTTTTAATTATTCAAATGTTTAATCATTAAAACACATAGATCCTTAAGGAATTATGTTTTCTCTCACACTAATTGTTTTCTGTTAACTTTTCCTATTTCTAATAGCTATGTTTTTTAAAAAGTATATTTTAATCATCTCAAATGTTATACCTACTACCAAAATAAAATGTCCTTTTATAATATTTAATGCATTTTCCTTGAAGTCTACTGTTCCTAGGGCCTTTCACATTGAGTTCTGCTGTTTCAAATTTCCTTCCTCACTCTTGCTTTTGTTTTGTTTTCATTTGATCCATAATGACTCATATATCTTTTCCCATCCTTGAAAAGATGGAACAGACAAGAAGTGTGGTGAGAAAAATTAGTCTTGCTGTCCACAGATGGATAATCAGATAACCCCATTCTAGTACATTCCCTTGTCTTCTGCCTGGTCTACCCCTCTAGGCACAGACTTGACTAATATATTCTTTATTATTTTATGGAAAATAAAAATGATACTCATACTTTTCCTTATGGTCAATCCAATATGGCAGAGATCGTCTTTCTTTAGTTTTTATGGTTAGTAAATGCCAACTGGTAACCAAGAGGAAAAAAGGTAGTGCTAGATAAAGATGGGCTGCTCCATGCTGGTTTTCTTTTCAAGGCCTTCTTACCTTCTGACTGAGGCCACTCAAACCCTGTATCCACCTGGACTCTGTGCTTGCTGGACCCTGAAGGAGAAACCAAGGCAAGGCTTTCCATAGTGGACTTGGAGTCCTTTTACTGACATGCAATTACGGTCTAGCCAATCATAGCTAAACAAATAGCAGGGCAGCAGTAATTTATACAGGGTAAGAGGAACAATTTAGAATTCCTAGAAATGTAACTATGGCAACAAATTAAGAAAGTTAGCTACAATTTGTCATTCCTTAAAGTCATGCATATTACATTATCCTAATAATTTACGTAGTAATTACTTAACAAGCCCAAATGAGAGGAATAAGTAATCATGCGAGCCTAAGGCTGAGATTTATGTGTGGTTTAAGAGTGGATGGTCTTGCGTTTTTCATTCACCCTTACTGCCTTCTACGCATTATGCATTCAGTAAAATGGATGGCCTCTGCTTTCATAAATGTCAGGACTGAAAAAGCAAAAAATGTCTCCACAGAGAAAGTCACAGAAGCTCAGCTCAATTCTTGAATGTATATAGAGCAGTTAATCAGATAACAGTGGGATGTTTGGGATAAATAATCATAGTTTAGAGTTTTTTGGTTCTAATTTTTAATGGAATTAGGTATTGGCTACTAGATTTATCCACTTCCTCATCAGTTGTTTTGGGGATGGGTGACCAAATTCTTTGGCATAAGTGACCTTTAAAAAGGACAAATCTAGAGCCATATGGTTTATTACCTGGAAAGTGGGGTTCCTGTAGAACCCAGAGTTGATAAGGACCCAGGATAGTTTTGTTGTTGTTGTTGTTGTTGTTTTTTACAGAGAGGAAGGGAGAGGGATAGAGAGCTAGAAACATCGATGAGAGAGAAACATCAACCAGCTGCCTCCTGCACACCCCCTACTGGGGATGTGCCCTCAACCAAGGTACATGCCCTTGACTGGAATCGAACCTGGGACCTTTCAGTCCGCAGGCCGACACTCTATCCACTGACCCAAACCGGTTTCGGCAGGACCCAGGATAGTTGAAGGAACTTCACATCAGGTCTACGCCAGATAAATCATTCGTTTAAGCAATTGGCAAAACTCACTTTTCCAATTTTTCTCCTAAAGTCAGAACACGATCTGGTTCTTTCTGGCCCTTGTGAAAAGTGTTTTCTTTTTGGCCATTCTAGACTTGCTGATAGAAACAAAGACCCAAAAGCAAAAGTTATTCCACAACTTGTTCTACTCACAGAATTATTGGAACATCCATCCTCTGCAAGTTTCTTCCTCTACCATTTCCTCCCTGTTTTCACATTTACCCATACCTTTCAGGTCTCTGAGTTACTTTTCACTTCAATTTTAACAATGTTTATTGAGCACTTATTTTGTGCTGGATACTGTGGTAAATGATGAGAAATCATAGTGACCCAGGCCCATCTCATCTTCCATCCTCTAGGAATTTGCAGTCTATAGGTGAGCCACTGCCTCACGTGGGTGCCATTTCGAGAAAGGTGTACCCCTGTCTGCTTCCTTAGACTTATTTCCTTTACTAACATTACTGCTGGAACCATCCCTGGCCTCCCAGGTACAATGGAGGCCCTTCTTTCATCCTCAAGACAAGACTTCAGCCACAAGCTGCTTTGTTGGTTCTTGTTCCTGTGTATCCTTCTGTTCCCTTGGGCACTAGCCAGGGAGTCACTACAGACCTACTCAAGAGTCACTGGAGTCGTAATACACTTATCAATTGATTCTTAAGTACACTATACCTGGGTGCTAAAAGCCCTTGGATCTAATTGGCACATAGGGCCAAGACTCCTGCAGGCCAGGAGTTTGTTACTGCAGCATAAACTAGCTTGCACTGACTAACACACTATACTAAACAATGCCTGGTGATGGCCATATGTTTGTATTGAGTACTCTTCTCCCTTCCCACCTGCCTCCACCTCAGTTATTCACTCATCTCCCTTTTCATGAGAGGAGCAAACCCCCTTCTCCAGTCCAGATCACCCCTCTTTCCCCAGCAGCACCTTTCATCTCCCTTCCTCCAAACATACCCCACCACACTTAGCAGATTGAGGCCTTTTCCCATATTTTCATTCGTTTATTTTTCTACAACTATATTTCATAATATTTATTTCAGAAGACAGGGAACTCTTTGTACAAACAGACTTCTGTTTGCAGCCAGCTCCTTCATAAAATAAACAATTGTAAGCATTTTTAGAGGGGGACACATTAAATCTCAGTTTTAAAGGCACCTAAGGGAGTTTGTTATTTAAAATGATCATGTTAAATCACTTATGAAATAAATAATCTCTCTCCCTGCTTGTATAGACAATTAATCTTTTAAAATTTTTCATAAACACAGGATGTGTGTATGTGTGTGTATGTTTGAGTGTGTATCTGTATCTGGTATAGTCTAATGTGAGAGCATCAGTAAAGTGCCTAATAGAGTGAAATGGGTGATTAGCTTCTATTTAAAGGGCTTTTTTCCTTCTACTGATGATGGCAAGAGGGCAGGAAAAATGATTAACAGGTTAGAAGCAGACTGTGAGGAAAGACTAAAGGAATTATGGATATTTGCCTGGAGCCAGAAGGCTGATATGTAGTTAATTACAGTCTTCAAGTTAATGAAGCAATATTTTATGGGTGATAGGGAGCAACTGTGTTTTTTATTCCAAGAACAAGAAGACCTTATGTTACAAAAGACAGACTGGATTCAAAGTAGGAATTTTGAATGGAGAAGTTTGGGGATGAAGCAAATCAGCACTGAGGAAGATCATGGAATCACTCTCTGGATTTTTAATAGTAAATAAGCACCTTCACGTGGGACTTCATGATACTCAACTGTGGTTCCAGCCGGTGGCCCACAGCAAACACTGAGTGTGTTACAATCTCTGTGCCTTTTCTCCCACTGTCCTCCCAGCTGACATTCCCTCCTTCTTTCCATCTATTTGTCCAAACCCTTCTTGTCTTTTCATCCCTGGCTTATTATAAAGTGTTCCTTCTCTACTCCATAGCTCACTCTCACCTCTTGGCTTTCACCATACATTCTTTTGTTAGAGTACGCTAATTAAGATGAGCTAATTTTGCTAATCTAAGCCACTTCCAAATTTTAGTGGCTTAAAAGATAAGAGCTCATTTTTTATTCACATGAAGTCTGCTGAGAGTTTGTCAACTCTCCAATGCAGTCCATGTTAAGCAGTGACTTGGGGATTCTGGCTTTCCTTTTTGTGGACTTATGTGAGGGATGTGGCAGGGGAAGAGTATGATGGATAGTCCCAGGTTAACTCCTAACATGCCAGCCTGGAAATGACATCACTTCCACTCACAGACCACTTTCCAAAACCAGTCTCGTACGAATCCAAATAACTGCAAGATTAGCAAAATGCAGGGGCAGCTGGAGGGTTGCCCTATGAGTATGTAGACAGTTGTAACTTTCTCTAACATGTGGGAATCTTCTTTCCACAGAATGGTTGATCTCTAAGGACAGGTCTTATGCCTCTCTGATCTGGCATTTTGAACTTGGTACATGTCTATTGATCAAAATGATGGCATCACTTGTCCCACTTATAAATGTCAGTTTAAGATTTATGGCACAGGTTATCAGAACTTCGAGATGAGTGGAGCAGAGAGAACAAAGGAAACTGGGAGAGCCTGTCTCTTATCCATACTTCTGACACACAACCTGATTTTCTAGCCTTTGCTTTGCACCAGCCTCTGCTAATCATGGCCTCAGATTCCCTGGGACTCTGCCTCTTACTATACCTTTCTTACCTTTCTTTCCTCTTTACCTCATTTCCAACTGAGGTTTTGGCTGTATCCATCCCAAACCTTAATGATCAACCTATTACCAGACTAAGATCAACCTTATGCTATACCTGGTTTGGGGTTTTGTGACCTAATTATACCATGTGATGCTGTCTGATATTTGACAGGAGTTTTGTGTTTATTGAAGTACTACAGGCCTGGTGCACGAAATTTGTGCATGGGTAGGATCCCTAGGCCTGGCTGGTGATCAGGGCCGATCAGAGCCTTCCAGCTGCCAGCCGGGGCCTTCCTTCATTCTGCGCCACCCCCTGGTGGTCAGAGCATGTCATAGTGAGAGATCAAACTCCTGGTCAAACTCCCGAGGGGACACTTTGCATATTAGCCTCATATATATATATATAGATGTTAGAGTCATAGACACCTGAGTTCAAACCTCATGATTTATGTGTAGATAATAAGTAATGGAAATAGTCTTACCTTTGTGGATCATTGTGAAACAGATAGATGTTAGAGTCATAGACACCTGAGTTCAAACCTCATGATTTAAGTGTAGATAATAAGTAATGGAAATAGTCTTACCTTTGTGGATCATTGTGAAACAGAAATGAGGTAATAATCTATAAAGTGTTTAGCTAAGCACCTGGAATATAGTTAGTGCTCAACAAGTATTATCAATTGTTACTAAATTATTAAAGTAACTAAATTTGAAGTATTTAAGAGTAAATATACTGATTTCTGCAATTTACTTCTTATTGTATCAAAAATATGATAGAACGATGGACAGAGGTATGGATAGAAATATTAACAATGCAACTATAGTAAAGAGTTTGCAGTAGAATCTAGCTGGTAGGTATATGATTATTCACTGTACGGTGTTCTCCATTAGGCTATATGTTTGACTGTTTTCATAATAAAATATTGAGAGAAGTCAGTAAGTTTGTACATTTTCTCTACCTCATCCAGACACACTGGAGACTAAAACGTAACACTTGACTTAGACAAATTAAGAAATATTGTGAAGCCCCCTCTTAAATCTATCTGATATTCAGAAGCTGCCTGCCTTGACAAATAGGCACAACCTGACAAGTGAGGAAAGAATCCGGTGTTTGAAGCAACAGGAACCAGTGTGCAGAATTTGTACCTGGTACTTCCAGGGGTCAGCATAAAATACAAACCCCTTATATTATTGCAATGGATCATGTGCATCCTAAGTGACAACAACTGTAATTCAATTTGTAATATGTGACAGATTGTATGTAGCACTAAGACAGCAAGAATTTTAGGGAAATGGACAAAATTCTGGGTAAGTGGAAGTCATGCATGCTCAGAAATTCCACCTTAAAGCCACAGCTACAACCATCCCTTGGCTTCCTGAGTCTCTGGTGGTAGCCATGAAACCACAAAAATTGGCAAGATCTTTAATAAGAATGAGTACAAAATCTATAAAATCATAACATTAACAGTGACATTGGTAACATTGGTCAATTCTCATTTTGCAGGGGGGAAAGAGAAAACTGAGACCTAATTAAGACATATATTTTGATTTCAAGCTCACATCTATCCTCTCTTCCAGTGACAATGTTGAAATGTACCTTGGAGGGGTTTTATGCCCTTCCTACCCACTATCTCCATTCGCACCCCCAACACACACACACACACACACACACACACACACACACACACACACACACACCTTCTGTAAATAAACAAGATGCAATCTAAGGTAGAACCTGAGCTAGCTGTGCAAACCCATTTTAAGCTAAGTACCCTAGGCCTCTCCTTGAAGATGACTGCCAGCCCCAAGCACCTCCTACACAGAAATTCTACCCTCTTCTGTGTTCCTCAACTATAGCCCTGGTTGAAGTCCTCAGTAGCCCTGACCTGGACTTCGAGGAAATTCCATCCTTACCACCTTACCAACCCTCAGCCTCCCCCTCTCCCCCAATATGTCTTACAGATATGACAGGTTAATCTTTCATAGCAGACTATAGGCCTAGTGCACAAAAATTTGTGCACTCAGGGGGCAGGGGGCCTTCAGCCCAGTCTGCGCCTTCTTGCATTCTGGGACCCCTCAGGGGATGTCTGACTGACGGCGTAGGCCTGCTCCCCAGGGATCAGGCCTAAGCTAGCAGTCAGACATCCCTCTGGCAACCTGGGAGCCATCGAGGATGTCTGACTGATGGCTTAGGCCCGCTCCCTGCAGGGACATCCTTAGTGCTGCCACAAAGCAGGAGAGGCTCCCGCCACTGCCACTATGCTGGCCAGCCATGAACCGGCTT
This sequence comes from Eptesicus fuscus, assembly GCF_027574615.1. Lineage (NCBI taxonomy): Eukaryota > Metazoa > Chordata > Mammalia > Chiroptera > Vespertilionidae > Eptesicus > Eptesicus fuscus. Next base: position 29,349,870 of record NC_072476.1, read on the forward strand.
CTGGCTAAGCAGTGCTACCCCTGTGGAAGCACACTGACCACCAGGGGGCTGATCCTACATTGAGCATCTGCCCCTGGTGGTCAGTGAGCATCATAGTGACAAGTAGCTCCCAGTAGTTCTGCTGTTAGGGTCAATTTGCATATTACCCTTTTATTATATAGGACTAGAGGCCTAGTGTCCCTCAGCCCATGCTCACTGATGTCAGTGAGCATCATAGTGACCAGTAGCTCCCAGTAGTTCTGCTGTTAGGGTCAATTTGCATATTACCCTTTTATTATATAGGACTAGAGGCCTAGTGTCCCTCAGCCCATGCTCACTGATGTCAGTGAGCATCATAGCAACCAGTATTTCCCAGTAGTTCTGCTGTTAGGGTCAATTTGCATATTACCCTTTTATTATATAGGACTAGAGGCCTAGTGTCCCTCAGCCCAGCCTGCACCCTCTCCAATCTGGGACCCCTCAGGCCTAAACTGGCAGTCAGACATCCCTCTCACAATTCAGGACTGTTGGCTCCCAACCACTTGCCTGCCTACCAGCCTGATCACCCCCCTAACCACACCCCTGCCAGCCCGATTGCCCCCAACTGCCCTCCCTTGCAGGCCTGGTCCCCCACAACTGCCCTCCCCTTCCAGCCTAGTCACAGCTAACTGCCCACCCCTGCTGGCCTGATCGCCCACAATTACCCTCCCCTGCTGGCCATCTTATGGTGGCCATCATTGACCACATGGAGGTGGCCATCTTGTGTGAGGGTGTGAGGGTCAATTTGCATATTACCCTTTTATTATATAGGATAGTTGTGATCCCATTATTGTTCCACTTGGGTAGTTAGTGCTTGTCACCCCTTACTCCTTCCTCTCTTGGGTTAAAAAGTCACCAGGAATTTCTCAGTCCTTAGAGTTCATTGAATTCCACCATCCCTGGCATGCCAGGGCAGTTCAGGATATCAATGGGCTCCCATTAAAACCCTTGTTTCAGTTGTACAGTCTAGAACCCTGTATACACCATCCAACCTGCCTGTGTATGAAAATTCTACTCATTCTTCAACACTCAGAGCAAATGCCACCTCAGCCACACAGGCATCTCTGAGGCACAGAGAGCCTGCCTTACCTTTGATTTCCCACAATGTAGTGTTTGGCCCTCTGTTATGGTATTTTCTGTATTTTGCCTTATGGCATGGGGGGTGGTTGTTTGTTTGTTGTTTAGTCTTCTTGCTAGATAGGAATATTCTTGAAGCTCCAAGAGAGGAAACCTTAGGGCATTACCGAGTCTTTGTTCTGTGTCAGGCACTTTCTCCTTGTCCTCTTATGAGGTGGGTGGCATCGTGCATCTTCTATAGCTGAGCAAGATGGGATCAAGACCCCAGTGTCTTACCATTGGCATGATCACAATAAATACCTGAGAAATAAATTCAACTGTGTGCTTTTCTAAAGCCTGTGGATTGTTTACTTAAATACAGTTCTCAAAGTTTGCCGAAAAATTCAAAGATAAAAATGTTTGATGTTAGATTTTTGACCGACCTCATTAAAGAAGCTTTATTATATACCCATGGAAGGGCCTTTCCTAACCCTGTTCCCAAATATATCTCTATGATTCTGAAGTGGAGAGACTCTTAAAGAGAGGTCAGCACAGTAACGCTGAAATGCTAGCCGGGAAGCAACTGAAGGACAGTTGGTTAGAAAATGCTGACCTCCTCTGAGAGAAGGAAGCAAAAAGTCAAGTGGCAAATACTTGCCCTTCTCTAGCAGAAGAGACATTCGGAACTCGGGTGTGCTTGTCCTGGAATGAGGACACAATGAGAATTCACCATCCTCTCGATCTTAAAGAAACAGCTGCTCAGAGAAAGGGGGAAATACCTTTAATTAACTCAATTCAGCCATGAATATTTCCATCTTCTTTTGCAGAGAGTAATAAGAGTTGGAAGATGAGGGTGAAAGACCCAGATGAAGTCAGGCTGGATGGCAGGCTTATGTGCCTTATCATCCTGCCCATGAGAAGCCCAGCACGATTTTCATTCATGCTGGCAGTACCAAATGATGCCTTGAGTCACTGCTGGAAAGAGAAATACATTCAAAATAATTCATTTTGACAATACTTTTTCTGAGAGTATTCACTTTTAGGGTCTGAATAACTTAATGATACGTGAGATAGACAGTTCTTAATTCATTTAATAAATATTAATTGAGACTCCAGCAAGTGTGCATGGGGCTGCAGCAGTGAATATGCTGTATGAGATTAGAATTGACTCAACACCTGTGTTGAATTAGAAGGAGCTTTATCTCTTGGGGAAAAATAGTTGAGTTAAGGCCTGGGCCCAAGATAACAGGGCACAAGCTACCCTTGGGAATCTACACCCTACTCTTTTCTGAAAATCATTAAAATTCCATTTCAATTTATTTTTGTCTTTAACCATATCCTGAGGTGGCAATGAAGATGTCAGTGGTGTAAGTATGCCTAGTGGCTCTGCACTCTTTGAGCCAGGTCCTACATCCTACCCCTGATCAGCCTTGGCAGTTGCAATCCCAGATGGTGTCTGTTTTCCTATATTGGTGTTGTTGACCTCTCAGACTAATATTAGAATGGGGCCAAATACCATTTTTTTAAATAAATGGAATAATTATTTAAAGTGGCCAGGAATAAGAAGGTCTAGGGGGAAAGAGACCCATTTGTCAGAGAGGCAAAATGTAGCAAATTAATTCTGCCCTCAAGTTCAAGGTCTGGGGTGAGGCAGAATATGAGTGATGACTTAGAGAAAGTCAGGAGGAAGGTGATGTAGGCCTAGAGCACAGATACGATGGAAATGAAGCAATGAGGTTCTGAGAAGATTCCTGAGAACAGAGATGGAATACCATGGGATAAGGAAGGACAAATGAACGTGTGGGTGTGGCATAGAGTTGAGCAAAGAGGGAGTGATGGCTAGAAAAATAATATCCGGGTGTTTTAATAGGAATGAACTCTGACATCACCTTGGAATTGAAAAGCTTTTCCAACCATTCCAATGAAATCATGCTCCATCCTGAAAAAAGAAAAATCGGTATTTAATATTGCTTCAGAAAAATGTGTATTTCTTCATGCAACAAATCCTTTGAAGTTGCACTGAAGTTACACTTGAATGTACTGTATTTGCATTCCATTTATTAATTCACATGGGTAGTTTTTTTCTAATCTCTACATCACAGCACAAATCCTTTTCATGCTCCATTTCCTGCACACTGCAACCTCCTATTTCGTAGATAATGTTCTTTTTTTCCATTATGTTCACAAATGACTGGGGAAAAAAATACAACAAGCCTCAACCAGCCCTGTGTAATAACCTGTCTACCACCACAAAGTGGGTTGCTGTTGGCTTTTTGTTTATTCTTTTTCTCTACATAAGATGGTTACATATCAAAGATTTTTATAATGATAGGGGCTCTTTAGAAGATCAACAATAGATAAAGAAATGGGATGTGACTTTAAACTTCTTGATGGAGACCTGGTTTATTATTTACCTCAACTTGTTTCTCCCAAGCTATCTGCTATTGTTTTACAATTTTATTCTACCTAATGTTGTTGTTTTTTAACTTTTGATTAAAGTAAAACATTGTAGCAGGATATATTTTTTTCCCAAATTTGCCACAGCAACATATCCAGTGCCAAACTCTTTTAGAACTTGGCCATTCCCCATCTGTAGATGGAATCTATTTCTCCTCACCTTGAAATTGCATGGGCCTCCATGGCTGCTTTAAGGAACAAAGTGCAGGGTGAGGGTCACTACTCATTGAAGACTGGGTCATAAAAGCCAGCATGGCTTCTGCTGACTTTGCTCACCATTGGAACGGAGCCAGCATGCCGTGAGGAAGCCCAGGCCACACAGGGAGGCTTCCTGAAGGTGTTGCAGCAATGGCGCCGGTGACGGTTTCACTCGATAGCTAGCATCAATGGCAAGACCTGGGAGAGCAAGTCTTCAGATGATCCCAGTGCTGGGCCTTCCAGCAGCCCCTGCTGACACCAAATGGGGAAAAGCTAAGTTATCCCTGCCAAGCCCCACCCAAATTACATACTGGTGAGAAAAATTAATGCTGTTGCTTTAAGCCACCACGTTTTGGGAGATTTATTACACAGCACTGGATAACTGAAACAAACACACTCTAAGAAGAAATACATATGTCATTGATGAATGTTCGCAATTTGAACACAGCCATGTAACCAGCACCCAGATTAAGAAATATCTTCTCAGAAGTCCTTCTGGTCACTGCCTCCCAAGAATAACCACTCTCTTAAAGACCTGGATTAATCGTGCCTGCTTTAGTGTTTGTCCAGTTTTCACATGGCTTTTGTAGCTCCATTAGAAGCAAATGGCCCAGGACATGAAGTGAGATCCCTGGAACAAGGAACCCAAGCTACTGGAAGGGTTCCCAGTTAGAAGAGAACTTCTGGGTGCGATAGACTGGATTGTGTCCCTCCAGAACCCACATGAGCATTCTGTTATGACATTCCATTCTGTTATGACAGCCCAAGCTGACTAATACACTGAACAATCAGTGGAGCTAACCCACTACCATGAAGAGCTTGAGAGAAAACAGAAAAACTGAAGCAAATGTCTTCTTAACTTTAGAAGGTATAATAAAGGCTATGATTTAAAGTCACTGATCAGTAGACATGCTCAGAGTGTCTGCCCAGCTCATGCCACTTGGAGCTAATGGATGATTCACAGCCATGATGATAGTGAATGCCTAAAGGTTTTTGGCCATAAGTGCTATCACACTTCACTGACCACAGTTGACTAGAAATGGGAGCTGGTCCAAGTTGAGCCAATTTTAATTTATTCTCTCTCTTAAGAAGCACAGAAGTTACAGGCAAACCAAACAACAGTAGACACTAGAGCTCCACAGTCATATAATCTCAAAAGCAGTAGCTGATTTAACTGAAATATAAGCATGATAACAAATAAGAAAAAAAAATGTAGACCCGAGAGAACAGAAAATTGGGGTAAATACACAAAGAGAAGCCCATGTCATATGCTGAAATGAAGGAGAGAAAGCAGAGGCATGGAGACAAAGACCTGAGGGAATTTACTGAAGTCCCTCTCTCCTTCTGATACATTCTTTCCTACTTGGGCTATCTGAAGTTATGCCAAAAGTAAGAGGTCAGGCACACAGAACACTGGGCCCATGTTGACAGAAGCAATCCCAAACCCTAACTGAATTTGGACCTAAAACAGTGAGGATTGGTTCTGGACAGTTGTGGCTGAAAATTAAAGACACTTTCAGAAGAGGTCTGGGGTGGATGTGAAGCAGCATACAGGACAACACCTCCACCAATTCTTCAACACCGCTGGAGTAGCCAGTGGCTGTCAGCACTTTGTACATATTCCTTAGCATTGTGGAAATGCTTTAATGTTGCAGTTACTGTTATTCTGTCCTCTCATTATTTCTTCATGGGTCTCTCTGCCCAATTGATTAGGAACCTTTTTAAAACAAGTGGCATGTCCCACTCAACCCTATAGTTATTTTGGTTCAAGCCCAGGGACTGTGTACATAAAGTGTTCTACATCTGTAGAATGATTGAATACTTGAGTGACAGAGATCCGACTTCCCATCCTGTTCTGTTACTAACTACCTGTGTCATCTTAGGCAAATCAATGAACTTTTCTGGGCTTTACATTTCTGATAAAGAAAGTAATGAAAAGAGGCTATCAAGTCTTTTAGGTCCCTTCAAGATCTAAGTCTCAATGTACTCTATTTATATTCTGGCAAAGCTGTGAACTACTTATAGAAGAGAGAACAAAACCCTAGCGGCAGTCATCTCAAAGCAGCATCTAAATGAGGCTGTGATCTGTCCATCTGTTTATTTTGGAGATCAGGCATGTTCCTGTTTCAGAGTGCTGATCCTGTACACTGCCTCTTCCCCTCCGAGGCTCTCTTGTGTCTCGTCCCAGTCTTGTCTTGTGTAGCAGGCTGACGTTTGATCTTCAGTTTACATTTGCTCCTGCTCTTATCACTCCTGGGAAGCTGTATTACCTTCTTCTAACACCATCAAAGGTCTTTAATGCCTACCTTTCGGCATATTGTGTGTCATATTATAGACGCAGCTGAATGTTAGCTTAGCATTGCCCAGGGACATCCCAGGCCTGGTGAATGACAAATGAGCAGTGAACTGAAATTTCTCTCTTTTAACTGGTCTCAAAATAGAACTTCCAAATCATAAGGTCGTCTGTCCTTTTGGTTAAGGGATTCTTGAATATAACTTCTTCACATCCCTGTCCCCAGAACCAAAAACTGGCAGATGCAATGGGAAGAACAATGAAATGAGAGCAAGGGAAACTATTCTAGTCCTATCGCTGCCACTAATGAGCTTAAGTCAATATTAATCATTTATTCTAGATCCTATATGTAGATTTTCTTAGCTTACCTAACAAAAACTTTGCCTAAATTGTGCCTAAGCATCCCTACAAGTAGCTAAACTGGGTAGACTCATGTAGTGTCACTGTTTGCTATTAGAAGCTCTAAGTGCATAAATGTGGTAAGAGACCCCAGGGTTTCCAACCAGTGATTTGTTTATCTCTAAACTCCAATTTCTGATAGCTTTCCCAAAGGGTGTTGTTTCATGTAGCACTTGATTTGGAGCATCCCCTCCAAAGCAGGACTCTGGGATGTAGGTGATGCTGTCAGAATATGCCCTCAGCTGAAGAGGGGGCTGCCTCACTCATGACCAAGCTCCCATCCCAAGGCAGCCTGCATCTTCTAATGCTCAATGGGGGGTATCCCTGGGCAGTGACATTGTAGGTAACGAAGAGCAGCTGCCTTGCCCCATTCTGGGGCGACTCTGAACGGCCCTACTACCTCCAGAGCTCTCTAGAAGATTGGCCAACATTAGCTTCTTCATTGACCCAGTCTTGCTTCCTTTAACAGGTATTGATCCTAAACGCCCCCCTCCCCACCCCCACCCCCAATAACCTTTCTGCACACAAATCTCAGGCTACTAGAGTCTGCTTCTTGGAGAGCCTGATCTGTTACATGTGATCGGATAAATTTGGGATACCCTGCCTGATGCATCACCCTAATACATATTAGCATATTGGAAGGACCTATTGTCTACAAAGCACATGAGTTCTGGCAACAGATGGAACTAGCTTTGAATCTGGACTTTGACACTTACTAGCTGCGCAACTTTGGGCAAGTTACTCAACATCTTTAAACATCCCTTTACTCATCTTGAAAACTCCAGGAATTCATAGTAGGCACCTCCTAGAGCAGACCGGAGGTGCAAATGTGCTCACTGAGGTAAAGTCGTCAGCAGGGTGCCTGGCCCGAGGGTTAGTACCAGCTTTTAGAAGACCTTCAGCAAAGAAATCTACTTGACTTGATTCAAACAAGTATGTTCCAAGCTGTCAGTGTCCCCGTGGGACTTTGCTACGGTATAGATTTACCCTTTAGAACACTTTCGTCTACTCAGAGTAGAGTGGGGCGGGGCAGCTGGACCTTGAGGCTCCCCATTTTCACCCTCTGCTTGAAAAAAAGGAATGTTGACATAGGCCACGGACCCTCAACTGAGCACTGGGATCAGGGGATAGAGAATTTGGAAGGAGAAACAAAAAAGTTAAAACATCTTGCTGCCATAAAGGAGTCTCCGTGGGGATCTGTTTTGTTGGACTGTTTTCTTTTCATAAAGAAACTCCCTGTTTCTATTGCAACAAGCAAGGGGTGGCCTGGTGCTTGAGCAGTGGGGGTGGTTCCTGCCTTGGAAGGCTTAGCAGGGCCTGGGCCAGGCTGTGGGCAAAGGCAAGGAGGCAGGGTAGAGAAAGAAGGTTTAGACTTGTTACTTTCAGCTTTAGGCTGAAATGCTTGTCCTTTTGTTCTTCTTCCCATACTATTGTCACCACTGAAATGGTCAAATCCTGCCAACCAGAGCCAGAAAGGTGAGATCGCAGAGCGATGGTTTCACTCCCGTTATATATTCTACAGACTCTAAAATTGCATTTTGCAATGGGTGGGAGGTGGTCACCATGACCGGGAAGGGGTTCCTACTGGCGGGTAGTACTTAGAGGCTGACATGCAAAACATGCAAAATGTGGGACAGTCTCATCCCAAGGAAAAATGTCCCACCCGAAATTCTAATGGTACCCCTGTTGATTCACACAAATAGAATGGGAATTGAGAGGTCGCTTAGCCTGATTTCAGTCAGGCACTGGAGCAGGAAGGATGTAGGGAAACCTGTAACCACACCAGCACACCTTATCCAAACCTGGGGCTGAGGCATGGGGCCATAGCAAAGGGCCCACATCCATGTCATCCCCAGGAATCTGCCGGGTAAGAAGTCCACAGTCTGAATGTTGGTCATCTCCATATCCCTTTCCATCAGAAAAAAAAAAAGACTATATTTTTAGGCACCATTGGGAACCCCTTAATTTCTAGCCCACTAATGTTCCACACACTGTTTGCCCCAACTTGATCATGCATTAATTAGTAAGGGCACTTTTTAGAAGAGACGCCAGAGCTTTCATTAGATTTTCAAAGTGACCCCGCCCCCCGACATTAAGAACTACTATGTGACCTATAAATGAAAACAAATTAGTCCGTTAATTAACTTTTGATGGGATCTTCCTTGCTCACATTCTCCCCAAACCTTGCCTTCTTTCTTTATTTTACTTTGAAGAATGCCATCATCCTAATGCGATTTCTCTCCACCCCCTGATGTTTTGAAATATCTGGTTTCTGCTTTCCCTTCTTTATGCATCTCCCTCCTACTCTCAGGCACATCTATTTGCCCAGCGATGTGGGTTGTGCTTGTCAATAACGGCACTTAAGAGTTCAGAGTAATGATCTCAGCACGCCTTTCCCATCTGTTATTTCCATACGCCTGACGTCTTCATAGTAGCTTTTCAGGGAATAACAAGATCCTCCTTTACAAACCATTCTTCTCTCTCTAAACACTTAATGTCGAAATTGTTTGGGCTGCTCTTTATAGAGCTCCCGAAGCATCATGACTGAAGCGATCATTCCGGCTCTTTGTAATAATCACAGCTCAATTTTCCAGCTGAGACTGATTTCTGGCAGGGCTTCGGTCAGGACCATATATTCATGGGCCTCTGTCATTTCCTCCCTTAGATTCCGGCTCTGGTTGGAGCAGTTGATTTCCCTCATTAGCAATGTCACTTCCACCATCTCACATAGTACATCATCCTCACATCAGCTCAGGGCTGCGTTTCCAAGAGCAGCCCCAGCTTCCCCCGAGTGGGCGGGGCTGGGAGGTGGCAGCTTGCGATGCTGGGCCTCCTTCAGCGGAAATTTGAGCCAGCACAACTTTGAGACCTGCAGGCACCCACCCAGCAATACAAACCCAGGGAAGGAGAGGAGCTCCAGACTGAGAAGCTGGGAACTGGGGGAATTAGCCTGGATGGTAGGCTTGGATTCTGGAGAGTTGGCAATATAGGCCTGGAATCTGGAGAAAGTGAACAATATAATCAATGATTATAATAATATCTAACATTTATTAAGCACTTTCTATATGTCAGAGAACGTTTTAAGTACTTGATATGAATTAAGTCATTTAGCCCCCATCACAATTTTATAAGGTAGATACTATCATTTCTCTCATTTTACAGATGAGTAAACTGAGGCAGAGAGCTTCCGCTGGTATATGGACCCAAGGAGCTCTGATCAAGTGAGTGGTGGGGGGGGGGGGTGGCAAAGGCAATTTAAGGCACTGACCATACTGAGTTGCAAAGGCTCAGGATTCAAGGTCGAAAGCCAGAGGCCTGGCAGTGACTGAGGATAAAGACTTAAAACTTGAGAATGAATGGAGAGAAAAGAGCCAAATAATGGCTTGGGCTCCATGCAGATCTGAGCCAGGACTAGTTTCTGAGAGGAAAGCGATGGGCTCAGGCTGGCCACAGGACCTGGAGCAGCATGGTGGGGTGGGGACACTACAGCTCTGTGGGCCTGTTGGTGGCCACGCCAAGCCCAGGAAGGACAAGCAGGGCTTTGGGAGCCACAAGAGCCTGTGATGCCACTTAAGGCTGAAAGTCATCCTGCCTGTTCAGGAAACTGCAGCCAACCTGAGCCTTCGGGACACTGAGCATCCACGGAGCAGGATGTTCTTACCTGGGACCCTGAGCTGCATGAGCTTCAGCATGGCCTGATCACCACCTCTGCCTTCGGTGCTGTGAATCAATGAGAAGTGCATCAGAAGAGTAGGCCCTGGGCCCCCGGGAGCTCAGGCTGCCCTGTCAGCTCTGTTCAGGTGCTTTGCAGAGCCCATTTCCCCCAAGAGCCCACTGTGAGTTCCAGGCCTAGCCCTCAGCTGTTGACAACTAATTCCCTTAGCAGCTGAGGGACTAAGCTGGGTCCCATTCCAGGGAATAGTACTTCTTAAGAGGGGAAACTTTAAAAAGCAAGGAGCCTTTAAGAGCCAAAAGAATGGAGCTTTAGTAGGGAAATTGTGGCAGGGAGTAAAGGACCATCATGTGGAAATGTCCTAGGGGATCACTGCTGGGCAGGGCACAGACATGCTTTCCTGGGAAAGACCTGAGTTGAATTTTTTTTAAATATGTTTTTATTGATTTCAGAGAGAGGAAGGGAGAGGGAGCGAGAGAGAATCATTGATTGGATGCCTCCTGCATGCTGCCTACTGGGGGTCAAGCCCACAACCTGGCATGTGCCCTGACCCAGAATCGAACCTCTATCTGATGGTTCATGGGTCAACAGTCAACCACTGAGCCATACCAGCCGGGCCCTGAGTTGAATTTTTAAAGAAAAACATGTCCACTTAAAACCTTCCTGACCTATGGTAGGAAGTGAGGTCATCATAGATGAAGATGGACATCATGACATCACAGAACTATAGCAGCAGTGGGCAGATGTTTCTTCTTACAACCTGGGATAGAATCCAGCCACAGTCCACTGTCCAGTAGGTCCTCTAGAATTCTAGAGCCTTTGTAACATCCTGTGTGTGTTATGTCCCCTCTAATCCCCATAGTGATTAACTGAAAAACCATTCGATCAAGAGGGCTTGTGACTTGTTTACGTTCATAATAAATTTATGAGGAAAACCAATGTCATTATTGGTTTAGCCACTAAGTTCAGGAATAGATAGCTGAAAAAAAGTCCCATCCCTATTTGGTACCCACGTCACCATAGCAGCTTCACCCTATAATAAAAGGAGATAATAGCAGCTGAAGCAGAATATGGTGGCAGGGAAGGCCTCAGTGTTTCTCTCCAAGAATCTCAGCCTGCATTCTGATCTTCTTGATGGGGACTTTGGTATCTTATACTCTACTAGAGGCCCGGTGCATGAAATTCATGCACTCGGGGGGCGGGGGGGGGTCCCCTCATCCCGGCCTGTGCCCTCTCACAATCTGAGAGTGGGGAGGCTCCTGCCACCACTGCTGGGCTCACCAGCCATGGGCCTAGCTTCTGGCTGAGTGGTGCTCCCCCTGTGGGAGCACACTGACCACCAGGAGTCAACTCCTCCATTGAGCGTCTGTATCATTGCAACCAGTCGTTCTGCCGTTAGGTCAATTTGCATATTAGCCCTTTATTATATAGGATAACATGATCTATTAAATGTTTATTTGCCTCATAAATTTATTATGAATGTAAACAAGTCACAAACCCTCTATATGGCAGTGCCTATATATGCCTCACCTTAACATATAGCATTTACACATCCAAATAAAATTAGCATCTAAATTACACAAATCTTTCTTATCAGGTGCTATAAAGAAATAAGGTGCTGTAAAAAGTAAATAAATAAACAAGCCAACTAACTTCCTAGAAATCAAGGCCAGGTATCTGCCCTGTCAGTTGGGAGAAAGCAGGCAGTGAGGGTTCGTATGCTCTATTTAAAAGGCGTTAGCTCAGCCTTAGAGAAGGTGAGATGCATTACTAGGAGAGAAGAAGGGCACGGACTCTGGGTTCCTCCAAAGTGGAGGTGATGTCCTGTCCATCTCATGTCTTCTGCTCCTAGCATAGATTCCAATGCTGAGTAAACAGATATGATGCTTAATTTTTTAAATATTTTTATTGATTTCTGAGAGGAAGGGAGAAGGAGAGAGAGATAGAAACATCAACAATGAGAGAGAATCATTGATCAGCTGACTCCTGCACACCCCCTACTGGGGATTGAGCCCGAAACCCTGGTATGTACCCTTGACCGGAATTGAACCCGGGACCTTCAGTCCTCAGGCTGATGCTCTATCCACTGAGCCAAACCAGCTAGGGTGATGTGATGCTTCATTTTATACAGCAACTTAACTAGTCACAGGATGCCCAGGCATTTGGCCAAATGTTATTCTGGGTGTGGCTGGAAGTTGTTTCTGGATGAGAGTCCCACTTGAATCAGTGGATTTTGAGTAAAGCAGATTGCCATCCCCAATGTAGGTGGGCCTCGTTCAATCAGTTGATGGGCCTAAGAAGAATAAAAAGGCTGACCCTCCCATGAGTAAGAGAGAACTTCTGCCTGGCTGCCTTGAGCTGAGACATCTGTTCTTTCCTGCCTTCAGACTCAAACTGCAACATTAGCTCTTTCTGGGTCTTGAGCCAGGACAGATCCTTCAGTGTCTTCAGTGGTGGTCTGGGCTCCTCCAACAACTCGCCAACATAAGAGAGTGCCTGTTTTCAGATGACACTGTGGTCTGGCAGTAGATGCAGGATGGCATCTCGGCTAAGAGCATGAGCCTGGGAGCGGGGCGGGGGGGGGGGGGGGGGGCAGGACGGGCCTACAAACAGGGATCTGATTTCCTCCTTGCCTTAGTCTGAATGCTGTGTCCCCCCAAATTCATGTGTTAAAATCCTTACCTCAGGTGATTGGTTATGAGGTGGGCTTTGAGGTTATTAGGTCAAGAGGGCTGAGCTCTCATAATTGGGATCAGTCCCTTATCAAAGAGACCCAGAGAGCTCCCTTGCTCCTCCCACCGGCCCCAAGACAGCTGTGTATGTACCAGGAAACTGGTCCACCAGATCCGCCAGCATCTTGATCTTAGACTTCCAGCTCCAGAACTGTGAGAAATGAATTGTTGTTTATAAGCCCCCAGCCTATGGTATTTTGTTAGCACAGCCAGAACAGACTAAGACTCTACGCTCTCGGTTGCTGCCTGTATAGCCTTGGGTGGGTTACTTACCTCTCCCGATTTTTGTTTGTCACCTATAAAATAGGGACAACTATACTACCTCCAAAGTTTTCTTATGAGGGGAAAAATAAGTTAATATTTCTAAAACAGCTTAGAACATTGTCTTGCACATATCAGAATTACATTTTTAATTATTCATTTTTTAGCACTGGTCTTTTCCAAAAAGTTGGATGGGAGATGGGGAAAGGGACAGTTTTTATTATTCTGTGCTCTTTTCTTGTTATAATGAGTATGTATTACAATTAGGAAGGAAAAAAGAAGAAAGCAAGGGCGGAAGGAAGGAAGGGAGGAAGGGAGAGAAGGAGAGGAAGGGAGGAAGAGGATGGGAGGAAGGGAGAGAGGAGAGGAAGGGAGGGAGAGAAGGGAGGAAGGGAGGAAGGGAGGAAGGGAGGGAGACAGTCTGAGCCCCAGTCCTTGCTCAGAGGCCCTAAGCCACTCTATAGAGTCACATGGCTTTCCACTTGCCCTTTTGACCAGAGAGGAAGTCAGTCCCGGCTGAATGGAAGTTCCAGCCCTTAACTGAATTTGGTGCGTGTCTGAATGATAGTGCTCGGTCTTACTCTTTCATAAATCAAAGCTGGGAAATAATTCTAACAGTGCATAAACAGAAAATATGAAAATTAATGCTTGCAGGAACCTTATTTAATTTTGCTGTAAACCAATTTTCATGACATTTATGCTGTTTGTTTTGTTCATTTGTGGGTGGGGAGGGTTCCCCCTTTTATTTTGTTTTCTGTTTTTTCCTTTTGGCTCAGTTTCAGAGAGGCTAGTTATATGCACATTCATCTCTAAAATGACCTTCCTTTTTTTGAAATGCATGTCCTTCTGTTTGTAATAAAAGGTCATAAACTTGTCGGGCCCATCAAAGCCATTACTATGGCAATACACTACAGGATTGTGATTATTAACCTCTGGATAAACAGGCAGGCAGGGAAGATGGATGGAGAGGGATAAGGTTTGTGTTTATACACATTTATCTTTGGTAATTAGCCATCTGGGGAAAACCACAAATACAGGCAACAGAAATTGATTTATCTTCAAATAATAAGTTTTGCTTTACAACAAGGTCTAAAAGTGGATCTTCTCAAGTGCTAATTTTGCATGTCACTTTCAGGCTTTAAGGATGAAAGTAGCAATTACCAGGCCTTTCATATGCAAAAGTAAGGTGCTGAGTAGCTAGGGCTTCATCCACAGGAGAAAAAGATGTATGTTTCCAGAAGTGGCCCAGTTTCCAGAGGCCTTCTTAGGTCCTATAGGCTGGTCACTAGAAGGCTGTTTCCCCCACCCCCACCCCCCAGGTCCAGGGCCATCCCTGTGGGATCAGCCACAGGCACCTGTGGTCTGGAGGGGGCATCACTCGCTCCACGAGGGGTCCTGTGCCCTTGGGCTGACCTTGCACCACAGATGCTAAGGTTCAGGGCCTGGAGAGGAGCTGCCTGGACACTTGAGCTGCACAGCCAAGTGAGGCAGGGTTCTTTGGCAGGCCAAGATGGAGATGGAGGGATCAAGATGCGTGCATCTCATTTCCATCGCTGGCTGATACCTAAGGGCTTAGTAGCTACATATGCTACTAAGGCCCTTCTGTTCAGGAGGTAACAGCCCAAACCAAGGATGATTTCTCCTGGGTGATTTCACTTCTCCTTTTTTATTAACCCCCAGGGAAGTGCCTGCTTTTAATTAGCTGTGGTTCAAAACCATCCATCCAGGCTCGCATGTGGCACCCTCCAAATTTATTCAAAGACAAAGGAAAACAGAGTGGAACACTCTGGAGAGGCCCCGTCGACATCCATCTGTTGCAGCTGTGAGTTCCCCCATTAAACCCTTCTCATAAATAGTGCTGGATCCCGCAGTCTATTGCCAAATGTTTTTTGAACTGTTTTTATTAATAACAAATTGGAATCAGTTGCTGTCTGAAATAGACCCTGCATGTCTCCACCTGTGAACACCTTTGGCAGTAGGCAGAGCTGCCCTACACCTAACACCTGTCCACATGCTGCCTGCGATGCAGGCCCAGTCCCAGACTTTCCACTCCTTGGAGCCCTTCCATGGCCATGATGGACCTGGCCCAGGGGTAACACAGCTAACGGTAAGAGGGAGAACTCCCCACCTGGGAGCCACGTGCAAATCCCACCACTGCCATTTGGTCTTATTTTACTACTGTGAAATGGAGATGTTCTTTCAGAGTTCCTATCCCAAAGGGCTGTTGTAGGTGGTGCAGCTACATGAGGGGCAGAACTGTTCTAGCTACTGCACATATAACCCAAAGCACTGCAACGTACTCGCTGTGAGATCCAAGGAAGTGTCATTTTTCTGAGCCTCAATTATGAGGATAAGAATAGGTTCTAGTGAGAAATAAAGCTCTCATATATGAGGCAATAAATAAACAGTAGCTTTTTTATTTTGTGATTGGCCTACATGCTTATGATTACAGTAGGGGCCCAGTGCACGAATTTGTGCACCTTGAAAGGAACTGTGGGCTGCGAGGCTGCGGTGGGCACAGGGGTGGGTCTCGGCTCATCTTTTGCGCCCCCACTTGGCCCCTCCCGCCGTGAACCCCCGGTTCCTTGTCTGCCGGCCACCACCGCTCCCATGTGCTGACGGCACTGGCCCCACTCGCAATTGCTGACAGTGAGGAGCAATTGGGGCCAGTGCCATCAGCGGGTGCAAGTGAGGCTGGTGCCAGAATTGGGTGCGAGCAGTGGCTCTGGTGCCGGCAGTGGGTGAGAGCGGGGCTGTCACTGGCAGCAGGTGCGAGAGGTGGCTGCCGGCCCCAATTGCCCCCTCAGGAGCAGGGGGAGGTGGAGAAGCCCTGAGGGGCAATCGGGACCAGCAGCCACTCATACCCGCTGATGGTGCTGAGTGATTGGGGCCGGCACCAGGCACTGGCAGGCCAGCAGCGGGTGCGAGTACCAGGCGGAACCGCAGCATGCAGGAGCAAAGAATTTTCAGCAACCAGCACCCTGCCTTGGTCTGGCGCCTCCACTCACCTGCTCCATACCTGCCATGTTCCATGCTCTGCCACCTGGTGCCGATGCCCACCATGTTCCACGTGTGCCCCCTGGTGGTCAGCACATGTCATAATGACCAGTTGTTCGGTTGTTTGGTTGTTCTGCTGTTCGGTCTATTTGCATATTAGGGTTTTATATAGAGAGATGAGTGTGTTCTCACTATAGGTAGACTCCAAACTTATGAATAAATGTCTGCCCTAGGTCACTCCAGACCTTACCAGCTACAACATAAGCTGAACAGGACAAGCAGAACTGATGTGAAGCAGGGACTGATTGGCCCCCCAAATGCATTCTCCTCTCTTCTTTTAGTTATAGAAACTCTAGGTTTTTGCAGGACCCATGGCTGCCCAGCTACCGACCACATTTCCTAGCCATGATATTCAATAAAATGTGGGCAAAAGTGCTAGTTCACCAGCTTAAAAGACAGTGGTGTCTTTCACAGACCTCCCCTCTGAGGGACTGGAATGTGGTGGCCCAGCTTTGGCCATACCGGTGAGCACATTGCAGGGATTGCAGAGCATGAAAGAGAAGGAGCTAAAGGCCCTGTGTAACCTTGTGAAGCGGAGCTCTCAACCTCCACTCCCCTACCACCGGCAGGGGCGTTATTTGAGAGAAAAGTTATTTGAGAGAAAAGTTCATTTCCATCTTATTTAAGTCACGATAGTTCTGGGTTTCCTTGTTACAGCAGCTCAGTGTTCTGCCTCATACATGGGGAGGATGGTCAGCAGAAGTCATGGGCTGTGTGACCTGGTGTTTCTGCCCTTCTACCTCCTTTAATTATATCCTGATGAAATGTTCCTTCCTTAGCCCCTTCTCTTTTTATCATCCAACCACCCTTGCCCTTCACAACATTGCTTTATGATATCAATTAAGCTCACTTGATTTCACTCAAAATATTTGTGATATTCATATGCAAACATTTATTTGTCTTCTTATTTTCTTTCTTCCCTTTATTGCTAGCCCTGCTTAGCTTACACATCAATTTCTCTGACTTATTTGCTGTTTCTTTTTCTTTCTTCTACTTCTCATTCACACTTAGACAACTTTGCTTTTTTCTATCGCACTATCTTGTTTTTTTCCCTCAGTCTTTCTTTGTTTTATAAGATAAAACCAGAGCCAATTACCACCAATTAGAACAAAAACACAATGTTGACAATATACCTGTAACAGAAAACAAAAATCTATATACAACAATAGTCCATAGACTTATACTGGCAGATGCCACTGGAAGACTTCCGAGATAAGACTTTCCAAACAGGACATCAGTAGCCACAGGGAGATGAGGACACCAGTCCACAGTCACAGAACAAGCTAGATAGGTAAGAATTAGAATAAAATACTCAGGCTTTTGACTTCTGGTCAAGTCCTGGTTCCACCAACTTGTGGGTGCCCCCATTAAGACAGCATCTTCTAATTCTACATTCTTTTCAATTGCAGCTTGCTTCCCCTTAAGACAGAGGTCAAACAATAGCTTGTTCTATATCATGTAGTAGCAAGTCTCAAAACTATGCTGGTTGGGCCCACCACAAATTGGTCAAGGACTTCATTGCTGCTCAGAATATCCACTTACTTAAATCTTTTTTACCCCAGCCTTGACTGATTACCTAACTAGGTAGAAGCTCTTTGAAAGCTTCTCAACCATCCACAGCTGTTAGCACAGTGCTGAGGAAATAGTACAAACTCAATTAAGGCTTATCAATTAATTTCAAATGTCCAGGGAGGATTTTCTTCTGCTTGTTTTTATAAGTTCCTCACTTCGTTTGCATTTGCCCTGTCTACCCCTGCCAAAGCCCTTTCAATTCTCATTTCCTGCTGATTACTATGGTCAGCAAGTTCTTTCCCCCAACTCATGAACACCCCTTGCCATGGCTCCTGCCTGACTCAGCACTAAATCGCACAGTCAAGAACCATTGGCTGTTGTTTCCCTGTGTGCCTACAGCCTCTTCCACTAGCCCAGTGGTCGGCAAACTGCGGCTCGCGAGTCACATGCGGCTCTCGAGCCGCGGTTTGCCGCTCTGTTGACTAATGAGTTTGCCGACCACTGGGATAGGGGCTTAATCACAAGGAACAACAACAGCCTGTAATTATTGGAATCGAGAGTCTAGGTCAGTGGTCAGCAAACTCATTAGTCAACAGAGCGGCAAACCGCGGCTCGAGAGCCGCATGTGACTCGCGAGCCACAGTTTGCCGACCACTGCACTAACCCATGAGCTGCTTCCCTTTGCAAACTCTATGCCTTTGAGTTGGAACACTAACTGCTCTTGGAGGTGCAGTGTTCCTTCTTCCCTCCTGTTTGAGGTTGCTCCACCTCCTCCATGCAGGACACATTCCAATCGGCAGCCAACATGAGTTTCTACCCATCATCGCTGCCCCTTGGAGCTGAGCAGAGCACTGTTTAGTGTCCTGAAAGCCACCGTGTCTTCTCCAAGAATGTCATATTGGCAGCCGAAATTTTCCTTCCTTAAAGCAATCCTGTATTGAATATTCTCAAAGAATGAAAGGTGATAGATTTTCATGTCCCTAGGAATGTTCTTTATGACATTGTTACCTTCAAACAAGTGTCAGCCTAAAGCAGCACATGCCTTTGATGAGTACTATTTTTTTTTACTTTCTTTTTTTATTATTGATACTATTACAGATGTCCCTCAATGTCTCCTCCTTGTTTACCTCCTCCCAGCCCCTGCAACCATGAGTACTATATTAATTCTTTATTTGTTTTGTTAGGTTAGAGCCGTGGTCGGCAAACTGCGGCTCACGAGCCACATGTGGCTCTTTGGCCCCTTGAGTGTGGCTCTTCCACAAAATACCACGGCATGGGCGAATCTATTTTGAAGAAGTGGCATTAGAAGAAGTTTAAGTTTTAAAAATTTGGCTCTCAAAAGAAATTTCAATATTGTTGATATTTGGCTCTGTTGACTAGTTTGCCGACCACTGGGTTAGAGAAATGGAAAGTAAAGGATATAAAGAAGATGATAGATTACTAGATAGATGATAGATATAGATAGATAGATAGATAGATAGATAGATAGATAGATAGATAGATAGATAGATAGGAATACCAAGCATCCTAGGCCATTAGGCCATGCCTCTGATGTGGAGAAAACTGCTGACCACAGGTTGAGACGACTTTAGTGGCTTAGGTGGCTCATGACCGGGCCCTGAACACCACCCAGCTTAACCTTGTGAAGAGCCGTTTGCAGAAAGCTGAGCACCTGCTGTAAATGACACAGAGGCCAGGGCAGGTGCTAGCCTCTGAGTCTATTTCCAGAACAGGAACATAAGCTTTTCTGTCACACTCACCCCCCACTCCGAGCTACACTTGTGGTAAACACCTTCATTCCATCTCATGTCCAGCTGCCCAAGTGGGGTCTACTGGGGTCTCAGTCAGGGTCCAGTCAGGAGAAAGAGCCACGCTAGTCACTTAAATAGAGAGAACTGAATATGAGGAGTTAACTAGGCAACACAAATGGCAAGAATAATATTACAGGGTGTGGCAATGCAAATCAATAAATATTACCACCACCTGGGTCTGGGAACACAAAAAGGAGGTGGGAATCAGTTAGAAACTTGGGGGAGGGGCCTTTGGAGTTGAATCTCAGACCTGAGAAGAAGGGTGCTGCTCAGATGGTGCTGATACTTTAGAGGGGCCTGGGGGAATAATGCTAGTTCCACAGGTGTTGGGAAAACTACAAATTGGATTCAGCTGCTGCCACAGATGAAGAGGCATTCCTGGGGCAATCCTCATAGAAACAGGAAGAAAAGAAGCCAAGGAGACACAGATGTGAAGTAGCTAGTCCCTCCTTCCTCCTCCAGCCTGGGGCTCTTCCTCTAGTGCTCCCTGTGGTCAGAGCTTGACTAACTTGGGGAGCAGAAGTATGGCTTGCAGAGTCTGGTCCCAAGCATCACTAATCAGACTTTAAAATGGAGGGGGTTTGCTGAGAGACAACCCCTTAATAGCTGGCACACCTGGGTAGCAGATAGTTCCCAGATCTGGTGGCTGTCTTACCAAGAAGCTCCTCAGGGTTCCTTGGAGTAAGACAAGCAGAATGTGTGGGCATGTCATATACCTACAGGGAACAATGATGGCAAAAACCAGAGAGGCAGAACTTTGCCACGCTGCAGAGATGAGCAGATAACTAGAAACAAGAGGCAAAGATCAAAGGATGCAAAGTTGGACTTGGACAGGAGCAATGTGTGAGCGTGTAAGACCATGGCTGTGGATGGGACCAGGCCTCCTGCTCCTGATGAATAGACATGCATGCTGATTTAAGGCAAAGGATCAGAACAGACACCTTTGACTACGGCCTCAGACCAAATCCACTCTGGGCCCCAGTTCCTTCCTCTGTCAAACGAAGACTTTAGCCAAATGATGAGTCTTTTTTGCACTAACGTTCTATGACTCCCTTTCTCTGTCCTTGGGCACCTGTCCTAGAAAGTAACTGACAGGTCTATTTATAGACCTCCTTCCAGGAGGTATAAATATTCAATGAAACCTCTATGTACAGAGAGAGAGACCAGGAGGGAATCTCTCTCAGCAATGCCTGGACGTGATATCAAATGGCAGAGAAAATCAGAAAATAAAGGGAATTCCTCTACATGACAGTTTAGAGGCTCCCAGAGATGTCAGGGCTTTTGAAGTGAAGCTACTTGATCCTAGGGAAAAGAGACGTTCAGGGGTTATGGAAACAGGGATTTACATTGCTTAATTTAATCATTTTACCACAAATCCAATAAAGTAGCACCTGCAGAGTATCTCCAATGTGCTAGGCAGGTGAAGGGGGTCAAGGAAATTTAAGGCACAATTTCTGACCTTATGGACATCCTTCTCTCGCTCATTCATTCATTTCACAAGTGTTTGTTGAGCACCTGTTATACCTAGGAACTGCGTTAGGCACTGAGGGCACATGGCAAGCAAGACTGGCAATGCTTCTGTCCTCCTGGAGCTTGTGACCCATAGGATCATGGGAATACACTCCAAGTACACATACAAATAAGTTAATCAATAATGGAAAATTATGGTAAGTGATAAAAAGAAAACCAAAAGGGGGCTAAGAAAAAAGACTAGCATAGGGTGAGGGTGGATGGCTGCTATAGATGAAGCCCAAGGAAGATTTTGCTGGGAGGAGCTATTTCATCTGAGACCCCCAAGTAGAGGGAGGGGAGGGCGAAAGTGAGACAGTTCTAGGCAGAGCAAGCAACACACACAAGAGCCTGGAGGGTAGAAAAAGTTGGCCTGTTTGAGGACCTGAAAGAGGCTGGTATGGCTAGTGCGTCATGAGCAGAGAAGAGAGAAAGGGGTGAAGCTAGAGAGGAAGGCAGGACCCAGATCAATCTGCTCTGCTTTGTTTATTAAGGAGATTACACTCAGGCTGCTGGGAGAGAACAGATGGTAGAGGCAGGGAGATCAGCAGGGAGACTGGGCCACAAAAGAGATTTTAGTGGTGTGGATTACAGTGACTATGGAGAGAAATTAATGAATTAAAGATATATTTTTTAAAAAATTGAACATGCCTACCTATAGGCAGGATGGAGGAAGAAGAAAATCAAATTCTAGGTTTCTTGGAGGACAAGGTTCAGGAAGAAGCTATGTATGCATACGGTAACCATCTTGGAGTTCAAGATGACAAGACAGATGTCACAGGTTGATAATGGATGATGGCTTTCCATCTGCATATAGTGACTGTAGTAAGTGCTATGAGTTCCTAAACACACATTTCAAAAGATTGTTTCATGGAGATGTGAGACTTGGCTGGAATGTAGAAGAGGAGTAGGATTGGAATAATTTGGGAGTAAAGAGGGAGGTATAACAGGCACAAATGAAAGTATAAAGTAAAATAGAGGGGATGGCAAGTAAACATGTTTGCCATCAAACACGAACACAGCATTGAAGCAGGAGGGAGTGGGGAAGGCAAATGGAGATCATGTTCACTGTCGCCCCCATTTGGAGAAAGTTAGCTGCTTCCACTAGTGCCATCCAGACACCAGTCCTGGGACCAGTCATGGCTGTTCCATCAACATTGTCTGTTTGGGGGCTGATGGGTGCCCTAGGCTGTTACAGAGTATGTGGTCCACACTGGACCATCAGGGTGGGCTGAGAAAGTCCAGAGGCACAAATAGACATAATTTCTGCTGGCCAATCCGTGAATGATGTGTAGGTGTTGATGGACTGCCCTACAAAAGGGCAATGAGAAGAACAGCTAATGTGGCTTTCGGTAGCGTCAGTGATGAGAGCTCACTTCAGTGGATGGCATTGGCTGGCCTCCCCGATGCTCAGGCATTTGTTCCTTCCTCAGGAATCAGGCCATTTCTTACATTTCGTCTCCTCTTCTGTATGTGATTGTCAAAAATCCAGGCTTATTTCCCTATATCCTCTCCATCAGCTAACACTGGGTTTGGCAGGCCAAATCCTTCTCATCAACTATTTTTTGTATGCCCATGAACTAAAATATTTTTATTTTTTTAAATGGTTGAAAAAAATCCAAAGAAGACTAATCTTTTGAGACACGTGAAAATTATATGAAATTCAAATTTCAATGTTCATAAAGTTCTATTGGAACATAGTCACCCATTCATTTACAGAGTGTCTATGTCTGTTTCCACATTATGATGGCATAGTTGAGTACCTGCAAGAGGCCACATGTCCTACAAAACCTAATATATTTACTGTCTAACCCTTTACAGAAAAAGTTTGCTGACTCCCATTCTAAGGCAATGGACAGAGCTTACTGAGTAAGAAAAAAAGGTGTAAGAAAGTGCAAAATGAAAAGTATATTAATTGATATTCAAAATAAATTTTTCGTGCATGTGGAAGGCCTTGAAAACCATGCTAAGGGATTCTGATTTGACTTTATAGTTGCTAAGGAGCTGTATAAAGTTTTGAGCTTTGAGTGGCATGGCAATAGTTTTAAGTTTTATATTCAAAATATGTTTGTTTGTTTTTTAAATTCAGACTTCAGTTATCTAATTCAGTTGTGTGGAGTACTTCTTTCCATGGCCACCTGAAATAAAATGAAGTGTCTCTCTAGGTTAAAAATATGTATACACAGGTGCCACATATTTAAATAAATTGTAAAATTGTTGGCTTTGCACATGTAGAAGACATTTATTTTCTCTTGGCACTTCTGTTGAATTTGTCCCAAATGCAAAGAATGACTTAATTTGCAACTAAAAAAAAAATGTTTAAAAATTAGTCAAAAGACCTTTCTATGTAGCAAAAATCATGTTGTATTAGAGATATTAATATATCCCCTCCAGGTACCCTCTAAAATCTTTAGCAGCATTTCTGATTGTTCAAATACTTAGTAACCAGTCTTTTTCGTTAAGAGCTATTCTTGGTTATGATTCTGTTCAATTATTTTGAGAAGAGTATTAGACTTGCCTGACTCTCAGTACTTTTTTCTGAGTGGAGATTATGAACTGTAATGGGAAATAATATTGACTTATCCAAATGGATTTGTTTTGCAAGTTGAAAGTAAAACCATAATACTGTTGTGTAAATATGGACGAGGAATTGACCATGTAATTAACTATCCAATCTTTTTGCTGTATTTAGTTTGTTACTTAGTGTGCCTTCTGCTAAATCCTCATTACAACTCACGCAGACATGGAATTCTCAGGACATTCCTTTTGCATTTCCTTCCAAATCAGAAAGTCATCAGTGGAAGAGGGCACATCAGGAAGCTATACCATTGAGCCATCTTACAGTCCATGTGGCAGCTCCCATCTCTCCCAGGCATTTCAGTGACTTCTATCTAATCTCTCCTTATTTCATTGTCTGTCCTGCCCAACTACTTCCTCTCTGCTGAGTTACGACACCAGTTATGGATCATTAACACCCTTTATATCCAGGATGTGTGAGACATGACAAAGACTTTGAAGTCAGACAGATCTGAATTTAAATCTTATATTACTACCGTCTACTGTGTGAACCTGGGCAAATGTAAATGTCTCCCAAAGTGGGGAACTAGTTCCTCTAGTAAACCCGTGATTTCTAATCCCACTGGTAAGTTCTAGTGTATCCTTTTCCTAGTGATGTTAACTTTAAGTTTTTGTGTAAAGGTAGTGCCCATCAGGGTACATGATGGCACCTGTGTATATTTTTTTAACCACAGAGACACTTTATTCTCTACTTTCTGTAAATTAAATATTTGTCCTGTTTAATCCTATCTAATAATAGAGTAATATGTAAATTATCATCACTCCGCTATGCCCACGATTGGGCGGCGGGAGGCTGGGGGGCGGGACTCGGGGTGGCCTATCCGGCCATTGAGAGGCAGGGATCCGCTGCCACTGAGGGGGGCTACCCCGCTGTTGAGAGGCGCAGGGGGCGGGTCTCCCACCCCCTGTGCCTCTCAACGGCCAGATCCGCGGCCGCTGATGGGGCCTGCCATGGACACCCAGCTGTGCCTCTCAACGGCAGGGTAGCCAGGTGTCCGCGGCAGTCCCCCTCAGCGGCCGTTGAGAGGCACAGGGGGCAGGAGTCCCACCCCCTGCGCCTCTCAACAGCAGGGTAGCCCCCCTCAGCGGCCGCGGACCATCAAAAGTGGGGGAGCTGGGTGCCTGTCTGCTCTGGCACCAGCGGACAGGCACCCAGCTCCACCGTAAAAGCGAAAGCGTGTAGGGGACCCTACACGTGCATGATTCAATCATGCACTGGGCCTCTAATAAATACATAATTTATAAAGGCATACTTTGAGACTATATCTCATTCCCCATCAAACTTTCAGTCTACTTTTAGCATCCATTGTTAATTTTTAACTAAATCAGTTATTATTGTGATGATTTTCTACTTCCTTCATTCCTTCTACATTTATTAGTTGGCTTTCTTTTGTGAGAATGAGTTTTATCTTCTTGATTATTTGTTTGATTGTTTATTACCATTATGAATTCATGAATTCTGATTTTACCCAATCCGGTGCTCATATTGTCTCAGAGTTAGCCAGTGGGGATTCCTTCAGGCTAGCACCTGTCTTTTAAGTGTCCCCATCACTTTTTAGAGAATTTTCTTATTTTTTTGCACAATAAGATGTTGTCATTCCTCTTGCACTTTTCTTGGCCCAGCCCTGGAATCAGTCATTTTCCCCAAACCCCAAGCTCTAGCTGTATCAATATTATACCCTTTCCTCCTTTTCTTCTAGGAACTCACTCTTCCCTAAACCCCATGCTGTCCCTAACATGTTCCTCTCCAAACAGGCAGTTTAACTCAGTCTAGTGTGGACCATATAGCTGAAGTGTCATCAGACTTTGGTCACTTACTAGCTGCATGACTTTGGGCAAGTCTCTCAAAATCCTGAGTTTAACTTCCTCACCTAAGAAATGGGGGTAAAAATAACTCCATGTTTCTGAAGGTAACAAAGATGACATTTTTGAAGCACTGAGACACAGTCTTTATTTTAAAAGAGGCTTCAACAATGTTACTACATATTCTCAGTAAGAAACGCCTTTTCTTCTCATAAGCAATCCAGACATTTACAAACGCAATAGTTTCTTAAAACATTTAAGGTTTTTTCACTACACAGGATCCTTGCTTATCCACAGAGCAGGAGTCAGCCAACTTTGACAAATGTACCAGATACAGCATGCAGGCCCCTGACAACACTCCTTCTTTGTCATCTGTGGTCTGATGCTACAGTAGGATAAGTTAAACCCTTGAGATCCAATCTTCCTGTTTAAGCACACTGGCATATTTACCACCCCAAATACCCTCAACCCTTAGCCTAACAAAAGATAAGCTGTAGCAAGGTTCCTTTTAAAGAATGCAGTCAGGGAGAAACCAAGATGGCGGCATAGGTTAAACACCTAACCTGCAGCCGGGCACAACAATTTCAAAAATACAACTAGAGGTCAGAACGGACATCGTCCAGAACCACAGGAGAGCTGGCGGACTGAAATGCCCACAGCTGGGGGGAAGGAGAAGGCCACGGGGACAGTCGGGGGAGCCGTAAAAGCCTGAGGTATGGAGAAACGGGCGGAGACACGAGCACACGCGCCTGCGGGGAGGATGGAACCGGAGAGGAGGGGGCGGCTGATGACCTGGCCGGAGTTCACTGGCAGGAAGGAGATAAAGGCTCCGGAGTGCGCTGAGCACCGGCTCCGATTGCACTGAACCCCATTCCGGGCGAAACCCTGGGAAACTCACTCACTTTCGCAACTCCGCCGCCCCCGCAGGCCTCCCGGCCCGGGACGCTGGGGACGCCGCCGCAGCGGCGGCGCCCGGAGCCCGGCGGCCTCCCAGCACCCGTCCCCACCCACCGCGCAGCCCCCGCGCGCCTGGTGCCGCGGGCCGCGCGCCCCGCACACCGGACGGAGGCCCGGGCGCTCTCTCCGTGCACCTCCCGGCGGCGCTAGACTTCAGTAGAGTTGACTGAATTCAAGGGATTAAGAAGTATAAATCGGGGGGACGCCGCGGCGGCGACGTCCGGAACACGGCGATGGCGGAGCCTGGAGCTCGGCGGCCGCCCAGCGCCCGTCCCAGCCGCGCGGCCCTCGCGCATCTGGTTCCGCGGGACGCGCGCACCGCGCACCGGACGGAGGCCCGGGCGCCCTTTCCGTGCACCTCCCGGCGGCGCTAGACTTCAGTAGAGTTGACTGAAATGAAGGGATTAAGAAGTACAAATTGAGAAGTTTGAAAAAGATGGCGGCGGAGGTTAAAGGCTGTTCTGTTGCCTCGCACCCAGCGAAATCGGAGGGGATGAGGTGTGGAGGTGCGTGGGTCTGGCTGGTGGCGGGGGAAAGGGGCTTTTGTTCCAAACCTAAGGGAGATTAGCTCTCCATCACCCTGAAACCCATCTTCTGGCGAACCCCGGGAGACCCAGATGCCTGCAGGGAGAGGCGGGACTCTTGCAGAGGTGCGCCCAGCAATCAGTGTTTGCTGCGCTGGAGTGCGGAACGAGGGGACTTAGATACATGGAAGGCAGAAGGACCAGACTCACAGCCATCGAGGCTCGCCGCACCATGGCCTGTTGGCGCCCTGAGACCCCGCCCCGCCCTGGGACCCGCCCCGCACGTTTTGAAGACCTGCCCCGCAAGTCTTGCAGGCACACCTGCGCCCCAAGCAACGGCTTATGCATGTGGGTGGCCTGCCCTCTGGCAGCGGACCAGATGATCTGCTGTTCTAGTCGGACTGCTCCAGGGCCACTCAGACAGGAGGAAGAAACTACTGTTTTTGCTGTAATCCTTGCTGAGTGCCTAAGGCAGTAGCTGATCTACACCCCATTGGAGACCCAGAAACGAGGGCATCTAGTGGTCTGTGGGAGATGACACCAGATTTCAACCACGTGCATAAGGGACACATTCAACGGGAATATTCAGTGAGCGCCAAAGCTTTGCTGCACCAAGACCCGGCCCATAAACGTGTCTCCTGCACAGCAACTCTTCCTTTATAGACAAAGAGCGCCCCCCCAGTGACACCAACAACAATCAAGACTTAACTATACAAAGGAGGACCAAGATGGAGGCATAGGGCGGAAGCCTGATTGTTGCCTACCACAACAACTTTGAGACTACGACAAGAGAGCAGAGCAGACACCATCCAAGACCACCATAGGGCTGGCTGAGTAGATGCTCTACAACTAGAATAAAAGAGGGGTATGTGGGATGATGCTGATGCCGGTGACCCAAAGACCACACTTTAAGAACTACAGCTCAGGCGACACAAAAGAACTATGGCTCAGGCGATACAACAGCGGCCTGGAACGTACTCGGCGCAGTTCCCCCGGCGGTCTCCGGCTGAGGGGACGGCTCCACTGGCAGCCAAGCACGGACAGACGAGCCCCTATGAGACATGGGGTGGGAGACTCCGCGCTTGCTGACCTCTGAGTCCGTCAAGAATCTCAACGCCCCGGAAGCGGCCAGGTGCGCATGCTCGGCGACCGGCCACCGATGCAGACCCAAGGGCCGACGCAGCGACGCCAGACTGGCCCACCGCCATGCACCGGGTGCACCGGAGCTTCGCCGAGCCGCCGCCCGACGAGTTCTGCAGCAGCCATACTGGAGCTCCGGAAGGATGGCCAGGGGAATTGCTGAGGGGGGATTGACCGGCAGGAATTGGGATCGGGAAGACGGGGCCCCACTGAGACCCGGGTGTGGGCGGGGTTGCACGCCTCTGGGCTCGGGTGTGGTCACACGCCTCTGGGTATAAGTGAGGCCTCACGTCCCTGGGTCTAGCTGAGGCCACATGCCCCTGGGTCCAGGTGAGGCCGGACTCCGGGTCCGGGTGAGGCCAAGTGCCCCTGGACCCGGATGACGCTGGATCCCGTGCCCGGGCGAGGCCAAGCGCCCCTGGGTCTGGGAGAGCCCACACACCCCTGGGTCCAGGCGAGACCATGTGTCCCTGGATCCAGGTGAGGCCGCGTGCACCTAGGCCCGGGTGAGCCCAAGTGGCCCTGGGCCTGGGAGAGGCCAAGCGTCCCTGGGTCCGGGTGAGACCATGTGTCCCTGGATCCGGGTGAGGCCTCGGGCACCTAGGCCCGGGTGAGCCCAAGTGGCCCTGGGTCTGGGAGAGGCCAAGCGTCCCTGGGTCCGGGTGAGACCATGTGTCCCTGGATCCGGGAGAGGCCTCGTGCACCTAGGCCCGGGTGAGCCCAAGTGGCCCTGGGTCTGGGAGAGGCCAAGCGTCCCTGGGTCCGGGTGAGACCATGTGTCCCTGGATCCGGATGAGGCCTCGTGCACCTAGGTCCGGGTGAGCCCAAGTGGCCCTGGGTCTGGGAGAGGCCAAGCGTCCCTGGGTCCGGGTGAGACCATGCGTCCCTGGATCCGGATGAGGCCTCGTGCACCTAGGCCCGGGTGAGCCCAAGTGGCCCTGGGTCTGGGAGAGGCCAAGCGTCCCTGGGTCCGGGTGAGACCATGTGTCCCAGGATCTGGGTGAGGCCTCGTGCACCTAGGTCCGGGTGAGCCCAAGTGGCCCTGGGTCGGGGAGAGGCCAAGCGTCCCTGGGTCCGGGTGAGACCATGTGTCCCTGGATCCGGGTGAGGCCTCGTGCACCTAGGCCCGGGTGAGCCCAAGTGGCCCTGGGTCTGGGAGAGGCCAAGCACCCCTGGGTCCAGGCGAGACCATGTGTCCCTGGATCCAGGTGAGGCCGCGTGCACCTAGGCCCGGGTGAGCCCAAGTGGCCCTGGGCCTGGGAGAGGCCAAGCGTCCCTGGGTCCGGGTGAGACCATGTGTCCCTGGATCCGGGTGAGGCCTCGGGCACCTAGGCCCGGGTGAGGCCACGTGCCCCTGGGTCTGGGAGAGGCCAAGCGTCCCTGGGTCCGGGCGAGACCATGTGTCCCTGGATCCGGATGAGGCCTCGTGCACCTAGGCCCGGGTGAGCCCAAGTGGCCCTGGGTCTGGGAGAGGCCAAGCATCCCTGGGTCCGGGTGAGACCATGTGTCCCTGGATCCGGGAGAGGCCTTGTGCACCTAGGCCCGGGTGAGCCCAAGTGGCCCTGGGTCTGGGAGAGGCCAAGCGTCCCTGGGTCCGGGTGAGACCATGTGTCCCTGGATCCAGGTGAGGCCTTGTGCAACTAAGCCCGGGTGAGGCCACGTGCCCCTGGGTCTGGGAGAGGCCAAGCGTCCCTGGGTACGGGTGAAGCCAGATCCTGGGTCCGGGTGAGGCCGTGCGCCCCTGGATCCATCCGGGTGAGGCTGGGTCCCAGGCCCGGGTGAGACCACGCGCCCCTTGGGTATGGGTGAGGCCACGTGCCCCTTAGTCCAGGTGACGCCGTGCCCCTGGGTTCGGCCGAGACCAAACCAGAGGGAGTCGGACCTCCATTACCACCATTTGTCCACCATCCAGAGCTGAGGGGTCAGTGCTGACATGTACACATAAGGAACTACTGGACATCGAAATTGGGTCTCAAAAGAACTGTTGGTCCAGGGGGAAGCTCGCTACAGATTGATTCATTTGCCTGTCAGCATAAATATTATTGCTCGTCTCACATTCAGTTCTTATTAGTATATATCTAGTGACATTTGATCTCGTTCATCTAGAGGAAATGATGAACAACATAGACTGAGGAACAAGAACAGAACCAGAAGCAAGGAGGCATCGATCGGACTATCGGGCCTCAGAGGGAGGATAGGGGAGGGGAGGGGGAGGGTGGGGGGAGGGGGAGAGTTCAACCAAAGGACCTGTATGCATGCATATAAGCCTATCCAACGGTTAAGTTCAACAGGGGATTGGGGCATGCGTGGGGAGAGGGGTGGGATGGGAATGGGGGGATGAGGACAAATATGTGACACCTTAATCAATAAAGAAATTTAAAAAAAATAATAAAAAATAAAAAAATAAAAAATAAAAAATAAATAAAAAATAAAAATAAAAAAATAAAGAATGCAGTCAGATAACCAATATCCACTCTAAGTGGCATGCTGAACCAAATGCTTCCTTATCTTATTTCTTTCATCTTTGTCATCTGGAATACATGAAGTATATATTTGATCTGTAAAATGAAATGGAGACTTACAGTGGAGAAGGATTTATCCCAAATCACCCATTTAGTAAGTGGCAAAACCAAGATTTAAATGTTCTGACTCTGATACCTAAAAAACAGTTTTCTAATTAAAAAAAAAAAAATTAAATTTGTGTATCATATAAACTTTTCCTTAGAATAATCTTTAAACTACCATCTAAGTTACAGCTTGGTTCCTTTCTCACTAACATTTTAGCTTTTCTACATTCACCTTAAACATAGCCTTGTCTTAGCTTGAATTGAAAAGGTCTTTCTTCTTTGGACTGTTTTGACACCAAAATGCCTCCAGCCACTTATTTCTGAGCAGCAGGCTAAAGGGACCTGATTTTAGTGCCTCTAGGCCATAGGAATTTCCAGAAGGAAAATCACATTATTGAGTTTCCCTGTCCAATTTCCTGTTTTTGGTTCTTGTTTGTTTGTTTGAACCCATCACACACTGTGGAGAAAGAGGGATGTGGGAGCTGGACAAGGCATCTGTAGGTTGAGTTCATAGGCTATACACCTGGTGTGTCTGAGCTGCACATGGTTCTTCAAACCCATGCAATTGCTATACTGCTCCTGGGAGAAAGCACTTCTTATTCCAGGCAAATTCCAGACCTGTCCTGCTTTCTATCACCCAGCTCTCTTTTGCTTAGCTTACTGTCTGGTTCCTACCATCTGAGATCTGGTCAGGAACCCTTCGTTTTAGGAACCTGGTTGCCCTGCCCCCCCCCCCACCGCCCCCCGCCTTTCTGACTCATTAGCCCCCTAGACCCTGAATTCCTCATCATTTCCTGATGTGGGAGTCCCTGAAGCTTCATGTGGAGTGAAAGACCCTCCTGGATCCCTGGTGCTGAGGTAACCTCACCAGGTCCTGCTGTGGGTTTGGGCCAAGGCCAGGTCACGACCAGCAAGGGCTTTCTGTAAAGGGAGTACAGGACAAAGGAGACCAGTGCAAGCTGGGAAGATGGGGAATTGCCATTCTTACCATTCAAGAAAGAGTAACCCCAACAAGAAAGCCTGAAGAGCAGCCCTAGACTTTGGGAACTGAGAACAGTTGAGGTATTCTTCAAAAATCCTTTCCTCAGGAAAAGCCGATTTCCTCAATATCCATGACAAATTCATGTTCTCCATCCTGGGCATCTTGGATTCTGTTGAAATCCTCTGTTACAGTTTGAGCAGCTGTAACAAACACCGTAGACCTGGGGCTTAACCAACAAAGAGTTCTAATGACAAAGTTCTTTAACAAAGAGTTCTAATGACTCCAATATTCTTTTCTGCCCAGTATCATCCACATTGATGAGTCAGGAACATACAGAGAAGCTCCCTCACCTGCCACTACCCTGCGCTCCTGCCTCAAAGTGACTAAGGAAATCCGTATCCCTGGCGCCTGCAAGAGAGCAGGGGCCAGCCTTCCTTTATGGATGTGGGGATAGTGTTCACCAGGGAGGTATCTTACAAAGACTCTACTTGGAAGGCAGAGTCAGGAGTAAACCCTGCTCCCCCTCCTACTATGAACCTCCCTTAATTTCTTAATCTGTCAAATAGAAACATTTGTCTTGGGAGGTGGCTTTTGGATTAATTCTTGGATAAAGTTCTTGGTACACAGTCAATATACAACAAATGAAGGCTAGGGTTATTCTCATCGGATGAAGAACAAATGTCTTTAAGAAAGCAAGTTCTACTCTTTTATATAGGAGTGTTCAAAATGCCATTGTATCTATACATGCAAATGAGCAGCTAAGCATCCTAGAAAGGGAGAAATGTGGAGGTCATCATTCCAGAAAAAAGTTTGCTTAACCCCCATATTCTGATGAAGAACCCAGATGCGGGGAGGGAGCCCCTCTTATTTTTTCCCCATTAGCCTTTTCACATCACCAGTTTCCCCTTCACCCCTAGATTCTCGATCAGGTATTCTGGAGCCAACATAAAAAAAAAGTGTAATAAAATAATTCTTTCAGACAAGTTTAGAGAGAAGTTTTCCCAGAAGACGGGATCCTGGCTTTGAGTCACATAAAGTGTGTGCTTTGTCAATAACACAAGGAGCACAGGCATGAATGAATTTTATTTCATTGGACTAGCACTTCAGAATACAGATAAGGCCAGGCGAGCCACTAAACTCTTAAAATAATGTTTTAGCCCTATCTAGAAAGGAAGGCGGCAATTGATTCCAATCTTTTCTGACAGAAAATCAGTTCTTTTAAAACTCCCGGGGCAGCAAACAGTAACAAAAAGGTTCTGTTTCTAATAAAAGTCCTAAAGGGCTGCAAAATAAAACATTGTCACTGGGAGACTACAGGCAGCAATTAACATGCACGTAATTTCCCAAGGTGCCTCCGTTCTCTGTCCCTCATGTCTCAAACACACACACACACACACACACACACACACACACACACACACAATATTGCTATGCTTTGTACTTTTACAAAATGATATTTTCTAATTGTGTCTTTCAAGATTTCCAAAGACACGGGAAGAGATCTTTTAATACCGAACAAGGCCAAATGGAATTGAAAGGATGGCATGAACACCCCAGCCATGACTGCTACTGTGTTTGTTAAGATGTGAAGGGATTTCCTTTTATTTAAACAGCTTAACACTTGCTAAGATCTGTGCATGCTCAACTCCTCCTGGACTTGCAGACATCACTCCGGCATAGTCGTTCCTCAAATTCAAGCGAACATGGGAATACCTGGAGAGCTTGTTAAATGACAGCTCATTGGGCCCCACCCCCAGAGTACCTGATTCAGTGTTTGTGTCTGGGTGGGGCCTAGGAGCTGCATTTCTTACAAGTTCCTAGGCAATGCTGAGGCTGCTGGTCCAGCCCTCCTCACCCCCGCTTTGAGAACCACTGCACCAGCATTAAGAATCACAGAAAATGTTCACTAAAAGGATGAGAATTTACCACCAGAAATGATCATGTAAAAGGTAGGATGTTTATAGCATTATCAGCTTCTCTATTGGATTGTCCTTTCCTCTTTGGACAGAGTTTATCTACCTCATTGAATGTCTCATAATTCCAGGTACACTTTTCTAGCAGCCTCTCACCTGGTCCCTGTGCTCTCTAGTCCCCTGGGACCACACCAGTGGCTCTGACATCCAGCTCTAACCATACCTCAGCCCTGCTCAAACACTCTCGGTGGCTGGGCATTGCCTGGAGTAAGAGGAAGGCTCCCCAGCTGACAGCCGAGGCTGTCCTGCATTGGGCCCCATCGCCTTGCCAGGTTCACTCCGCTTCCAACCTTCCCACCAGCTTACATTATTTGCCATGTCCTTGCCAGACCTAGGCTCACCATGTCACTGGGCAAGAGCTTCCCCTCTCTAAGCCTGAGTGTCTGAGTAAATAGCAAGAAGGCAAAGAACTGACCTGTGGACAGCTGGGCTGTGAATGGGAAATTGAGGGTTGAAATAGAAACCACACGTTTTTGACTCACAGAACAAATAAAACTGTACCAAACCCAG
Organism: Eptesicus fuscus; assembly: GCF_027574615.1. NCBI lineage: Eukaryota > Metazoa > Chordata > Mammalia > Chiroptera > Vespertilionidae > Eptesicus > Eptesicus fuscus. The sequence goes on from NC_072476.1 coordinate 29,383,879, forward strand.
ACCAGGATGATTGTCACAAACTATCCCAACTTAAATTCTTTGAATACCTGCTCATTCAGATCTATATGTTCCAGAATAGAGCTGAAGACAAACTGACCCAACAGTAACTCCATATAAACTAGCATATTCCAAAGAAGAGGGGGCTGGCTGAACCTTCCTTTACATCCCCCTGGGAAAAGCTGCACTACTTCCGCTCATGTGCTGGCTTCCTGGCTGCAGCAAGTGATCTAGCTTTGTTCACTGCAGGGACATTCCTGGTGGTCTTTGGCTGTTGGCCAACAAAAGTAGACAGAGTTGTTTTTGCTCAGATTAAATAAAATAATCCCGAGTGAATTGTCACAATGTGATTAAGAGTTGGTTGACGTAGTTATAGATATCAAGTTTCTTTAGTGGCAAAGGTGTGGGGCTATACAAAGATGGGCATACCACATGCTCTCAGATGGAGGTACAGTGTCCCATACCACACCATTCCCATGCGAATCTAGACATGTAGAGTATCCCACTCGCTCAGAGTGAGGATTCCCAGATAAGAAAAACTTCCTATGATTTTGGCCCAGGGCTTTTACCCTCTGGACTCCCTTCTATCTGATCACCCAATGACACCAGCTGTGCACCTATCAGCCTACCTGTCCACCACAAGCAGAGAACTGATGCACAATAGCCCCACCCCATTCCCGAGTGATTATTGTAAGGACTAGTGAAGCAGAAGCCAGTTTTTCAGGCATAGCCTCCCCCACCTACAGACCTATCCGAGATCCATTCCTATAACATGCCAAATCCTTACCACGATGCTTGGTAGATATTAAGAGCTCAATAAATATGCATTTTTCTTTTGTTAAAATCCCACCATCCTTTAAGAGCTACTCTATGGGCACTTCATGAAATGAAACCTCCACTCCTACCCCAAAAGCACACAGGAAATTCTCCCTTATTGAAAGCCCACCACACATTGAGTGAACGGCTCCCATGCCCGGCCTCACTCTGGGGACGTGGCATCCTCCATGACTGCTAACCCCTTGACTCAAGACCCTGCGTCACTCATGTTTGTATCTCACATTGCACCTAGCATGGATCTTGCATTTCCTAAAGGCTAGTAATTTGATCGTGTACACTGTTGTTGTTTTTTTGTTTTTTAAATGAAGTGTGGATGTTGGAAGTAGAACTCAGGTCTTTTTTTAAAAATATATTTTATTGCTTTTTCACAGAGAGGTAGGGAGAGGGATAGAGAGTTAGAAACATCGATGAGAGAGAAACATCGATCAGCTGCCTCCTGCACACCTCCTACTGGGGATGTGCCCACAACCAAGGTACATGCCCTTGACCGAAATCGAACCTGGGACCTTTCAGTCCACAGGCCGAAGCTCTATCCACTGAGCCAAACCAGTTGGGGTGACACTGTTGTTAATTTTAAAACTGAACTGCAATATCCTTGGATTATGCATTCATTTGAGTAGCAGCAGTTTGCCTACATTTATTCTAAGTAGCATTGAGTAAAATTAACAAAAGCAGATGTCATAAAATCAAAAATTGGGTTGGTGTTTCCCTTTTCCTCTCAAGAGGCTTCTCAAACACTCACAATTAGATGAGCTTTTCGTACCTTTTTTAAAGTAGAAATAAGCCAGATGGTTCCTCAAGGCTCAAAAATGAATTAACTGAATACTTAAATCACTGGTCCTAATAAATTTCTTTTTCTCTAAGGAATGGTATTCAGAGTGGAGATAATTGTCGATAACCCAAAGTGAGTCACTTTTGTACAGTGTCTAGAAGGTAGTAGTATGTGATATTTCAATTTTTGCAAACTCAAAAGTTTTATTTTTTAAGTGTTCTTGTGGTATGAAGCCATGAGTCAAATACCACATTCTGGCATTCTGAGGAAAATTTAAATCATGACATTAATTACTGTAACAAGATGCAGATATTAATTTCCAGAAACATTTTATGGCTTTAGCTTCACAAAATGTGGAGCTGTGTTGCAGAAGTAGATGAATGAGCTGATGTTTGGTCTCAGGAGATGGCATTTACCAGCAGTGAGAACATGGACAAGTGACTTATTTCCCTGTTCCTCTAAAATAGAGGGGATAATAGGAACTTGGTTCTTGTGGGAACTAAACACCCTGAGAGTACTTAGTAAACTGCAGAGTGCTTCATACATCTGAGTTACTATTTAGTCTGTTCATAGATGTCGTACGTCAGAGCAGGAAAGGTGCTCAGAGACCATCTCATATGTGGCAGTTACCCTGGAGGAAATGGAGCCCAGGGTGGCAGTTGCTCATGAGAGAGTAGACAGATCAAAAGACCAATCCTCATATTAGAAATAAGCATAAAGCTAACTTACCAGAAGTCAAATATTCATACTTTGCTAATATTTCTAATCCAGGAACACTGTTTTGGATTGAATTGTGTCCCTAAATATACATTGGACAAATATATATATAAATGTGTGTGTGTGTGTGTGTGTGTGTGTGTGTGTGTGTATCCTAAAATCTAGGGTCTTAGAATGTGACCTTCTTTAGCGATAGGGTCTTTGCAGTGGTAATCAAGTTCAGATGAGGTCATTAGGATGGGCCCTAATTCAAAATGACTAGTGTCCTCATGAAAACGGGAGATTTGGACACAGACACACACACACACGCACATGCGCGCACACACACACACACACACAGAATGCCATGTGAACATGAAGGCAGAGATCAGTGTGTTGCTTCTGGAAGCCAAGGAATGCCAAAGATTGCCAGCAAACCACCAGAAGCTAGGAGAAGGCTACAGAGCAGACTCTCCTCGCAGAGCTCAGAAGGAACCAGCCTACACACAAAGCAATTTAGATACCCTTCTTTCATTTTATCTTCACAAGAACCTTATGAGGTAAATAGGCACTAATATTCCAGTTTTATAGATATTTTAAAATTATTTTATTTAGACTCCACTACATACATAAAATATTTGAGGTGACAAAATAAAGGTTCTAATACAAATGAAATAGAAAGTAATTCATTAAAATAATTATAATATTGACAAAATTTTGCATGGGTTTTAAACTAATTACAGGGACAGATACACAGTGTGAGAAAAATTACAAGAACTGACCATAAGTGACAGACTGAAGTTTCCCGGAACCTGAGGCCAAAAGGAAAGCACAATGTGTCATAATAATAACTATAAACCAAAGTGATATTTTAGCATTTTTTGGATTATCTCAATTACTTCTCACAAAAACTCTTTGCACCACATGTTATGATTATCTCCATTTTGCAGATAAGGAAACTAAGAATTAAATTATATAATTTGTCTAAGATCATGCAACTGGTAAGTGGTGGCTCCCAGATTTATACTCAGGCTAACTCCACTGTAATTGCAGGCTGTCCTATTAATCTCTCTATTAAACTGCTTCCATGTGCTAGACAAGATTCTCCTAACTCAACCCTGAGACAAACTTGCCATGAGTTCTATGTAAGGACCATGGAAGAACCTCAGAAGTAAAGTCAATCATAGTATTACCTAAAATGCCCAGATATTTTACAGTAATTTACCTGCAACTAACATTAACTGAATACTTGCTATGTGTTTGGTGCATAGTAGACATTCAATATAATCTTTCAAATATAAAAAACAGAATGATCACTAGCATGCTGGTCACTGGCTATCAAAAGATAAATGAACAAGTCCTATTCCTGAACAGAGTAAGACAGACATGAAGGAAATCATCCTATATAATAAAAGGCTAATATGCAAATTGACCAAATAGGGGAATGACCTGTCACTATGACATGCACTGACCACCTAGGGGCAGATGCTCAATGCAGGAGCTGCCCCCTGGTGGTCAGTGCACTTCCACAGGGGGAGCGCCTCTAGCCAGAAGCCAGGCTCACAGTGGCGAGCGAAGCGGCAGTAGTGGGAACCTCTCCCACCTCCATGGCAGCACTAAGGATGTCCAACTGATGGTTTAGGCCCGCTCCCCCACAGGACATCTCCCAGGGGCTCCTGGACTGCTAGAAGGAGCAGGCTGGGCTGTGGGATCCCCCTGAGTGCACAAATTTCGTGTACTGGGTCTCTAGTTTGGCTATAGTGAGCTAAGGGCATTATGAAACACTAGGGGCCCAGTACACAAATTTGTGCACCTTGAAAGGAACTGTGGGCCGTGAGGCTGGGGTGGTTTCAGGGGCCAGTCTCAGCTCATCCTCCATGCCCCCACCCAGCCCCTCCAGCTGCGGCCCCCGATCCCCTGTTTGCCAGCAGTCCTGCTCCCACCACCACCACTCCCATGCACTGACAGCACCGGCCCCGCTCACACCCACTGACAGTGTGGAGCAATTGGGGCCGGCACCAGCAGCGGGTGCAAGCAGGGCCGGCACCATCAATGGGTGTGAGCAACAGCTGCTGCCCCGATCACCCCTCAGGAGCAGGGGGAGGTGTAGAAGCCCTCAGGGGCAATTGGGGCTGACAGCCGCTGCTCACACCTGCTGACAGCACTGAGCAATTGGGACCAGTGCTGAGTGCTGGCAGCAGGTGCAAGCAGGGCTGGCGCCAGCAGCAGGTGCAAGCGCTGGGCGGGACCGTGGCACACGGGAGCAAAGAATTTCAGTAACCACCAGAGGCTCGCCCTGATGACAGCAACTGGAGACCCACCTTGGTCTGGCACCCCCACTTACCTGCTCCATCATCCCGCCATGGCCAATGCCTGACGCCCACCATGTTCCGCGCTCTACCACCTGCTGTCGACTCCCGCCATGTTCCGCACCCGCCCCTGGGTGGTCAGCGCATGTCATAGTGACTGGTTGTTCGATTGTTGCACCGTTTGGTCTATTTGCATATTAGGGTTTTATATATATAGATGTGTGCTGAGAACAGTGGTGCCACAAAGGAGAGGATGATCTGTGGGGAACGGGATGTAAGCTGACACGGTCCTTGCACCTGTAGGGGCTAGCAAGGCTGGCACCCTACCCACACAGATTTCCCAGGCCTGTTTGGATGGCAACTAATCAGTATAATGAGAGCAGCCCCTGCCTACAGAGCTTTCCCAGGGTTTGTTTATATGACTGCTATCAGTAGGATAAGAGCTACTTTCATGGCTTACCAAGAAATATGTATCCAACTAGTGAGATTTATTGTAACAAGAGACCTGTCCTTCAACTTATCCTTCCAGTAGTGATTTTAGAGAAACAAAGAATGTTTTCCTTGTGATTGATTCCCTGCTTAGTGTCTTATGTATAAAAAGCACTGTATTACTAATAAAAGTCACCAGAGCTCCCCGAGAGTTCGTGGACCTCCCGAATCCCGCTGTCCTGTCTTTCTTTATTTTCTCAAATCCCACCTCCCTACCTCAGCCCGTTTCAACCTGTCAGGTTGGCCCTGACAATGATCCATTGAACCCATTAAAGAAGACTGAGACTTGGAAGGTGAGTAGGCATTTAACAGTGAGTTTTCAGTAGGCTGCAACTGAAGAGGGAAGAGCAAAAGCAGATGCATGGAGGGAAAAGGCAGTAGGAGGAAACTGAGGGGGGACAGAAGATGCCATAGCAAAGGGAGACAGGGCCATATCAAGATGGATTTTCTATACTATACAGTTTCATGAACATTTTTGAAGAAGATTTTCCTTAAATTCTCTAGGAAAAATTCAAAAAGTGGCAGAATTCCATTTTCCTGCTGATTAGCTTCCCGTTGCCGCTGTAATAAATGATCACCTACTTAATGGCTTAAAAGAATACAAATTTATTATCTTACCATTCTCAAGTCAGAATTCCCAAATCTGTCTCACGGGACTAAATTCAAGATTTCATCAAGGCTGCATTCCTTTCTAGAGGATCAGGAGAGAATCTTTTTTCTTGCTTTTTGCAGCTTCTAGAGGTTGTCCATATCTCTTGGCTTGTGGCCCCATCCTCAAAGAGATCTGGCCAAGTCCTTCTCATATTTCCACCTTTATGGTTCTCTCATCTGCTTCCCTTTCCATATTTAAGAACCTGTATAATTACATTGGGCCCACCCAGATAATTCAGGATAATCTCTTCATCTCAAAGTCAGCTGACAGACAAGCTTAATTCCATCTGCAACCTTTGCCATGTAACCTAACATATTCAGAGGTTCTGGGGAATAGGATGTGGGCATCTTTGGTGGACCTTTATAATATACCACACCTACTATAGCTCAGGAAAGGAATTTTAGTCTCTCTGGGGTATGTTTCAGACAATTCCCAATTCCAGGAGCTCAAGCCATTTTGCCTTCCATAGACACATAGAATCTGTAAGGCAGTGTGCTAATTGGGCAAAGGGCTTTTCAAAGACCTTACAAACTAACTCCTTTTACATGTTACAAACCAGGGACATGATAACTGGTCATTGGCATAGGTCGGCCCTACCACTTTTGTTAAATTAAGTTTATTTCAATGTACAAAGCCATCCTGAACATCATTTGGTGACTCCCAAAGAGATGCAGTTTATGGGGTCTACATTTTTATTTGTTTGCCAAGGTCAATGTTCTTCAACCAAGGTAAAGGAATGGATAACATGACCTCCCAAAGATCCTTACATTTCAATAGGTGTCTTCATTTCTAACCCCAAACAATGCTACATTTTACCCACTGAACGATTTTTCTTAACTTGTTATCAATTCATTTTAATAGTCTCAGTGACTTCCAGGAGAAAAACCTATAATTTAAAGATTAAGATGCAATAAAATTTGTCAGTAATACTAATGTTGGAATTAGAAGTTTGGATTTCTCCTCTTTCTCTTCCAGGGTTGATGCTGATTGGTTGGCAGGTAGACCTGGCAAGCAGATGTGCCCGGCTCAGGCAAGGCAACTTGATAGAGACGGCCTTTAAATGCAATTCTTAATTCCACATGCTGAAGGTTAAAGGCAAGTTTATGTGCAGGAATATCATGTGATGACATGAAAAGCAGAGTAGGTCAATAGAATGGAAATGAATTCTTGTAATCCCTAATTACCTTGAATTCAGACTTAATTAAAACTGAACATAAAACCAGAAGCCATGAGAATTGCTTTGGCAACATTTCAAGTGAAACTGAAGAAGCGTTGGATGTGAGTGTTTATGAGATATCAGAGCACTGAACTACTAACTTATATAGGTACATTTGACAGTTTTGATGCATAGTCATAAAAGTCACCATAAAGTTTAACTTAAATATCTACTTATTCTCTATCTTGTCACCATAAAGGTATTTTAAAATGTTGCTTAAGAGAGTAGAGTTTTCCTGTATTATTAAAACATTAATTTTAATAGTTCCAAAGACTTTTGATTTATGGCCTGTATCAAACTATGGATATTTGTTATAGGAGACTCCATTTGTTAAGATAATTGTTTGTTCTCTTAAATTGTAAACTGCATTTACCATAAGAGGTCAAACTCACTAGCCTTGTGATAATTAATTTGCCAACCATGACCTCACTGAACTAGCTCTAATTAACTCAATTGGTAAAAATAATGGTGCAGATTCTCTAAAAATTAGAGAATGGCTAAAGGCCATTCTCCTTGTAAAGAGTGGTTTCACATGTGAAATAAAGCAACTGTAAGGCGGTGGTTCTCAAACTTTCCTGCACATTAGAATCGTCTGAGGGATGTTGAAGGAAACCAAGCCTAGGGCACATCCAAGAGCTAATTAATCAGACTCTCTGAGGTAAGACTCAGGTGTTGATATTTTTAAAGCTGCCCCAGGAGGCTCCAGGTGCTTTCAATGCATAGCCAAGTTGGAGTGGTTTGTGGGTGGGCAGCATCAGCATTACCTGTGAACACATTAGACAGGGTTCCAAGGCAAACTTCAGTCCTGCTAAATCCAAATCTGCCATTAACCACATCCTTTGCATTTAACCCCATCTCCTGCATTTAACTATATCAGCAGGTGGTTCTTAAGCCCATTAAAGTTTAAGAAGCACTGAGCTATGTCCCAATGCAGAATCTTGGTTTGCCATAAACTGAGTGAGGACACCTGGAACCTAGCAATGAATGTGAGCCTGAACAACTATGCAACTTTGGCCAACGCATTTATCTTTACTGAGCCTCAGACCTTTATGGGTTAAATGATGATGTTGGGCAAGGTCATATCTAATGTCTTTTGCACCCCTGAAATTTTAGGATCTTAAATTATTCAGTTGCTATGTATTCTATGTATGTTTGAATTCTTTCTCCATTTTCCAATTCAGAGCATTAAAATATAACAGCCTATTGACCTGATAGTTTGGGAAAAGAGCAATCCATTGGCACATTTGTGAGTTAGGAGGCACTTACTTTTAATCATGGCCAGTGCTACTTGAGTTTTCCTGGAGCCACAAGTGACTTTTTGGAACAAGTCCATTGAATTTTCAACATAATGTACTTTACTTGCAGGCATACTTTCAAATAAAAGGGATAACATTCAAATATTATGGCTTGATTGAGGATATTATTGCCTCCCCAGAGCTTATTTATACAATCTCTCTCATTATCATTCAGCCTTGCTATTTCACAAGGTGCCTCCTGAAAGCATCATTAATGTATTGTCTTGGAGGACACAGTCTGCCTTCAGTGGGTAGAAAAAAAGATGCTCTCCTTGAGCCCACCCCTTCCCCGATGCTATTGGCAGTAAAAACTACGTGAGACTTACAGGAGCCAGATATTTGTCTTGGATTTGCCATTGTCCAGCTATGTGACCTTGAGGAGTTGACTGATAATATCTATACCTGTCTCCCCCTCTGCAATCAGAAAATTAGATAAGTAGACTTCATTTCTAACATGTTGAGTCTATGCTTATTCTCTATGTGTGGGCCCTTCGGTAGCATACATATATTGAATTCCTTATGATTCCTGTTTTCAAAATGGACAGAGGACTAAGAAGAATTTAGACTCCTTGGGTTTTATCTGTGTTTTGCAGAGCCTCCTATCTTTCTCCTAAATTTGAGGAAGATGAGTGTATCTTGGTTGCAAATAGGACAATTTAAACAGAAAAGAAATTAATTGGAAAGCTATTTAGTGCTCACATAATGAATACCCCATGAAACCACAGGTAAGAGGAAGGGAGGTTGAGAGTGTGACAGCAGTAGGTGTCCTGAGAGCATAAACCATATGCTCATGCAATTTACTTGTGCCTTTAGGACCTGCTTGGGCTCAGTTCCAGAAATACTAGATGATGAATGCTTTTTATTAGTCAGTGTAATCAGTGCTAGCTGCTGTTACAAACAGCTCCCAAAGCTCAGTAGTTTTATGCAATAAAAATTTATTTCTCATTCATATCCCAGTTCTATGTGGGTTGGGTATCTCTCCTCCAAACAATGTCTCAGTGATCTAGGACCCTTCTATCTGCAGCACAATTACGTACCATTCCTTTACTTCCAGCCCCATAAAGGGAGAAAATATACACATGGAATGTTGTATGTAACGTGCTATTTCACACATGGCCTCAACCCACCACATTACTCCAACCTAACTATAAAGAAAGGCTATCCAATATAATTGTCTTGATGCTCATAAAGAAACAGGAGCCCTGGCTGATTTGGCTCAGTGGATAGAGCATCAGCCTGTGAGCTGAAGGGTCCCAAGTTCAATTCCGTCAAGGGCACATGCCTGGGTTGTGGGCTCGATCCCCAGTAGGGGGCATGCAGGAGGCAGCCAATCAATGATTCTCTCTCTTCATTGATGTTTCTATATCTCTCTCTCCTTCTCCCTTCCTGTCTGAAATCAATTTTTTTTTTTAAAAAAAAGAAACAGGAGAGGGAAGCATCTGGGCAGGCTTGTCATAGTTCTCCTGAGCATGCCTGACTTATGGCTACGTGGATTACCCAACACCCAGTTCACAATGGGCAGCTGATGTCACATCAGCACTCAAAACCTCATGGGCAAGAATTCAGCGTCCACTCAAGAATCATTAATAGGTTAAGAACTGTTTTCTCAAAATGTTAATTGATGGAAAGGGTACAGTGTATCTCAAAATTCCTATGAGCCTCCCCTGGTTTCTCTTATCCGATTGCCAGAAAATGAATAAGGATTTATGGGTTATAAGGGAACAAAGAACGAGCTGTTTGCACTGCAGCCAAGAAAACATTCTCCTGTTCTGAGTCCCATTTTAAACTGTTTAACTGTTGGGGTTCCGTGGTAAAGGGTTGGAGCAGCACACTAAAGGGTAGAGTAGCCCTTGCATTTGTCTCCCTTGACCGTAAGTGGCTGAACATAAGCCACCCAAAATTTCTTGCAGGAGAAAAGCTCCCATATGTTCCATGGGCTTATCTCACAGTTTGTAAAATACGTATCTTGACCAAGGTGTTTATTAGATTCTGTTTATGTGCCAGACACTGTTCTAATTACTTTACATTAATTAAGTCTTTTAAGCATCACAAAAGCCCTATCAGGTTCTTACTTTACAAATGAGGAAACAGAGACTCGAGGAGTTTAAAGTGATATGCCAAGTTCACACACCAAGGTTTAAGTGCTGGTATTGGAATTTAAACTAAGCCCTCCACCGTACTCCTTCCCTAAAGTAGCTAATGTGTTTGTAATTCGCCATTCTCCAGCCTCATTCATCAATATACTGAAACAGAATGGTTTTGTTTGGGTAGATTTCTTGGTTTGTTTTATTTTTATTCTTGTTTGGCCTTGAGCAATTAGAGAGATGAAATTACCATTCACTGAGATGGGGGAAGGAAGTAATCAAAAGCTGTTTTTGAACATATTCAATTTGAGATCCCTATAAGACATCCAAGTAGAGATACTGAGTGGACACCTGAATACAGGAGTGAGTAAAGTAGATTTACAGTTGTGAGTATGTGAAACACAGTTTGTTCTTCTATTATTATTGATTTATTGTTGTATTATTTACTTGTATTATGTAAACCTACTTTTGCCCATCTCTGTTTATCAGCCTAGATTTGGGGGAGAACAATCAGCTGATTTAGATGAAACAATCATGAGATTAGATGAAATGTTGACACACCTGTGAGATTAAGTTGGTAAAGGTTACTGCTGTCACTGCCAAATTAATGCAAATTCAATGCTTATTAGAAAAAATTTGATCAAATATATGTGTGCATATCAGTTTCCAGGAGCTCCTCTATCCATTTGTCCCAGTAAAGAAACCACATCTAAAAAAGAAGCTTTCACTGGAGTCTCACCTGGTTACACTTAGGATTGTCTAGTATCTCTCTCTAATAGCCCTCACCAAGACTGAGTACATCAAGAACCGATACAAAATGGAGAATTAAATCCTATCCTATATATTAAAAGCCTAATATGATAAGTGTCAGACCGTTCATTTGACCATTCAACCAGTCGCTATGATGCCCCCTGACCACCAGGGGACAGATGCTCTGACCAGTAGGTTAGCTTTATGCTGAGGTCTGGCCCATTAGGACTGGGCGAGACAGGCCAGACACACCCTGGAGCCCTCCCCCAGTCCCTCCCTGGCCCCAATCATGCACCGATGGGGTCCCTCGGCCTGGCCTGCACCCTTTTGCAATCTGGGACCCCTCAGGGAATGTCGGAGAGCTGGTTTTGGCCCAATCCCCACAGGCCAGACCAAGGGACTCCACCAGTGCATGAATCCATGCACCAGGCCCCTAGTAGATACATAAGAGGAATTACCTTTTTTGTATCTTACAGACTTTGACAGTGGTACCATTATCTGTGATACTCACTACAATGCTTTGTTTCTAAACTCTTTTAGCATGGAGAGTGAGATTCTGAGACTTCTACTTGGTCTTTCCTACTACAATAGTCTTTCATCAAAGACCCAGGGGACAGTAAGGGAATTCTGATAACTGTTGAGACATCTATTCTAACTATGTATTCCTAAACTGAGAAAATAAATATGGAATGACTTTGTATCCCACAAACTTCACATGTGAAGTAGATTTGGGTAAAATCTCTATTTATGACACAATTCCAGTGAAAACGCTACTCTGAATCCTCAGAAAGTGTCCAGTGACCCCCAAAATGAAGGATGTGTCCATTTTCTCAAGTGACAATTAGTCCCTTTGCAAAACACTAGAACACAGATTCACAGTACTTACTTGTTATATTATTGTAAGGGCTTCAGAGGTATATGCCCTCATTCCAAGGGATTCCTATTCAAGAACTCTAGAGGGGTATGTTAGAGTCTTTGCCTAATACAAATCAAGTCCTCGAGCCAGTTTACCCTTCAGTTACCCACTGACAGATTACCCACTGAGAAACATCTCTGCAGTCAGACGTTTCTGAATACTGAAGAGCCCTGTTGTCCAGTGTGATAACCAGTTCCATTTGCCTCTGCAAGTTAAGTACTGTTATTGGTCCTTTCCCAGTCCTAAACCTTCCCACTCCCCATTCCCTATTGAAATCTGGAAGTTCATTTTAATTGCAGCATCTCAGCCCAGCATCCTCAACCAACTAAAGTGTTTTCAAAACAATGTTTGCCAAAAGATCTTAGTGAAGAGATTTTATTGTTGGTCTTCTTGAAGGATATAGCTGGAAAGTGAAAGCTAAATCTCATATCCAGTCTATATTTCTCCCAAATTCATTCCAGTATAGATTTCTTCCAAAAATAATATGTTTCTGCATTGTACCAAGTAATTCCTGGTATCTAAACTACCTAGGATAGGCTAGCATTAGATGTAGGTAAGCAAATTATGAGTCTTACTCCCAACTGCTCAAGTTAGTGCATTGCATATGGAATCTCTGAGAAGGACACATAAAAACTCAGATTAATCTAAGCCCCATCTTGGTTGATTGCCCTGGGAATTCACATATTTTCCATATTTTTCCATTATTAATTAGAAAGTTATTTTATGTATAAGCCTTGTCCTCCTAATTTTGATATTGTAATGAATCTCTATAGGCTTTCTGGAAACATAGAGTATAGGAAAATATACCTGTGATGAGTAGCCCTGGGAAATATCTACTGATCCTGCGGCCTGTCACATAAGAGTCCTGATGAGGGTGTAAATTCAGCACCAAGTACTGAGTGCAGCTATCTGATACTCTACCTCACGACTATAAAAGAGCTTAATCATTAGCAACCCAAGCTTCATAACTCAAGATTAATATAGCTTTAATCCAACATTCACAATGGTTAGAAAATATAAGTAATCCTCAGTAACCTAGTTTAGCAATTACTAAAACAAAACAAAACAAACAAAAAAGAAGACTAGTCAGTTTATAGAGAAAGAAACGGAGGTGGGGAAATCTTTTTTGTCTTATTTTACTATGTCTCCTTCAGTCTTTGTCAGTTTTCCAGAGTCCATACCCTGTGAATACACAATTGGGTAAAGATTTCCCTTTAAGAGGTAGTTACTACACTATATTTTTAACATGGCTGGGAATAGAGTCCTTATGTTTATTGTCTACTCTCTCAGACGCCAGCATTTAATATTTCCCAGGCTTCTTTTAAATTTTAAAAATTGGCATTGGCAACCATATCACCAGATCTCAATGAAAATGTCTTTCTTCTCCAGGTTTATATTCAAAAACACTTGATTTCAGTCTATTCTCTAAGAGTTGTGCTCCAAGCATCTCAGTACTGAAATTAGCATAGGCTTTGTCTCGTGGTTTCTTGTGAGTAGGATTTTTTCTCTCCTGTGCTATACTAACCATTGTCGCTGTCTCTTAATACAAAATTGCCTGGGACAATTAAACCTGCCTCTTCAGAAAGTCTGCCTTTGTTCCCACATTTCTTTTCAAACTACAGAATCCCTCTGAGTGGGTCCTTGACCTTAACCTAAAGTTGATATCCTTGCACTCTGTACTGTTAGGGGCCTAGTGTCCTTGGATTCCTCACGAAAAAAAAAAAAAAAAAAAAGAAGTCCATAGAACATTCCAGGCTTCCAGGCCTTGAGTAATATTTCTTTGTCTTACAAAAATCTAGAGACTTTTTAAAATTATGATCTCCATTGACTTTCAAAAGGCTGAGCTGAGTTTCTAACAATTTAGCATGTTTCTAAAGGTCCCTTTTCCCCCTCTGATGTACATCGGGTGAGCTTGGTTTAATGAATTCAAATGCCTTTCTCATTTCTTCTTTAACTTGCTTTCCATCCTAGACATTTGTGCATATGTGCTTCAAATTAACCTGTAGTAAAACTAACATTCCAAAAACAATATGTTTCTGCATTGTACCAAGTAATTGTAGCAAAACATATAGAATTCTATAAGAGTTTTTAAATGTGTAGATTTGTGTAACCACTACCTCATTCAGTATACAAAGAGTCCCAACATCCAAAAAAGTAGAGTCTGTCATCACACTGCCCCTTTTAAGCACACCCACCCACAACCTTTAGCCCTGGCAATGATCGATCTCCTCTCTGTTGTATGGTTTTGCCTTTTCCGGGTTGTTCCTTAAATGGAATCATACTGTATGTAACATTTCAGAGTGGCGTACTTCACTCAGCATAATGTCTTCGAGATTTATCTATGTTGTTGCATTCATCAATATAGTTCATTACTTTTTATTAGTGAGTAATACTCCAGTGGATGTTTTCCCATAAACCCATTGAAGCTTATGTAGGTTGTTTCTGGTGATTATGAATATGGCTGCTATAAACATTAGAGTACAGGTTTCTGTGCAAACATACATTTGTATTTCTCTGGACATGGGACTCCTGGGTCATAAAGAAAGCTATGTCTCTGGTTTTTAGAACTTCTTTGATTTCTTTGATAGCATTATCATTGTTGTCAGCATACTTCAGTATTTAGGTTTTTTTGGAGCTATCAAAATAGCATTTTTTTAATTGATTTTTTACATAGAGGAAGGGAGAGGGATAGAGAGTTAGAAACATCAATGAAAGGGAAACATCGATCAGCTGCCTCCTGCAACACCCCCTACTGGGTATGTGCCTGCAACCAAGGTACATGCCCTTGACCGGAATTGAACCTGGGACCCTTGAGTCTGCAGGCCGACGCTCTATCCACTGAGCCAAACCTGCCAAAATAGCATTATTTTTATATTCAACCATAATTTTATTGATCTTTTCAAGAACCAGATCTTGGTTTATTGAGTTCAACTATAACCTTAGGAGATTGCTCATTTGAGTTCTCTGCTTTCTGTAATCTCCTTGGCACTTTCTGGCTCGAGTTACCCTTCTCTGACATGTACTTCCTGCATCAATATCTGCAGGAGTGGAACGGAGAGGGAAAATGGAGATGTGTGCCTATTCTTGGAACCTTTGGGCAGAACATTTTCTTCTCAGCAAATACCTGCCTGGTCCCCACTGCTGTCACCTTCACTGTACCACAACTGAAGGACTGCCTCATGTGAAATGGTGATTTATTATGGGAAATACATATTTGTTCTTCATCCCTGTTTCTGGCACAGAACTCCTAAAACACTTAGAATTTCCTAAGTGATGAGAGTGATAAAAGTGTCTCATTGTATTAATGAGGTGACTTTTGGAACTCACCTAAGAATGAGAGCTGATTGCTAGGAAAATCACCGTGTGATTAAAGGGTTGGAATTTTCAGTTGACCTTGACCTCAAGGGAGGAGGGAAGGGCTGGGGGTTGAACCAATCCCCAATGGCCAATAATTTAACGGACTGTTGGCCAATCATTAAATGGCAATATTAATGGCCAATAATAATTTAATTAAGCCTATATAATGAAACCTTCATAAAACTCCCAAAGTGATGGCATTTGGAGAGCTTTCGGGTTGTTGAACACACAGAGATTCATGGAGAATTGTGTGCCTGGAGAGAGCAATGAGAAACCTAGAGCTTGTTACACACACAAAAAAAGCATTCTTAGGATAAAATTTCCCAGGGTGTAATATTAATCACACAGCGTTCTAATATTAAAATAGTTAGCAGTGGATGGAGTAAACTTTCACCTTTCTCTCTCTTCCATTCACTTCTTAGGAAGATGGCATTATCTTAAGCATAGATGGCTTTTAATTTCCAAACATCTGCATAATAGTTTCTTTTTATTCTTTTATTGCTCCATCTAATTGTGCTATTATCTGCAGCGTTCCCAAGATAAGACCCTGTGCCAGTGATTTAAAAACTTCCTTTAACTTACTTCTTTCAGTCACAGGGCCAAGTTTGCCTATAGTTTTATATGTTTCAGGATAAAGCCAAGGTCCCTGCATATAATCACAAAAGAAAAACCCTACAGAGTTTTTGCTAGAAGGTTGATTTTGGGTGCTAAAGAAAACTCTGGAAGTTTCTCCCTCTAAATTAGGCTAGAAGTGGAGGTTTTCTGACTCCCAGGACTCAATGCCCAAGTTTAGAAGGCCAGTGAATTTTGTCTTAAGAGTCCAGGAATACTTGAGTGTTCTTGATGAGATTGATTATAACACAATCCTGTTGCCCAGCCCCTCACCCTCTGCAAAATGTTTTCTCCTGCTGCTATCTTGTTCTTCTGCACTGTCTTCCACATCTGGCTCAAAAGAGCAGGTCAGAAAGCCAAGATTACAGGGCCAAGGATTAAAATTGTATTGCTATTAGTAATGGTAGAACAACTTCCGGCTAAGGTAAAGTATAAAAGATGTACAACTTTTTTTGAAAATGTACCCGAAAACTACAATATAGCAAAGAATTTCCTGGACCAGAGGAGGCAGACTGCAGTTAGGGCTACTTTTCTCTTGAGGGCCTTTGTCAATTCCTAAAGGAAGGCTGAGAAGCTAAATTGTGCTTTTCAGAGACTCCAGAGGTAGGGGACCAGGATTGGAGTACAGAACCCTATTCTCCTCCCCTGCTTCCGGGGACTTATCTACTCATTTTGAATTGAAATTATGAAATAAATTTATCTGAGTCCAGGAGATGAAATGGAATTGGCCATGGAATTTGGTGATCACTGACTCTAAGGTAATGGTGCACAAGAACAATGTCAATGACTCTAAGGTGATGCACAAGTACAATGTCAATGAGTCAGGAATTGATGTATCTTTCCATAGTCCAGGGAGAACTAATATTTAGGGTAACTATTAAAAGCATGGTAAAAGAGAACATCACTTCCAAGTTTATTGGGTAAGATGCTACAGGCAAAATAATTAAAAATATTTTAAAATTCAATACATTTAAAATATTTAGTAAATTCAAAGGCAAGAAAAAAGAGTAAAAGGAAAAAAAGCTGAGAAAATTAGAAAGCACTTAATAAGATGATGACAATCCAAAATATACTATTAATGTCATTAAGCATTAAAAAAATGTTTCTGTTTAATGTTTCAAAATAGATGGACTTAAAAAAAAAGCATACCATGAGGACAGTTTATTTATGAACCAGGAATTTACAAATGTGTAATTACAGATGATAGGGCAGAAGCTTGGAGCCCATAACATGTAGCTAAAGTAGAGATTCAAGATAAAGTGAAACGACTTGCATGTGTGCAATGTACCATTTTTTCTAGGAGTCCATTGGTTTGTTTTTCACCATATGAACTCAGTGCCCATGTGTCCATGATTTCAAAACAACAAATCAAAACATAATAAGCCCTTTTAAAATGGCTTTAAGCCTAGTTTATTTCACCCTTTATGTAGAACAGAGCATCTGTTTAATGAACACCAAGCATAAGGCAGGAAATATGGTATACAAGATGAAAAAGAAAGTTTGCCCATAAATCATGTTAGTAGAACCAGTTTTTTTAAAAAAATAATGCATAAGGGGCAAATAATGTTTGTAGACATTCTGCAATCACAGATTTGAGAAAACTGCCCAGTAAAAGCCCTGGGAATCTCTGTTCGTGTGACTGCAGCCACAGGGACCTCTGCCTTCCTTGAGCATTCCAGGCACCTCCTCCCTCCGATTGTATGTGATACCTGCAGCTAGGCCAATTGATTAGCAGCATCACTGCAGTCCATTATTTTATGTTATGTGTTTATATTTCTGTTTCAGTTGCCTATGACTGCAAACAAACCACCTGAAAATTTAGGGGCTTAAACCAGTAACAATCACCTATTACCTGTCAATTACGTGGATTAATTGTGAAGTTCTTCTGCCGGTCTGGCTTGTAGTCTCTCTTGCAATTTCAGTCAGAAGCTCACTGGGCCTGGAATTATCTGGAGGTCAGACTGAACTAGCCCGTCCTCTCCATGGGGCCTCTTCTAATGGCCCAAGCTCTTACAGGGGAGTTGGATCTCATATGGTGGTTTAGAGCCCCCAACAACTGCAGAAATGGAAGCTGCCTGGGCTCAGATAGCACAGAACATTACTTCCACTACCTTCTATGGGTTAAAGCAAGCCACGGGCCGGCGTCAATTCAATGTGGGAAGGGACTGCACAGGATGTGACTGCCAGGAGGTGTGGTTACCGAGACTGGCTTCCCCAGGTTCCTTCTGGACATTTTGGGTAGGTGAACTTCTTTGGGTTTGGATATTGCACTAGCCTCCTCTCTGGCCTCCTTGTCTCCACCTGTGTGCCTCTTCAGGCTACTCTCCTCTGCAGCCAGAAAGATCCCATTAAAAGGTAAGTCAGATCAGGTGAGTTCTCAGCTCAAAACCCACCTCTCAGAATAAAGCTGTAGATGTTACCACCTACAATGTCCTACATGGCCCTTCATCTCCTTTCCCCTGCCCCTTGTTTTCCCTCATCTCCTGCTACTTCCCTCCATTCACACGACTGCAGCCACATGGATATCTGTCTTCCTTGAGCATTCAGGCGCCTCCTCCCTCAGGGTCTCTCTACTTGCTGAAGGCTCCCCTTGGGACACTTTTCCCACATATTCTCTGGGTTCACTCCCTCACCTCTTTACAGTCTTTACTCAAAGGCCACCTCCATGAGGACTTCTCTGACCATCATCTTTAAAGTGGCTGCCTACTCTCCACGTGGTTGTCACTCCATGTCCCCATTCCCTGGTTGAGTTATTTTTTCCAAAGCACAGTTCACCACCTAATGTGCTATATAATTTACTGACTTATTTTGTATATTTTCTTTACTACCCACATGAATGTAAGCTCTTTGATGGCAGTGATTTTTTTTATAACAACTTTATGGAGAATAATGAACATACCATAATATTCACCCTTTCCAAGAGTACAATTCAGTGGTTCTTTGTATGTTGACAGAGTAGTGCAACCATCACCACTTTAGCATTAGATCAATTTCATCACCCTAAAAGAAACCCCTTACTCATTAGCAGCCAGTCCCCATTCCACCCTCCTCCAGCTCCTGACAACCATTAATCTTCTTCCTGTCTCTATGGATTTGCCTATTTTGAACATTTCATATAAATTGAATTATACAGGAAGTGGTCTTTTGTATGTGGCTTCTTTCACTTTGTATAATGTTTTCAAGGTTCATCCATGTTGTAGCATGTATCAGTACTTCATTCTTTTATGGCTGAATTATTCCATTGTATGGACAGACAACATTTTGTTTATCAGTTAATCAGTTGATGAACAGTTGGGTTGTTTCCACTTTTGAACTATTATGAATAATGCTGCTATGAACATTTGTGAACAAGTTTTTATGTAATCACATGTTCCCATTTCTCTTGGGTTATATACTCAGGAGTGGAATTGCTGGGTCACATATTAATTCTATGTTTAGCTTTTGAGGAGCTGCCAAGCTGTTTTCTGTAGTAACTGCACCGTTTAACTTTCTCACCAGCAATGTACAAGAGTTCCAATTTATCCACATCCCACTCAACACTTTTCACATCATCAGTATTACTATTATAGTTATTTTGTTGTGGTTTTGATTAGCATTTCTCTAATGGCTAATGATGCTGAGCATCTTTTCATGTGCTTATTGACCAATGGATCTTTTTTGGAGAAATGTCTATTCAATTTATTTGCCCATGCTTTATTTGTCTTTTATGATGAGGGGTTAACAGGTTTTTATGTATTCTGAAAGCAAATCTCTTATCAGATATATAACTTACAATTATTTTTTCTAATTGGGTGGTAGTCTTTTTACTTGCTTGATGATGTCCTTTGAAGCACAAATGTTTTCATTTTGATGAATTCCAATTTACCAGGTTTTTCTTTGGTTGCTTGTGCTTTTGGTATCATATCTAAGAAACCATTGCCCAACACAGGTCACAAAAATTTGCCCTGTTTTCTTTGAGAGTTGTATAGCTTAATCTGTTACATTTAAGTCTATATTCCATTTGACTAATTTTTGTATATGGTGTGAAACAAATGAATATTTGCAAATGGATATTCAATTTCCCCAGTATGATTTGTTCAAAAGTATTATTTTCTCATTGAACTGTCTTGTTACTCTTGTCAGTTGACTATAGGTATATGGGTTTATATCTTGACTCCCAATTCTAGTATATTAATAATCTATGTGCTTTTCTTATGCCAGTACTATATTCTCTCTTGTTGCTATAAATTTGTAGTAGTTTTGAAAAAGGAATTGTGCATCCTACAACTTTGATCTTCCTTTTGAAGTTTTTTGTTTTATTTTGTTTTTGTTATCATTGGCCCCTTGCATTTCCAGATGAACTCTGGGTTCAGGTTGTCAATTTATGCCGAAATGAAAGCTAGAAATTTAATAATGATTGCACTGAATCTGTAGATCAATTTGGAGAGTATGGCTATCTTAACAATATTAGATCTTTCAATCTGTGGATATGGGATTTCTTTCCATTTACTTAGATCTTTTTAAATTTCTCTCCCCAACATTTTTTTATTTTCAGTGAACAAGTCTTGCACTTCTGAATAATGTTTTCTGCTAGCTTGAAAACCTTACCCTGCCCTCTGCCCCTTTCAGTCCCGCATCTGGTCAAACTGATAAGAGCTGTGTGTTCCCTTTGGCACTGATGGGAAGTTCAAGCCATGTACAGAAATATTCACCCCAGCTCCACCCCTAACCATTGGAAAAACCCAACCCAGTCTTCTTTCCCAGGTCTCTAAAGCCATTTAGACAAGCTTGGGAAACATACCTCACTCTTCCCAGAAAGCTTCATGTGAGTAATAAGTCATTTCATAATCTCTAGTATATATTTGGCATCATTAGTCTTAACATCTGAATCAAATTTTGGATGAGAATATATCCTGCCTCTGCAGAGTGCTCACAATTTATTTGGATACATTTATTCTTAAATATATTTTATACTATTATAAATGAAATTTGTTTTCTAATTTAATTTTCAGATTTTTTTTTTTGCTAGTGTAGAGGAATTGAATTGATTTTTGCATATTGGTCTTGTATCCTGCAACTTTGTTGAACTTATGAGATCTAATCATTTTTCACTGGATTCTTTGCACAAGATTATATAGTCTGCAAATACAGTCTTACTTCTTTTCTAAAGTGGGCGCCTTTTATTGCCTAATTGTCCTGGCTAGAACTTCTAGTGTAACGTTGAATAGAAATGGCAAGAGCAGACATTCTTGTCTTTTCCTGATCTTAAAGGAAAAGCATCTAGTCTTTCCCCCTTGAAATGTGATGTTAGCTTTGAGGGTCTTACAGATGCCCTTTATCAGGTGGAGGTCATCTCCTTCCAGTCCCAGTTTGTTGAATATTTTTAATTATGAAAGGATGGTAGATTTTGTCAAACGTTTTTCCTGCGTCTATTGAGATGATCATATGCTTTGTGTGTGTGTGTTTGTGTGTGTGTTTTGTTGTTGTTGTTGATATGGTGTATTACATTATATGATGTATTACATAACTTTGGATGTTAAACCAACCTTGCAACCTGGTGCAAATCCCACTTGGTCATGATTATAATTATGTTACTGAATTCAGTTTGCTAGTATTTTGTTGGGAAATTTTGCATCCATATTCATAAAAGGTATTTGTCTGTAGTTTCTTTTCTTGTGATGTCTCTTGTCTAGTTTTACTATGAAGGTAATACTGGCCTCATAGCATAAGTTAAGAAGAGTATAATTGTGTGTGGCTTTTTTTTCCTATTTCTAATTCAAGAAAATTTCCTTCCTTATAGGCTAAGTGAGGGGTAGGATCAAAGCAAGGGAGAGATGCTTCCTTTTGTTTTAAAATTTTACTCCAATGTTTGACCTTAGAATTTTCCAGACCTTCTCAGTCAATCTGTGTATATAGTCAGACATTCAGATGTGGTTTTGTCTTACACAGCGGTGTGGCCATCCATCCACCCACATCCCCTTGTTACAGAAGACCAAAGAAATACCAAGCACACTTCCTAGAGAAAGGGAGGGACCCCGTTTATTAACACCAGTGGACTCCGGGAATAATTTCCAAATCAGAGTGAAGAATCATGCAGAGAGCCTGTCTATATATATCCTCTGGGATCTTTGTCTTGCAGATATGCCCCCTGCCCCCTTCGTGGCCCTGCAGGAAGGCCCCCAGGTGTCAGGCCACATAAGATGGTCTGTCCTGGCACCAGCATAACAACCCTCCCCGCCCCCTCAGGGCAGTGCATTGTTCACAGTTCCATGGCCTCTGCATTTAGATAAAAAATTCTGCAAGACCGGTTTCCTCCTCACCCTCTCCTGATCCACTAAGCATTTACACAACACCCATCCTCTTTCCTCTCTTCACTCCTCCAGCAAACCTGGCAAAGGGGATCAAGAGACTATGAGCAAACTCATCACAAGACTCATCCTTGGTGTGATATATCTTGACTCAGAAACTGACATAATGCACAGTAAATTATATTGAGCCATCCAGGAGAATTTCAGTCACTATAGTTCTCTGAGAAGACAGAAATAATTTGTGGCAAAGAGTGGTGAAGGGGGTGTGTTTCCTTCTCACTTGTGAAAACTAAAGCTAGTTTTTCTTAAGTCTCAGTTTCTATCCACTGATATTTGGAGCAATCCCTGCCATCTCAGTAGGCAATACACTTAGTCCTGCTGAAGCAGAATTTTTGGACTGGAACATGTGGTGTTCCCCTGGGCAGGATGTACCATATTCTTTGTCTGCTGGAGTTGAAGGAATTCATGGACAGAAGGTGATATAGTGAAGGAGGAAATTTATTAAAGAACAAGTACAGACTCCCACATGGGGAGAGGGAAAGATTCTCACAGCACAGACTCCCACATGGGGAGGAGGAAGAGTCCCATTGAGTTCCTTTTTCCTATGGCTTATAAAGGCTACAGATCCTTGTGTCTTGATATCCCCTCTGATTGGCCACTATTCCCTTAGACTGGTTACTATAGTAACTCCTGGGCTCAAAGGTTGAACCTCACATGGGACATGTGAGGTTTTCCCCCCCTCCTTCCTTATTGTTTTCCTATTCCCTTTGGGCTTTCTTCTTCTCCTTCTGGATGAAGGACTTCCTTCCCTGTATGTGGAAACCCCTTTCACGTCCCACGTGGTTCAGGGTTCCAGTTCAGGGTTCAGGTTCTGGAGAAGGCCACACACAAATGAAAAGAGACTAGAAAAGCATTAATTTGGGAAATGGGGGGCCAGGCGGAAGCCCAAGAGAAGACTACTCCTAGCTCTGGCTTTGCCATCCCTTTTATTAAGATTATGGGATATAACCATATCCCTCAGGCAGGAAATTCCAATAATAGCCAATCATAAGACTAACAGGTGGAGGCTGCTTCAACTACCAATGTCTCAACCAAACAATGAGTGATTAGCCCTGACCTTTTAGAGCAATTAAGGTTGACCAGCCTTCCAGATTCCCCATCCACACCTCTCTACTAGTGAAACAATGATCGGCTTCTGGCACCTGTATTTTGTAAATATAGAAGTTTTGCTGTTCCCAGCTCCCTCATTCTATGGAAATATACCTGTTGCAGCTTTTCAGCTTCCCCTATTCTATGGAGATATACCTTCTGCTGCTCTGCAGCCCTGTGCTTCTTCCATGGTCCTCTTAATTTCTAAAATTTCCTAAATCTGTCGTTTTCACCCTAAAAATTTGTTTCACTGCAAAGCACCTTTTCCCAAAATGTATTCCACAGACCACAGTAGGTGCGAGGTGGTCTCTGATGGA
This sequence comes from Eptesicus fuscus, assembly GCF_027574615.1. Taxonomy (NCBI): domain Eukaryota; kingdom Metazoa; phylum Chordata; class Mammalia; order Chiroptera; family Vespertilionidae; genus Eptesicus; species Eptesicus fuscus. Next base: position 29,407,614 of record NC_072476.1, read on the forward strand.
AGGCATTCCTGGTCAAATAATTCTAGATACCCTAGACTCCTGTAGGAGATAGTCAATGCATATTGCCATAGTAAAGCCTCTGGGATTTTCTGCAAGGAAAAAAAATCATTCCATTTTGTTTCTCGAAGTATTTGTATCACAGACTCTTTTTCACATACTTATCTCTTTGAACCAGTGTCCCAGGGAATACCCTTTGGAAAACACTATTATATGCTGATTCTTGGATTTGTAAACAAATCCAATTAACTTCACTTCAGACTTTGGGAATCTGAGAAAGAGCTAATGGGTATTGCATTTTCTTGCTAAACTGTTTCTTGCATAGTGACTCTGCACCAAATTATGCTGGAAATGCAAGTGTTTTTCATAAACAGTGAAGCAGAAACCTTCACCAAAGCCTCAATCCTTATGTTGAAGGAAGATGATGTTAACATTAGAATTGCAGATATTTTTTCTCTCAAGTATATCCCAAACATATAATTTTACATTTGAAGAAGCATCTTTCAGATGAACTGCGTAACATTTTTTTTTTTACTTCAGTGACAGAATTAATCACTTTCTCTCTTTGCTTTACTTTAAAGGGGGTTGAGAAGGAGGAGGAATACCAGAAAGTTAAGCTGTTTATTTTGAAAACAAATATAAAATTTAAGTTTCCTGAGGAAGGAAATGATTGAGAGTAGTTTTGAGGTGTGATTAGAAGATAATAAGATAAAGAAGGGAAGGAAATTCTGAGAAGAGAAATGTGTGTAAAGGTAGAGAAATGTGGGACAGTGTGACCAGCTGTGCTTTGTGTGCAAGTGAGGCTGGAGAGGAGACAGGCCTCTTCTGGATCATGAAAGGCTCTCTATGCTGTTATTAGATTTAGACTTTCCAGTAAACCAAAAGGAGCTTTTGAGGAATATTTTAGGAGTGGGGTGTGACAGATTTACATTGTAGAGCCATCACTCTGGCTGCCTGGTAAATTAAAGGTTGGGACAGAGAGATGCAGATCTGATAAGGTGGACAGGTGAGAAAGCTACTGCACTATTCCGTGGCAAATAAACAACAAAGGCTTGAACTAAGAAATGGAGAAAAGGAATTAGAGAGGAGGGGACAGATAGGAATGATGGTGAGGGGTAACTGATTGGTAGGAAGGTTGAGGAGACATGAGCTAAATCCAGTGAGTGATATCAAATTGGCTCATCTCCCTCTGTGTGGGTCAGTATAAAGAGCTCTGCACTGAGAGGTCAGGAGATTCCAGTGCTGCCACTGTCTGCCTCTTTGAACTTGACTTCACCTCTCTGGGTTCAGGCTCTGTTTGGTAAAATCAAACAGAGGGGCTAACTCCCAGCCCTGATATCTTAGGAATTCATTCTATGTTCTAATCATGGTCTCCATAAAATGAAAAACCATCATGCACTTACTATGTTCTACCTTATTTACATATTTCTCTGATTCTCAATTGTTACCTAAAAACATAACAAACCATACCAAAATATGGTGGCTTAAAAGGACAATTCATGGTTCTATGGGTTGGCTGAGCTGAGCTGGGGATTCTAAATTGTTTCTCATGCTGGAGCTATTGTCATTTGAAGGCTCAAATGAGATGGAGGCATTAAGTAAACTTAGCTATGAGGAAGAGACCTCTGACACCTTTCAGCCTGTGCTGAGCGTAGTGAAAAGGAATTTTTGGACTGGAACCCAGATTCTTTGTCCACCAGAGTTAAAGAATGAATCCACGGACAGAAAGTGGTATAGCAAAGGTGGAGATTTATTGAAGAACAAGTACAGACTCCCACGTGGGGAGAGGGAAAGAGTCCCACAGAATGGACTCCCAAGTAGGGAGGGGGAAAGGGTCCCACTGAGTTCCTTTTCCCTGTGGCTTATAAAGGCTGCAGATCCTGGTGCCTTGATATCCCCTCTGATTGGTCACTATTCCTTTAGACTGGTTACTATAGAAACTCCTTGGCTCAAAGGTTGAACCTCACATGGGACATGTGAGGTTCTACCCTCCTCCTTCCTTATTGTTTTCCTATTCCCTTTGGGCTTTCTTCCTCTCCTTCTGAAGAGATTTCTTCTCTTTATTTTGTAAATATAGACCTTTTGCTGTTCCCAGCTCCCTCATTCTATGGAAATGTACCTGTTACAGCTTTTCAGCTTCCCCTATTCCATAGAAATATACCTTCTGCTGCTCTGCAGCCCTGTGCTTCCTCAATGGTCCCCTTAATTTCCAAAATTTCTGACATTTCCTAAACCTGTCCTATTTCACCCCTAAAATTCCTGTTTCAGTAGGGAAGAAGGAGGACACAGAGGTGACAAGATGAAGCCTCTCACCTGCAGGAGCTCACAGTCCAGTGGGAAGACAGAGTGAGGAAAGCTAACTAAAATAAAATGCTGAATGCAGTAGTGGAGGTGTGTGGGTGCTCAGAGAACGGAGTGCCTGACTCTGCTCTAAGGGCTGGACAACACCACAAAGGGAGGTGGCACATATACTTCCCAGCTCATAGCTTGACAGAGCCCTCTATGGACCCCACGTCTATTTTACTCTGCCTCCCGCTCCTCCCCTGCTCCCAGGCCCAGACTCCTTCCTCCATTGCTCTCTGAAGAGCTCTTCATAAGATCACCATGCCTTAATTGTTGAATTCCATGTCTTTCAACCATGGGAATATATTAGAACCATATGGGAAAGTGTTAAAAAAAAAAAAAAAAAAGTCAGGCTGGGACCACCCTGGAGATTCTGAGCATCCACGAAGGTCTACCTGGTGGAAGAAGTGGGGCCCATCAGAGAGAGACTGCGTGAGTGTATCGTGATAGTAGGAGCTGGAGAGACACACTTGATGCCCCAGATAGCATGTCCTGAGTCAAAGAGGGAGTCCATTGCTAAAGGTCCTTAAATAAACACCCACCTCAACCCTTCCAAGAAAGAACCAGAGTTTGGACACCCAATCTATTGAGAGCACCAGCAACAAAATAGCTGGGACTATTTCTCCTTCCCATCATGGTAGTCTGAAAAATGTACCTTTCCCCAAAGATATTTGTGTTCTAATCCCTAGAACCTTGAATGTTATCTTATTTGGGAGAAATAACTTTGTAGATGTGATTAGGCATTTTGAGATGGGAAGACTATCCTGTATTATCAATATGGGTCCTAAAGGCAATCACAAGTGTCTTTATAAAGAGACAGAAAGACCATTACACACAGAACAGGCAAAGGCAATGTGACAGAAGCAGAATAGGAATGATGCAGCCACAAGCCAAGGAATGCTGGCAGCCACAGAAGCTGGAAGAGGCAAGGAACAGATTCTCCCCTAGGCCCCTTAGGAAGAAGGTGGCCCTGATGACACTTTTATTTCAGACTTCTGGCCCCCCAGAACTGTAAGAAAATATATATGTGTTGTTTTAAGCCAAGAAGTTTGCAATTTATGACAACAGTCACAGGAAACTAATGCACACCCCTTCTCCAACCCTGGAAGGGCCATCATTACTAACCATGTGGAGACAAAGTAGAAGTAAAATGGAAAAAGTGGTAAATGAGCAGCTCCTACATCACTTGCCTCTGCTGTCTTGCAAGACTAGATCAGGCCTGAACGTGGGACACTTTGCAATGCATTCAAATCATGAAGACTTGAAATCTGAAATGCTGTAGTAAAGTTTTTATTTAGAATACACTAGACTTTTTAAAAGTAAGACTGAAACACATAAAAGTGACTGGAAAAGTCTATAAAATTGGCCCACAACATTACCCATGGACAGGTAGAGGGAAATAAGTATGAAGAGTTATGTTTAAAAAACAACAACAGATAAACCCCATGCCAGTACCTGTATAAAGAGCTCTGCACTGAAGGGTCAGGAGATTCCAGTGCTGCCACTGGAAGAATGGCAGAAATATGGTGGGTGGGCTGGCAGCTGGCAGTAGTGGGCAATACACCTGTGCTGTGCCAAGGGTGACTGGCTCTGTCCATGAGCTACATCAGTTGGACTCACTAAGAATGGAAAGGAAACTAATGGCTTCCATTTGAGCACCTAACCCACACTAATATTATTATTTCTAATCCTCACAATAGCCGTGCAAGGTGGATATTTTACTCCACTTGACAAACGAGAAAATAGTGTTTGTAAATGGTTAAATAACTTGCCTGGAGTTGCAAAAGTTCTCAAGTCCTTGCTGTCCTGCTGCTGATACTAATATGCTGTCCCTTGTCCATTCTCTAGCCCAGTGGTTCTCAACCTTTCTAATGCCACGATCCTTTAATACAGTTCCTCATGTTGTGGTGACCCCCAACCATAAAATTATTTTCGTTGCTACTTCATAACTGTAATTTTGCTACTGTTATGAATCGTAATGTAAATATCTGTGTTTTCCGATGGTCTTAGGCTCTACAGCAGCGGTTCTCAACCTGTGGGTCGCGACCCACAGAACCGCTAGCAGGGTCACCTAAAACCATCGGAAAACACAGATATTTACATTATGATTCATAACAGTAGCAAAAGTACAGTTATGAAGTAGCAACGAAAATAATTTTATGGCTGGGGGTCACCACAACATGAGGAACTGTATTAAAGGGTTGCGGCATTAGAAAGGTTGAGAACCACTGCTCTAGCCTAACCCATGCAGCTAACTCCGGGTCCACAGTTCCACACCTCCAGGAACAAATTTCAATTGTAGAGGCCAGCACTCAAGAATTAGAAACCTACCGTACAGAGTGTGCCCTAATTAGGCCAGCAACTCTTCTCTATTTATGTTGTTTAGGGAGGGCAGGGGGGCATGCATGAGTCCAGGAAAGCATCTTTGCAAATATCCTGTGAAAGAAACTGACTGCTGTTCACTAAGCCCTCTAAACACGAAAGAAGGGAATGACTGGCTTTTTTTTGAGTTCTGGTAGTGTGTGGTGGTGGGATAAAAGGACCAAAGTTACTAGTGAAAGCAAAGATGATAGAAACAGAGGCTTTAAAAGTTATCCAGTACATTAACATACACATGAGGAAACTGAGCCATAGGACAATGTCTGACAAGTAGTTACAGTGAGCGAGGAAAGGACTGGACAAACTTCACTCTAGTGGGTTTCACACTGCAGGGTCATTCACAATCACTACGAATTTTAGAGTAGGAAGGTCCTCTCAGGGGACATTGGGCAACACTCCCAAGAGATCGTCCGGCCTGGAACTGATCAGCATCATCCTTTAACAGAGTCTGGTGAGGCACCCGCCCTGGTGCTCCTGGTTCTCAGGTCTTTGGACTCAGACTGAATGGCATTTTGGGCTTTTCTGAGCCTCCAGCTTGCTTGGGACTTCTCAGCCTCCACAATTGTGTGAGGCAATTCCAAGTGGCACCGAGTGTGTACACATTAAATGTGTTGAGTGAATACATGAATTTAGAACATTTAACTTATACCTCCTGGGATCTTGGGCAAGCTGGTAAATATATCTGAGCCTCGGTCTTTTGAACTGCTAAAGGCTTCGATACTTCTCATTGAGGATTAAAGCAGATAATGTGTATGAGTGCTTAGCAGCACAGTGCCTGGCACACACGAGAATGGGTATGTGGTTGAAGTTTCTGTCACTGTTTTATCTACCAGTGGCCGGTCTTCTCTGCACAGCCCCAGGTCCCACGACAGTTCCTTCTTTCTCAGCCCCACTCCTTCAGTCAGTTGTCAAAAAGAAAAAGCATTTAAAGATGTAAATGTAATTTGTCTGTTGATTGTTTTATGGTCCCTGTACTATTTTACTGGAAAGTCTTATTTCCAAATGTAAACTCATTAAATGGATGTCAGGCAAATCACTGAAGTGATACAGAGAGGACACCCGGAAAGTCTTCTAGAGAGATGAGACATAGAAACTAATAGTGTAGCATCTCATTATTACTCAATATTGGTTAAAATGTTATTAAACTATTCTGCTACTGGTCAATATTTATTGTTTTCATTTAATAAAGGAAAACTTTTTTTATTTTTTTAAATATATTTTATTGATTTTTTTATAGAGAGGAAGGGAGATGGATAGAGAGTTAGAAATATCGATCAGCTGCCTCCTGCATACCCTCTACTAGGGATGTGCCCGCAACCAAGGTACATGCCCGTGACCAGAAATGAACCTGGGACCCTTCAGTCCGCAGGCCGACGCTCCATCCACTGAGCCAAACCAGTTAGGGCAAGGAAAACTTTTTACAAAGGCATATTGAGGCCTTCCTTCATAATCCTCATTTTTCTGAAAGGATACTTTTTTTAAAATATATTTTATTGATTTTTTACAGAGAGGAAGGGAGAGGGATAGAGAGTTAGAAACATCGATGAGAGAGAAATATCCATCAGCTGTTTCCTGAACACTCCCCACTGAGGATGTTCCCAAAACCAAGGTATATGCCCTTGATCAAAATCGAACCTGGGACCCTTGAGTCCACAGGCCGATGCTCTATGCACTGAGCCAAACCGGTTAGGGCTGAAAGGATATTTTTATTTCATCGTGAATTTTTCTACCATGATTTATAAGATCCTAACCTTTGCAGTTGAACAGGAATCGTTATATTAACATTTTGAAGAGAGAGTATCAGTGTATACTAACAAAACTCAGAGACTGGGGTATAAAACCAGGATGCCAATTTACTAATTTACAGAGAGAAAATATAATAGTAAACCTCACAGTACCATCAGCCTAGCCAGAATAATCTCTCCTAAGGAAAAAAAGAAGAAGAAGAAGAAGACATGCTGATTTGCTTTATAATCTTATGGGGTCTTTGGCTTTGCACTAATAATGACATCAGGGAGCTGAACTTCGTAACCCATCTCCCTCTATGCACACTCAGGCTCTTTTCAGCCAGTACCCCTTCCTCCCCTCCCTACACACCCTTGGCATCTTGAGTGACATCTCTCTAATGGCTAGTTGGTTTTACTTGCTGTCACATGTACTTTTCAAAAGTAACATTCTTTTTCAAGAGTTCTCACTCCCATGAGCTGATGGTGCTCTGATTTATGCCCTCCAGGCCTTTCAGCAGAAAGGGCTCTTGGTGGAAAATGCCAGAGTTTGTAGATCTAAGAGTGTCTTTGTGCAGCTTTCCTGTGTGAGTGACAGCTTGACTGGCTACAGCAGGCTGGGTCAGACCCTGATCCCTTGAGAACACTCAAGATGTCAACCCAGTGACTTTTGAAATTGACTGTGGAGGAGAACTTATCTCTTCCCCCTCCTCCTGCTTGGAAAATTGTTCCCTGTGAAGTTTAAAATGTTGATGGTTTTCATTTAGTAACTTTAACTAGGAAAAAGTAATATTTTAAGATTATCCATTTTTTTCCTTTTTTTCTAAGTTCTGGGATATGTTATTTGTGTATACCATCAATTATGATCAATTCAGCATGATTTCAATTAATGTTCCAAAAGGTAATCTTTGGAAATGTAATGAGTGAAATCTCAAGTTAATCCGGAAAAGTGGTAAAAAAAAAAAAAAAAAAAAGTTCAAAATCGGAGAATAATCAAAAAGGGAATTTCTCTTCTAGTTATCAGCATATCCTTAAAGCTACAATAACTAAAGTAGACATGTGTTGCCTCAAGAATAGACAAACAGATGAGTGTTCAGGATAGAGAGTTTGCAAATAGACCCTTGTGTATAGAGAGCTGACATAAATGTTCAACACAACATTTCTAGCAACAGAGAAAGGAAAGAATATTCAACAAATTGTTTGGGGGGATTGAAGGAAAATTACCCAAAACTTCTTTACATACCAAACATACACACGCACAAATAAATTCTAGGTATATCAAAGATCTAACTATTAAAAATAACCTAAAATAATATAATATTGCTTTGCATTCTGGGAAAAAGTAACACCTGCCAACAAAAAATAAAATATTACAAAGGAAAGACTGACATGTTTAAAAAGAAAAAGGCTAACATATTTTTCTATATAAGAATTGAAAATTCCAGAGAAAAATACGCCAAACAAACTTCATGGAGCAGATTTGGAAAAATATTACTAAATCATTTAATACACAAATGATTAACATTTATAACATTGTGCATATTTACTAGAGTTTGAATAGATTTGGGGAAGGAAAGATAGATAACCTCCTGGACTGAATCTACCATCTTGATATAGAAATCTGGTTGAAACTTTTTACAACTTCCTCAAAGAAAACGGGCTTGACTTGGGAAAAGTGGTACTATAGTCCTCACCAGGCTCCTATGGGCAGTCATTGACCTTGTCCCCACCACTGAAGTCTGCAGATTTTTTTAGAACTGAACTCAGTGGAATTTACTGCAGTAATGTATGTCTGCATCAGTGTACCCATTGATATAGACAAAACTGTTCAGGTACCTAGACCCAAGTTCCAAAAGAAAATATTAAGTTTAATATCTACTTTCCAACCCAGTCCTTGGAATTCATCCTCATTAATATATGGGTATGCCCCCTTGTCGGTGTTGCTCAGTGGATTGAATGTCAGCCCATGTACCAAGAGGTCACTGGTTCAATTCCCAGTTAAGACACATGCTCAAGTTGTGGGCTCGCTCCCCAGTAGGAAGCATGCAGAAGGCAGCCAATCAATGTTTCTATCTCTCTATCCCTATCCCTTCTTCTCTGTCTAAAAAAAAAATAGATAGATAGATAGATAGATAGATAGATAGATAGATAGATAGATGTATTTGGATATGCCCTAGCCTCTTATGCATCACCATAGCCTTGCTTTCCTTGTTTTCCAATCTCAAACTCAATAGCAAGTGTCTTTATTTGGTTCTCTTAGTAATCTTTCTTTCAGGGCCTTTTTACTTGATGTTCTACTTGGAACCTTCTCTCTTTCTTTCATTGTCTAGTTAACTCTTATTAATCTGTAAGACCAAGCTTATCCATCTTCTTCAGTAACCATAGATGCTTCCATTCACCATTATTTACCTAGTGCCTAGGAGAGCTCCGGTATATACTAGGTGCTCAATAAAGATTTCCTAAGTAAATACATAAAATCTAAGGAAAATTCACAGAATCCAGCATAAACATGGGCAGAGCATATGAATAAGCAATTCACAGGAAAAGAAATATAAATTAGGTATAAGAAATTAGGTACTATCATACACTATAAGCATAAGTACATGTCAGCATAATTTCTGAGAAAGGGATTTTGCACTATCAAAGTAAAAATTGTACATACTCTTTGGTCCAGCAATCCTACTTCTACACAAAAATATACTCTCCTACACACAAAGCTATTTATTGTATAATTGTATGAAATAGTCAAGAATTGGAAATGATTCTGGAGTCCACCTAGAATAGAGGAATAGTAAATATAACCAGTCAAACTTCTAGGTCAAAGCATAGGTGACTCTCTTTAATGGTGTAAATTCAAGAGCCCAGTCTCTCTCCAAGTGTGGTTCCACCATCTTAGAGTCCTTTCTTTCCATTGTGTGGATGGGAGAGAGAGTGCAAAAGATGGCATGAGATATTTTATGACCCATCTGAAAGTGACTCCATCACTGTGCCCACATTCCATTGTCAAGAACTTAGTCATATTGTCCCACCTGGATAAAAGAGGGGTTGGATTCTTCCTGTGTACCTACACAGAAGAGAAAAATGAAAAAGTCGATCTGGAAATAGCTTTGAGGTCTTTTGCTAAAGAGCAAAATGTAAGCTTCAGAAATGCATGTGGGAAATGATTTTATATTTTTAAAATTGCAAGGGGTGTGGCTCACCTTTATACAATATTTAACATTTTTATAAGTGTAATGGGGTATTAAGTTGGATTTTTCCTGTTACCCTGGAATTAATATCTAGAGGTCAACATTAAAGTCAAAATGGCTTTAATTCTCAAATTCTAAAGAGAAGTGTACCCAAGTACCACCCCCCACCCTAGTCAACTTAGAATCCACTCCTATAAAATCTAAATAAGGAGGAGAATAGGGAGAGGAGGAGGACAGTGGTTGGCAGCTTGAGGAGAGCGGTAGTTATGTGGAGAAGCTTTTCCTTCTCTCCTCAGGAGCATTCTAAAGAAAAATTCTCAGAGCCACTGGGCACTTGATGGAATTGGATGCTGGTATCTCATGTTCTGGCTGCGTGCTCATTGAGTTGCAGAATTTACATGTCCTCCAAGTGCTGCCATTAGAAGTAGGGTGAGGACTTTTGGAGAGTTTGTCATGAGTGCCTCGAGTTTGGGAGCCAATGTGAACTATATACACTTCTCTTCTAGAGACTTCTCAAGGAAAGAGCTCACTGCCCCAGAAAGGCAAGAGGGTACATGCCTGGAAGAAAAGAGTGAGTAGATGAAGTGAGTCACCCACACGCCAATTATCCCATTTTTTGGAGGATGCAGAAGACCTTTCTGCACAAGGGAGCCCTGTGGTTGGAGGGGGGAACAGAAGCAGTAGGACCACCCCTGTGGCTGCCAGGAGAGCAAGGCAATATATTATTTGTCAAAGAGGTTGAATGCCCAGATGGCTGGGGGGCAAAATAAGATGCCCACTTGGGTGTCCATGGTGAAAGATGGATTAGGTTGAAGCCAAATTTGGCCTCAAGAAACCTCGTAACTCATTTATGAAGAGACCGATGGTTAGCTAGGTAGAGCATGGGACTGGGACTGCAACCTGTCATAGGGGGAATTATCAGCAGAGATAACCAGCAGTTTGAATCCTAAAAGCCAGAAAAAGGCCTGAGGAATATACCACTGAAGTATGTCAATTACTTCCTCAATTCTCATTTCCTTTCCCTAACCAACCAGAGAGCCTGGGTCATAAAGGGAGAAGGGGTGGGTGGCTTGTTTCAGGACATACCCCAACCTTCTCCACTCTAAGCTATTAGAGGCACTGAGAGGAGAGTTTAGAATTAAATATTAGATTAAAATGAAGTTTGAGATTGAAGTTTTAAAGTAGACTGGATGTTTAATAATCAAAAGTGACTAGGAAGTTATTGGATCCACCTGAGATACCCTAGAAGGACAAAATTGGGTGATTTGACAGCTCACAGTGAATTAGAAACAGAGTAAAACATTTCATCACTAAGCCCCACTGAAGCACCACCTCCCCCCACCCCCCCAATAAAATAAACTTAAGTACATTTTACATTAAAAAAGAGAGTTAAAAGCCACATCTTGGTGATGTTGTCTGCTTATTCATTTTACCTGGAGTTAAGTAACCATTTTTAATCTCCCTTTTTTATAACTTTTGAGAGTTCTTTGCTTATATCCTTGATTATTAATTCTGCACCATTTGCTTTGTCTTCTCCTGTTTTTGTAATTCCCCTATGACAGGTTGCAGACCCACACTCTATCTCCTATGCTCACCACTTCCATTCTTTTTCTTATCATGCCCATTAATTTTTCTTATCGTGTCTTTTTTTTTATTCTGACTTCTATTTGGCTGATTTGATTTTCTGCCACATCGGTTCCATTTCTGACTGCTTCAGTAATGATCTGATTGTGGTTATTGCACTTTTCATCATAGATTGATTTTCTATATTAACCGCAGCACCTCTGGTATCTTCCCGAATAGTTAAAGCACTTCTTGAATTGTAAGTGAGAGATCTATTTTAGGGGTTAGGATCCTGACTCTGCCACTTAAAAGCTGTGTGATCTCATAATTATAGGGAAGGGATAAGATAAAACAATAATTGCAAATTTGGTGAAACACGTTCCATGATAGCAGAAAGAACCAGCAGGTTGCAGTTAAAGGGCCAGAGAGGGAGGAAATCATATAGAGATTCAGTGTTGCAAGTGGGGGTTGTTGGGTTTGCCTACTCCTGCATGGGGTCAAGAAGGGGTCAGATCACAAGGGCTCTTGTATGATTGAAATGAGTATGAGGCTATTATACTGTAGACACATCCCTCCTAAGTACACATCCTGGGAACTGTGAAACAGTGTGCCAGAGGCACAAGAAGCCCCAGGAGATCCTTGCCATATTTCCTTAGATTGCCAATATTAATTGATGTAAAGAAAACACTATTTTAAATTAAAACAAACATAGCATCAGATGCAAAATCAAAATCAAATTCTAAGATGCACCTCGAGCCTATACAAGTGCACGTTGCCTCTAGTGGCCCTCTCCGGACCCGAGGGAGTGCACATCACACCTGCATGCCATTTGGGAAGGCCACTAACAGAAGCCGTCGCGCCCCCTCGCCCCCAACCTCAGCGCAGCTCCCCTGGCTGAAGGGCAGGCTTCTTCTTCATTCTTCCCACACAGGCTCTGAGGGGCCACACACCCTCTTTAGGCTGGGAAAGTGCTCTAATTAAGTGGTTTAACTATAATAACATCCAAGCCCTTCAAAAGCACTGTCCCAAACAGAGATAAACTAAGGACAGTGTTTCCCACTAATACTGATGTATGTTCGATATAAGCAATCCGGAGTGCAGCGCTCTGCTCTGTCCCCTGCCTCCAGTGATTAATGGCCTGGCCCCCGTGAGGGCCCAAACAGAAAGAGCCAAGGGAAGCAGATGCAATGGGTTTTATATTATCATGACGGCAACAAACTCATTCGGTAGTGTCAGTGCTGACTGCAGGGTTCTGATTATGAAATACGATGCATGTTGAATTTAATGACTTTCTCTGCCCTTCTGGTGAGTTCACTGCTTTCCAATGTCATTTTCTGTTCTCATCTGAGTGGTAATAAAAGGAATATCATTGACTATGGTAGCTTGTAACCACTGTGTGTTTTACAATAAATTGCATTTCAGGACCTTATTCCCCAGGTGAAAAGTGCATTGGTCAGAAGGATTATTCCAGGGCAGGCTCTGGGATCCCCATCTCCAAAAGATGGGGAATGGGTGGAGCCACCCTTTCTAGGGAATTATTTCCTAAGAACACTCATTTTTCAAACAATTATATATCAAAGGTCAGTTTGGACTAGAGGTGTGTGGGGGCGGGGGATGGCGGGGGGGGGGGGGGGGATGATAAAACAGACTCCAAAGCAAAAATGACTAGGGTCCAACTAAAACAGACTCCAAAGCAAAAATGACTAGGGTCCAACCAAAATCAATGCAGAATGAACAAGGTCTAGTCTCTTAAGAAGTTCAGGAAGGAGAATCTGGGAGAACACAAACTCAGAACTGGGAAGGCAGCCCCGAAAGCCCTGTTCTTCCTCTGCATGTTCCCGCAGAGTCTTTGTCCTTATCTCATGGAACAGTCATCTCCCCTTGGGAATGAGAAGGAGAAGAAAAGCAATACTTAATGAGTTATAACTGTGCACCAGCCCTGTGCTGGGCACGATGCTACCTACTCTCCCAGCACTCTTGTGAATCAGGCCTTATTCTCTTCAATGTGTAAATAAAGAAACTTAGTGTTCCCAGGGTTCTAGAGCCGGTGAAAGTCAGAGCCAGGAGTCCAACTCTGGTTCAACTAACTCCCAATAGTGTTTTCCATGGACCAGAAGCACTGGCCTCACATAGGCGTTTGTTAGAGATGCAGAACTTCAGATTCCTGCCCAGTGGTGCGTATGCAGGTGTGAGGAAATTGCCACAGATTCCAAGCAATGTGGCTGGACAGGGGATAGAAAGTTTTCTGACACTTGGGACAACCAGGACAAAACTGGCTCTTAATTGTTCAGAGGGACTGCTGCTTAATGTCGTAGTGACTGTCTGATCTTAGGTCCATTGGCTGTCCAGCTGTCAGTGGTGTTGTTGGAGACATTGTACCTCAAACTTCAGAGTTCCTGACAATTGCCTGGGCAGCTGGTTAAAGTACAGACTCCTTAGTTCTATATTGTGTTAGTCAGAATTCACCAGACAAATAGAACCAATTGAATGTGTGTATGTATAGAAAGAAACCTATTTTAAGGATTAGGCTCATACAATTAAACAGGTTGGCAAATCCAAAATCTGCAGGGTGGACATTCAGCCTCAAGACTAGAGAAGAGCTGATGCTGCAGTTCGAATCCAAAGGCCACCTGTTGACAGAATCCCTTCATACTTGGGGGAGGTCTGTCTTTGTTATATTGAGACCTTCAATTGATTTCATGAGGCCCACCCATATTACAGAGGGCAATCTGCTTGGTCAAAGTCCACCGATTTAAATGTTAAACATATCCAACAACACTCCAACAGAAACACCCATATCTTGGAACCACAACCCAACCAAGTTGAAGCAGAAAATTAACTGTCACATGTATTGCAGTGGTGGTTACACAGATCTACATGTGTGGGAGGAAATGGCCAAAAAAAATCCCTATATGCATACATAGTACCAATGTCAAACATTTGGTTTTGATATTGTACTATCAGTATTTATTAGTTATTTAAAAATTAAATAACTACTTAAGAATTACTATAATTATTAAGAGACAACTATTAGAGAGCCTAGTGAAGGGTCCATGGGATCTCTCTACTACTTTTATCAATGTCCATGGATGTAAAATTATTTCCCAAAAGAAATTTTATTAAAAAATTTAATAGTGCAGATTCCTGCCCATTTGCAAGCTGCCCTTCCCACTTCTGCTCCAGGATTCTGGTCCACTTGGTCTGTTGGAAATTCGGTTTCAAGGAGGCTGCTGCTGACCACAGTGTAAGAATGGTCCCCAGGGGAGATGTGATTTGACCGGGACAGTGGTTTAATCTATGCAACAAGGAACTATGTTACTTGAGCTACCTTTCCACCAAAATGAGGGAAATGTTGAGAGCAGTAGGTTATAAGACAATTTGGTACTGAGAGTGACACAACAATTATGCTTCATAATTTTTGGCCTATATTGTCAGTCAGTGTTAGATAACAAAGGGACAATGGATGTCATCCTTTTCAGGTTCCTCAGTGGACAGATGAGAAAGAGGCTCTGACCCTCAAGGGTCTCCCTATGGAGTTACCTGTGTAGACACTCACATCATTCATAGCTAAGTCTGGACCAGAAGCAGAGCTCTGGGACTCTCAGGGCCTGACTCAACAAACTACAATCTCACTTACAGATTTCATAGGACTCTCCACACTTGGCCATGCTTTATCCCCTCAGAAACCCTCTATGGTAGGGAGGGCAGCCACTTCTAAGGCCATTTACACTTGAGGAGACTGAGGTCAGGGAGCAGCTTTCCGGAGACTTCCCCATGGGACAGAGCCATTGGTTGGGTACTTTTTCCACTTCAAGAAAGTTAAGTAATGACTCCTAACTCCCACAGAGCCAGGCTTACTAACCCCAAAACCGTTCCCAAATAGGAAGTCAGCCAGCCCAGGCCCCGGTCCCACGATGCAGTGCTTGCTCTGTTGAAATACCAGTCATAGCCCCAGCCCTACGGGTTTCTCACCCCAGCCCAGGCACTAATTGTGTTAACCTGGAAATCGCATTGGGGTCCTAGTTTCCTAGTGTTTAAAGTAAGAGCGCTGGACTCAACATTAAGGGGTTGGGCTATTTTTGTTTTGTTTTCCCTCAATTTGCTCTGTGATTTATAATCTAGTCTATATCTTGGAGAAGCTCACAGATTAAGATAACTGTCAAGTAATTTTCCGGGTTTTGCCCAAGTGTCCGTGCTTATACAATGGAGGTAAAAAATATAGGTGACAGGTGACAGAAAACGAATGACTACACCAGCAACTTGGGGCCACTTCAACTCAGGTCCTGTCTCTCCTTCTCAACGTCTAAGATTCTGGTTGATTCCACTTTTATAAGAAGGATCTATTACCCTTTGAGGCAGCATGGAGGGACCTGGAGAGTATTATGCTAAGCAAAATAAGCCAATCAGAGAAAGATAAGTATCACATGATCTCACTCCTATGTGGTATCTAATGAACAAAAAAACCTGATGAACAAAAAAGATCCAGAGACATTGAAGCATGCAACAGACTGATGTATTTCAGAGAAGGGGCTGTGGGAAGAGATTAACCAATGAATTTATATGCATAGCCCATGGACAGACAATAGTGCTGGGAAGGCCTGGGGAGGGGAAGAGAACAGAGTGGATAGGGTCAATGGGGGGGGAGGGGCGGGGGGAGACATCTATAATGCTTTCAAAAATAAAGATAATTTTAAAGAAAGAAAAGAAGAAAAGATTACAAAAAAATAAAAATGTGCCTGAAATGTATCTTCACTTCCGTGTTCCTGCTGCCCCTGCCAGAACTTCAGGCCTCTCATCATTTCCTGCCTTTTACCCATGGCCCAAACAAAGGTCTCACCCTCTTCTAATTCTATATCCAAATACTGCCACAGCAATTTTGTTAAATGTAAATGAATGTAAAATGTAACTATCACTCCCCTACTTAACTCATTCATCCCATTAAAAATGAAATCCATATTCTTCAGCTGGGATTCCAGATCACCCTTGGCCTGGCCTCTCCCACCTCATTGTTCATCACTGTCCATGTCCCTGGGACCACTTGCAGCTTCCCCGTGCATCATTCTCTCTGCTGCTTAGCCTTAGATACTCTCCCCACTTTCTGCCCTGGTAACTCGTAGTTATCCTTTAAAATCTGGTATTTGTCCCAGGAGAAGACTTTGTATTTTCCCTGAGACTGATTTAATGACCTAGCACTGTATTGCTATAGCATCCTGTGGTGTCTATTGGCATTCGCACCTCCCACCGTCTTTCAGGTGGTGAGTCCCCTGGGGGAGGTCTTTCACCTTTGTGTTAGTAGAACCTAGTACAAGGCCAATACTGCATTGGCTGAGCCAGCTATGGCATCATGAGAAGGTGGAAAACATCGTGGCATATAAAACACCAATGGATTCAAACAGGAACGTGATAGGGATAGGGGGTCATAGCTGCATGCAGTCATTCAACAAATATTCATGAATCACCCCTCCAAGTCAAGCGTTGTGTTCTGAGATAAATATGAAATGGTAACACCAACATCACTGATGAATTCTTGCCTTAAACTCCAACTTGAACCACATTATGCCTTAGAAAGAGCTACCAGTTTGCAAGACATTTCAGATCCAGAGGAACATGTTTTACAGCACCATGAGGATTCAGCAGGAAAAAAAAACACACAACAAAAAAAACAACAGAATCTAGAAACCTCCAGGATAAATAACTTGGTTTATTGATTTTAAAAATTGCAAGGGAAAATTATTTGTAAAGAGAGAAAGAGGGCATCTATAGATTTAAAAACATTTAAAAGACATACCAATTAAATGCAATGTGTGGACCTTGAGTAGATCTTATTCAACAAGCCAACCCTTTAAAAAGTACTTATGAGACAAGTGGGGAAATTTACTAACTGAATGGATATTTAATAATATTGAAGAACAATGATTCATTTCATAAGGTGGAACATAGGCATTGGTTATGTATTTTTAAAAGTATATATACACTGAAACATTTATAGGTATCTGGGAATGAACAATATAGATTTAAAAAAAAAAAAACACAGAAAAGATTGACCATAACTAATTATTGTTGAAGCTGAACGATAGATATTTGGGGTTCATTGCTATTCTTCCTATTTCTATGTTGAAGCATAGGCACTCCATCTTGATCCCATAACTTCTATGTTGTAAAAACTGCTGTTTGAAGTTTTCCACTAAAATAGTCCTTTCTTCTGTGAATTAACTCTGCTATTCTTGGCTTCTGCAAACACGCTTTCTTGAATAATAGGGAAAATGAGCTCACTTATCTTGTCCTGCAAGACCTGTTTACTCAAAGTACTACTCCCATTTTAGAGATGCCATAAATCATGAACAATACACAACCCCCAGACGGAGTTATCAATACTGGCACCAGGCCAGGCCTTGAGATATAGTCTCACTGCCCTTATCCCAGCACATAGGGCTTTTTGCAAAACCTGCGAAAGGTCCGGAAGCCCCATCCCATATTTGGGAGACACTAGGAAAGTATAAAGGGAAAGTTTCCTCCATGTTATTTTGCTCAGACTTTGAGAGGCAACTCCTCTCAGACTGCTGGCATAATAAAGATTCCAAATTTGGCTTACTGATTAAGGCATCCTTTGTTTAGCTCGCTGATTTCCAATATAACAATGTATGTTTGAGATTTGGCAGAACAAATTAAAAATGTTAAAAATGTTGAGCACAAAAGATGTTCCTGTTAGCATATTATTTACCATTACAATAAAAGATACTAAATAAATAATCACACATGAGTTATTTACAGTTGGGTAAAGCCAAAGATACTTATGACCTGTGATGATATATTTATATTGAATTCCGTTTAAGTGCTATAGAAAATGCTTTCTCAACATTTTGTTTTGCTAAGATCAGGAGTCTATAGGGGTCAGGGCTAAACCTCTTCCCATTCATTGTCAAAATCCATGTCAGCATGTCCATGAAGATTTGGTTACCTTTCTAAGGATTGTAGACAGTGCCTGGGAAAGCACATGGGCATTTTTTAAATTATTGTCAGCTGAACCCAAGGCAACAGGCAAAGCCGCATCTTGGATACACATCTTACCAAAAAGGCAGATGTGTTCTCAGCATTGACTCTTATCTTTGCCCAGGTGTCAGGGAGTGTGTTTTGATATGTAAATCCAGTCAAGCACCAGGAATGCTCCAGCCTACTCAAGAATGCAAATAATCTCCTTTGTCTTGACCTTTTGATGAAATTTCCTGGTATGTGGGGGTATAAAATAAACACGCTGCATCAGCTATGGGTCACTGTCTCTCCAGCAGAAGAGGGCAGCGGTCCCACCCGGTTCCCAGCTTTTCCTTCCATTTTGTGTCTTGTCTCTTTCTTTCTTTTATTTCTCAATCCCCAGCTCCTCTACTCAGGAACTGGAACCACTCTCTAGCCTCGCTGGATGCGGAAAAGAGAGAAATATTTTTACATCATAGGATCAGCCAGTGTTAGGAGCCAAGGAATAATATAGGTCACAACACCTGTGCCTGTAAAGTGCTCGGCAATTTGTAAAGGTTAATTGCAATGTATCTCAATTAGTATTGCTTGTGTGGTATTTTATAAGCAAATTCTTACTGAGTCAATCCAACTATTGAAATTTGAGAATGGTTTAACTTTATATATTAGAGTGAATTCATAACAGTATTTCCAGTCACTGCAGGATGCCCATAGTCAGTGACAAAGTGGCAGAGTTTACAGCTGTTTGCTGGATTAGTTCAAAACCCCTCTTCTCATCCCTAGCTTGTCCCTGCCATTGCCTGTTGCCATCCCATGCCAGTTGTGGTGATCACAAGCTATTGCCTCTATTGCCTTGCCAGAGAGTTTGTGTTTTCTCCTTTTCTCATTCATTCTACTTGGGGATACATTTTAATAAGGACCAGGACAAGGAGAGATGAAGAAACTTTGAGTGGAGCACCTACCTCCACATTGCATGGAAGTGAAATTGATGCCACAAGCATTTCTATTATCAATGATGAAACAGCAAAGATTACCAACGGCCAAAGACTGACATTTGTAAAGCAAATACAATCTACAAGAATAAATTCATATGAAATAGATGCTATCATTAAATTATATAATTTTGAAATTAAATATGGTCTATTTTTGCTTCTTTCGAATAGAATATATTTGATCACATTTTTACCAAAGAGATGTGTCTAAAAAAAGTATGACTCATGTTAAAAAATAAATTACAATATTTAAAATTAGATTAGCCATATTTCTTTATTTTACCATGAAAATAACAATTTTTTACATCTTTGATTTAATTACTCACTCTTAGACATGTGTTTATGAATATCACCACAAAATATCAAATCCAAAATACTCTTTTCTTTATATTTGGAGGTGGTGTTATGTCAACAAATTCTGGGTGTACATCAGGCACATAAAGTTGTTCCATGATCCTGTAAACGCCAGCAGAAGTAAGTTTGTAAGACGTTCTTTTACAAGAAAGCAACAGCTGCAAGATATTTTGCAACAAAAAGAGAGTTATCAGGAGTCACTGCAAAGTAAATTTAAGATTGCAACACTAAGTGGTAAATATCCTTATGGGTAGTATAGGCTTGTAGAGATAAAATCCTGGTTTAAAAGACGTCAATAGAAGGGAATGACATTTAAAGACACAATCAGAAATACATACTAGAGTGAAAATGTATAGAAGGAAGCAGAGAGACCCACTGAAGATAACTTGGGTTAAGTTAAAATGTAAAGGGACTCAAAATTATTACAGAAATTTACTCAAGTCCAACCCACAACATGAAGGAAACAAGTTTAAGTGCTATAGGAAATGCTTTCTCAACATTTTGTTTTGCTAAGATCAGGACACTATAGGGGTCAGGCCTAAACCTCTTCCCAAGCTTTTGCTTGACTGGCTTCTTCTCACCTTTCAGACCATCATCCTGAATGATACCATCCCTAAGAGAATTATTCCCTGTGATTCTATATGCCCATATCATTGCTTTCACACCACTTGTCAGACTTTGTCATGATTTAATTTACTTGGAATTGCAGGTCTCCTCCACCATGCTGAAAGCTCCATAAGGAAAGAACCAACCCATCTTATTCACCACTGTATCCTCAGTACTTAATACATAAAAGGACTTTAGTATCCAGTTCAGAAGGGGTCATGAAAAAATATTTGCTGAAAGGATAAGTGAATGGTCATAATCCATTCAACTCCTATAAGAAAGGGAGGGACGACTATGTAATTAATATGATTGCACAGGGAAGACTCAGAGAAGCTCTGATTTTAAAAGGGCACCTATGAAATGGTAACAAGAAAAACTCATAACCAAGGCCACATATAAGAGAAAGATATCAAACTATGAGAACAGCATCAGGAAGACTAGAATCCTAATAAGATGAGGCTGCAAACCAATGTTAGGAGGATCAACATGGACTTTCATACTTGTACCTGGAGATGATCATAGTAGGGGAACAATATGAGTTGCTACTTGGGGTATAAGGCACAACATTTAGGAGAATGAAAGAGAAAGACAGTCTTTGGGCAAATCTGTCCTGGATAATGATCTTTGGTTTAGAAAGATAGTTAGAATGAAGTTGATTGCCACAAAAAAATATATCAAAAGAAAAATCATTGAGTGGGGCCAGAACTTCATATTGGCTTACTCAGTACCCACTCTGACCCCTAGAAAGCCTCCCCAAATTCTGAGAAGTGGAAAATTAAAACTATGTTTTCCAAATGCTCTTACTGCTAGGTTTCTTCATGGGATTCAGATTCTACTAAATGGATGATTACATAAGACACTAAAAAGTACGTGAACATTATAATAGACTTAAACACGGGGAATTTCGCTTTTCTAATACGCATCGTAATGGAGACATCTGGCCCTTTGAGGGTCAGCAGTGTTAGGTTTGATCAGTATTAGATTCAATCAAGCAATTGAATCAATACCCCTCCTCCAGGAACTGGCTTTTCAGGCTATTTCACCATGGACATTTCCTTTGCTGAGACCACATTTCACTTGGGGTGACCACATTCCATTATATCTCACCTGCAGGTATGCATAAAGAAGTCTCTGCCCAGGAAAAAGCCGCCAAAAGACCTTTAAAAGCCACTGACTCCTGTCACTGGGTTCTGGAGCCATCCTGGCTCAGCCACCTCGTGTGCCGATGATTGAATAAATTCCTAATCCTTCGCCATTCTGGCCTCGTACATTCCTCCTTAGGTGGCCTAACAGGCAGCAACTGCTACAGCTACATAATCATGGCAATAATGAGTCTAGGGCCAGCAGTGGTAGCACTGGCTTACTAAATTGCTGCCTTACCATTGTAGCAGAGGATGTGGGACCTGGGACCCAAATGGTAACAGCTCCCTGAGCAGGCCAGTTCTGTGTTGTGGTTCTGGCAGTTGTCCCTGCTCCAACTCTGCCAATATCTCTGTGAGTTATTTTATACCCTTTATTTAACTCTTTTTTACTCAAAATTGCCAGAGTTGATTCTGCTAACTGCAACTGAGAAACCCAACCAATTCACTAAGAAGATAGTCCCTTTTATGTTTACATGGATATTAGGAATACCTATGCCTAGGAAATCTTATGTCTTTCACAAATGTAATTTTGAGGTTATCTCAGATTTCTTTCTTTAAATCTATTACTTTTTTTATTACTAACAGTGAAAACCCAAAAGAAACACTAAGAAAAGCCATGTGTTTATTTTAGAGATAATCTAGTAGAAGAAGTATGTGCCTATGCCAATGAAATTTGGGGGGAAATGATATCAAAAATTTTAAAAATTAATACTTTCAATAAAGAAGTCCAGACTAGTTGATTTCTAGGATCCAAAGGGAGTGAAGAAATATGCCAATTAAATGTTTATAAATAAACATTGGACCTATCAATCAGTGACTATTCATTAAATAATCCTATCTAATAAAAGAGTAATATGCTCATTGACCATCACTCCAACACACAAGATGGCTGCCCCCATGTGGTCAAAGATGGCTGCCCCCATGTAGAAACAAGATGGCCACCACAAGATGGCCAGCAGGGGAGGGCAGTTGGGAGGGACCAGGCCTGCAAGGGAGGGCAGTTAGGGGCATACAGGCTGGCAGGGGAGCAGTTAGGTGTCGATCAAGCTGGCAGGGGGTGATCAGGCTGGCAGGCAGAAGTGTTCAGGAAGGCAGGCAGGTGAGCAGTTGGGAGCCAGCAGTCCTGGATTGTGAGAGGGATGTCCCAGATTGGAGAGGGTGCAGGCTGGGCTGAGGGACACACACCCCCATGCATGAATTTCGTGCACCGGGCCTCTAATAATTAAATAATAGCTACACTTCTCACTATGTGTGAAATCAAAGAGAAAAGAAAATGACACCAACTCTTCCCTCAAAGAAAATACAATGAGTTATACAAAGAAGGGAAATATGTACTGAACACTAGAAAACACTATAGAATACTGTGGAACTAAGAGAAAAAGTGTTTGGTAAAGACTTTGGTCACTGTGGGTAGGGGCCATTGGAAATGACTCCATAAAATTCATGCCAATTGCCCTAAATCTGGGTAAAAGAGTGAACTTTTGGAAAGCAGAGTAAAGTTGGGACACATTTAAAGGGCAATAAATACAAAAGTGTAACACACGTGTTGTTGCTGCTGTTTTGCTGGTAGGCTCAGCACTGGTGAGAAGGATTTGGCTTGGAGTGTGGTGGGAAATCCAACTAAAGAAGCCAGGACATATTTGATGCCATTGACCACATGGCATCAAAAAAATTTCTGGATTAGGAAAGATCTTGAATCATCTAACTCAACACTTGAATAATTCCTACAACTTAATTTTCGTCCCTATCACCATTTTGGGAATGTGGGCACATCGGGATAGATGTGATCTTTAAAAACCCTAGACAAAGCCTCAGTAAAAAAGATTTTGGATAAATCCAAGATATTGATAACCACAGCAAAACAAATTACAAATTAAATTAGGAATCATTGCCTTTCATTTTACAAGTGAGCAAGCTGGGTTCAGAGAAGTAGAAGAATTTCCAAAGGCTACACAGCTTGGTAGAGTACCCTGGTCTCAGAACATCTAGCCCAGGTCTCCACCTTGACCAAGAATTTCCTGGCTCTGTTTTGTGAGTACTCTACTTGATTTCTCTTACTATGCATGAAAAATGTTAATAACTTTCTCTCTCCAAACATCCTTTCCCCAAGGAATAATAGATCAAGGGAAGAGAGAGGCTTGCCATTATGGAGGAACATTATCATTTTTATACAAATGCTAAAACAATTCTGAGCTCTCAGCCTGAACTAAGCTACCTTAATCTTACCTGTGTCTCACACCTGGGGAAACTTGGTTTTTAAAAAAATGAGTGGGATCCATTTCAAGTGTTCTATCTTAAGCCTCTCAGTTTGCACTCAATTTGTTTTATCACATAGTGATAGGAATTAAAGGCCTTCGCTTCAGTTTAGGCAGCTTGCCAATGCCTATTTTATAGCAATAAAATATGTACAAGTTAAGGAATCTCATGTGGAAAATTCATTCAACAGCCTCAAAAGCCAAATGAATGGTAATTACTTTGAACACAATGTGGCAGCAATCAAGCACGATTGGATCATGCTTTTAAATGTACGTCTACATTTTAAGAACTGAGATAATTATGAATTATGAAAATAACTAAGAGAGACAATGGCACAGCAAAGCTGTTGTTTATGAAACATGAAAGGGAAATTTTTAGAGGAGTAGGGGGAATGAGTCATTTTCCGCACCTGCCAGCGAATATTGAATATGACACAGTTACATAGTACAAGGCTGGGATTGGCCTTTTTTTTCCAGTCATTTCACGTGGGGATTACTACTGCTGAGCTCCAGTGTTTGCAGAGGTTGATGAGGGAGGGGGGAGATACTGAGGTTTCCAGCTCCACTTCCCACACAATGTGAAATTAAATACATGTCCATCATTCCACTCACCATAATTTTAATAGATCCCCCCAATGTTATGCCTACAAACATGGATAAAAGTGTCTGGATGATGACTTGCCAAACGCTCTTTCTCTAGACAAAATTAATCTGAGCAGCATTTCTTGGAATGGGGAGTCCATGAATAGTATTTCTTTTTGCCAATTTCCTATTATGTGAGATACTGGGAAAGTCATTCAACTTCTCTGTTCCTCAGTTTTCCCAACTTAAAACTTATGGAGTTGGCCAACTGATCTCCAACATGTCATGCATCTATGCTACATGTGGATGGTGCCCCTTGGTGGCAATGTGGGGTGAGCCAGGGAGACATCTAGGGGAAGAGCATTCCAGGAGGAGTAAGCAGCAAGGTCATAGACATTAGCATGCCTGGTCACTTGAGGAAGAGTGAGGAGGCCAGAGTGACGGGAGTATATGAGGAGGAAGAACAAGAGATGAGATTAGAGAGAAAATTGATGCCAGATCACATTGGGCCATGAAAATGATTGTATATAGGCTTTTGCCCTGAGCAAAATGGTAAATTTCACAGGATTGTGTGTCGAGGAACTTAATGATTCTTTTCCCAGGATTCCTCTGACTTCTAGAGTAAGAATAGACTGAAAGGGAGTGAGAGTGTTGACTATTCAACAATGGCAGTAGCTACACAAGTCTTGGGCTTATTGCATAAACTCCACCCCTACTCCCATGACCATCATTGTACCTATTGTACAAGCACCAAAATAGTCTAGGATAGAGAATGGTTAACATCCTTCATCACTGAGTCATCCTATCTATCTGAACACTGAGTTACTGCTGTGGGGACGATGCTCTCTGGTGAGTACAAAAAAATGAGATAAAAATTAGGATACTTCATGTCCATTCCTATTGGTTTACCCACTTACCTCTGCCTTAAACATCCCTTATCTGTCCTTTCAGTGTTGCTCCTTCTATGCTCCTTCCATGTCTCTGACCAGCCAGACAAGCCATTTACCTCTGCCAGGAATACAAGTACATTTACAGAGTGCACTATTCACAGCTCTGCCCATTGGAAGTATCTGCTTTAGCTTTTGTACCTCAGGGATACTCCAATGTGAAACTGTAGCAGTCCATTTGTATGAGCATGAACATATTAAATATTCTAATCATGTTATACAGTGTGGGGCAAAAGTAGGTTTACAGATGTCCACATGGAAAATAATACAATCCTATCTAATAAAAGAGTAATATGCAAATTGACCATCACTCCAACACACAAGATGGTTGCCCCCATGTGGTAAAAGATGGCTGCCCCCATGTGGACACAAGATGGCCGCCACAAGATGGTCATCAGGGGAGGACAGTTGGGAGGGACTAGGCCTGCAAGGGAGGGCAGTTGTGGGCGATCAGGCCAGCAGGGGAGGACAGTTGGGAGGGACCAGGCCTGCAAGGGAGGGCAGTTGTGGGCACTCAGGCCAGCAGGGGAGGAAAGTTGGGAGGGACCAGGCCTGCAAGGGAGGACAGTTGGGGGCGATCAAGCCTGTAGGGGAGTGCAGTTAGGGGTGACCAGGCTGGCAGAGGAGGGAAGTTGGGGGCGACCAGGCCTGCAGGGAAGGGCAGTTGGGTGGGGGGGACCCAGGCCTGCAGGGGAGGGCAGTTAGGGGCAAACAGGCTGGCAGGGGAGCAGTTAGGCATCAATCAGGCTGGCAGGGGAGTGGTTAGGGGGTGATCAGGCTGGCAGGCAGAAGCAGTTAGGGGCAATCAGGCAGGCAGGCAGGCAAGCAGTTGGGAGCCAGCAGTCCTGGATTGTGAGAGGGATGTCCGACTGCTCGTTTAGGCCCGATCCGAGAGGGTGCAGGCTGGGCTGAGGGACACACACACACACCACCACCACCACCACCACCACTCCCGTGCACGAATTTTGTGCACTGGGCCTCTAGTAATTAATAAATAATAATACAAGAATCAATGTGTTTTGTGTACTTACTGTAAACCTACTTTTGCCCTACCTTGTACATTAATATATTACTTAATATGTGCAAATGTTAATATAACATATAATTATACATAACATAATAATATATAACTATATAATAAATGTATGTTAAACAATCCCTGAACCATGTCTAAATTTATCCTCTGTCAGTTGATCAGATGGAACATCCATGAAGCCATAAGCATAGTTTAAAGGGAGGCATAAGTCAAAGAATAATAGTTAACATGAAAGTCTGGGCCATCTGTTCATGTTTCTTATTTGTGCCCTCAGGATTTGTTCAGATCCAATTCTAAATGTACCATTTCCATCATACAATAAATTGTTGCTGTGCCTACCCAACCTTATGACTCAAGTATATTGGATAATACCTAACTAATGATGGGCAATTTTGTTCTCATAGTCACATGATGTCACATGGTTGTTCAGTCTCTACTGAGGCACAACAATGTGCCAGGAGATGAATTTCAAACAGCAAGCAGTTCTCTGCCCCAGAAGACATGCCTTGCTTCAGAATGCTTTGGAATCCCGGGAGTCTGCACCATGACTCACCTATGAGGATTTGTGGGCACCTCCAGTCCTGTGAAACCTGCTGGGGCAGATGGCCTTAACAGCAAGATAGCTTTCATCAAAGCCTAGGTCTGCTGCTGAACTCACCCTTTCTCTTGGCCCAGCTCAAAGTTGAAGACTTACAAGTTATTCTATAAATGGGTCAGAGCAGTGCTCTTAAATGCAGTATATGATGCCTCCAAAATACAAAAAGGCATCGGGCACAGTGCCTTTTCCTTAATGGTTGGGGTCATATTATTCAATAACTTGGGCTCTATGCTTCAGATCACTGAATTCATAAATATTTAACTAATGTGGCATAATGCTGAATTTTCAGAGGATATATCTCCCATCTTCTGGCAGCATGTATTATACTAGCACATCCAAAAGTACTTGATATTTTATATTTATCAAATCAAATTTGCATGATGTCATCGATACTGTGGATCACTGTGATGTGTGAAATGTCAAGATGAGCCATGTTTCTGTGGACTATGTTGTTACAGAGAGGAGGAGAGTAAACATAGAGTGAGATCGTGTATGTATTTCTGTGCTTCCTATGTAAAATTTACCTGCTTTTGTTCTTCCTTCATGATAGGGATTGAAGAGTACTCTTGCCCGATCAAGTACCACATACCAAGTGCCAGATGCTCTGTTGACCTGTTCCAGTACACATACCACATCTAACTTAGCAATTGCACATGGTGCTATTCCTTGAATAAAGTTATAGCAACACACTGGCATATACCCTAATTCAGATAATTTTTGTTGATGAGCTGGTGGAATGCAATGGGGGTCACCATACTTGCATCATCAACTCCTTCTCAGTGACACCTGGCTCCATAAACCGCCATACTAGGCAAAGGATCATACTGACAATTCAGGTCCCCATTACCAGTGTCAGGTCAGAGACTCTGTATCTCACAGCCCTTGACAGGTCTGGCTATTTCCTTATCCAGAGTGCAGTTACTCTGACTAAAGGTCCTTTGGGGAGAAGAATGGGGAACATATGCGTTCTACATGTCTATGATGATATCTCAGAGTCCTCCTCTGAGGGGACTTCTTAAATCAGTGAAGTGTCTGGCTTTATCCTGGAAATTGAGGGAGACATCATCACTCTTCTTAGAGTAGATAGCATCAGCTTTCTGGTCACCAGCTATCATTTTTTATGTTCATTTTTGTGGTTATACAAATTAAATAATATCTTAGACAACTTCCTGTATATCTTGTCCCCAAGAATTTCATGGCTATTGCCATAAATCCCTGCAGACCCAGGATACACTGGTTGCCCTTCCAGCCTTGCTGCCCATTATACAAACTATTTTGGCCTTGCCTTGACAGTCAAATGCCACCACCTGGCCTTTGCAGTTCCTCTTATCCCTGTTGATGAAAAGGAGCTCAGCTCCAGGGCAACATCCCCTAATGCCAGCCCCAGCCACCAGGAGACCTCTCCAAGAATTAGGGGCTCCCCGCACCAGCACCTTTCTTACTGTTTAGTGAAGGGAGTGAGATGGGAGAGGGTTTTTAGTAAGGGGCTGAATTTTCTGATTTCATGTATTAAATCTTTTAACATTCCCACCTCTCTTAACCTTTGACCACTAACCCATTACTCTGTGAAAACCATGCTAGTAAACTCCACCTTGTTTACTGTGAGCCATCATTGTGTGGAAGCTTCCAGGAGCCCTCCCAGCAGGGTATCAGGACTGGCTCTAGGACATCAGTCCCCAGTTATGGGAAAGTGTTCCCTTATCATAAATTCTCCCCTATCCAGCTGTATATCTCATCTCCCACCCAGCCTCCACTGCCACACTTGCTCAAACACCTCCAGGCCCCCTCATGATGCCTCTCAGCACCGATTTGCCAAATCCTTTGGGTATGCCATTTCCTTCCAGAGCATGGGTGGCTGTGTGCCCTGCTGTAGTCTGACACCAGTTATTGTTCTGGAAACAATGAGGGGATGGAGAGATGGATCATGAGTGAACAAACATCACCTTCTAAGGTGACCTCCTGGCAAGGAGAAATTGCTCTTCTCTGTCAAGGGAGAGAACATTTCCTGCTAATCTGGCAGGGGAATCTGGCTTTCAAGATTCTCAGGCCATCCAACAAATATCCCATCCCTGGCCTCAGGGTCCCAATATTTCCCTCGTAAAGCCCTTATTTTGGCATAAGATGCCTATCAAGCTGTGCGTTCAGTCTTTTTTCTAACTCTGTTCTTAATATTGAATCTTGAGCCTAATTTCCAGCAGTTTGTCTCACAGCTGAGAGGGAGGAAGGGCTCCTGAGATGCTTCCGTGGAGGCTTCCTGATGAGCACAGTGTGTCTGAGTACATGCTGGCTGACCTGAGCCTCTTATTTCTTCCAGGCTTCTAAAGGTGCTAACAGAAGCCAGCCAATTCCAGAAGCTTCACACTGACCATTGCCCCACACCTGTCAAATTCCCCTGTGTAAGGTAAGCAATGCTTTTGCCTTCTATTCACAAGCCCTCTCACTGTCAGTGAAAATCTTGGTCATCGGGGGGCTTCTGCAGGCCAGGGGTTACCAACACCCCACTTACCCAGCAGTGGTGCCCAGGTTGTCATCTGATTGACCGTGAGATGTCGGTTTTTAAATCCTATCCTCAGGATCTGCTTTCTAGGGAATCATCTGGTGTTGACTGTTGTAGCCTACACTCCCTCCCTTAGTTTCGAAGCACAACATGAAATGGAGACTGTGCCTAGACAGGGTTTGGTTTGGTTTTAAAGGGGCTCAGAAGTAAAGAACTGGGAAGAGTGGAAGACAGGAGGGAAAGCAGATATGGAGGTATGCTCATGAGCTGGTCACTGCAGCGCACATCTGGGCCTTGGTCCTTCTGAGATGCTCTTGGTCATGTAGCATGTTCACCAATGGGGCAGAAAGGGAAATATTTACACACCAAAGAACTCCTGTCTCCCATGGACAAGGCAATAATCCCTCAACAGTTGGGAATGGGTGCATGTTAGATCCTGGGAGGGTTCCCACCAGCGTTCCACCACATGGCCCCTGAGAAAATCTGAAACAGAAAAGGAGCGATTCACGGGCCACATAAGACAACATGCTGTCAGACCACCTGTGTGAAGCTGGCTTTTGGCAGCAACAACTGATATAAAAGTGGGCCGGGAGGGGTGAGGCAAGACACATCTACTCTGTGTGAATGGAGTGTGAAAGAAAGGCCATTAATCTTTTTGGAGCCTCTGCTTTCACATAAGCAAAATGGGGCTGTCAATCAGTGTCTTTCTGCTGTGGGCAATTGAGGCTGAATGCCATGGGAGCCTTTAGGAAAACCATATGGATTCACCTCATAACTTTCCCACTGAGGGGTGAGGACGTTGGAGTATTTATTCACCAACTTCTGTCATTTATAGGTAGAGGGTCACTCCCGGGGAGCTGACTCCTGGCACTTCCAACTTGTCCCTGAGCCCCAGAGCTGAGCAGTTTCATAGCTGGAGAACCCCCTCAGGCAGAGATGCAGGAGGCCATGAGCAGGTCTGGGCCCTCTGCAGGTGACCTCCAGGGTAGGACAAGGACTGGGCACCAGCCGTGTTTCTACAAGTATCTCTGTCTTTTCATCCACTGTTGGGCAGGGCAAGAGGCCACGCTAATCAGGGTGGTTAGTTCCAAGAATTTACCATGTCTTCCAAGTGCTTTTGAAAACTCCCAACATTAGTAAGCATCTGATAAAATGCTCTTTTCATAAAAGGCACCTCTGAAGCATCCCTTGGATACATCAGAATTTTATTTTTGCATAAACGCATGCCCTCCTCATCTCTCATTCCCGTGCTATCAGAAGTGTTGAAATTCTCTTGTAAAACTACTGCCTTGAGCCTTTGTGAATGGAACAACAAAATAAATGCTCTGATGCTGAAAAGGAACGGACACATAGGCTGCACCAGACATTATCTTAAAGCCACCACAAAAGGCCTCTTCCTGCTTTATTGAAAGTGGCAGACAATGCGGGTGCGCTGGAGCGCAGGGCCAAGGAGCCTGCAAGGGCAATCCCCACGCCGGTCAGTGCTAATAGGAGACAAGTTCTGATATTCCAAGAGTTTCTAATTTGCGGCTTATTTCCCTTTCCCAGAGCAGATACCCAAATTGATTCTGCCTACTTCCGTGTCCAAGTGTGGAAACGCTGACTGACAGAAACACCTAAGGGTAATACGTCTGCCAAGTGATTGGTTAAACAGCTATTCATTTTGAAATATATCTTCAAGAAGCAGAATAATAGAGGGCCACTGTAGTGTGCGGCCCATTAATTATAGAGTTGACAAGAAAATTACCCTTCAGATCAACATTAGTGGAGACTGGTTGGACGGTGGGGTAGGGGGGTGGGGGGGGCATTGAGAACAACATTCAACAGGGTTATCTGCACAGCCTGCCGTGAGGCCCTCCTGTATGGGGAGGAGTGAGTGGATATATACAGTGGAAAGAGCACGAGTGTGAATCCTTCTGCAAAGGTTCCTGTCTGTGTGATTCAGGAGACTTTATCAGACCTTCTTAAACCTTGTGGTCCTTATCCATAAAATGGGGGTGACAAAAACAGCTACAAGGGTAGTTATGAAGAATAAATGAGAATGCAGATAAAGCACCTGACATATGATGATGCTTGATCAATGCACATCTGTTGTCTTCCACACTGTGGTTTCCCTGTGCTCTGTGACAGCTTCCTAGGCAACTGGTTGTAAGGAAAACCACGAGGGGCTGTGTGTACCTGCTCCTTCAGCCCTGCCCTGCAGGTTGCCCGGAGTCACAGGGCCCAGCCTGGTGGTGCATTAGGACCATCTGCCCCTCTAGAAAGTGAGGTTTGAACATGGTACGCTGCTCCCAGCCCAAGTCAGAATTTCTGGAGGGCACTGAGCCTCTGATGCCTTCAGGTTGCAACCTCCTCATCTCCCCTGCCAAGTGCGGCTGGTCAGGCAGGCTGGCTCTCCTCTGAGTTCCTGTCTGCTTCCTGGGTCCACCTCAACTTCCCTCTGACACTGATCCTGACTGTAATATACAGTCCACCCACAGGGGCGCTAATTCTAGATGGCTAGTTCAGACTGGGTAATTGGAGAAAAGTATAATAAAAGGAGCCATTAACAAAATTATAAGCTGTTACCAGCTCTAGACCTGCAGGGATAAGAGGAGGGAGGGCTTACCAGGGCCCCACTGATTGTCTGGGCTGTGGCATTTCACTGGGGGATGTAGCCAGGAG
The DNA here is from genome assembly GCF_027574615.1 of Eptesicus fuscus. Classification (NCBI taxonomy): domain Eukaryota; kingdom Metazoa; phylum Chordata; class Mammalia; order Chiroptera; family Vespertilionidae; genus Eptesicus; species Eptesicus fuscus. The sequence goes on from NC_072476.1 coordinate 29,439,450, forward strand.
GGAGGGCTTACCAGGGCCCTTACCAGGGCTGATTGTCTGGGCTGTGGCATTTCACTGGGGGCTGTAGCCAGGCCCCAAAACTTTGCAGGAAGGGAGTCAGGAGATTAAACTCTGAGTCCTCTCTCCCTCCTCCCATGAGCTGAGCTCAACCAAAAGCTAGACAGAGAGGAAGCCTGTTGTTACGGTCCAAATAGGTCAGGCTTCTGGGGCACAGAGCAGAGCAGAGAAGGGAAGAGAGTAACTGGAAGGCAGCCAACGCTCAGTCCCACACCTTACCCAGGTGTCACATTGAACCTGAGCCTACCAGGCCTCCTTGGAAACACCAGCTGGACCCTTCTTAGGTGCCATGGCAAGTTCTCTCAGAGGCTGCTTTGGTGAGCAGTTTTGAGCATGGTACAATGGCGGCTTTTGGCCCTCATCACCAATGTGTACCTTTAGCTTCCTGATTGTGACTTGTCTAAGGCCACCGTGTGAGACCCCTGCAGGAAGCCCCTCACCTTTCATCCATGCACAACCTGAAGTACAGGGGTTAGTAATTCGGGGCTATGTTTGACCTGCAAGGTCATAAATGCTCTCTCCAACCCCCCAGCACCAGTTTGGAAATAAATTTCATAAGGAGCCTTCAAAGGTCCAGATTTTGATTCTAAAGTCCAATCCACTGGGTCCCAGAACCAGCAAACTTCCCCTAGTTCCTGCAGCCTTTGTCCTGGCAGATGGTATTGCATCCTGCTCTAGATTTTAGACTCCCAAACCTGAAGACCAGCACTCCGTAAGTGCCCCACCCAATCCAGTCTGCAATAGCCAGGGTCATGCAGGAAACAGATGACAAACTCAAACTGAGAAACTTGAGAACTCTGTAACGGGCTTACGTACATAGGTGCAAGGCATTTCTGTCCCTAGGTCTGGAGGCCAAGCACCATCATCTTTCATGGTAACGGTCAACTCTGTAACTCATTCTTGAGTTCATTTTGCATCCTTCTCCACTAGTGACTCACTTCTATTCCCTGCCATTATTGCCCAGATAAACTAAACTTTGTTTCAAAACCTGTTCTTTGTTCTCTCGTTCTCTCTCTCTCTCTCTCTCTCTCTCTCTCTCTCTCTCTCTCTCTCTCTCTCTCTGGAGCAGGTCCATGCCTTCACCCTCTCTCTCTCTGGAGCAGGTCCATGCCTTCACCCCTCTCCTTCCCCAGGCACATTCTCTCTGCCTTCCTTTTTCCTAAGCTCCAAGAGCCCTTCTTTTGCCTTTGTAACTCATTTCCTGAGCCCACACAGCCCAGCTAGCTCACCTTTTGTATCAGAGAAAGTTTCTCTGATAATGTGAGAAAGAAAAAAAGAACTTGTTCCTTGACCTAAAATAAGTCATTGGTTCTCAATATGATCCCAGGACTTCTGCCATTTTAGAACCTATTCCTTCCTTCTGTTCCCACCTAAAGTTCATCTCTCACTACCACCACCACCACCACCACCACCACCCCCGCCATGTTGTTGGGAATACCTGGGATACCTGGCCACTCTCTGACCTCCGTGTTCTGACCAATCCCTGAAAACAGCCCTTCTGTCCAGCCTTGGATCCATCCTTCTAACCTTACACCTTGGAGCCATGAAAGTTTCTCCCTGAATTGGAGGCAGCAGGAGAATTAGAAGGCTGTGTGGGTGGCCTGTCAAAAGGTAGTGGCAGTGGAAATTAAAAGAGGTGTTTGGAGCTGAGGAATATCAGTGAGGTAGGAGTATAGGATTTAATGATTGTGGAAGGCACAGGAAAGATAAGGCAAGGATGGGTCCTGGCTTCTCCTTGGGCAGCTGGGTCAATGGAGTGCCATTGTCAGGCCATGGTTTATGAGATGATGTCCTACTGGCAAGGTCGTAGTCCAGCCGTTCCAGATTCTCTCTCTGCCAAATGTTCACCTTTTTACATATCTTCTACATATATTCATTCAGGTTCCATCTGAGAGCTTGGTTATAGGCTCTATTTATAAGCTAAAATTTATTCTTTTTTAGTTGAACTAACACAAGTTAGAATTTTAAAAAATTCAACTCTGCCAAAAAGCCTATTGAAAACCAAATTACAATGAAGAGTTGGAGGAGTTACAGATTAGCTGGCCTGGCAGATTGCTGGGCATGGATGTCCTACTTCCTGTTCAGGGCATTACAGAGGACTTTGTCCCTCTCTTCTACTTCTCTGGACGTAGGTGATTACCCTACCTTCTGCCTTCTGTTTCCTGAGGAAATGGGACATGGCGGCCTTATTCACAGCCCTAACTGAATCATGGATGGTGTCCATACATAGACCTGTCATGAGATTCAGAGCGTGGGAAGGAGGAAGGTCAATCTGAATACGTTAGAATATTTATTCCAGAACTTATTATGGGGAAAGCTCTTGGCAAAGGGAATGAAAACAAAGTCTTGGATAATTATACCAAACAATGGTGAAGCAGGATAGAACAATCCATGTGGCTGAAAAAGCAAGATCCCAAACCTGGTGGGAAGACTGAACTTGGGAGATAGGGGTAGTGAGGGAAGGTGTCCAAGAACAGACTGGACAGGCCAGGGAAGGATTGCTTTTGGAACAGACATCAGGTTCTGGTGGCTAATGCCTTCTCTAGGCAATGTGCTGGAAAAGGCCACGAGTTAGCGTTAGTCCATCCTGTTCAAGGAAAATAAAACCTTCCAAAATTAGCAAGAGAGAAAGGCTTGTTACCGAGTGTTAATTATGGACCAGGCACATGCAAGGTATTGGACTCTCACATTTTGTTTCATCCTTATCCACCTTGAGGTAAAAAAAATATTTCCCTCATGTATCCAATTAGGAAATTAGGGCTTCAAGAAGTCAAATTACTCGCAAGCTGAACTGAGATTTAGGTGTACTGGTTTCTAAAGCCCTGTTGTTTTTATTAGCATATTCTAATTCCTCCAAACTTATCTCCTATCTTCTCTCTACCTCCTATAATGCTGAAGCACTATTTATGTCACACTTTGGCACAACCTGATTATGAAACATATGGCGTTGCAAGAAAATAAGCAAGTGATAGTGAGGAAGGTGGGACTGGATAGGACAGGGGCTGAGCCCAGACCCACCTCTGACTTTTGTGAGGTCCAGGGTAAGAATATGAATAGAGGCTGGCAAACCACACAGAGAAATACTAACAAGTTGTAAGTAAGCTAATAAACTTCTCAGTAAAATATGTTCTATTACATATTTTTTCCTTGACAAATTGACCTTTAGAATAAACTGAAAGGCCAAGTCAGAATGTAGAATTCTTGCACTTCTCTGGGTTCTGTGCTGAGAGTGACATTGTGGGATCTCTCACCGTCAACCCCATTTCAGGTTATATCCTGCTTTGCAAGAGGCCTTGCATATTCGCACATGTCCAAACCCCTTCCACACCACACACCAACAGCTACCCCATGGCTACATGTCTACCCTTTGACGAGAATTGTACGTGCCCTGACAGCACACGGGGGAAAGGCCTGACAAGGCCCTAGAAGCAGGATCATGACTATTGGACCAAAGAATCCTTGCATCTCAGGTATTTGACACATGGTCTAGAGGTGAGGGTATGGGTTCCAGGTGGACACACCCCTGTGACCAGGTGGTCTTCTTGCCCCACAAAGAGGGCCTAGCTAGAGGATAGCCCTGATACTACTCTCTAAAGTGTGTGATCCAGACAGAAGCTGCTTGCCCAGGTCTAAGGGCAGTACTAGCTGAATTATCCAATACACATAGCACAAAGGGATTGCTGAGCTCCAGGGTGGCTCATGCAGAGCCTATACCAAGGGATTCAAACCAGAAGGCTGGACAGTTTATCTTCCAAGTACAAAAGGCAGTGCCCCCCTCCCAGTGAGACCCAGTTAGGATGTAGAAGCCAGAGGTATGAGGTTTCCTCCCCCTGAGAGCAGGAGCCAGTCTAAGGCGAGGAAAGGCATAATTCAGAGCTCCGGTCCCATAGTTAACTGAAACTTAAGTGCAGAGAGGAAGAACCCTCACTTATTTCTGAATAAGTCAAGCATCAGGTAGCACCAGAAGGACAGGAAACAACAGACAGCAAGAATAATTCTGGGCGCCTCTCCTTCTGGTAGGGCCGAAGCTGCTGATCATCTTAGCCCTGATCAGGGCTGGCTCAGGAACACACTGAGTCTGGTCTCCCATGTGGAGGGCACCAGTGATTCTAATCAGGAGAGACAGGGAAGGTAGGAGCTGATTATTTCCCCATTAGGAATGACAGCATACACTGTGACAAGGCCAGGGAACTTCCCCTGCTTGCTGAGCAGGACTCCCCCCAGAGTCAGTTTAAACCAACAGGAAAAGAGTGTGCTACCTACAGCCGGCTGTACCAAGGAAGCTCCAAGATGCCCTGTTAGATGGGAATCACTGACTGGGGGCGGGGATGTAAGGGGTCAGCAGGTTTATCTGGAGGATGGTGTCTGTTGAAAATGAGTTAAGGTCCCACAGGTTTCCAGTGCTTCTGCGACATAAGTTCTCTCCCAAAGCACATGTTTATTAAAAAAAAAAAAAAACAACAAACAACAACCAAAACATAATTTGCTTTACCATTTCATTCCATATGTATTTACATGTGGCTCTTTATTTGGGATAAGATAGCTTCTCCTTGAATTTATTTTTTTAATCTTTACTGTTGAAAGTATTACATAGGTCCTCCTTTTTCCCCCATTAACCTCTTCCAGCCCACTCCCATCCCCCCGCCCCACCCCACCAAAGCCCTCACCACCCCATTGTCTGTGTCTACTGGTTATACATATATGCCTACAAGTTCATTGGTTGATCTCTTCCCACCCACTCTCCTCTGCCTTCCCTTCGAGGTTCAGCAGTCTGTTCATGCTTCTATGTCTTTGGGTCTATTTTTGATCATCCATTTATTTGGTTCATTAGATTCTACATATGAGTGAGATCATGTGATACTTATTTTTTCATAATTTTATTTTTTTAATTTACTTTATTGTTGAAAGTATTACAGATGTCCACATTTTTTCTCCATTGATCCCTTCCTCAGCCCCCCACCCCCAGGCCTTCACCACACTATTGTCTGTGTCCATGGGTTATGCATATATGCATATACATTTTTTGGTTAATCTCTCCCCAGACACCCACCCTGCCTTCCCTCTGAAATTGGTCCCATTGAATTTTTGTACAAATTTATAAAAATTGGTTAGTATCACTACTTTGGTTTCACTTAGATCTAGAATTCTACTGTTGTCAGAGAAAGAGCATGAGATTCAGACTTGAGAGAGTTTGGTTGTAGCTCTGGCCTTATCATTGAACTATGTCATTTATATGTGTGTGAACATTATTTAACTTCTTTGGCTTCAGTGTCCCTGTTTGTCAAGAAGTAATAATAGAAACATCAGACCCATCCATATGAGCAAAAGGTATGAAACTATACTGAAGACATTTTCAGATATGCAATGACAAGGGAGAGAAAAGGGAAGGAAGAGAAGGAGGGAAGGAGAAAAGGAGAAAGGGGGAGGGTAAGTAGTTAGGGAGGGACAGCTCCTTAAGAAAGAAAAATATAAAGAAAGACTTGGATCTAGAAAAACTAATCCAAAAGAGGAAATTGACCAAGGGAAGTTTCAGGATAATAGCTGTGTAGCAGATTCTAAGAACAGACACTGTAGATTGGACATTCAGGAAAGGTAACACTAGGGGAAAAGTAATTGAAAGAAGATTTTATATGTGTGGATATTTGTGGATAAAATAACCATATATAGGAAATGGATAGGTCTGATGATAAAATTTGAAGATGTACATTGAAAACAATGTAAGTAAAAAATAAATAAGTATTTACTCCTTCACATTTTCAAGAAAGGAAATGTAACCATTGTAAAAGTATGGCCCACTGGTGCGCAATATTCAGACAGCCACAATAATACAAATATTCTGCTTGATTTTTCTAAACATAGAGCTGAATTGGTAGGATACAGAGGGAAAGGTTTGTGTGTAAGGAGGAAGCATGAAAAGGAGCTAATTCATCTTTTACCAACAACAACAACAAAAACAACAACAGTAAAAAAATGAAACTGAAATCAATAAGAAGCAGTAAAAACACGTATTCAGGTAAGCAACCGCCTGCTATTCTGAGTACTGCATGCTCTCAGTCTGAGATAAGGGTGTAAACATGAGACCATTTTATTCTCTCCTCTGATCTCTACCTTCACCTGTGCTATATTGAATTTCATTTTCCCTTCACTTAACCTCTCAGCCAGACCCCATAGCTTTCTGATCATTTTAAGAAAAGTGTGAAATGTGAAACTCACTTTCCCTTATTTTAAAACTTCACTTTTACATCCTGTTGAATGCTCTCCTTCTCTTCCGTCTCTGGCTGAGCCTCTGCCAAGGAACTCAGGGCCTGGAGGAGGCGTGTCGGCAATTTCACAATTTCACTCCCCTTCGTTTAGGTCAGGAAATGGGAACCAGAGTAAAAGAGTAAACATCTTCATGTTGACTGACACTGCTATTGTTATTCCTAGCAAACACTGGCTGGTCTTTGTCATCAACATGTGGCAAGAATCTTGAAAGGGTTTGGTGAAGGGCCCCCAAGAGGCTTTCCACCACCAGGTTTACCTCTTCTGATCCCACCCAACTTCACACCCTGGCCTCTTGCTTCTGCTGTCCCCCACACAGCAGAGTGCCACCAGGAAGGCTCAAGCTTAACTAACTTCCCCTGCGCCCCTTTAGTCTGCAAGAAATCCAGCATCCCTGTCATGGCCCTACTCCCACCTGGCTCTCATCCTCTCCTCCCTGCTGAAATAGACACCAAGGGCAATCAGCCAGTCTGCTGCAGGGATACATCCATCAGGGGAATGAGAGGCCAGCCTCTCCTCCTTGTAAATACCCTCAATCTCTACCTGGCACATACTCTCCTCATTTCTTGGCTTACAACTGCAATGGGAAATGAGCAAAGGAAGGTGAAGAGGGGGACACTGATGGTAAAATCCTTCCAGAGTTTCTGGTGTTTGCTGCATTGAGGCTGATGGGAGGGATGGGTGATGGCAGCAAGACCATCAAGAGGCCGCATCATGTAATGGTTAAGACCCAGATGACCTGAGATAGAACCCTATTTCTGCCACTAGCCGGAATTACTGAACCCTTCTAATCCTTAGCTACCTCGTCTGTAAAATAGAAGGATTTCATAGGGTTACTACAACAGTTAAATGAGTAAATAAATATAAGACATTTAGAACAGGGCCTGGGATGAGTGTTATCTATTCCTATTATTTCTGCCACAAGATCTTAGGAGATTAATCTTGTCATTTGTCAATTCTCTTTGGACTGTGAAAGTTCTTAGCACCTATTATTTTCAGCTTTCAGGCTATAGCTATGATCCTGAGGCCAAAGCACAAATCAATTTATCGTCCTGCTACACATATTATTCATAAATATGGAGATAAATACTGGAAGAAATAGCTAGGAGAGTAAAAGAATAGACAGTGATCACCTCCAGATAGCAAGACTGGGGAGGATAAAGCCCTGCAGAGCACTGTTGCTTCTTATAAGTCCTTCAGTACTATTTGATTTTTAAAAATTAGGTGCATGCATTACTTTAATAAAAAATCAATTCTTAATGATTAGAAACACTCTGAGAATGTAAAAAAAAGTTCATAAGTTAATTAGCATCTATTTTGTTTTGATCCTATTTTAAGGATGTCATGACAATCCTGGAAAAGAATAGATATCACCCAAGGGTATCACCCAACTGGATTTGGTAAACTTGGATATAGAAACCCCTTAATTAACGCTTTAACTCTCCTTTTTCTTTCCTCCCCCCCCCTTTTTTTAACAATCAAATGGAAAACATTCCCTAGTTTTTATTAAACCAAGCACTCTAAGACTAAATTTTCATTTGATCAGTACAATATTTCTTGGTGAATTCTCAAGTATAACTACATTTAGAATTCTGTTAGAGTGTTGTTGTTGTTGCTGTTTTTAGGCTGTTCACTGCTTCATGAGGAAACTACCATCTTCCTGGTGGCAATTTTCATGCCTGACAACATATTCCACACATTTGATCCTAGAGCTTTGGGAAACTGGATGAGCTTCTCCTGTGTCAGGGAGGCCTCGATGGCTTTCATAAATGTGCCGGACACAGAGGCTAACATACATTTCTTGTTCTCAAGGCCTCTGCGTGTCAGCTGGAAGAGCAGGTCAGCTGAATGTGGGACGACGTTGCTGGGACAGCCAGAGTAGAAAGGCTCGAGAAGTATCCACTCTGCTCTCATGTGGCACCACTTTCCTCTCTGAGCAGCAGACCCCATTGAGTGTCACTCACAGAAGCAGACTCATTCTCCCCTTGGGTCAAATACTTACAGCCTTTCTCTGCAATTTGTTTTCTGTTTTTTACACCACCTGTCAACTCTCCATTTCACAGCTCGATCTATGTGTGTTGGACCATACAAGTGACCCTGTCTGTTTTTTCTCCCAGAAGATTTCTCAGTTTTGTTGTCCAAATCCACACTCCAGATGTCTCTGTCTCTTGGCTTCCCAGCAGCATGTGTAAGAAAAAAGAGGTCCCAACGCAAGGCAAATGTGTTCAAGGAGTCCAGCAGTAGAAGACATCATTATTGTAGCTATTTTCCCAGATTTATTGATATAATTACTTTAATTAAGTTCACCTATATAAAGTATATTTGATATATTTTCACAATTACATGCAGTTGTGTAACCAGCACCACAATCAAGATAGAAAACATTTCTATCACCCTAAAAAAGTTTCGTTGGCCCTTTAAGGCCATAGCTTTTGAGAAGAAGAACAGATTGATTTGCACTGGGGAGGTCAGGAAAGAACCATAGGAGGGATTGAGACAGGAGCTGGAATGAGAATTAAATTTTGATGGACAGAGGAAAGATCCAAACTGAAGAATAGCAAATTTGAAAAGCAATGATTACACCAATTTGGAGAGAATGGAGAGGTCAGGAATGCCAATGTTAAGAGGTAAGACTAGCAAGTCAAATATATGTAACATTGTAGAGAGCTTTTAATGGTAGGCTGAAGAGTTGGAATTTATACCACATGCAATTGGAACCTATTGTACTGAATCTAAATGATGAATATTTACTAAAAGTCTGTGATTGCTTTCAGTTAGCTACTGAATTGGGATTCTCCAGTTGAGAGAAAGGTAAGTTCAATCTGACCTGGTTGGGCAGGAAAGCTTTATAGAAGAGCAGGATTCTGGACACTGAAGCAGCATCTGTTACTTCTCCTCAAGTTCCCAAGGAATTTATCTTCCCAAAAGCCACTCTTGGTCTCCCCGCTCATTATCACCCCGGATCTTAGGCCTCCTACCCACATGAGATGTTAAGCAGATAAAAGGCCTGCTTCCTTCTCCCAATCCATACAAGGAGAAACTTGGTCCAAAATAATCACTGTCTCCCAGCCACATAGCACCAAGCTGTAAGTCAGTCCTGGCCAAGACAAGCATCTGTGATTCACTCAGGATAGACAGTTCCCAAAATCAGCTAACCTTTCCCTTCACCAAACACCACAAGCAAATCAAGTCAGCCCCTGGCCTTCAACATTCTCCAGGCCAGTCACCGTCCATTTCCAGCTGTTTCATTGGAAAATCAATTCTAGATTCCCATTATTTGCTCCCTATTGGGAAGTATAAAGAACCACTGAAAGTCACCAGCTGCTCTCAATTGAAGAAGTCCCTTACATATTTAAAGTACCAGCTCTGCTCAGCAGTTCTAGGTTAATAACGCATGTTAATAGGCTTTATGAAACGGAAAGTGTTAAAGAGATGAAAGGTGCTGAGGGATCACTTTGATGACCTTTGCTTTATCCTCTCATTCTTGCAAAAATCTTTTGTTTGTACTATTGAAGTCCAACTTTGGGAAAGGAATGAAACTCAAACTCTTCCAGCAACTCAACAGCCCTGACCAAGTAAGAAGAACAATCAGTGGCATTTGCTCAGTACTTTGTTGCTTCCAAATCACTTTCCAAAACTCATCTCACTGGATTCCCACAACAGGTCTGTTGGGTAAGTATCATCATCTCCATACAAATGAGAGTCAAAATCCTACTGCTTCGGGATTGAGTAAGTCAAAGTACCCACGTTACGAGTCAGAGGAATGAAGTAAGGGGCTTTGGGATGTAGGAGCAGAAAGTACCTAAGGCAAAGGAGAGCGAGATTTCTGACTCACTGCCCAGTGCTCTTCCCATTAGGGCAGGGGTCCTCAAACTTTTTAAACTGGGGGCCAGTTCACTGTCCCTCAGACCGTTGGAGGGCCGGACTATAGTTTTTTAAAAAAAAAAAAACTATGAACAAATTCCTATACACACTGCACATATCTTATTTTGAAGTAAAAAAACAAAATGGCAAAAACACCCAGCGGGCTGGATAAATGTCCTCGGCAGGCCGCATGTGGCCCCGCGGGCCGTAGTTTGAGGACGCCTGCATTAGGGTATAGATAGGGAGCCCCACCCTAAACCCTACCCCCCTCCAGATACACTGAGTGCCAGACATCCTGGTGTAACTTCAGGACATCTGTAGTTGAGGTCAGAATACTTAATCCCACATCTAGCATGAACTTGTCTTTGACCTTGGGCAAGTCACTTCACCTTCTCTAAGGCCTCATGTTTCAAATGAGGGCTTTAGTCAGCATCCTTAAGGAGGTGCCTTTCACCAAATAGGACTGGAATCCCATAGAATTCTATAGCTGGGAGGTGGTATGGTTTGAGCATTTCAGCAGCAGCAGGCCTGGCTTGGATTTATGGCCCTATCACTTTCTATGGGTCTGGCTGTGAGCAAGTCAGAGATGTTCTTATCTGTAAAATGCAGAGGGTATATGCAAAGCTATATGCAAAGTACCTGGCTCAGATGAAGTACTGAACAGTGATCACTCCTTCTCCTCCTCCCATTCTTAAGAGTGAATTTTCTGCTCAGGACTCTCATGGCTTAACTCAAAGGAACAGCTCTCTAATGGAGGAACCTATCTGAGGCACAGTTACAGGCAAAAGTGGGATGCTGTGGGGCAGATTCCTTCTGGTCATGTTCCAACCATGTTTAAAGAAGGACCTGGGTGAATCAAGGTAAGTCCTGCACCACCCTCCTTATGAACCGAAGTCATAACCTGGAATCAGAGATGGAATTCTGCGCTCTGTCCCAGGAGCCAGGAAGGGGGCAGAGAATGCCTCACACTTCAAGCACTTTACAATTGCTTTTTCTTTTAAAAATTGTAAGTAATTTCAACAGATAGAAAAGTGCAGAAGATGACATAACGGCACTGTGCTCACCACAGAATTTAAACAGGGGTTAACATTTTGCCATGCTTGATTCAGTTTTTTTCCTAAAACATTAAGCTATGACAATAAGACACGCTCGAATCTCCCTCCCCTCAGAAATAGTAACTGTCTTAGCTTCCATATAAAGACTAACTTCTATAGATATACTTTGCTACACTGTCTAAAATTGGAAACAACCCAGACACCCATCCACAGCTAATGCTTTCCTGTACGGGGGTGAGCGGCTAGATTGTATTAGACAAGGATTCATGGGGCTCTTGAGGTGCTGGCTGTTTGGTTTCACTTTGTAACAATTGAACTATACGTATGTATGCTTTTTTTTTCAATGTACATTTCACAATAAAATGTCTAAAATATACTACTTTGTGAGTTTTAAAATTGTAGAACAATGATACTAAATTTTGTATATAGATATACTTGTGCAGCCTGATTTTATTCAAATTTATGATTTTAGGCTTTATCCGGTTTAATACATATCAACCTAATTCATTCCTTTTAATTTCTGTCTGGTATTACTTGCCTAAACCACAGCTTACTTTTCCATTTCCTAACTGAGCAAGAGTAATATCATATCCGTGTTCTGTAATTAAAACAGCACAGTAGAGAGAACTTTGTACATTCCTCCTTATGAACGAGTGTGAGGGTTGCTATTAGAGTGAAATGGACTTGAAATTTCTGCATCCCAAAGACTGTATATCTTTAACTCTAAGAGATCCTGTCGAATTGCTCATGGAAGTGACAGTATCATTCTAGACTCTCAGGAGAAATCCTTGTCCCTACATCCTCCCCAGTATTTGTTGTTACCAGACTTCTCAGCTTTTGCACATGTGCTGGGTGTGAGGTGGAATCCCCTTCTTGTTCTAATTTACATCTCCTCCGTTTTTGCTAAGTTAAACGTCTTTTCACGTGTGTCTTGGCATTTCTGGCATCCTCTCTCAGGAATAGTCTGTTTTGGTCTCTTAGCCACTTTCTATGAAGCTGTTTGTCTTTTCTATTACTATGTGGGAGTTCTGCATATATTCTGAATGCTAATCTTTTGATGGTTTCATAAATGGCAAAGATCTTCTCTTAGTCTGTTACATGTCTTTTCACTTTATTACAAATGACACAACTCAAAATTTAGTTAGGCTCAGACCTGAGTTAAGAGGCCAGGTTTGAGAGTCAACCTACGTTGTCTCTTAATTTGGCTCAGTCACTTATGAACTAGCCTCGTGGCATTGGAAAAATTATTTGATTTCTCTGTGCTTCAGTTTCCTCATCTTTAAAATGGAGCTAATAATACTCTTTATTATATTGTCTTATTATATGATTAAATGAGATAATATGTGCAAAACACTTGAAACACTGTTAAGAGACTGTTCCAAAAATAGTAGTAGTTTTTACGGTGCCTGTTATCACAGACATTTAAAATTTGGATGAAGCCCATTTTATTATTGCGTCCTTTTATGATGTTTTCCTTTGCCGTCTCATCTAAGGTATCCTCCCCTACTCCAATGTCATAAAGAGATCCCCCAGGTGTCCTAAGTGTAGGACTTTAATATATATAAACTTTAAGGTATGTGCTGGGGTTATTTACGTGGGCTAGGGAAATAATATGACTTTTCCTGTGGGAGGGATGGTCATTTGTCCCAATATAATTTATTGAATAACTGGGTCTTTCAACAGCACAGTAGAGACATACTTGACGTAGGCCCAATGAGACATGCACACATGGTTTACAGTCACTTGCTCTACCCATGCGGGCTCTCAGGAATAACCCCGCCATGCACTGTCAGCTTCCGGGGACCCTGACACAGCTTCGGAATAGTGTGGGCAATTGAGCAAGAACAATGTGTGAAACGCATGTGTGCAAGAATTTCTTACATGGGGCAAGCGATGGTATAAGCAGAGAACTCAGCTCTCATCGATGTCCAGTCAAAAATGTAAATCCTCTCGTGTTAGGAATTCTCTCAGTGATTCAGTGCACACAGTTACCCACGTGTATGTTGTCTGATGGGAGTCATGCCAAATAGAATACATTAGAATTCGTGTGTTGGCAGGTCACAGCCCAGTAGGGAGACTGCAAACAGCAAGTGCAGCTGCGAGGGGCGGTCGCATGTTCCCTGCAGTCCAATTATCAATAATTAAAAACAAGTTTTCATCTCTTTTTATCCTCTCTTCAGAAAATGTAATAAAAACGTGGTCACATGAAGATATGCAGCCAAAAATATGGAAAATAAGCAGCCAAAAATATGGAAAAAATTTATAAGAACTTGTCAAGGAGTCTATTAATAATTACATTTTTTATATTTTTCTGAATTTTATAATGTTTGTAGTGTTTTTCAGCACTTTAAGATATGTAATTCGTTAGATTTCTTGTCTCCTTATAAAATTTTACTTTCTCATCTAATTTTGCCTATTGTTCTTTAAAGAGAGATCTCCAATTGTTTCAACTTTGAGTTCCTCAAAACCTGAGTCTGTCCCTGCTATTACATTAATGTTTCCAAAGAAATTACCTCACTGGTGAGAGTTCTCTTTCTAGGCAATTTTGCAGGTGATGAAACAAAGCCAAAAGGTGGATCTATTTGGCCCACGTCACACAGCAAGTTAGTGGTGGGGTCAGGATGGGAACCCATGGCCTCTGAGAGGGAGTTCTCTGCTGTCTCTCATGAAGTGTGCAAGAATGTGTGCCATGCTCTTCCCATCACCTTCCAGCCAAGGACCACTGCTGACACTCAGCTTTCTGACCAGGCGCCTGTTTTAATAGAGTTATTCTGAGTGTACTTCACTAATGCAATCCCAGAGCTCATCCCCTAGAGCTGTCCTTGCCTCCTCTCCTGGAGGAAGGGTTAAGAGGAAGCAGTTCGATCATTTTTCCAGTCTGTTTCTCTGCCCCCTTTCAGACAGCATTTCATTCCTTTTACTCTCTGACCAAATGACCTTTCTGCTCTAACCACCCATGAAATGTCATGTTCTCTCTCTCCAATGCAAATGTCACCTTGTTATTCCTGCTTAAAACACTTCAAAGGCCCTCATATGTCTTCAGAATAAAGCCAGACTCCTTGGTATGACATGGGCCAGCTCACCTCCCAACCTCACCTTTCACCATCCCCTATCCATTCACTCATTCATTTATTCCCTCACTCATTCATATGTTAGCCAGTCATATCTACATGCCTTCTCCTGGCTTCACACCAATTCCCCAGAAACATACCTGCTGTACCCCACATCTGTAAATGGAGAAAATGAGTCTCAGAGAAATTAGATGACTTGCTCAAGTGTAGTGAACACCATTGATTTCCTACACAGCATTGATTTTCCCCTTCTCCCTATCCAATCTTGATCTTGTTAAAGTATCTAGTCCTCATTTACCCAGCCCCTGATTCCCAGCTCTGGGCCTGTGTGGGCAGCAGTTAGTCTAAGCAAGGGTGGACAAACTCTTTCTGTAAAGGACCAGACAGTAAATATTTTAGGCATATGGGCCATATGGTCTCTGTTGCAACCACTCAACTCTGCCATAATGTCAAGATCGCAGCCACAAACAATATATAAACCAATGGGTGTGGCTATGTTCCCATAAAACTTTATTTATGGACACTGAAATTTGGATTCATATTATTTCACGTCTCATAAAATATTATTATTCTTTTGATTTTTTTCAACCATTGAAAATGTAAACACTCTTCTTAACTTGTAGAGAAACAGATGGTGGGCTGGCTTTGGTGCTACAGGCTGTGGTTTGCCAACCCCTAATCTAATCCATTCAGTGCATGGTGTTATCCTGGCAATGTCAGGAAAGCACAGGACCCGAGGGACCCAGACACACCCAAAGACTCTTGGGTGATGTCTAACCTAATAAGACTGAGCACCCGTGGAATTTCAGAGCTCAGGATTGTGGAAGGATAAAAAGGGATGTTTCTGTTGCTGCCCTCTGCTTTCCATTCATTAATAGAAACTCAAAGCCTTTTCATGAAGAGTCCTGCCCATTCTAGTCCACAGCCAGGGTTCGTAATTCCCCTCCCAAGGCTGAAGTTGGCACAAGGTAAGGTTGGCACTCAGGTTTTGCACTACATCTTTGGCAGGTTCATTTTGGGAAGACAGAGAAGGGTCCTCCTAGATTTCAGGATTGATTAGCTGCTGTCTATGAGAACAGAGAGTGATCTGACCCATTCCCTCCCTCCTGGCCCACTAGGACCAACACCCACTCCATAAGACAGGGCCTGGGGTTCATGCCGGAAATAATACAAATATTAATAGAAGGAGGATATGAATAGGTTTCTGATATGCAGTACAATTTTCAATATTGATTTTGATTCATCGAGACCAATTAAAATTACCTATTCCAATCAGTTGCCAAACTTACCTGTTCAATAATGTGTCTAAATTCATTAACCATTTTATTTTAACAATATTTCACTTTAAAGTTCAATTTTATCTACACATTAGCTCCATTTTACTTACACAAATAACAGATTTATGGCTATATTAGCAATAACTCAATATCATCCTTTTAAAACTAGTAGGAAATTTGCCACTTTGGAGAATATCCAGTACTTTAATTGGAGAGTTATGTAGAGGCTACGTTGGCTTGAATCATTTGTATTCAAAAATCACATGACAGGTGTAACTTTGACATAGCAGCTCTATTCAGTAAAGAGCCCACCTCTGTACATGCCCCTTCCCCCTTCCCAGAGCTGAGCTTGGGCTTAAAAAGTGCTGGTGGTAAAGGAAATATTTCCTGGGACACTCCCTTTGGTCCATCACAGAAATTTTCTGTTGGCTGAGTTAATAGGTTTGGTAGCATCAAAAGGGTGTTCAGGACATATTAAATATTGAACATCTCCAAGCAAGGTCCACTGCATTTAATATGGCAGGTTCTCTCTCAAGATCAGTCATATAATTAATCTGAGCACCTTGACATGTTCCTGGTTGTAATTTAAACTAGTTTTACATAGAGAAGAGAAAAGACCCTTGGGTGTAGGTGAGGTTGAGGTGTCTGTGAGGTGTGAGCTCATGACTCAGAGCATGACTTTCATTGTTTCAAATGTGTAGAGTCTGGCTGCTCACAAAGTGCTTGGGGTGTCAGTCTGACACTATGGAGTGGGTCATGCATATATACAGTTCCCTTTACATACACACACACACACTAATGTGCACACAAACACACACACGGTTCCCTATGGGAAGAGCTCTGGATTAAGACAGTTGGGATCTCATTCTAGTCTTGCCTCTGCATGAGTGAGTTTGGATACATCTCCTTTCTACTGCCTTTCAATTTCCTCACCTTGAGTTAGCCTCAAGCAGGGACATTTGAAAATGAGTGAGGAGGCTTTGGGTTTCCCCTACAACTTTAGGGAAGGAAAAAAGAACCCTAAGGACATTTACTGGATGGAGCCAAGAATGCTAACAGTCCAGCAATACGTAAAGAAGGATCGTCCTGCCTCAAATGCTAATAGTGCCCAGGTTCACAAACACTTGGCCCATGGCCCCATGGTCTCACTATCTCAGACAAAACAGGTTCGCTGCTTCTGTGTTTCCCTCAAAGGCTGAGCAGAAAAGACGGCCAGGAGAGAACATGGTATCTTACCGGGCCAAGGCATCACAGTACAGATCCTTTGGGTTGTCTCTTGGTCTCCTCCCAACTGTGCCCTTCAGAGCTGTCTCCTCAGACATTCCCATCTGGCTTCTGCTGGGAGCTTCCAGTGCCAAGCAGACCCCACCTCAACCAGCTTCCCCTCTGCCCTTCTTCTCTCCCTGACAAGGACAAGCGAGCCGTCTAGGTTGGTGGGCTGCCCAAGTCAAGGTTTTTAGTGACAAGACACCACTTTGTTCAAGTATAAAAGGCAGCCCCCACAAGAGCTCATAGAGTCAAGATTGGAGGCTCTGTGGCCACGAACACAGGAACATAGACGGTATAACATTTCGGACCTGCTCCTGCCATGGGGAGAGCTGTGAGGACAGACCTGTGGATTACTCATCCATGGTGGGCTGGGGACCCAATCCTGGGCCCTGATCAGCTGCCTCTGCATGCAGGACACCCTTTCCCCCTGCCCTTCCCCTCACCAGGCATCAGCCCTGCAAAGGGCAACCTCCTTACTGCTAAATTGTTCTCAGGCGGTCACATCTGGTCTACATCACCAGGCCCTACTTGCAAGGAAGCCTGGAAACAAGAGATCCTGGCTTCTGTCTTGGGTGGCAAGACTCAGAAGCTTAGAAATGTCCCAACATAAGAAGCATATTCAAAAGATTCCAGGGCAACCTAGGCTACACATCCACTTCAGGGATTCAAGCAGATGGCATGGAGGGTTCAGCTCAATTACAATACTGGGTACAGTCATGTGGTCCCCTGTCCCCTTAATTCAATGATGGCTGGCCAGCCCCATGTCTGCTTTAAGCAGACTAGTTTCTGGTGCCTCTCTCACTTCACAATGGCCCCATGGATTTCATACCCTTCCACTTCTTTCCAAGGCTGCCACTGCCCCTTCTGTAGAGGGGAGCTGCAGAGGGGAGCATGGTGTCTGCAGGTCTCCCCTTCTCAACAGTGCTCTTTTCTACTAAGGATGCACACAGCCCATATTCTTTTGTTTACACTGAATTGAAATTCACATAACAGAAAACTAACCATGTTATAGTGTAGAATGTATAGATATGCAATACATTCACAGCATCCTGCAACCATCACCACTATCTACTTGTGGAACATTTTTATCACCCTCAGAGGAGGTCCTGTATGGAGGAAACAGCCACTCCACACATCCCTCTTCTTCCAGCCCCTGGCCACAAGTAATCAACTGTCTGTCTCTATGGATTTACCTATTCTGCACATTTCACATAAATGAAATCATACAATAGGTGACCTGCGGTGGCCGGTTTCTTCACTTAGCATAATGTTTTTAAGGTTCGTCTAGTTACATTAGTTTGCTCGGGCTGCCCTAATAAAGTACTGTAGACTGGGCGGCTTGAACAACAGAAATGTATTGTTTCACCGTTCTGGAGTCTGGAAGTCTGAGATCAAGGTGTCAGTAGGGTTGGTTCCTTCTGAGGGCTGTTCCAGACCCTCTCCTTGGCTTGAAAATGGTCGTTTTCTCCCTGTGTCTTCACATCCTCCTCCCTCTGTCCATGTCCGTATTTGTGTCCAAATCTCCCCTTTTCTATAAGAACACCAGTCCCATTCCATTAGGGCCCTGCCTAATGACCTCACTTTACCTTGACTACCTCTTTAAAAGCCCTATCTCCAAATAGTGCCACATTCTGAGGTACTGGGAGTTAGGACCCCAACATGTGACTGCTGGAGGAGGGGTAGACAATTTGACCCACAATACATTTTTTTTCCACTAAAGATTAGAGGAACCAAACAAGAGCTCTCTGAATGTTGTTGGCAGAGAGAGGTCTGATAGATTTTCATCCACTAGCTGCTTGAATTTAGGGTTGGTGGTTATCAGAAGCCCAAAGCCTCCTCTATCCCCTTGTGTTCTTGAGGTCAGTCACTTGCCTCTTCTTATAGTTCCTCTTCAGATCACAGTAGGCCTCCTTCTCCATGAAAGGCTCATCCCAGGAATTTCTTGATCAGACTCCTCTGACTATTGTGTGCCCATCCACCCCTTGCACACAAATAAAACACCTTTGTAGTCAAGGGCCTTCAGACACCCACTGGACCAGGTTACCCAATGCAGCCCCTTCATCCCTGGGACCCTTACATATGCCCCAAACCTTGACCTTCTCTCCCTTTCAGCTTTTCTTTCTTCTAGTCCTCGGGTACCTGATCTCCCGCTAAGTCATAATGCCAGGTAAGTTTAATCAAATCAACTAGTCTTTGCTGCTGGTAGGTCTTCCAAGAGAACTGAGGTCTTTCCCAGGTGAAATGTTCCTGGGGAACATGAGGATGATAGGGATCTGGAGGCCTGGAGGGAGGTGAAGCACCAGGCCTCGGCAGCTGGGATTCCCCTGTGCCGGGATAATGTGACTCACACATCCAGTCTTTTTCCTTCCCTTCTGCAGACACTTGCAATCAGACTTACTGAATGACAGGGGGCCTCGGGCCAGTGAAAGAGTGCAGGAACTCTCCCTGTAAGGCATGACTTGATGTGTGATGAGTGGCCATCCATGTTCAACGCCCTGGCATCAGTCTACCTATTTGCCAAATGGGCAAGTCCCACCATCCTACTTATCTCACAAGGCCCTTGGGTGGATGAGAAATCACTCAAAAGGCAATGGAGAAGTGAAGAATTTTTTTCTTATTGTTTATTCATTTAGCTCTGCAACAAATGTGCAACAGAGCTTCATGCGGGGGTGGAGCCCGAGGGAATGTACTCTGAGCGCGCCTAGCCTTTTCTAACCTCATCCGAACAATTTTTCTTGCTCCCATGAAAGAAAATCCAACGCTTCATTTACTGAATTAACCTCAGATGTTAGAAATGATTTCTTCATAGCTATAGGGAGGCTGTCCGGGTTATGTCAAAGTACTGTTCAGCAGGGAGGCCAAAAGCCAATGCACTGGAAAAGTAATCTGGATTTATCTGAAAAAGAGATTTATCCTTCAGAGAGCAGGGAGCAGAGCAAGGGATTGGTGAGAGCTCCCAGATCAATTCTCTTTTAACCTTTGAACTGTGAGTCTGTGTTACGTTGTTCTGAGTTCAGAGGGTCCAAGGCCTCTTCCAAGCAAAACAATAATCGTCTTATTTACAGCAAAACAGATGAAGTGAAGAAAATATGTTAAGCAGCACGGGGATGGGCAATTGCCTGTGTTCACAAGATGTGCAAGCCCTGTTCCCACTCGGTTCTGTATGCTACATTAACTTTAGCCTCCGAGTAAGATTTTTACTCAGACGTGAAATCATTGTTCCTCCAACATCATGTGACAACAGGGACATGTCCGGTATTAATAGTGACACATTCTAATCCATCCTAATGTGTAAAGTGAGTGATTTCCCTAAATGCCATGGCAAATCTTAAAGGTGCAATTCCTCCCCCGTCTGAAGCCAGATTTAATCTATGTTACAAATTAGCGCTCGAGTGCTGGAGAAATAATTTATGCTTCCCTGCACGCGGGGGCCCCGTGCACTTCCAATTCTATTTATTACACTGACTAAGTGCAAGGGGGAGGGTGCTCGGGGGAAGACGAGTGGAGAGGAAAGGAACCATTCTGGCGACTCCAACTGTTCCTTATAACTTCCCGCTGCAACCTTTCCATCTGGTTGGACTAGAAAGTATCCAGCTTGCTCTTTTCAAAACGTGCTTTGCCAGCTGACAGCCAGCACTCTGGTGATCTCATCTGCAGTCCCGTCAAGATGTGGGGATGCAGTTCGTCCAAGCCAGGACATGTGATCTCATTCACTAAAAGCTGATAGTTTCAAGATGTCCGACAGCATGCGAGGGTGTTCCCCACCCGCCCCTTGCCCAAGCCTCCTGACAGCCATGTGACGTAGCCCAGGGTGCCAGGCCTGCGTGGCCATCCGAATCCTGATTCGCCTCCTCCAGCAGCTCTCTGGGTTCTGCTCTCACATGCTGGGAATCAGCAGGTCTGGGTGGGACCTGAGAATCTGCGTTGTGACAAGTTCCCGGGCGGTGCTGCTGCTGTGTGGGGATCACACCATGAGATCTGCTGCTAGAGACCATCATATCTACTTTCTGGAAGACAGGCACAGAATGGCACGGAGGGTGAGGCCTCGATCCTAAGCCTCATGACCCGGCACCTTCCCCCTCCCACTTCCCACTCAGAGATTCCAGCTCTTCATCTGCTCTGGGCCTCATGCTATTCCTTGGCAAGGCTTTAGTTCCTGTTTTCAGTCCAAACTCCACTATTCTACATGGAGGAGGCAGAAATCAAATGGGGGTCAAAGCACCTACCCTTTCCTCCCCCTCCTCCTTATCCCTTTTTAGACATCCTTTTGCATTACCATACTGCTTCATGATATCTTTTTCATGCAGCATTATTATTAATTATATGTAAAACAGCTATTTTAAAAACTCATTCCACAGGATACTTAAAATTCTTACGTCTGTGAAATTTAATGTAGTAGGTATTCCCCTGTAGTGTACTGGGCTGTAGAGTTTTCCCCTGGTGAGTCTTACAAAATGCCACCTCCCACTAGATTCTCATGAGCCATTTTTCTTTCCAAGTTTTTGTTTCTCTACATAATAGAATCTGCTGCACAGTGCTCAGAAGCAAAAGCTCTTATGTTATTGTTTTTTCCTAATCAAATGAAATTAGTCTCTAAAGACCCTTGTCAAGATTGCTTAGATACAGACATCAGCTCTTACTGGGCCCCTCCTCTTCCATAGGGCTGTACCAGAGTCTTAATGGGGTAGGGTGGAGAGGAGATCGGGCTATCCCTACATTCCGGGAGGTACCCGGGTCTAGTGTGTTGTCTCCAAGACACTCCTGGGCCATGTCCACATGGTAGTGCCCAGGCCAGAAGGCATCACAGAGCAAACTCCCATCTGCCAGCCTTCATAAATCCTTCTGCTAGGTTCTCATGATCTTGGTGTTTGGAATCAATCTCCAAGCATCCCTGTGCCACCCCTCTCAGGGTCCTTCCCAACCAAGACGCCACATGGGAGTACCACCGCTACATCCTCAACTGGTCTCAGAAATCACCTTGCCCAGCTTCAGATTCCTCCCACTGTTTAGACTTCACTATTGTGATAATCTAGCTGTGTTCTTCTAGGAGCCAAAAAATGGAAGACTCTTACCTTGTCCCTAGAGTAAGCCCAGAGCATCAAGTTATAAAGCTCAACTTGCTCTCTTAAGAAGGAAAGGAGGAAAGGCCCTCTCCTTCTTCAGTGATGAGCCCGCAAAGAAATGAGGCGGAGCCACTCTCTCATTCTATGCCACCTCTAAGGATTCTGTTACTTTGGCCATCCTCCTAATGACAGCCATGCGAGGAGGAAGGGGTGTTGTGTCATGCTGATGCTCAGCAGCTCTGGGCCATGGTTGGTTGGGAGCATGCACACTGTGTGCTGAGCTCTGGGACAGAGGTCATCTGTGGCCCACTACCCTTTCCCAGCATTCCACCAGGGGCAGCCTTTTCCCCTTCCCCACCCAGGACATCCATCTATGGGAGGAAGATGGTAATGAAGAGCTCTTCTTATCTGCTCCACCCTCACACAGGGTTCTTTGCCCCTTCCTGAGCATAGCCCTTTAGGATTCCAAGACTACTATCAATTCCGACTTCCTTCTTAGGCTTTTATTACAGAGTCATTATTATTAGGCTTTGGTATTATAAAAATTTTCATCAACTCTTGTCCTTCTCTCCCACTAGACTATTGGTATTGGAAGGAGGGGATTCCTCTGTGCCCTGTATGGGCACATGTGGGAGTATGTGTAGAAGATGCAATTAATATTTTTATTTTCATTATATTATTTGAAAAATATCCAAGTTTGTGTCTAGGAAGGGGTTAGCTGTTCTTCCCTCTAGGACAATGACCACATGCCTGCAGGCTGTGCCACACGTTTCATGTTCTGAATTTTTTCTCTTCCTCATCACATCAGTGCTCTTTACCTAGCTGCTTCTGAAAGACATGGGATGGATGTCACATGTTCTCATGGAAGGGAGCCTCACAATGCGAGTCACCAGGGGTGTGGGGAAGGGAAAATTATAGCAAAAGCTGCAGGCCATGGGGGGTTCCTGTTTAATGGGCAGAGAGTTTCAGTTTTGCAAGATGAAAAGAGGTCTGGAGATGGATGGTGGTGACTACTACACAATAATATGAATGTACTTAATGCCACTGAACTGTATGCTTAAAAATAATTAACATAATGCTTAAGTTATGTATATTTTATCCTAAATAAAGAAAGAAAGCTGCAGGCTTACTATGGGAAGGATTCTCAGCACTCCCACTCAGCCCTGCCCCCAGACGTGGAGGCTGGGAGCAGGAGATGCTCAACTGTGACACGTTTTGATAAAGTATGCTAAATTACATGCTGGTGGCATTAATAGCAATCAGGCTCGTCGAACATGGGATCTAATGGCTCATAAATGAGATGCAAGTTCATTTTCACAGCCCCACTATAATAAACTAATTATTTTGGAACTCTCCAATTATGCATTTTTCAGAAAGCTGAATTGCATTAAAAACATGTTATGGCTTTATAGATCCTGTCTGTGGGGAGAGGAGATACATCTGCTCCACAAGTGCCCAGGGAGAGAGAGAGAGAGACAGAGAGAGAGAGAGAGTCGCGGGCAACACATAAAGAATAAGCCAGCTGCCAAATGACAAATGTAGTGAAGGAAGACAAAGAGCTGTCAGTTTCCTCATCAATTACAGCCGGTCACTAACCCAGGAGAGAGCAAACTGCAGCAGCCATCAGAGATGGCTCTGTTAGAATTATGGAGTTTGAGGTCTCCACTGATTTATTCAGCGCCTGGGGTACAGAAGGATGTCTGTTGCTTTGGGATGAAGATTTCTCTGCTCAGAACCATCCAGAAGCTCAGGGATAAGCCGCCGATGTCAGAAACACTCTAGCTCTGTACCAGGTAGGAGGAGGCATCTGACAGGCCTGCCAAACACCCCAGGGGCTGCTAACGTGCCCCCGAGGCCCAGGGGGGAAGCTTCTGGGAGCCTGACAGGAGGGGCCGACATGCCACACCCACTGTCAGGGCATTAAAGGAAGTGTCTCTGAAGGACAGACGGAATTTCTGAAGGGCCCACACATGCTCCTCTTACCCACATGGCCAGTTGGGTTTAAATCCCATTTGACAACCTCACACACTGCTTAACCATTGGGGTGGGGGGAAGGTTGTTTACTCTGGTCTTTCTATCTTTATAAAACAGTATATGCCCACAGTGGACAGATGGATATGTCTGCTTCATAACCATAGGCTGCATAAGGTTTGTCTCATTGCCTTTATTTTTCCAAAGAATAACGGAGCCTCTTCATGTCTTACTAGAAGGACATCTCATTTTTTTTTTTTTTTTCCCTCTTCAGGGTTCTCTTCTCCCTGAATTGTCCAAAAATGCTGGGGCTTACACAGCCTAACATGGGGCAATCTGACTTCTGCCCTCAGGAGGAATTTATACTGGAGTCTCTGCCTCAACTACTATCCTTGCATGTGTCACATGTTAGGGCTGATGACACCCTGCCCGGTGCCCGATTGCTGGGAGACTCACACCCCCACCACCTGCCACCGAAGTTGCAGGCCAACCATCACAGTTTCATTAGGAAGAAGCCCCTTTCTTCTCAGGGGGGAGCTCAGTCAAGGGCCCTGAACATGGCAGCCAGGGTCACAGACCCCACTGCTTTCTTCTCTGCATCCCCCACACCGCCTCTCTCAGGGGGCCACAGCCAGGGTGCCGGGTGCAGGTTGATCCTAAGTCCCAGAACCACTCTCTGTCTTTCATCTCCAGGGATTCAGCGCTGGTGACCCCAAGAGCTCATCATTTCTTTTCTTTTTTTTAATATATTTTATTGATTTTTTACAGAAAGGAAGGGAGAGAGATAGAGAGCCAGAAACATCGATGAGAGAGAAACATTGATCAGCTGCCTCCTGCACACCCCCCACTGGGGATGTGCCCGCAACCAAGGTACATGCCCCATGACCAGAATTGAACCCGGGACCCTTCAGTCCGCAGGCTGACGCTCTATCCACTGAGCCAAACCGGTTTCGGCAAGAGCTCATCCTTTCAACCCTCAAAACCAGTGTTGGATTCAAATCTCTTTCTCCAGTGTGTTTCCCCACATCTCAGGGGGAGGACCCCTTCAGGGAGTCCAGGGATCTTCCTAAGGAGAATCATTAAGTGAATCCAAAGTGCCCACAGGATGTTTTGGAGAAGCAGCCGATGTGGGTGATTTGAAGACATCACACTGTAGAGGAGAAAAAAAAAAACCACATAAATCTTGCCTGTGTGGACAGAGCGCATTGGCCCACCCACTGATAACCATCTTTCTGCTAAGCACCCTGCTTTTCTTGTTATCTGCCTCCTACTAAAGCTGTGTGTCTATGCCGTGTTTCTTCTACTCTAACATATGCATTTTTTTGTTTTCATAGCATGTTAACATTTCTAAAACTCAAGTAGTGTGTTTAATTGATCCATCCATACATATTAAAATTATAATTCCATCAATATTGATACAATTAGAGAACATTTAGGGGAAAAAGTATATATAATGTACTTTCAAATACATTAATGAAATGTTTATTTTTCCTTACCAAATTGGGATCATACCACTCATATATAGTTTGTATCCCACTTTTTTAGTACTTGTTATTATACTTAAATATACATTGTCCTTAACTATTCTTCAAGCTCATGACATCATGAGTTTTACTCAAAATAAACTATTCATAGATGTGTGTTAATTTAATTGTCCACTTGCCTATTGTAGGACATTAAAACTGCTTTTTTTTTAAAGAAGAATATATATGTTATGAGTGTTCTTATGTATAAGCCTTTGCCTGGATCTCTGATCATTTCCTTTACATAAATTCCTAGAAGTACAATTGCTATCAAATAATATGGACATTTTAAAGACTCAATAAATATTGCCAAAATACTGCTTATGACCTTTTCATTATTTACAAGAGCCTGGCACTACCTATTTCACTACATCTGTGCGAGCCTTGGATATTATCATTAAGAAAATAATTTTGGTAATTTAATGGCCGAAAACGACCTCATTTTGATTTGTCCTTCAATCATTATTAACAAGATTGAGGAATTTTACATAGCATTTTCAAACCAAATGCATTTTCCCTTTTGTAAATTGCCAGTTCTTGCATTTGTCCACTTGCCTAATGATATCCTGTGCTCCTCTTATCAGTATGTACAAATATGTACACAGGAGCCCCCTTGACCTGTCACAACCAACGATGATAAACGGGCAGTTGGAACAGGGTGACACATTCTATCTCCCGCCGCGGGGCAGCTCCGAGCGCACTGAGCCTTTGATCTCTGTCACTCTAGCAGCCAGCCCAATAAACGAATGAATTAGTTACAAGTAATAACAACTGCCTTTAGCTGCCATATTCGCGGCAAGTATTTTTCAGTTGATTTGCCATTACATATGTTCATGTTCACGTGGGTAGAACCTTTCTTACCTGCTCCTTCCTGGGTTCTTGTGGTGCTCCTTCCGGAGGTCTTCCCCACCCAAGGCTGTGCTAAACACTCAATTCTATTTCCCACTCATTTGCCCACTGTTTGTTGTGTTGCATTTAATTCGATCTCTCATGTTCTTAATGGAAGCCAAGCAGCTGGGCCAGATTCCTGGTGGCTCTTTGAACCAAATGCATAGGCATGCAGTCCCCTTCGCCAGCGAAGGCACCTGAGGAGGTGGCTGATTGAGCTGCGTGTTGTCCTTCATCTGCTGCCAGAGGCCTTCCGGAGAGAGTCATTTTGAGCAGCAGGCTGAGCTCCCCAGGGCAAGACAGATGTTCTGAACCCCAGGCCTCTCCTCTCAGTCCAGGGCTTCCCAGTAAATCAGTTCATCTTCCTCCCCCCCGCCCCTCCCCACCCCTCTGTCATCCGAGAAGTGGGACCAGCAGGGGCTTTATTGACAAAGGTTAAACATGCCTTTAATTGGATTGCTGGCATTTAAGCCCTGAGTCCTCTCCCTGCGTCTCTGTCCCTCTCAGCCACACCTGAAGAAATGCCCTGGAAGGTCTCATTTTAATGAAGAAGAGATGAGATCGGTCCCTTTGGAGACTTATGTTACAGCTTGGCACCGCCACAAGCCAATGAATTGAAACTTCGAAGGTCCCTGGCCGCTCGCCTGTGGAGCGGAGGAAATGCGAGAACCCTCTAGACTGGGAGAAGTGGGATTTGGAACACGTGTGGTCTGTTCTCCACGGAGCCTGTTTCACATCCCGAGAACACGGTTCATGCCACAGGCGCACTCACTGTCTGGCCATCTGAACGTGGTCACAAGGTCCTATGTTGACACACAGAATACCGAAGAGAGATAGAACCAAATTTCAGTCCAGGCTTAGCCACTGTCCAGCTTGCAACAGTCAGTCCTCTTCCCCAGGGAGTCCCCTCACCTGGCCACATCCTTCCTTCCCAATTCCTAAGTCCCCACCCATCTCTGACATCTGTCCCTCCTTTCCTTCTAGCTCAGTGATGCTGACAATACCCATGGAGGTCAGTGAGGCTACAGGCAGAAAAGGGGCACCGGGTACACCCAGAGGTGCTCACATTCGCCTGCTCTCCCCTTGAGAACACTGTTAACTCCAGAGGGCAAACACCTGCATCCCTCGTAGACATGCTAAAACTAAGAGGTGAGACATTTCCTAATTCAATTACGCTGTTGCCTCCCTAAGATGAAGGAAGAGGTACAAAGCATGAAGACAGTGTCTTCAAAGGGAAATTAAAACAAAACAAAACAACCAGAGGGACACCTGCTTGTGAAGCAACCGTGTGGGTCAGGCGGGGACGTGACCTTGTACGTGCTATGGTGCACATGCTGCCGATGTAGAACGTTACACTGCGAGAAACCACATCTCCCACCTTCACAACGGACTCTGTGCTTCGTGAGGGCTGCATCTCTTTGCTGATGTTGTTTTGTTTTTGTTTGTTTGTTTGTTTGTTTCTCTCTCTCAATACATTGTAGACACTCTGTAAATATTTTTTGAATAAATTAATTTAAATCGCCCCAAATCTAAAATAACACTGCTGGAGTTAAGCCATGGTCCCAGTGCTCATCAGGATTCTGGCAGGGACAGAAGGCAAACTCAGCTGGGTTTTTAAAAAAAATACACATGTATAAATATGTATTTTTTTATTTGATTTCATAGAGGAGAGGAGAGGGAGAGAGAGAGAGAATCATCAATCAGCTGCCTCCTGCACGCTCCTTACTGGGGATGGAGCCTGCAACCTGGGCATATGCCCTGACACCAAATTGAACCATGACCTCCTGGCTCATAGGTCAATGCTCAACCACTGAGCCACAATGGTCTGGCTCAGCTAGGGTTTTAAAGAAACTTTTTAGCAAAGAGACTGATGGCAGAGGTGTGTATGCACTGGGTTAGGGCACCAGCGAGGGACAGTGAGGCATCGCTGCTGGGCCTGAAGAAGCAGGAGCAGTAAAGAGCACTGGGTGAGGCTAGTCCAAGCTTGAGTCTGTCCCAGAAGGGAAGCCAGAGAGAAAAACAGAGCAGGGAGGAAACGAGGAAGAACGCCTGCTCACTCTGTCCTCCCACACTGCCATTCTCGGCCAGTGCTTTCCACTTGCCAAATCTAACTGGCACCCCCAGGACCAAGGAAACCAGGTGTTGCCATCTAGAGAGATGAGCCTCCTGAGACACAGCTGGGAAGAGACGGGCAGACAAAGATCCTGGGGGCAAACAGAGACTAACCAGCACAGTTCAATCTTTTTACTGCCTGCCTCAGCCTCAGCCTCAGCCTCAGCCTCAGCCTCAGCCCCACCCTGTACTTAAGAGCAGTAAATGCAATGGAAGATGGGAGACCAGATTGATTGCTCCAAGAGCCTCCTTCACTTCCCATTCAGAGCATCTGAATTATATCCAACTATTTTTAGGAGTTGTCTTAAAGCCTCAGTGCTTGGGAGCTCACAGCAGCATGCCACAGGGTTGACTTTAGAGATGAAATCTTTACCCAAAAGGCCTAAAACATTTTTTCTCTTTATTTCTCCTCTGCAGAATTTCTAACACCTTCACTTTCCTCATCTTCGTCCTCACAGCCCGCATCCTCCAGGTGTTCAATGGCCTCACATAAACTGGCTGGCTAGATTTCATCTCCAAAGGTGTCATGGGTAAACATTTGTTCTATTTAACAGACTCGTTTGTACCCGTATTTGTTTATCTTTCCACTTTTCCCTCAAGTCAAGGAGCCCAAGGTCCAGAATCCTTCCCTCTTTTTCTCTATCACCTCTCACTTATCCCCACACCCATTCCTGTTTTCCCAGTGTTGCTCTTCAGTGTGGTGGAGATGAAATCCGACTCACATCACGGACTCAGAGCTGTGAAAAAGACAAAAGGTCATCTCACCTCACTTCCCATCAGCAGTTTGGGTCTTCTTGCTTGAACTCTGGGGGTTTGCTACTGTGATCTCTGTGTTGAGATTTGTCAGAGATACTAAACACCACCCCTACATGCCCCAGATAATCAGGATATCATGTGTCAATCCTATATAATAAAAGGCTAATATGCAAATTGTTCCCTTGACCAGGAGTTTGACTGGGAGTTTGACCAGGGGGTGGGGCAGGCCGGCCAAGCACGGGAAGGGAGGCCCGTCTGGCAGCAGGCAGCTGCTGGGAGAAGGGAGGCCCTGGCCAACAGCTGGCAGCAGCTAGGGACCCTACCCATGCACGAATTTTGTGCACTGGGCCTCTAGTAGATTATAAGGTCCAAGTATCAAAACAGCATGCATTGTACTCTAGTGCTACAGAGCTTTCTGCACAGAACCCCACTTAAAACTGCTAACCTATTGGGTTACCCTGTGAATGAGTCCAGAAAAGCATCCCCAAAAATGTAATAGAAAGTGTCCAAAGTCCAAAAAGATACATCAACATTGCATCTCTTCCCTTGTGGTAAGCAACATAAAGTACAGCAACTTAGCACTCACTTGGAAAAAATATATATACCCACCACTCCTTGACCATTTGGAACTTAGAAACTTTGTAATGTGACAGGTCCCTAAATTTTCATGGGATTTGTCTTCTACCCTCTGGCATACATGTGTTTTACTAAGACAGTAGGAATCAAACTTTAACACACACTAAAATCACTAAGAGCACTTGTTAAAACCCAGATTACTATGTCTTCTCCAAGGGTTTTTGATTGAATAGTCTCAAAGTATAATCTCATAATTTGCATTTCTAATTTTTACCTGAATTTTTAAAAATATCAAAGTAAAAATAAGTCAAAGTAGGATAAGGAAAAGGCCACTACTACTTCACTTGTTGCATTTGCATGAGTTAGATTAAATGTTCTCTCTAGGAAGATGTAGCCCTGTGGACGTATGGCTTAGCTATGAGTAAACAGCGTATTTGTGCAAATTAGCAAAAGGGATCTCTTCCTTCAGGTAATAGCTGAACATGGCTTGGATTTCATCTCTCACCCACTCTCTCAGCCAGAAGCCCTTACATAGGGTACAACCCACATACCTGTACATGGCAGTCCAAGGTAAGAGAGTTAAAATTGCATGTTGCTGATGGCCTATCATTTCTGTCATATGGACATCAATAACAGGGCTCAAAGTACCCCCCAGCTCACAGTGTTCATCTGGTTGTGTTGCCATAGGCCTGGCTGCAAATGATTCGCATGCCTCTGTTAACCTCTCTTAAAGACCAATTTTGGTACCCTGGACTATTCAGATTATTAACAACTTTCATGTTCAAGTTTATGGATTATATTGAGATGTGACTACAATCTAGATAGTACTTGGCACTACAATTGATAGAAAATAAAGGAAGAATAATCAACATTTTGATTGGTCTCTGTCTCTTGTTGTCCTAGAATTTATTACTTCTATTTTTTTAAAGGAGCTTTTTTTAAAAAAAAACAACAACAAAACACAGACACAAAAACTTCAACTTAAAGAGAGACAGCCCATCATTTGGTAAATGTTAATATTTACAACACATATTTCAAGCCATAAAAAAATAGAGTGTTTGTTCTATTTTATGGACAAATTTCAAAGATAAACAGCCTATCATTTGGTAGATGCTAATATTTACAACACATATTTCAACCCACACAAAAAAATAGTGTTTGTCCTATTTTATGGGGCAAACAAATCTCTCTTTAATTTGATCCAATATATTTTCTCTCAAAACACAGCAAAGCTTACAAAGTCCTAACTCTGCACACGAAAAGAGTAGGGTGAATTTTTTAAATAGCAGCTGAAAAAACAACACATAATTCAAAGTTTTTCCTGCATTTGATTATAGTGATTTAAAGGGAAGATCATATTAGTAGAATTATAACCAACTAATCACTTGCAGAGATAAAGTGGACAGTTGGAAATGAATCAAGCACCTATATATTATGTTGCAAGCCTAATTGCATATTAAGCAAACTGAAGATCTATGTAATTATGCTATCATTGGTTTGTTTCCCACTTCTGAGCTTTCCTTGCTAACAGAAGGTAAGACAGCCGAGTTGAACAATCCACCCAGTGACCATCATAATTTTTGTGTAGCCTAACGCATTGCTTTCAATGATTGCCTCATCCTTTCAATTTACACCAATTATTCCCCAGTTGTTAACTGACCTTGTTATTACCAGTAAAGTAATTAACTCCTGTTGGCAAGGCACTTTCAAATTTTCTCCTTTGCCCAATGTTTTGTGGCCCATCGTGTGACTCCATTGCTCTGGTGAGTTAATTTTTGAGTGAGATAATACATTTTCTTATTGCTTAAGTCCGCTGACTGGATCCAAGGGATTTGGCTCATTCACTACACCTGCATCATGCTGATGACAATGTTGGTTAGAGAAGGAAAATTCTTCAAAAGCCTTGAAAAATGAGTGTGGGCCAAAATGATACAATGAGCTGAGAAATGGAGAAATCTCTTTTCACAATGGAAACCCTAAACCTAAGACAGGAATCAAGACGGAATTGTTGAGGATGTTATGGTGGGGAAGGTATACAGTTCAGGAATCGGGAACGTGCTTTATATTTCTGTCCCACCACAACACGCAATTATTATATTGGCCATCTTCAGATCCTCCTCTGTGAGTTGCCCCCTTTCTAGGAGAAGTGAATGAAAAGAATCCACATGTTGGCAAGTATCTTCCCTTAATGGGCCTAATTTCTTCATCAATAAAATGGGTAGGAAAGAGGGCCCCTCACTGCTTCTCCTTTGGTAAAATTTCAGTGAATCAAACATTTCTCTCTCAGACCCAATTTTACATAGATGTAATTCTTATTTACAATACTTATTCATCTTAAATATATAACCAAAGCATGCTAATTTTAGGGACAAAAGAAAAATTTAAAAAGAAAATTGAAAAAAAAACTTAAATTATCCATTACTCCATTACCCCAAATTAACTACTGTTAATAATTTTGTATAGTTTTCTTTCAGATACTTAAAATGTTTTTATTGGCTCCTTCTGTAAATATTGTTTTGATAACTTTTATTTTTATTTAATATATTCTGAATATCTCCACTGTCTATAAATGTTTTCTAAATTATTATTTAATGACTTCATATTGTCTAATCATATAAATATATGATCAGTTCTGTATTATTGAGTATTCATTTGGGTTTTTACAATAATATAAAAATACAGAAATGTATATTCCTATATAAACATTTTTCATACAGCTTTCATTATTTCCTTAAAACAAAAACCTGGAAGTATAATTCTGGATCAACATGTATGCATATTTTTAGTATCTTAAATATCCTATCAGGTTATCATTCAGGAAGGCCGTGCTTTCCACCACTTGCACTCCCACTGTTGTGTTGAACTCCTCAGTCACATCTCACTACTTTATTTTGCATTCCTTTGATTACATTAGAGCATATTTTAAATACTTTTTGAGAGGTTTGTTTTGTCAATAGTAATTTTATTGTATTTATTCTCTATTTTACATTCTTCTTCTTATTGAACAGTTCTGTTCCCCAAGCTGCTATAAACATTTTTTATAAGAAATGCTTTATTTTCATATTTTTTAATTAAAGGAGGGGGCTCAGAAACAAGGCATAAATTAGTTTTGTCCTCACAGGCAAACTGCACTGACCACGTGTTTTTAGCTCTGTGGAAGTCAGATGGTAAGTGGCTAATGTAGCCCATGGGAAGGAGGACTGGCCCAACAGTCCTTCTCAGGCTTCTACACCTTCCCGCACAACTGGTCTTCCACAAGTGACCCCTTAACTGTCAAATTCCAAATCTCCCACCCCACCCCCACCCCCAACTACGTAGACCCTCTGCAGAAATTGCTCTCTGCTGCTTTTGAACACACTTCTTCTCTTGGCTTCTCTGGGATTGATACATGCTTTGTTTCTGTTTACAAAATTATAATCAGCTAAATTCTTGGGAGTTTTAGATAGCCTAAGGGAAAGGGGTTTCTTATATATCCAAAGTAGAAATGTAAAGGATCAGCAATGTTACAAACAAAAACCATCAAAGAATCATCATCATGCTTCATCAGTTCATTTGGTCCCATTAATTAATTATTTTCGTCTTGTTCTTGGGTTAGACATTTTATAAAGCCATCCACTTCTACACTAGAGTTCTGAAAATCCTTAGTTCAGTGGTTTGATATCCAAGTTCTTGAAGCAGTGTCATCAGAAGCCTGTACCCCAGAGTATCTCATAGTCCTTTCTATGGATTTCTGAGGGTTTTTTTTTTTAAGGTAAAGTGACCCTGTTAGAGTTATTTCCCAAAAGGCAGAAGTAAAAGCTCAGCAGGATCCCAGGTAAAATGTCCTGTGGACTCAGGAGTCAGGAACTATAGACCCAGGAATTCTGGTGTAAGAATTTTGTCAGCACTATAAAGTCCCAGTGTGGAGTTATTTTTATTGTCCTTGTGTGTTTTCCTATGAAAATTATCCATCTTAAAACATTAACAGAAAGGCCTTGATGCTTTTCTTCAGAGACAACATATATAATGAGCATCTCCAAAGTGGGTTGACAGCCAAAGGCAAGGGGGAAATCACTGTCTTCCAGCTCTAGGGGACAACCACAAGATGGTCTGAAAAGGACTGCAGTAGGAGTACGCATAGGTTCTTACGTAGCTCCATATATTTGGTGACAAAGCTTATGACTTCATTTTGTACTCAGCAGGAATGACTCATTATTATTAAGCTAAAGAATAAGGTATATGAAATTTGAGAGAAAGAAGAGACATAGCCCTTACCTGGAGAAGCAGGCAACCGGGTGCAAATTCGGGTCTCAGAAACAATTAGAGGGTGATCTGATTGTGGTAATGTGCATTTTTAAATTTCCCCTGTTCCCCTATTCCATTCACCTCCTCATTCCAGTGGGAAGTGTGAATTTTATGCAACAGTCCTGGATTATTGAACTATGACCTGCTGACAACTCTCCAAAAAGAGAAACCATAAGGCTGATCTTCCTGAGTTTTCTCTCCCCTTTCTCCTTTACTTCCCTCCTCACCACCTGCCCAAATAGGTCCATGAAGGACAGCCCACTATAAGATGAGTAGGCAGGGCTCTAAGTGCTGGTAAGCCAACTCCCATGTATTAGCATTTTCCCTCCTCCTTCCTGTGATTTGGTTAAGATGTCTTTGGCAGCATGTAACAGGTAAGCTTAACTCAAACTACCTTAAGCAATAAGAAAATGTATTATCACACTCAAAAATTAACTCAAAAGTATCTCCAGTGGCTTAGTCATGTAATAAAGGGTCTGGGTTCCATCCACCTCTCCTCTCTATTGAGCTTAGCATTCATAACTTTCTAAGGTGGGACAGGACAGAATAGGTAGGTTGGGTGGGATGGGCTGGGGTGGGGGCTGCCCATATGACCTCACCCAGCAAGGGGGCATTCCTGGGGCCAGGCAGCTGTGCAGTCCTGAGCGTTTTTGAAAACTACAGGCCAAGGATTAGAGAGGAAAGTCTACCTTGATGGAAGCTAAATTTGAAAATGAGCCAGTGCAACCATAAATGGCCAGTGAGGTCAGCAGCCAAGGGCAGTTGATAGAATAAAGTGAGGAAAGAAGAGAAACATGAGGTCAGATCAAGATGTTAAGAAAAATTATTATGCCTGGGCTTGGGACGGGGAATGCTACTATTGAAGGGCAACCTGGACTGCTCTGTCAGGTTAAAGCATTTCTCTGATGGTGTTGTGGAAATTTTATTTCAACTTTTTTGTAGCTCCTCATTCACATCTCTTTGCCTTGCAGAAAATGCCACGTCCTTTTGTCCTTCCTCTGTCAGATGAGTAACGTGCATGATGGCCACTTTGTTCTCTCAATAAGCCCAAGCTTCAGCTGCATCTCTATTGCTGACGCCTGGCCCCTCACAAACGGGCAAGCTACAAAGGTCTCTTGTTTCTGTCCCCTCCACCATGAGTCAGTACCAATGAGCAAAGCATCCAACCTTATCCCTTTCCAAAGTCTGGACAAATTGCCATATTGCCCACATTGTGCCTCTTCTATTTCTCTGTTCTTTTGCTTACCCGGATCCTAATTAAAAGAGTTTCAGTACATTTGTCTAGAACAGACAGGCAGAAAGAATGCATTTGCAAGCCCATCAGAAAGTCACCTCTTTTGAGATGACATTTAGCAGAGATGCTGGAACATGTCTGATTCACCCAGGATGTTATATAGAGTCAGCAGGATGACATGTGCTTTTTGGTGAGTGTTTTGTTCCCTTCTGAAAATAGATACTGGCTTTTGAGAAGACCAAAAGTCCTTCTACTTGGCTCCAGTTCCTCCCCCACAGTCCCCACCTTCCTCTTTTAACAGTTACTCTCAGGCCTTTAAAATAGAAACCCAAAGCATGACAAATTCCTGGTTGCCTTCAATATTAATCTTTTTTTAGAGATTAAGTGTTTCATATACATCCTTGAATACTAGAGCTTTTAGGAGCATCATTGAAAAGATGAGAAGGTATATACATACTGATTTCTAATAGTAAACAAGTTTGAGGTGAAAAAATCTTTTTAAAGTTATCACAAATTTCATTCGTCCACCCTCAGACTTGTGTGACTGGGAAAAACCCTTCACCTCTTTCATGGTGTCACCATATGTGATATTTCCTAAGCACTGGCTGAGTGTTATGGGATGTCTCTCATTTCCCAACCCCCACCTCACGCTGCATGTTCTGCTCAACATTTCCCTCCAGATAGAATAGAAATAGTAGGCACCCCCAGTTGCAGGGAAGATCAATTTTATGGAATTGTTCAAAATTGCCTGCCTGTTTGTACAAGGCTCAGGAAACACAGTGTGTGGCGGCTGCTGAAAAACCTTGCCTTAGTAATCCCCATCTGGCCCCAGATGAGAAGCTAGCCCCGTTACAAGGCTAATAGGGTTAGAGCTGTCTAGAGAGCCATGCCCAGACCAGCTGGACTCAGGGTCTAAGCTGAGTCAGAAGGTGGTTCATACAATCATCAAGGCATTGGGCAGAAATGGGCAAAGCCAAGAAGGTGAGCTTGTTTGCTGCCCAATCATATAAGCAATTAGAAGGAAGAAGGCACAATGGCCAAGCAGGATATGTCAAGAGTTGTGCACCCCTATTCATAGCAACATTACTCATAATAGCCAAAACATGGAAACAACCCAAGTGTCCATTGAGGGCTGGATGGATAAGTAAAATGTTGTGTGTGTGTGTGTGTGTGTGTGTGTGTGTGTGTGTGTGTGTGTGTAATATATATGTGCTTGGAATGACATTTTTATTCAGGCTTCAACAGGAAGAAAATTCTGACATATGGTACAATAGCAGTTGCAGAAGCCAGCTCAGCTCCCAGCCCGGCCTTTTCTCTTTTACGGTCTCTACCCCTCTAGTTCTCCTTATCTAGACAGCTCTCTGCTGTCTTCAGACAGTTGATCTCTGCTTTTCATCTGGCTTTTCTACTTGCAAGCAGGACTCTGGTTTGCCACTAGCTGCTCCATCCCACCTGGAAGCAGAAGTCCTTGAGCTCCATATCTCCTCTATCTCCTCCTCCCCCTGCTCTTCCGCCTCCTCCTTCTGCTTCTTCCCCTCCCTTTTCTTTTTAACTTTCTGAAATAGGACAATGTACTTTTAGAAGGAAAGGACCATGTTTTATCTCTTTGCATCCACAGCACTTAGCCCAGTGCCTGTCAGTCAATATTTGTGGAATAGAATTGACTGTAGAATCTAGCAATGAAGCTAAGTACATAGTAGATACTCAACAAATCTATCTATTGATTCAGAGAATACAAAACACTGGGTTATGGCCGTGAAATCATAGAGCCAGAGACCATCTTGTCTACTCCCTCATTTCATAGATGAAACCCTGTGAGGATAATTAATCTATCTAAACTACAGATCACATCAGAGGCCCAGCCGGGTGAGACTAAGCTCCAGATTCCCTTCCCATGCTGCTTCCCCTAAATCTCCCTTGACACCATGCAACCAAGACTGAGTCAGTAAAGGATTCCGTCCCAGATGGAGCACTAGAAATGTTGATTCAAGAAGGTCCCCCCGAGCCTGCCTTATACTTCTTTCCCATTTGCAGGAGGCCAATTAGGAGAAAGACCCTGTTGACCAGGAGTCCTGTCTGCTGCGGAGCGGGCAGGGGGAGAAGGGGGAGGTCTGGTTGAGATGCTCTGTCTTTATTTCTGTGAACATCCCAATATCTGTTGAGCTCTGGTTCAGTACCTTTGAGCCTGTCTCTCCCATTCTTGTTGCTCTGTTTTTATAATGCGTAAAATTACAGTGTGCCAGCTTCAGTCAACTGCTTACCAGATTCCCTTAAAAGTATACAACATTGTTAAAACCATTGTTTTTAAAACGCTACTTTAAAACATGACATTTATTAGCCGTTATATTAAGATAAACTATAAAGTTATCCCCAATATAGATGTTAGCCTTTGATTTAAATTCCAACTTGAGTAAACTAGGCAAGAAACATTAAAAGCAGAATGGCTTTTAGGACCCACTGGGTAATGCTAGAATTTGTGGCATGCTAAACACCAGCAGAGCATATGTGAGCCAGTCTCGGTTAATCACATTTGGGGCCCAATTAAACTTTTCCTGACTTGCTGCGCTTTCTACCTGGGCCCAGTGAAGGGAGCACAGCGGGTGAAATTGCCTTAGGCAGAAGAGAACTTCAGCTGGGGCTGGCAGGGCAGGCTTGCTGCTCATTAGCTGGGCTCTTTGCGGATTTTGAAGGACAAGCAAGAACAGAGCCAGAGCAAAGCCAATGAGAAGAGACCCAAACCCCCAAGAGCTGCTCTTTGCCAGCCTTCCTTCCAACCAGAACGTCACCTGCCAGGTCACCTCCCACGGGGCTGTGAATGGTGGTAAGGACCCTCGTACCTGGAGACAGATAAGCTCTGTGGGGTCAGTGAGTCAGGACAAGGACCAGCTTGAGCCCTTCTGGGGAAATTGTGCCATCCTTCTATGATCTGTATTAGGTTCAGTTGCCCCAATCCACAAATTTTCTTTCAAATGTACTGAGAAGGTTATCCAGAATATTGATCCCAGTCTCCCTTGGGGTGACTCTCTGATTTCCATGTTTAAAGCATCTGGAAAAGAATTACTTAATGCTTCTTCCTTTGGAAGAAGTGGTCCCTTTGCTTAAGGGTGTTTGAGTTAATAAAACTGGGGTGAGTCCAGCCAGTGTTGCTCAGTGGTTGAGAGCTGAGTGACTTGGGCCAAGGTGTTCCATTCCTCCAGACTTGTATGCAACCTGATGGAGTTGTTTTGGAGATCCTAAAGGTAAGGCCTCCGTAGGTACACAATGCACATAGAAGAAAACAGAAGACATAGGTCAACCTATGAACCAGGAGGTCATGGTTCAATTCTGGGCCAGGGCACCTTCTCGGGTTGTGGGCTCGATCTCCAGTAGGGGGGCGTGCAGGAGGCAGCCGATCAATAATTCTCTCTCATCATTGATGTTTCTATTTCTCTCTTCCTCTCCCTTCCTCTCTAAAATCAATTTTAAAAAATATATTTTTTAAAACAAGTGAGGGGTGACTGCAGGGGTGCAGAGGAAAGATCCTTCAACAAGATATGGAGCTGACATTTGAGCCAAGAGAACCTTGGTAAGGAGGTCTTTTTCTCCACTCTGCCCATGAGCTAAAAGCTAGGGTGCCCTTGAGAAGGAAACAGAACATAGAAGAAACATCTGTCAGCAGGCTGTCCACCGGAGTTGATGCAAAGCAGAGGAGCTCCAGGGAAAATGGTTTAGATGGAACTTGGTCTCTGGCCTCTTACCCCCAACCCCCCTGCACAGAGCCACATGTGGCAGCAGACTCCACCCTCTCTCAGTTCCCAGGCCCATTGAAATTTGCTCAGGAAGAACTCAACAGTCTGCGGGCCCTGCTCCTGCCTTCAAAGCTCAGCTCCCACACGGCCTGCAGTCCCCTCCCTGTTCTGTGTCTGAGACCTACCCATTTCTCCCTAGGTGACTGAGGACCAGATGGTCCCCTTTCTTCATTCATCCCTTCAGCTAATATTGCTGGAGCCCCCCTCTGTGCCACAGCATCATTCAAGGCACTAGAGCCCTTGCTCTCCAGGAATGTGCATTCTAGTTGGAGTGAGAGCTAGACAACAGGCAACTAACTAAATAATCGCAGGTAGTGAAAAATACTAGAATGAAAGTAAACATGGTGGAATGATGGGGGCCAAATGAGGAAACGTGGGCCTTCTTTAGAATGGAGGTCAGAGTAAGCCACGCTGAGGAAGTAGCACTTGAGCTGAGAACTAAGGAGTGTGTGAAAAGAAGCAGCCACATAAATAACTGTCAGATCCCTCTAGGCCAGCAGTTTTCAACCAGTGTGCCGCAAGAGTTTTAAAAACATGCAACACCTGACTATTTAGTCAAGGGCACTGACCTCCTTTCCCTTAGATTGTCAAATAAAAAATATGACAAGAGCCAACCATCTGGCGTGAATGAATAAAAATTATACCTATTTTTTGGTCAGATTGGCAAAAAAATGTATTTTTTTTTTTTTGGTGTGCCGCAGAATTTTAGTAATTGGTTTAGGTGTGCCATAGGATAAAAAAAGGTTGAAAATCACTGCTCTAGGCAAAGAGATTCAGATATTTGTGTGGGGGAAAGAGTGTGGTATATTGGAGGCATGCAAAGGTGGCCCAGGTGGCTGGTCCAGAGTGAGCGAGGACAAGAGCAGAGGGAGATGGCTGGAGAGGTGGGCAAAAGCCTAAGCATTCGAGGTTCTTGGGCATGCACAGGCTGAGTGGGCAGCAGTTTGAAATAACATTGTAAGCTCCATGAGAAGCCACCACATGGTTTTAAGCAGAGCAGTGATGTGATCCAGTTTATATTCTAAGAGACTCATTCCATGTGATAATGGGTGGGACAGGGACAAGATTAGAGACAGGGAAACCAATTAGGAGGCCACTGTGGTGAAAGATCTGAGACGTGATGGGACTCAGACAAGCGTGAAGGCAGCCCTGGGAT
The DNA here is from genome assembly GCF_027574615.1 of Eptesicus fuscus. Taxonomy (NCBI): domain Eukaryota; kingdom Metazoa; phylum Chordata; class Mammalia; order Chiroptera; family Vespertilionidae; genus Eptesicus; species Eptesicus fuscus. Next base: position 29,479,655 of record NC_072476.1, read on the forward strand.
ACAAGCAGCTGCAGAGGGAATGCATTACGGAGCTAGACCTGCAGGACCTGCTGGCTAATCAGGTGTGGGGATGAGGGAAGGAAGTTGTTGGCTTTGAGCAGTTGAGTGGCTGGTGGTGGCATCTACTGAGGGGAAAGGACTAGGTGAGTAGCCCCCAGACTTGGGGATCATGCAGTGGGAACAGAGTTAGGAGGTGTGGGGTGATTAAGGTTTTCCTCTAGACATGTTGAATTTGAGATATATCAGATATGCACATGAATGTCAAGCAAACAGCTGGACAAACATCTGGAGCCTGCGGAGATGTCCAGGGTTGCTCCCTCTTTCTGTGTCGCTATTCTGCTAGCCTTCCATGAAGAAGACAGAAGGCTTTCACAGAAAAGACCTCAGCTTCGGAAACAAAGGGATGGAGGTTTGAAGCTCCCGTCAGCCTCTTGAGAGCTGAGTGACTTGGGCCAAGGTGTTCCATTCCTCCAGACTCTTGTATGCAACCTGATGGAGTTGTTTTGGAGATCCTAACGGTTAGGCTTCCGTAGGTAGACAATGCACATTAGCTTCTTTCTCCTCCCTGTTCTTGCCACTCTAGTTACTGCCCAAGTCTTGGGCTTCCTGGCTCCAAGGAGCTTCCCTTTCCCAGGGGCTGGAGTTTTGTTTTCAAACAGGGAATCACTCATCAGATACTGACTGCTCAGGAAAATCTCTTCCCCCAGATTTCCTGGGGAAATTCCCCAAAATTTTTGCTTAGTGACTGAAGGAGACACGCCCTTAGACAACCACATGCTGCTTGGCTTTGAGCACTGCAGCTGAGTTCGGTCCCCAGCCCCTGACCCACCCGGGTAAATGTGTCTCCTGCTAGGCCCCAGTCCCTTCCCCATCCTGCCTGTATTCTTGACCTAAACCATCTTGCCTCGCTCCTCTCTAGATTACTAGAAGAGGTCGCCAACATGTCTCCCTGCCTGTGCTCTCTGCCAGACATATTTGTCCCCAATGACCCCGTTCTGCTCATAAAAATGAGTACAGAGTCACCTTGGCATCTTAAGCAATGTGTAATGTGTCCCTGGCTCACCATTCTGAACTTCTCTTGGCCCCCGACTTTACATATGGTCCATATGTTAGCTGAGACACTCTCGGACTTTTTTTGTCTCAGGACCCCTTTGCACTTTTAAAAATTATTGAGGACCCCCAAGATGCTTTTGTGCATGTGAGTTCTAACTTTAATTTATACTACACTATAGATTTAACCTGAGAAATGTATTTATTAACTCAACAACAGTGAGTCCTTTGCATAACAAAAATAACTTTTTTTTTTTTTTACAAAACTAACTGTTTTTTACAAAACCTTAGCAAGAACAGACATCCTGGCTTATATTTTTGCAAATCTCTGAAGCCTGGCTTAATGGAAGACAGCTGGATTCCTATGTCTGCTTCTTCATCAGATCTGCTGCAATATGTTACTTTGGTTAAATGATGTGTAGAAAATCCAGCCTCACACCAACACAAGAGTGAAGAGGGACCTTGAGGACCCCCCAGGGTTCCTGGGGACTCCGAAGGGGTCGTGGACCCATCCTGAGGGTTCTTATTTAATCAGGCTCTTCCCAGGTCTCTGAATAAGGCCCTGACTTGCCTGTTCCCACCTGAGCTCATTCCTGGGATCCTTCCTCTTCTTGTGGAAACGAATCCCTGGAAACCCTAATCTAGACCCAGGTCAGAATTTTTACAACAGACTGAAGAAGCCACAAGACCCATGTCAACCCAAAAAGAAAAGGCCAAAGTGAGAGGCAACACGCATTTATTTGAGATCCAAAAGAATAGCTATTCAGGAAGCACTGATTCTAGCAGAAGACCAAATATGTCCTGATTAGGAGGCAAAGGCTATGAATATTTATGAGAAAGGGAAGGCGAACAATTACATCAATAGAAGGAAGGCATTTCTACTGTTGCAGATATGCTTAAAATAGTGATGCTAATTCTGAACAATGTTTTTAATTATCAATCCATGAGTCATAATATCTGTTTTCTTGATTATCTTTGCAAGACTGTTTGAGATAAAATGTTGTTTTAGACTCAGTCCAAATGTTATTTTGCCTGGTTTTAACATTCCAAAGGTTTGAGGCAGAAGACAGTTCCTCTGTGATGGCAGCTCCAACTCCATTTTAAAGTGGCTTCACTTATATTATTATTTACCCCCATGAGGAGCCAGCAGAACCATGTCAGTTAAGAGTGGACACCTGGAGGACTGACAAGCTAAGCTGTCTGTGACCAGCTCTGCCAGCTTCCCACACATCCAGAGCTGTCACTGGGCCTGTGCCCAGAGGACCCACAGAAAGGGGCATGTCTGGGTGCATACATTGAGTCTGCAGGGTCTGGTGGAATGCAGACTTGCATGTACAGGAGGGAGGGGGGCAAACACGGTGTAATCTGTCCCTCCTGCACAGACCCAGGGGCTGATGCCTGAGTCCTAAGTGGAGAAAGACAGCAGGCAGACACTTAGGAGGTGGTTTCATGAGGGATTCACCCAAACACAAGAGCTCAGTCCTGTTGTCTCTGAGGTGGCAGGTGAAAAAGTGGGATCCAGAGTTGGGGAGGACAGCATGCTCCCCAGTTGGCGCAGAACATCTGGCTGCTCTGCCATGTAAAGGCAGCCTTGGCAGTGTCCCAGTACAGCATCCTGGGCACAGAAAGGGGGATCTCCTGGGGGATGCCAGCACTCATAACAATAGCAAAACTCCTTCTGCTGAGTTCATGCATGGAGAACATTTGCAAGCACTCTTTCTGGGCTCCTAGGGTAAGTTCTGCAAGGAACTAAGAGATGACTCAAGAGAAACTTAGCTTGGCCGAATTTCTGCATTAGGTGTATTTCTTGGCTTCTTCCAAAGTCTGCTAAACACAGCTGCTCAGTATCAGGCACAAGTCAGGGTGTGTCTTTACCATGAGGGGGAGCGCATGCCTCAGTCCAGAGCACAGGCCCTTCTGTCTTGGAGCCTCCGTGCAGACAACAAAATCCTGGGAGCTGCCCAGACGGCCATGCCCACCCCACCCCTCCACACAGTGCCCATCCAGCTACTCCTTCCACCTCCCCATCCCTCCCAGCCAAGAGAAGGAAGACCCCCATCACTCCTGTTCTGGAGTCCTCCCCCTCCCCTCCCCCCCCCCCCAAATCTTGCTGCCTTAGGAACCACCCTGCTGCCCAGCACTAAGTCATGTCCAGGTCATTTCTGCCCTGGCTCTGCTTCTCAGCCCAGCATTCCCTGCTAGAAATTAACAGCCATTCCTACTAATGCACCAAATCAGAGCTGCCGGCACCCTAACCCTAACTCTGACCCAGGCCTTCAGACTAGGTCACTCTTCACTACCTTGCCCTTTTCCATCAGGTCTCCATACTGTTTCCCTTGTCCTCCGGCTCCTTTCTCATCATCCTCTTCCATTTCTGCCATAGTTGACAAAGCATTACATTTGGGAAGGACGATCCAAACATGGCTTCATCTTTAACCCCCAACGTAGCCTTCAGCAAGCTGGTAGATTGGTCGGCCTCTCAGTTTCCTCCTGCTCATAACAGTGATGACCCTGCCCTCCCCCTGCTCTGAGGGTGAACAGGACCTGCACATCCACGGCCTGGCACAGGCCTGCCTTGCACAGGCGCTCAGTAAAGACACATGCCTCCAGCGCCCACACTCACCAGTGGGGGCTAACCGGCCCTTGCTGTCCTTTCTGTGCACAGAGCTCTGGGCTTTTACTCAAAGCACGCATCTGGATCTGGGACTCCTGTGGCCATCTTTCCCTCATCCAGTCAGCCAACAATTGCTGGGCCCTGCCGTGTGCCAAGGCATGCATTCAGGCATCAGCGTCCCAGCCATGGGGGAGACACACTCCTAATTCCAGACATCTCACCCTCTGGCAGGGGAACAGATGTGGAAACAGCAAGGAGGGGCTGTAACAGAAGCACATGTCCATAGCCTCCAGCCCCCGCCCCACACCCCAGTGCACCTGTCTCTGCCACTTAATAGTCCTAGGCAGCCCAATAACCTCACCAAGACTTAGTTTACCCATCTTTAAAGGGGGGTGCTCCTGATTTACAAAGTCATTTCAAGTTTCTGACGTAGAGGAAAGCGCTCAGTGAGGGCTGCAGGTAGCTCGAAATTGCTCCAAAATGAGCCCCTAACAGCTTCTCAGTTCTGCATGTGGCTTTCCTAGGAATCATTTGAAATACCTGAAAGAACAATTTCCGCTAAAACAAAACACAGCACAACAAAGCACACAAGCTCCACTGGAAAGCGGAGTGAGCATTTCCTGAGGGTGGCTTGCTGGAGCAGCTCTCTGCCCCCAGCTGCTCCCTCCCCGGGGCTCAGAGGAGGGGATGTGCCTTTGTAGCCCAGCTTCCCACTCCTTCCCTCTGCATAGCTCAGGGCTGTGTGCTTGGAACAAATTGTTCTGTTTGAAGCGGTGACTCCGCCTAAACATCCTGATTACACAGCTCCCCCAGCTTTCCGCTGCTATTTCTGAGCAGGGAGCAGGGAGGAGGCTGACGGAATAAAATCACCTCTAATAGGTGATTACGGATTCCCAGAGCTTCTTAACTGCAGTTTCTACATGCAGAGAAGCATAAAGGGAAGACTCTGGTGCCTCTGAGCGGGGAATGGCATGCCCCTGCCTGCCTAGCAAAGCAAGCCAAGGGACACTCGGTCCCTATGCAGAGGCAGAATATAGCAAGGGGAACCGGAGGGGACACTTCCTGAGTACCTTCCATGTTGCAGACAGCCAACCTTTTCCAACACGCTCTTTTAAATCCACAGTGTCCCAGAAGGCGAGTCTAATGTCCTCTACTTACTCTATGGATTGCCCAAAGTTATGTAGATACGAGTGGAGGAACCAGGATTCAAAAACCAGGTGGGTCTCGTTGTAGAAGCCTGTTTCACCCTAATCCAGTCTCCTAACGAAGTCTCAGAGAGAGGAGGGGGATGTCTCATGGTGAGGTGGGGTCTCAGGCCACTCATTACTCTGGGATATCTCTTTAAGCTCCAAATTGGCTGCAGTCAACCCTTTACCTAATTCAGCAAGGTCACCTACCTAGCACATCAGGCCTAGAGCTCCTGAACTTCGGGCCCCTGCATTTCAGAGAGGAGATGCCACCTCTGCTCACCAGAAACTGTCAATCTCCCCGCCCCCTCCCTCTGCCACAGCCTTTGTGTCACCTCTCCCATGTGCTTTAAGGTAATCCAATGTGTTTATTAATTAGTCATCATTATTGACTTGATATCCTGCTGTCATTTAAATAAACTTGGTGAAATTAATGAGGCCCTCTAATAACGTGCAGTCTTCTTGTGCTAATTAATTTTTGGTGAACAAATTCATTGTTAATACAAATAGCAATATTAATCATGCCAAAGATCAATATTTGTGTGGGAAGTAAGCTCTGGGGCCTAAGAGAAAGGACACTCCTGCGATGGTGGACGTCGGGAGAAGTCCTGAGACTGGCCAGAGGAGGAGGTGAACTTGCCTGAGAGACGGGCTGCCGAAGGGTGGGGACCAGGAGAACCATCCCCAAAGGCAGAGTCTGTGGAAGAACTGGAGGTGGCAGTAATTGTGGCCGCCTTGGAGACCCCTGAAATCCAAATGCTAATACAAATTTAGAGATGCTGAAGGGTCCACCATTGGCTT